>NW_024067695.1:634848-1269697 GCF_009389715.1 Phoenix dactylifera
ATCAGCAGCAATCAAGTGAAGCATTTTTGCGATGATCGATGATGATGCAACAGGAACACAGATGTAGTACTGTATGGGGGATGGCTTATGATAAAGGTGGGATAACAACAAGCGTGTGCAGATGGATGCTATTAGCTCTTCTGACATATGAATGCCTTATGTATGCATTCATGGGACTTCTCTATATTGATAGCTATATATGATTCGCATGCACGCATGCACACGTTCGCACGTACACGCGATGCATGTGGATGCTCATGAACATGCATAGCTGATGGGGACATCAGAGCTGACCATCCTTCCGTTTAGTCCCCTATTTTATTTACATATTATTTTCTTTTATTTCTGGGTTTGTTTGCAATTTTATTATTGTAGGACTTTATTTGTGTATTTTGGGCTTGGTGGGAATTATTTTGTGTAAGGGGGTTTTATTTTAATTGTTCTTATTTGGCCCTATTTATAGGAGACTTTTATGATGATTAAGGTCAATGAAGGATTAAGAACTTTTTTCCCACGTCTCCCTCTTCTCTCTTCCTCCTTCTCTTTCTTCCTCCTCTCCTCTTCTTCCTCTTCTCCTCCTCTCTGTCGCTCTTCCTCTCTTCTTCTCCTCCTGTTCTTCCTCCCTGTTGGGGGAATACGGTTTTCCCCCAGCAATATAGTAACCCTGCCTCTAGAAGGCCGCATAGCTGCCGACCTTGGACGACCGAGGTCGGCGCCCGACCTCGGAACATCCGAACTCGAAACCTCCGACCTGGAGAATTCCCGACCTCGGAGGTCTGTCCTTGTCGACCACCTACCACGGCCGTACCCTTCCGAGGTCCGGCCGAGGGCCATATCCTGCCACTGCCCCAGCATTTATTACGCATGATCTCTGCAAACCCCCGGTTCACTCAACAATTAATGCGAATCTCCGGCCTACTCAACAATTAATGCGCACCTCCGGCTTACTCAACAATTAATGCGCATGGCTCCCATTATCTACGGATCCTCAGCTCTCCACGGCAAATCAGCTCAGCAGAGTCCTGTCAGCCGTGATAAGTCTCTGACTCCGGCCTCACCTCCGACATCAATGCGATGATTCACCCGATCGCGTGCCGGCTCGGGTCGTACGACGGCCTCACCTCCGACATCAATGCGATGATTCACCCGATCGCGTGCCGGCTCGGGTCGTACGACGGCCTCACCTCCGACATCAATGCAATGATTCACCCGATCGTGTGCCAATCCAAGCAACATGCCGAGCCGTACGACGGTTTCGCCCAATCACATCACAGGTAAACCGACCCCCTATAAAAGGGAACCCTTGCTTCTCAAAGGGGGGGGTTGGACACAGAAAACTCTAAAGATACTGCTCTCCTTTCTCCTTTAAACACAGTTTGCCCCCTCTAACTTAAGCATCGGAGGGCCGGCGCCGGAAAACCCGGCCACCGGCTTTTCTGCAGGCACCCCGACGGAGGACGCCGCCCGCCGACGGACCGCCACTCTCCTGTGTCCACCGACCGCTCCCCCTCCCCAACCGACGACCGCCCCCGGGTCCAATTTCCAGCAACAGTTGGCGCTAGAGGAAGGGTCTGAGTCGCGATCATGAAGTTGAGAAGTAAGGGAGCCTCCAACATCTCCCGGCGTCCCCCATAGAGTCTTGGACACTCCGTCCAGAATTCGCCTACTCCGGCTGACCCGGTTCCTCAGGTCCAGCCGGAGCAATTCAATGCCCTGGTGCAGCAAGTCCAGGCCCTGGCCGCTGCCGTTCAAGGCCTGCGGCGCGAGGAGGTCTTACCAACGCTCCCCCCGCAGGCCCAGATCTTGCCGGAGTTTCTTCCCAACGGCCCGATTCTCCAAGGCCAGAATCTTCATGGCTCCTCCAGGGCCAACAACGAAGGGCGGGCCTCCCCCCAGAGAGAGCTGCCGGGGGAAGGTCTCAACAGAAGACCCCAACCCTTTGAAGCCGAATCAGCCCCAGACCACCGTGAGCCGGAGCAAATCACGGTGACGATTCCTCGGCTTGGGGAGCTCGACAGGAAAGTCGAGCACTTGGAGCGCCAGATCGAAGCGCTCCACAGCAAGAAGGCAAAACAAGAGGGAGATTTTGAATTTACCACCAAGTCTCCCTTCTCCCGCCAGATCGAGGATGAGCCGGTCCCCGTGAGGTTCAAGATGCCTCAAGTGGAGCCCTACAGTGGAGTCACCGACCCCCTCGACCACTTAGAGAGCTACCGAGCTCTCATGGCCCTACAAGGATCCTCGGAGGCCGTACTTTGTAAGGCCTTCCCGGCGACTCTTCGAGGGACAGCTCGGCTTTGGTTTTCTGGGCTAAAGCCGAGCACGGTATCTTCCTTCGAGCAACTCGGCAGGCAGTTTGTTACCAATTTTGCTGCCAGCCGATGCCAACGGCGGACGTCAGACTCCCTCCTGGATATCAAGCAGAAGGAGGGGGAATCCCTCAAGGAGTATCTAGACCGCTTTACCGCCGCCACGTGGGAAGTCGGCGAGCCAGACCAGTCAATAGCCATGTCGGCTCTAAAGACTGGGGCCCGCTCTTATCGATTCCTCTTCTCCATCGAGAAGAGCTTCCCGGCCGACTTCACCGAGATGCTGGCCTGAGCTCGGAAGTACGCTAAGGCCGAGGAGGCAATCGCCTCCAGACGGGGTGCGATTGAGCCCGCCTCAAGGAAGCAGAAGAAACGCCGTGAGGAGCGCGGCCGCCGAAGAAGCCGATCCCCCCGCCAAGAGAAGAACCTCCTCCGACTGAGAAGCCCGCCTCGGCAGCGGGGACAACCTCAATGGAGGACCCCGCCTCAACCAAGGTCCCCACCGCGGCCTCGGACATACCCGGGGAGGTACGAAAATTACACCCCTGTCAATGCTCCCCGGGCCGAAATTTTGATGGAAATCGAAGGTCGGGACTTCTTCCGACCTCCGCCTCCTATGCGGGATACAGGAGTTCCCCGCAATCCCAGAAAGTACTGCCGCTTCCACCGAGACCGCGGGCACGACACGGAGGATTGCTTTCAGCTCCGGGACGAGATAGAGGCGCTTATTCGCCGTGGAGTGCTCAACCGATTCGTAAGAAACCGACGTGAGGAAAGGAGGCCAGCGGAAAACGCCACACCGTCCGAAAATTCGGATGACAACAGGCCTATCGCCGGCACCATCAATGTAATCGGAGGAGCCTCGGCAGGAGGATCAGCCCAAGGAGTCTCCCCGAAGCGCCCGCGTACTGCTGAAGTCATTTCGTTCTCGGACGAGGATTTGGAAGGGGTTGAGACCCCCCACGATGACGCTGTGGTCATCTCCATGATTGTAAATAAATTTGATGTAAAACGTGTCCTAGTTGACAATGGAAGTTCAGCCAACGTTTTGTACTACCATGCCTACCAAAAAATGGGGTTACCAGAAGGACAGCTCCGGAAAATTAATGCCCCACTGGTCGGGTTTACCGTAGACTCGGTCCCAGTCGAGGACGAGGTCAGCTTTCTTGTTACGGTCGGCCTCGCTCCTCAGGAAAGCACTGTGAGGACGGACTTTCTTGTGGTCCGTCTACCCTCAGCCTACAACGCCATCCTTGGGCGACTAGGGCTAAATGCCCTCCGAGCCGTGGTCTCAACCCGACATCTACTCATGCGGTTCCCCACTGGCAAGGAGTAGGCGAGGTCCGCGGGGATCAGCTGGTTGCCAAGCAGTGCTACATGGCGGCTCACAGAGTGAAGCAACCAACCAAGGCGCCGACTCAGGCAACGGGCCCCTCGCTACCCATAGAAACCCTGAACGCAAGGGACAACCTCTGGAAGAAGCAAGTAGAGCCCGGTGAGCTTCTCGTTCAAGTTCCCATACGAGAAAATTTTTTCGAGCTAACTGTGCAGGTAGGCTCCAGCCTTGGCGTCCGCGAGAGGGATCACCTCATCAGCTTCCTGCGGGACAATGCTGATGTCTTCGCCAGGTCGCCCGCCGACGTACCAGGAATTGACCCTGAGGTCATGGTTCATCGACTCCAGGTGAAGCCGACCAGCAGACCTGTAAAGCAGAAAAAAAGAGGCTCTGCCCCGGAACAACGAGCTGCAGCCGAGGAAGTGGATAAACTCCTTGAAGCCGGCTTCATCCGGGAGGTCTCCTACCCAGACTGGCTCGCCAACATAGTCCTCGTGAAGAAGGCCAATGGGAAATGGCGCATGTGCGTGGACTACACTGACCTGAACAAGGCCTGCCCGAAGGATAGTTTCCCCCTTCCAAGCATCGACCAGCTCGTCGATTCCACCTCAGGACATCAATTGTTGACCTTCATGGACGCCTTCTCAAGATACAATCAAATCCGAATGGCGCCAGAAGACGAGGAGAAGACGGCCTTCATCACCGACAAGGGCACCTATTGCTACAAGGTGATGCCTTTCGGTCTGAAGAATGCTGGAGCCACATATCAGAGGCTGGTCAGCCAAATTTTTGAGGACCAGATCGGCCGAAATATGGAAGTCTATGTGGATGATATGCTGGTGAAAAGCCGAGTGGCGGTGCACCATGTAGCTGATCTCAACGAAACATTCTCCAAGCTCAGGAGGTACTGAATGAAACTCAACCCAGCAAAGTGCGCGTTCGGAGTTACCTCAGGCAAATTCCTAGGTTTTATAGTGACCCAGTGCAGAGTTGAAGCCAACCCCGAGAAAATCCGAGCGCTGCAAGAGATGACGCCTCCAAAGACAGTCAAAGAAGTGCAGCGGCTTACCGGACGGGTTGCCGCCTTGGGGAGATTTGTCTCCCGATCGGCTGAGCGCTGCCTCCCCTTCTTCAAGATCCTCAAGCGGCCAAAAGACTTCCTGTGGTCAGAAGAATGCCAGCAGGCCTTTGAAGAGCTCAGGCGCCTTCTGGCCTCTCCCCCGCTACTCACCAAGCCTCAGCGGGACGAAGTTCTTTACTTATACCTGGCCGTCTCTCCGGTCGCAGTAAGCTCAGTCCTGGTCCGGAAAGAGAACAAACTCCAAAAGCCGGTCTACTACATCAGCCGGGTCCTCAGGGATGCTGAGACCCGATATTCTAAACTTGAGAAGACAATTTTTGTCTTTATCATCTCGGCTCGGAGACTCCAGCCTTATTTCCAAGCACATACAATAGTCATACTGACCGACCAGCCTATGAAGCAAATATTGCAAAGGTCAGACCGTGCGGGAAGGATCGCCAAGTGGACGGTCGAGCTCGGGGAGTTCGACCTCGAATATTGGCCCAGGCCGGCCATTAAAGCTCAAATACTCGCCGACTTCCTCGTGGAATGCACCTTGCCAGACGACCCCGAGCTACTGTCTACATCTATGGAGGGAACCCCGAGGCTACCATGGGTCCTATATTTCCAGCCTCAAACAACGAGGCAGAGTACGAGGCGCTCATTGCTGGGCTCAAATTGGCGAAGAAACTGAAAGTGGAAGATCTGAAGGCCTTCAGCGATTTCCAGCTGATAGTGAGCCAAGTTCAGGGAGACTTTGAAGCAAAAGAGCCGTCGATGCAGAAATATCTCCAAAAAGTGCGGAAACTCACGTCCGCCTTAGGCTCTTTCAGTATCTAGCACATTTTCAGAGCAGAGAATCTCAGGGCGGACCAGTTGTCTAAATTGGCGACCTCCCGCATGAGCGAGCTTTCCAAGGAGGCAACGCTCGAGTATCTTCGGACACCCAGCACGGAAGAACCCGAACCAACCATGTGCATCGACTTCGAGCCAAGCTAGATCGACGGGTTCGTCCACTATCTCCAGGATGGAACCCTCCCTCATGATGAGATAGAGGCTCGCCGGATCAGGCGCCAAGCTTTCCGGTATGTCCTATATGAAAACAGGCTCTATCGTCGATCATTCACTTCTCCTCTCCTCAGATGTCTCCGCCCCTCGGAGGCGGACTATGCCCTCCGAGAGGTCCATGAAGGAATTTGCGGAAATCACCTGGGAGGTCGGGCGCTAGCCCATAAGATCCTGCGGCAAGGATATTACTGGCCCACGCTCCAGAAGGATGCAACGGACTTTGTTCGGAAGTGTGACCGGTGCCAACGGAACGCCAACATCCAACGCCGACCTTCGGCCCTGCTAACTTCAATCATCGCTCCCTGGCCATTTGCCCAGTGGGGGATCGACATCCTGGGGCCCTTCCCTCTGGCCACCGGGCAAAGAAAATTTTTGGTTGTCTCAATCGACTACTTCACCAAATGGGTTGAAGCTGAACCTGTGGCCCGGATTACCGAGCAAAAGATGCGGAACTTTGTGTGGAAGTCCATAATCTGCAGATTCGGACTCTCCCGGATCCTTATATCTGACAATGGCCGACAGTTCGACAACGTCTACTTCAGAGAATTTTGCTCCGAGCTCGGCATCGACCACCGCTTCATCTCGGTCGCCCATCCCCAGACAAACAAGAAAACTGAGGTAACTAATCGTACCATTTTGCAGGGACTCAAGGCTAGGCTTGATCGATCCAAAGGACAGTGGGTTGAGGACTTGTACAACATCCTCTGGGCATACCGGACTACGTTCCGATTGCCCACAGGAGAGACCCCCTTCAACCTAGCATATGGCACAGAGGCTGTCATCCCGCTGGAAATCGGCCTCCCTTCTTCAAGGGTGGAGCACTATGACCCCGACTCCAACTCTTCCCGACTCAGAAATAATCTGGATCTCGTTGAAGAGGCACGAGAGGTCGCCCGGGTCCGCATGGCAAGATACCAACAGAAAACGGCCCAATACTACAACTCCAAAGTCAAGCCCAAGCTCTTCAAAGTGGGGGACCTCGTCCTCAGGAGAGCCGAGGCTTCTCAGCCAACTGAGCAGAGAAAGCTCGCCCCAAACTGGGAAGGGCCATATCAAATCGCCCGAGTACAACGACCCGGGGCATACAAGTTGAAATCTCTCGAAGGGACTCCAATTCCACGAAGCTGGAACTCCGAGAATCTACGGATGTATTACCAATGAAACCCCTAGGGGTTCTAGGCAATCAGGAACGTGGACTCAGTCTCCTCTTTATAATGATTCGCCTCCTTTCAATGATTATGATTATCTCTTCTAATGTCGGGTCGTTTGTGATCCTCAGATTCCTCGACTAAGGTCGGGATGCTCCGAAGTTCGACCGTAGAGTCCCAAACTCCCTCGACCTCGGGAAGTGTCGCCGGACGATAGAGCATCGACTTGACGCAAGATTCCTCGACAAGGTCGGGATGCCCCGAGGTTCGACCGTAGAGCCCCAAACTCCCTCGACCTCGGAAAGCGTCGCAGGTCGATAGAGCGTTTCCAGACCCATCGACCTGGCGCACGGTTCCTCGACTAAGGTCGGGATGCCCCGAGGTTCGACCGTAGAGTCCCAAACTCCCTCGACCTCGGGAAGCGTCGCAGGTCGATACAGCGTTCCCAGACCCATTGACCTGGCGCACGGTTCCTCGACTAAGGTCGGGATGCCCCGAGGTTCGACCGTAGAGTCCCAAATTCCCTCGACCTCAGGAAGCATCGCAGGTCGATAGAGCGTTCCCAGACCCATCGACCTGGCGCACGGTTCCTCGACTAAGGTCGGGATGCCCCGAGGTTCGACCGTAGAGTCCCAAACTCCCTCGACCTCGAGAAGCGTCGCAGGTCGATAGAGCGTTCCCAGACCCATCGACCTGGCGCACGGTTCCTCGACTAAGGTCGGGATGCCCCGAGGTTCGACCGTAGAGTCCCAAACTCCCTCGACCTCGGAAAGCGTCACAGGTCGATAGAGCGTTCCCAGACCCATCGACCTGGCGCACGGTTCCTCGACTAAGGTCGGGATGCCCCGAGGTTCGACCGTAGAGTCCCAAACTCCCTCGACCTCGAGAAGCGTCGCAGGTCGATAGAGCGTTCCCAGACCTATCGACCTGGCACACGGTTCCTCGACTAAGGTCGGGATGCCCCGAGGGTCGACCGTAGAGTCCCAAACTCCCTCGACCTCGAAAAGTGTCGCGGATTGATGGAGCATCCCCAAACCACTTCAACCTCGGCGGGCGCTATCGGGTTCATAAGAAGCCCGAGCTCTCCGAAAGTCAAAGAATGACTCCGAAAGTTGGCGAGAAAATAAGGCAACCCACTCCGCTATGAGGAGCGCAACTTTGGAAATGCAAAAGGTACATCCCACTTGATGCTCGCCTTGTTATATTTATCTACGTATTGCCAGCAAAATTCCGATTAAAATCGGGACCTTATTCTCGCCAAAGTCGGATTGCTCCTACAAGTCGGTCTAAGACTAATCTCCCACTGACCTTATGCATGCTCTGTCTACCGACAACCTCCATGACAACTTATGTAAACCCTCATGAATAAGGGCCCAATTCAGCCCCCATACACAAAGACTCCAACGTCGACCTATGAAGACAACCTCGACCGCGGGCGTACTGATCGAGCTCAAGAAGGCCGAGGTATTCTCCACAGGTTCCGACCCCGCTCGCCGAAACCTCGGCAGGGTCCGAGGGCGATAACTATGAAAGCCCTGGCAACGATTTGATTATTGGCTCATGCTCCCCTTCGGGGGATAGCACTAACCTTTTTATAGACCTAAGGTCCGAATGCCGAGCTCGAAAGCTCGGCTAGACCCCCAGATAATGGCCTATGCAAGTCTAGCACAGCCCCACTCGGAGGTCTGAGGCCCGAGCTCGGTGCCTCAAAAATCTAAAAGCCAAATACGGCGACCTCTGCGATCTTCAAGTCCGAGCTACAGGACTTAGAAAAGTTTCCTAGAATCTAAGCTCGGAGCTCCATCTGGTTAGCGTAATCAGAACTCAGGAAAGTGAAACATAGCCGGAAAAAAAAAACATGCCTTTATCAAGCAGACTCAAAAGCTAATATACAAAGTTGAGGGTCGGTAAAATAATTAAGTTAAAGTCCCGGCCTCGCTTACAACAAAGGAAGACAAAGAAAAAGATCAACACGGAATGACAAAAAGGATTTTTCATTAATAAAAGGCCCAGAGGCTAAGTACAAAGTTGGAGGTCGACCATTCAAAAATTCGAAGGCCGACCTCGATTACAATAGAAAGAAGAAATAAATCTAAGTCCTAAGGGGCGGCGGTCGCGTCGATGTCACCCTCGGGGTCATTTATGGCGATGACTGGAGGGTCTTTAGCGGGCGCAGGCTCGGGGTCTGCGGCAGGGGCCTCGGCGGGTGCCTTGGAAACGCCCTCGTTGGTTTCACGAGGGATGGGCTCCGCCACCGCCGGCTCGGCTGCGTCCAACTCGGCTGACTCCCCCTCGGATGCCTGGGCGGCGGGAACGTCGTCAGAGTCAGAGTTGTAACCCAGCCTCATCCTCGGACGAACCATTGAAAGATCGAGCTGGGGGCAGAACCGGGCCATCTGCCTCTGGAAGTTCTCGAAGCCCCCGAGGAACCCGTCGACGGTTTCCTCCTCCAGCATGTCGCGAAACTCCTCCGATTCCTTGAAGGAGTCTACAGCATGCTCGGCCCGCTCGAGCGCCCTCCTTTTCCGGGCCTCTAATTGTTCGACCTTGAGGCGCAAGACCCCGCCCTCGTACTTGAGGCCCGCAACCTCGGACTGGACCTCCCCCAGGCGCGCCTCCGAAGCGCGCAGGGCTGACTTGGCCAAGGAATAGGCAGCCCTTTCTTCCTCGAGCACCTCGACCATTGCTAGTTGCCCGGCCTCCATCGCCTCCCTCCGCGCCTCGGCCTCGGCCAGCGCCGCCTCCAACTCGGCAATTCTCTTCTTAGCCGGCTCTAATTGCCGGCTAAGCTGCCGAGTTTCTTCTTGACACCCTTGGGCAATGAATACCAGGGTGTCGACTTCGTGGATGTGCTGTAAGAGAAAAAGGGTAAAGCGATTACGAGTTGAAAAACATATAACATGTTCGCTAGTAGCCAAAGGAAAATTGGGAAAGTAGCTTACCCGAATGGTATTGCGGTAGGTACCGTCGACAATCTCTTCCAGCGGCAAGTTCCGGAACTCGGTCCGGTCTGCTGGAAGCATCGCACGCCGAAACACGGCGCGTGCGACATCGGCATCATGGATGGCCGAGCTCCCCTCGAGGAGTGGGAACCCTGGCTCGGCCGACTCCTCCCTCGGAACTCTTGAAGAGCTCGGCTCGTCCGAGCTAGGGACCCCGGGGCCTCTGATTTCGGGGCCTCTACTCGGCTCAGGCCCCGGGCGACGCAAATGGATCACGGTCGCCCCCCCCCCCCGCTGGGCGATGGGGGCAGGACAGAGAGGGGCCACTGGGCCCGCATCGCCGGCGGCCCGTGTCCGCCCCTGATCAGCTGTGGAGACCCCCGCCTCCGGGCCTCCCGTCCCGGCCGATGTAGAAGCACCGGCCGACCTCGACTTCTTCCGAGGCTGGGGAATAGCCCCCCCGGCCTCGGCCTCCCGCCTCTTCAACCGGGAGAAGAGGGACGTGTTGCTGATCGGCATGTGGGGGATGTCTGAAACCAAAAATTTTCTTAAGTGTCAGACCAGTGCTAGTGAGAAGAGGAAGCAGATAAAAATGAAACGATGCGACTACTCTTACCCTCGGGGCGCGTCAAACTCAAGCCCACGCTCGCCAAGGCGTCCTCCCGTAGGAGCTCGGTCAGGTTGAACCCCTTCCCGAGGGCTTGCAGGGAGTTCAAGACCCTCAGCTCCCTACCCGAGGGCTCGGAGAGTCTGTTGAGAGCTTTCAGCCGAGGGTGCCCCCACCTCGGGTTAAACCCCCACGGCACCTCGGACGCAAGAAAGAAAAATTTTCCCTTCCACTCATGAATAGAGGAAGGGGCACCCTGAAAGAGTGACATACCGCCCCGAAAGGCGAAGTATAGCCACCCTGCATCCGCCGGGTTTTTCTTTAATAAAAAACACCGGCGGAAAATACTCACTGAGGTCGGGATCCCATGCGCGAGACACAAGGACAAGAACCCGATTATGGTCCTCCACGAGTTCGGAGCAAGCTGTGCTGGGACGAGTTGATACTCCACCAGCAAGTTGTTCACGAACTCGTGAACAGGGAACCGCAGACCGGCCCAGAGCGTCTCGCGGTGAATCGCGATCCGACCTGGGGGCGGCCGCGTCGCCCTATCCTCCGGCCCCGCAGTTTCGAGATAAAACCCGGGCTGGAAGAAAAACCGGGAGCGGATTAACTCCAACTCCTCCCCCGACAAACTCGACCCCACTTCATCTGGACCAAGACCCATTTTACAGAAAAATGAAACAAACTAAAGATAAAGGGAGTAAGGAGGAGGAGGAAGAGGAACCCTAGCTAACACAGGGTGGAAACCTACGGAAGAGTCGCCGGAAATCGCTCCGGGTACCGTCGGCAAGGTTTTGTCGAGAGGTAGAATGAAGGTAGAAGCGGCGAAAATAAAAGGCAACCAGATAGAACTTTTAGGGCAGATTCGAGGGGTTTATATAGACCCTCCTAACGGCCCAGATCGGCGGGTTCGGTTTCCACCCCCCGTTTAAATTGCGCCACGTGTCGGCCTCGGGAGCGAAGCACCGCATTCATTCCAGATCAATATGTCGGGTACAAAATCGAAGCGCCGTCCCATCGGATCTCGCAGCCTCATCATAGGTCCGCAAAACCGGACCGCCTTAAAGGACGAGCGGACGTCACCCCCGCTCCCTTCATTTAATAAGCCTCAGGGACGCGTGGAGCGCCGATATAACCTCAGCCTCCCCCGATCACTATTCCGCCAATATGAGATCAGAAACGTCCGACCTCGAATCATGCCACGTGTTCATTTTGAAGCGCGAAATGGCATACCTATTTAAGAAGGAGGCCTCGACCACGAGATCGAGGAGCCGCCCCATCGGGCCCAAGGACCCTCATCATGAGTTCGCCGTATGAAGTGATCCCGGAGATCCAAAGGGCGCAATCTTCATCATAGCTGCTTCGGGATGCGTAAGGATGTAGACCCCGTTATAAGTTCGCCATGTAAAGTGACCTCGAAGGGCCAAAGGGCGCAGACTCCATTATAAAAGCTTCATGGCACGTAAGGGTGCGGACGTGATCCCCTTCGGCCTCAATAACCACAATAACAACTTTTACTTCCCGCGTCCGAGCTTGCAAGCTGCTCGAACTCGGAAGTCGGGGGATAGTGTTGGGGGAATATGGTTTTCCCCCAGCAATATAGTAACCCTGCCTCTAGAAGGCCGCATAGCTGCCGACCTTGGACGACCGAGGTCGGCGCCCGACCTCGGAACATCCGACCTCGAAATCTCCGACCTGGAGAATTTCCGACCTCGGAGGTCTGTCCTTGTCGACCACCTACCACGGCCGTACCCTTCCGAGGTCCGGCCGAGGGCCATATCCTGCCACTGCCCCAGCATTTATTACGCATGATCTCTGCAAACCCCCGGTTCACTCAACAATTAATGCGAATCTCCGGCCTACTCAACAATTAATGCGCACCTCCGGCTTACTCAACAATTAATGCGCATGGCTCCCATTATCTACGGATCCTCAACTCTCCACGGCAAATCAGCTCAGCAGAGTCCTGTCAGCCGTGATAAGTCTCTGACCCCGGCCTCACCTCCGACATCAATGCGATGATTCACCCGATCGCGTGCCGGCTCGGGTCGTACGACGGCCTCACCTCCGACATCAATGCAATATTTCACCCGATCGTGTGCCAATCCAAGCAACATGCCGAGCCGTACGACGGTTTCGCCCAATCACATCACAGGTAAACCGACCCCCCTATAAAAGGAAACCCTTGCTTCTCAAAGGGGGGGTTGGACACAGAAAACTCTAAAGATACTGCTCTCCTTTCTCCTTTAAACACAGTTTGCCCCCTCTGACTTAAGCATCGGAGGGCCGGCGCCGGAAAAACCGGCCACCGGCTTTTCTGCAGGCACCCCGACGGAGGACGCCGCCCGCCGACGGACCGCCACTCTCCTGTGTCCACCGACCGCTCCCCCCCTCAATCGACGACCGCCCCCGGGTCCAATTTCCAGCAACACTCCCTTTTCCTCTGTTTTCTATGTTAAAGCTACAACAGTCATCCCAAGAGTGAAGCGTTACCGCTGCAGCCACCTCTCCTGTGACCGGTCCAGCATCAACTTGGTATCAGAGCAACTGGTTTTGCCCTTGTGCCAAAACCATTTCTCTTTTATGGGCTGCCGTGGGTCGGAAAAAGACTCCTTCTTGTGCTTCTCTTTTCAGACCTCACAGAAAGGAACAACCCCTTCATGATTTGCCCTTCCTCGTCGCTGTGCTCTCGCCCCACCCCTGTGCTTCCTTCTCGGCGCCGAGCTCCATTCCCGAACCACCTCACAACGCCACCGCCCCACTGATTTCTACCGGAGAACGTCAGCCCACGGAAGCTCTACCCTGGTGTATGGCGGAGCAGCGCCGGATTCCAGAATTCCGGTGGGCGCACGAGATCTACGCTGTACCCTGAGCACCATGGTTCCCCTCGCATGTTGATGGGCCACGCGCAACTCCCGTTGCCAAAAAGAGAAGGTGCATCGCCTCTTCTTTCGGCTCTGTCTCTTGGACCCGCCGTAGCAGCCGCCGGCCACCGCACATAGGAAGGGGCCATCCACCGCCGTGATCGATCGCCGCCTGTCGCCGCCGACCACAGAGCCGCGGCCACGAGCTCCATCACCGTCCCCTTCGGCCGTTCCGCAGCTGCCGCCGAGGAGACCGGAACGCCCTCCCGAATCGGTCGGGAGGTTGAAGACGAAGTCAAGTAACGGGTAAGTTCTAAACCCGTTACCCATAACACGGTAGCTCAGGTCCAAAAATCCAAAAAAATAGTGCACGTGATCTGCACGTGCTAGATCTAACGGGTATCGGAGCGGGCTGCAACCGAAAATCCGAATCCGATAACCCGAACCCGTAAAGGTTCAAAAAAAAGGAAAAATCCTTACCTCTGTTCGTTGTCCCGATCGGCCGCCGCTTCTTCTTCCGCCACGCTGCCCACCCGTCGGGAATGCCGTCACCTCCTCCGAGCGCCCCCTCCGGCTTCGCCGCCTCTTCCGAGCACCCCGAGCTATCGCCGCTTGACCTCCGGTGACCGAGCCGTCGTCACCCTCCCCGACGAGCAACGTCGCCGCGCCGATCAGCCTTCCCCGCCGCTGCCGAGCCCAGTCAAGCATCCTTCAGCCGCTGCCTCCCCCAAGCGTCGCCTTCTCCGAGCGGACCGCCAGCAGCGCCCCTTCTCCGAGCCACTCCATCTAGCCCTCTCCTCTCACCTGCGATTAGGGGACACAAACACCCCCCCCCCCCCGGTCCCCCGTGTGTCAGCCGTGAGGTGCCATCAGGCCCACCCGAGCCCGACCCCAGCTCGGCTTCCGCAGGCCGCCAGCCCAGTCCGGCCTCTGCAGCCCAATTTCATCTCGGTCCAGGTCCACGAGCCCGTGTACTTGAGAGCGGTCCAAGCCCAATCGGCCGCAAGCCCTATTTCAAGCCCGATCCAGCGCCTTCTTCCATCCATTTCAGAAGCTCAGGAGCCTTTGTGCTGCAAATCCAAGTCTGTTGCCCAGATAGACAACCCAAGAGGGGGGGGGGGGGGTAAATTGGGTTTTAAAATAATTATTGCAATTAAAATGTCTGTGGATAACTAATTAATACTTTTTGCAAGTTAATTAATTAGATGCTATGTGCAGTGAATGAAATGAAAGTAAGAGATGACAAGGCAATCACAAACACAAAGATTTTATAGTGGTTCGGAGCTAACCCTTGCTCCTACGTCCACTCCCCAAGCCTCACTTGGGAATTCACTATAACCCCTCGGATTACAGCCGGTTGTTTTACAAGCTCACAACCTAACTTGTTGTTTTACGAGGTCACAACGAACTCGGTCGGTTTTCCCAGGCTCACCGACTAGAACCACCCGATTGTTTTTCCGGGATCACAATCGAACCCTTACACGTTGGTTTCAACCTAGGCTCACCAACAAACCTTTACACCCTTGATTCAATCCCCTGATTGAATCAAGTAAGGACCAAATGGATAGAAAGAACAAAGAGAAAAATACAGCTTCTAAATAAGCAGATATTCAGCAATATGAATAATAGAAAAGTTAAGAGCCCTCAAATAAGTTTATGATGATGTAGTGGAGGGCTTCTCGAACTTTGGGTCTCCTCTTGAATGTCTTGAAGACTTGAAGGCAGAAGGAGACTTCTTTAATGCTGGGAAGAGTTGGTTGAATGGAGTTAATGGCTCTCTTCCTTCTTTTCCGCTGAAATCCCTTTGGCAGATGAAGTTATTGTGTTTTCTTTGAAAGGAATGTTACTTCTCTGCTTTGCTACAGTCCTCTGTGGCTAGTTAAGCCATTCCCCACGGAAACTAGCCGTTAGACACAATCTACTAGCCGTTCTGCACACTCTGCACAACCTGACAATGTTTCCGTTGGGATCGGAGTCGACTCGGCTGCAGCAGGAGTCGACTCATGCTTTTTTGGAGTCGACTCGGCAACTGTTCCGGATTTGAATTAAAGTGCTCTTCTCGACTGGGAGTCGACTCGACTTAACCCGGAGTCGACTCCCCAGAGTCTGGAGCTGACCTGGCACTTTTGGAGTCGGCTCATCCCAAGGAATCCATGGATGCATTTTCCAAGTTTGCTCACTCGAGTCGACTCGTGAATTCTGGGAGTCGACTCGGCACTCAGAGTCCGAACTCCCGAGCTTCTGTCTTTTGGCTCGTGCTGTCTTGGAGTCGACTCGGACTGTTCTGGAGTCGACTCGGCTCTCAGTATCCGAAAAGCAGTCTTCTGTCTTTTTGGGGTCGCGCTGTCTCGGAGTCGACTCGCCTTTTGCGGGAGTCGACTCGGCTCTCAGTGTCCGAAAATTGCTCTCTGACTTTTGCCTTGTATTACACTGAGAGTCGACTCTCGCTTCCTTTGGAGTCGACCTGCCAACCATTGGAGTCGACTCGCATTCCTCAGGAGTCGACTCGGCTCTCAGGGTCCAATATACCTTCTCTGTCTTTCTGTTTGTAACCCCCTGGAGTCGACTCATACTACTCTGGAGTCGACTCGGCAAGCATCGGAGTCGACTCGCGCTTTTCAGGAGTCGACTCGCTGACAGGTTTTGAGTTGTATCTTTCTGTTCGTCTGTCTGTTCTCAGTCGGAGTCGACTCGTAATGTCCCGGAGTCGACTCGAGCCTGTGCCAGTGCTTCTGATACGCTTGGAGTCGACTCAAAATATCCCGGAGTCGACTCGAGTCTCAGACTTTGGTTCACATTGACTTCTTAACTTATCCAAATTGTCTTGAACCAAATCTAGAGACACTTAGCCATAAATTTACAAGGATATCACTGAAACACTAGATTGAATTCATTAGTAAACATAAGATATATTCAAATGCTTTGAGCTCATCAAAATCAAATAGGGTTATAATCAATCACTCCACAATCTCCCCCTTTTTGATGATGATAAAACATTGAGTATATATAAACTGAATTGCTCAACAAACAAGGAGAATTATAGTAAAATTTGAAAATGAATTCAAGTGTCTAGTTAGTTTTAATTTATCCAGACTTGAAAGATGTGAAACAATAAATTTCGACGTTAAGGCTCCCCCTTTCATTTGGAATTATATAAGCCTTCATATCATGCAATCAATTGTTTGGCTTATATATATTTAATGATTTTGCTTTCTTAAAAATTCAGATTCTCCCCCTCAACACATGCATTCAACTTTGTTTTGAATCTCAGAATTTTCTTTTAGTGCATTGAAGCTTTTGAACTTAAATTTTTGGTTTTTATTTTTTAGAGGGAAAATCTGTCAATTTGTTCTTAAGTATGATTCAACTAATCTCCGAATATCCCTTGAATAGATTCTGGAGATTGCTCCATTAGGAGCCCCAACAGAGAGATAATGAGCCTCGAGGTATCGAATCCACTAAGAACAAATTATTGTGTGTTTTAAAAGTTTTCTTTTTTATTGATTTTCATTAATTCTCTTTACATGTCTATTCAATATATTTCTCCCCCTTGTTGTCATCATACCAAAAAGGAAGAAAGCACATCGTACAAGCAATTTAGAGATCAATTTGCACATTTTTGAAGAAAATGGTCTACTCCTTGTATTGATGTATAAGTGAGTACATTTGTGAATACAAAGAGGAAAGCAATAAATACATGTCAAAATACAATAAGTAAGCTAGGGCTTCTTAGAGGATGTGGCTCCTTCCCTCAGTCTGGATTGTTCCATTAAGAGACTGACCCCGTCCGTGACGTTCCCTAGCTGGGTGATAATGGCCGAGGTGGCCCTACTGTGCGTCGTGGATAGCTCGGTCAGAGTCTGCTGGAGTGTGTCCAACTTGGCAATCAAGACATTCGCCAAGCGCTCGGCCCCCTGATTCAGGCTGCCCATGTCGTGTCGGATGTCATCTCGCATCTTCCGTGTGTTGCTTGTGACATCGCTCATGTTGAAGAGTTGGGCTTGTATCAGGCTTCTGACATTGAAGATCTCCTCCCTCAGATGAGCTATCATCTCGGTCACGGCTGATAGGGAGGGAACTTGTCACGACCCCCGCCCCGTTCCGGCGGGCCGCCGCGACGGTCCTAGGGTGCGGGTAGGCATAAGGCCACCAGCCACCGCGTAGAACCCTATTACCTATCAATCATCAATAAATCTTGAAAAATTTGGCATGATACATGCACAAAATGATCACCTTTCCTATGGTGACCTGTCAGGATTATCTCATTATATACAACAACGCTACCTGTCAGAGCAGCAATCACATAACCTGTCACATAACGAACCTGGACAATATATATCAATACATCATCTCAGGCATATAACTCATCTGTATAAAAATCTGGTTCCCATTCCATCCATGGTCAAACCCATATCCACAACAGGATCTATAACTGTAACTATATACTATATACAACAGAAGGTTTATAATACACCAAAAGGGTATAAACCTCTATCTACATTATACTATACTATACTATGGAGCGGCACAGCTAGCAGGCAACCACTAATCCTGCTCCTCTCTATACAATACCTTTCCTGCAATCAAAAACATCAAACTGGGGAGTGAGTATATAAATACTCAGTGAGTGGAGTAGAGAGTACTATGCACATGAGACAGAATATAATCATGGCTCGAGATGAAATCTCAAGATCAATAACAACATGAACATGAACTCAACATAGAGAATATGGAGTAAATCATCAATATCACCACAATCAATATCAACTCATCTGAAGCATATATGGAATAATCAAGTCAACATATATGCTACTCATGAATATGCTCAACATGTCATAGTACTGAATCATATAAATCAGGTGTCAATAGGCTGAATCATCAACAAGACAGCTATCGGGAGGTGGGTTTTACGCCCCAGGCGAACCAGCAACAACTCTCTACTGTCATATGCATACATCGAATATGACACCACACCAATATGTAAATCATCACTAGACAGCTGTCGGGAGGTGGGTTTTACGCCCCAGGCGAACCAGCAACAACTCCCTACTGTCACATGCATATGCAGGATAAGACACCATACCGATAACATAAATGCTAGACAGCTATCGGGAGGTGGGTTTTACGCCCCAGGCGAACCAGCAACAACTCCCTACTGTCACATGCATATGCAGGATAAGACACCACACTGATCATATAAATGCTGGCCAGTATCCAGAACAGAAATCCATCTCACATCTACATACTAAACGGCACCTCGCGGGAATTCTACATCCGCGGAAAGCCATACTGCACCTCGCGGGGTCTTACTATGCCCGGCGGCAAGCAGAATATAAGTCGTAGGACCGGCCGATCCTACGCCTAGGGCCGTGTCCCCCCCTAGAAAGGGACTGGGCTCCGCCCACCCAGAAGGCTACTATGTGCACAAAGGCCGATGTTCAACCCCATCGACTATAGGTGTCCTGCAGATACTGCCAAGCCATGCATAAATGCCATAATGCACCCTCCCAATACTCTACTAAAAAGGAGTATAATCAAGAATACCACTCACTCGATCATGACCCAATCATAAACTAACATCAGGGTTAGGAGTGAGGGTCAAGGAAGTGCAATACAACTCAATATACCACTAAAAAGGCTCTACAAATCTTTGAAATAGAGGAAATGAAATCAATTTACAAAAGAAATCATTTCACAATTCGGAATCAATTTGATTACTCATCAACCCCTCGTAATTCCTCTCAATGTTCCCTCAAATGCATGTACAGAATAATCAAGCATGGAGAATCAAGATTATAGAGGAATCTACTACAATATCAGTCAATATGCACAAGTGGAATCAATTCACACTTGGCGACATTCATGAAAATGAATTAAGAATGCTCATGGTGCAAAGTACATGACTCCCACTCACCTGTCAATCTGGCACAGCCCTGATATGCCTCCAAAAATCTACAGCAGGCAGTGGGGAACTTCTTCCTCTTGTTTCCTAGCTTCTTGCCCAACTGTGACATGCATTTACAATACATTTAGTCTTGTATCAAGGTCATAATCTACGTGCCAATTATAATATAGGGAACTTTAATTGATTCAACTCCCCCGTTCCCTAAATCTTTTCTTTTCTTTCTCTTTTTCTTTTTCTATTAATTAACTCATCATTTATGTGTATTAGGGACTCCCTTGCACGAGTACAAGGTCTCCCTTAGCCTAATCTAGGCTTAATACCCTATTATGGCATGAAATCCCTTATTTTCCACCCGGATGAACAGTAACCCGAACTGACAGTGGGTTACTTCATCCCGGTTTTGATCCACTTTCAGGACTCCAAATTTGATGAAATTTTTACCTAACATTCTACACTCATAGAGGATTCCAAAGAGATAACATGCATCATCATCGGAGGCTGTTTGACCCCCTAAATAATTCGCCGAAGTTGGGACTTCGACACAGTTTTTCCGTAGTGCCAGAAAAATTTGTTAAAATCCGATTCTTCCTCTTTTAACCACCTCTACAACCCTTATCCGACCCCTCTAGACTATATCCACCCTTTGTATAGCCTAATGTCATCAAAAGACTAGATAGGGACGGATATTTACCTTTTTCTTTTTGGAAATCGAGGTCCTTGCGTAGAGGGGAAGGAGATCTACGTTTTTCCCTTCAGCTGGAAGTGCAACCGGAATCTCTTTCCTCCTTGAATCTCCTTCCTCTTCTTCTTTCTTCTTCTTCTTCTTCTTCTCTTTTTCTTTCTTTCTTTCCTCTGTTTCACGCCTGAGAACCCCCTCCCTCTTTCTCTCGGTTTCACCAGCTCAAACCCTCCAATTAAATCACATCAAAGCACTATTCACCTTTGTTTAATATTATTAATTTCCCATTTTGCCCTTGCCACTTCGATATATCTGCAATTATGCCATTATCTTTTGATTCCTTCCCTTTTTGCCCCTAACACTTCAACGCATCTACTATTATGCCATTAACTTTTGATTCCTTCCAATTTTACCCCTTATATCAATTTTAAAGGACTATTCTATCCTTTTTTTATATAAAAAAAAAAATTTGGGGGTTATTACATCCTCCCCTCCTTATATAAAATTCGTCCTCGAATTTAAAAAAGTAAATTACCTGATTACTCAAAGGGGTGAGTGTATCTTCTCTTCATTTTCTGCTCGGTGTGGTATTGGAAATCAAATGAATTGGGAGTGTTTTACCTTCTATCTCTACCACATAGGTAGGATATACATACTTCGCTTCTATACTATCCCCTACAGGTGTACTAATAGCTAAGGGGATATGCATTAATATCTTATCCTTAGCTAACTTTTTAGCAAAATAAGGGGACACAAATGAATGGGTAGCTCCAGAATTAAATAACACTCTAGCTTTAATCTTATCAATGAGGAGCATACCTATCACAGCTACATTTAATGCCTGTGCCTCTTGTGGATTTACCGTGAACACCCTTCCTTGCCCTCTACCTACTGGAGCTAATGGCTGAGATGGTCCAACACTCTGCTGTGACGCTGGTGTCTGACCTCTGCCTCTGCCTACAGGCCCCCTACTACTAGGCCTGTCCATCTGCACAGAAGGGTAGGATGCCAAAGGCACAAACTGCTGGGTGGCACCCTGCAGGCATTCTCTGGCAAAATGACCCGGCTGTCCACATCTGTAGCACACTCCCTGACCCATTCTGCATCTGCCAGGGTGCTGCTTCCCACATATGCCACACACTGGCCATGATTGGAACCCAGATTCAGTTCTGGCTATAGTGACTGGAGGACGAGGTACTGATGGTAGAAAAGTATCTTGTGATTGACCTCTTTCCCTCCATTTCCTCTTACATGGGGCAGATGGAGCTGAGCGTACAGACTGCTCCATCGGGCCCTCCGAGAGATCTACTCCCTCAGATCTACCTCTACTGTTTTGCTCCTTCCCCACACTCATTTTTCTCTGTTCTCTTTCAGCTCTTTCTTCTTTGTTTCTGGTCTCCCACTGTTTTGCTTTATCTATCAGCCTAGACAAGGTGGGGACCTCTACTGCCAGTACTGCATTATAAAGCGGAGAAATCAGACCTCGCCTGAATCTTTCTATCCTGGCAGCTTCAGTGGGGATGATGTAAGGAGCATACTTCTCCAATCTAGTGAACTCACGAGCGTACTCAGATACGCTCATTCCGGGCATCTGCTTCAGCCTCTCAAACTGAAGAGCCCGATTTTGCCTCTCAGCCGGAGACAAAAACTCATCCATCACTGCTTGCCTGAACTCTTCCCAGGTTGGAGGATTCCTACTGTACAATCTGTCCTCCATATGCCTCTGGTACCAGTCCCAGGCATCTTCCTTCATTGTAAGCCCTACAAGTTCTATAGCTCTTGCATCAGAACAGGGCAGTCTCCGTATCATCTTTTCAGTCTCCTACAGGAATCTTTGAGGATCTTCACCTTGATCTTCACCTTCTTCCCCCTTAAACTCCGAGGTTCTAAGCCTCAGAAATTCTTGTACAGTAATCCCCTCATCATTTAAAGCCCGCCTGGCCAAACTTCTTGGCACAGGTACAGGAGGTGGGATGGATACTACTGACGGGGCAGGAGATTTTTCCCGAGCAATCTGCTCCCTCAGAGCCTGATTCTCCGCCAGTAACTGTTCCATCAATGCATCTCTACTTCCTACATCTCCTTGATCATTAACCCTCCGTCTATCAGCAGGAGGAGATTTTTCTCTTTGGGGCTCGACATGTGCAGAACCCGCATCCAATACTATATCTGGCTCCATCCTCCTTCCAGGACGAGCAGGTCCTCTCCTTGGAGGTATTCTTTATATCTCTCTAAAAAGTCAAAAAGAGAGGATGGTCGTTACACACTGAGTCATGATATATTTTACTGAGTTGTAAATGACTCATAAAATAACATACAGAAAAATCCTATGCTCCATAGTATAATCCTATACTTAATCCTGACTCATCCTATTGCTCTGACAGGACTCTTCTTAACCTTTGCTCTGATACCAAGCTTTGTCACGACCCCCGCCCCGTTCCGGCGGGCCGCCGCGACGGTCCTAGGGTGCGGGTAGGCATAAGGCCACCAGCCACCGCGTAGAACCCTATTACCTATCAATCATCAATAAATCTTGAAAAATTTGGCATGATACATGCACAAAATGATCACCTTTCCTATGGTGACCTGTCAGGATTATCTCATTATATACAACAACGCTACCTGTCAGAGCAGCAATCACATAACCTGTCACATAACGAACCTGGACAATATATATCAATACATCATCTCAGGCATATAACTCATCTGTATAAAAATCTGGTTCCCATTCCATCCATGGTCAAACCCATATCCACAACAGGATCTATAACTGTAACTATATACTATATACAACAGAAGGTTTATAATACACCAAAAGGGTATAAACCTCTATCTACATTATACTATACTATACTATGGAGCGGCACAGCTAGCAGGCAACCACTAATCCTGCTCCTCTCTATACAATACCTTTCCTGCAATCAAAAACATCAAACTGGGGAGTGAGTATATAAATACTCAGTGAGTGGAGTAGAGAGTACTATGCACATGAGACAGAATATAATCATGGCTCGAGATGAAATCTCAAGATCAATAACAACATGAACATGAACTCAACATAGAGAATATGGAGTAAATCATCAATATCACCACAATCAATATCAACTCATCTGAAGCATATATGGAATAATCAAGTCAACATATATGCTACTCATGAATATGCTCAACATGTCATAGTACTGAATCATATAAATCAGGTGTCAATAGGCTGAATCATCAACAAGACAGCTATCGGGAGGTGGGTTTTACGCCCCAGGCGAACCAGCAACAACTCTCTACTGTCATATGCATACATCGAATATGACACCACACCAATATGTAAATCATCACTAGACAGCTGTCGGGAGGTGGGTTTTACGCCCCAGGCGAACCAGCAACAACTCCCTACTGTCACATGCATATGCAGGATAAGACACCATACCGATAACATAAATGCTAGACAGCTATCGGGAGGTGGGTTTTACGCCCCAGGCGAACCAGCAACAACTCCCTACTGTCACATGCATATGCAGGATAAGACACCACACTGATCATATAAATGCTGGCCAGTATCCAGAACAGAAATCCATCTCACATCTACATACTAAACGGCACCTCGCGGGAATTCTACATCCGCGGAAAGCCATACTGCACCTCGCGGGGTCTTACTATGCCCGGCGGCAAGCAGAATATAAGTCGTAGGACCGGCCGATCCTACGCCTAGGGCCGTGTCCCCCCTAGAAAGGGACTGGGCTCCGCCCACCCAGAAGGCTACTATGTGCACAAAGGCCGATGTTCAACCCCATCGACTATAGGTGTCCTGCAGATACTGCCAAGCCATGCATAAATGCCATAATGCACCCTCCCAATACTCTACTAAAAAGGAGTATAATCAAGAATACCACTCACTCGATCATGACCCAATCATAAACTAACATCAGGGTTAGGAGTGAGGGTCAAGGAAGTGCAATACAACTCAATATACCACTAAAAAGGCTCTACAAATCTTTGAAATAGAGGAAATGAAATCAATTTACAAAAGAAATCATTTCACAATTCGGAATCAATTTGATTACTCATCAACCCCTCGTAATTCCTCTCAATGTTCCCTCAAATGCATGTACAGAATAATCAAGCATGGAGAATCAAGATTATAGAGGAATCTACTACAATATCAGTCAATATGCACAAGTGGAATCAATTCACACTTGGCGACATTCATGAAAATGAATTAAGAATGCTCATGGTGCAAAGTACATGACTCCCACTCACCTGTCAATCTGGCACAGCCCTGATATGCCTCCAAAAATCTACAGCAGGCAGTGGGGAACTTCTTCCTCTTGTTTCCTAGCTTCTTGCCCAACTGTGACATGCATTTACAATACATTTAGTCTTGTATCAAGGTCATAATCTACGTGCCAATTATAATATAGGAAACTTTAATTGATTCAACTCCCCCGTTCCCTAAATCTTTTCTTTTCTTTCTCTTTTTCTTTTTCTATTAATTAACTCATCATTTATGTGTATTAGGGACTCCCTTGCACGAGTACAAGGTCTCCCTTAGCCTAATCTAGGCTTAATACCCTATTATGGCATGAAATCCCTTATTTTCCACCCGGATAAACAGTAACCCGAACTGACAGTGGGTTACTTCATCCCGGTTTTGATCCACTTTCAGGACTCCAAATTTGATGAAATTTTTACCTAACAGTCTACACTCATAGAGGATTCCAAAGAGATAACATGCATCATCATCGGAGGCTGTTTGACCCCCTAAATAATTCGCCGAAGTTGGGACTTCGACACAGTTTTTCCGTAGTGCCAGAAAAATTTGTTAAAATCCGATTCTTCCTCTTTTAACCACCTCTACAACCCTTATCCGACCCCTCTAGACTATATCCACCCTTTGTATAGCCTAATGTCATCAAAAGACTAGATAGGGACGGATATTTACCTTTTTCTTTTTGGAAATCGAGGTCCTTGCGTAGAGGGGAAGGAGATCTACGTTTTTCCCTTCAGCTGGAAGTGCAACCGGAATCTCTTTCCTCCTTGAATCTCCTTCCTCTTCTTCTTTCTTCTTCTTCTTCTTCTTCTCTTTTTCTTTCTTTCTTTCCTCTGTTTCACGCCTGAGAACCCCCTCCCTCTTTCTCTCGGTTTCACCAGCTCAAACCCTCCAATTAAATCACATCAAAGCACTATTCACCTTTGTTTAATATTATTAATTTCCCATTTTGCCCTTGCCACTTCGATATATCTGCAATTATGCCATTATCTTTTGATTCCTTCCCTTTTTGCCCCTAACACTTCAACGCATCTACTATTATGCCATTAACTTTTGATTCCTTCCAATTTTACCCCTTATATCAATTTTAAAGGACTATTCTATCCTTTTTTTATATAAAAAAAAAAATTTGGGGGTTATTACAGAACTAATGCAGAAGAGGGGGCAGGGGCTGGACCTCTGAGCTCTCTCAGAAGATCGTCCCGAAGATCTCGTACAATCTCCTGCCGCAACTCCCGGAGCTGCTCAGGAGAAATCCGGACCTCCATCGGTTGAGTGGGTGGAGCTGAGGAGGAGGGTCCGGCTGAGGTGGAGGGTGCTGAGGTGGAGGGAAAGGTAGGAAAGTCTGAATCTGGATCAGGACTGGGGGAGCGTCTAGTGGTAGGTGTGGAGGAGGATAGTTTCCTGACCCAGGTTTCCTCTACCTTATGAAATCCCATCCTGTGTAGGGTTCCCTCACCCATGCGATCTGTCCATCGCAGTGCGCGAGAGGGTTCCCCCTCAGGAATGGGGATCTCAGACTCCCTAAAGATAAGAGTGTATAGCATCCCATAAGGAAGGGTGAGCCTAGGCCTGTCTAGTGGCTCACATAGGTATCTGTAAATGAGTTTGGGGAAGTTAATTGGAGTATCCTGAAGGATGTAGAACATAAGGGCTAGGTCCCTCTCAGATACAAAATCAAAGCGGCCGGTCTTAGGGAAAAGGGTCCTAGAGATGATACTCAAGAGGAGCCGCATTTCAACTGACAGTGAACTAGCGGACACCTCATCGAGTGGGGACTGGGGTGGACTCCCTAAAATGGCCGTAAGGGCCTCAGTCCTATCCTCAGGATGAGTAGGAGATACCCCTACTTGGGGAAGATGGAGGATTTGAGCAATGATATCCTCCGAAATAAATAGTGGGACACCCGCTACGGTCCCCTCTATCCCACCATTTTCCCTATGTACTGTTCCATAGAACTCCCTAACTAGACCTGGGTATGTGGGGAGATCTAGGGAACAAAAGAACTCGAGTCCCTGGGCCCTCAACCTATCTCCTATGGTGAAACCCTCCCGGGAGAGATAGTCGAAGTTGACGTATCTCCCGGTGGAGACCGCCTTCCCGGCGCACGGACGCGAGGGAACCGGCCTCGGCGGGGAACGAGCCGGAGGTTATGGCCTCACGGGATCGTTCCGAGCTTTGGACCGTCGCTCGGTGCCGCTCGCGGGTTGGGGTCTCTTCCGGCTTGGGACAACCGATTTACGGGGCATGGTTGACCTAGGTATGGGGTAGAACCCTAATGGACGGAAAAAGGTCGACGGAAAAACTCTAACCGGGGTCGGAGACGATGTAGGAGACGGCTCTAGGGTTTTGTGAACAGTGGAGGCGATGAATAGAAGTGTTGATTAAACGCTTGGATTAGGGTTAAAAACTCGGATCCCGACCGCGAGTCGACTCCAGTAAGTCGCGAGTCGACTCGACCTCGAGTCGACTCCAAAATATGCGCGAGTCGACTCCCCCTATGCTGTCATCGACCTCGAGTCGACTCCCGTCAATGTGCGAGTCGACTCCCCTTATGCTGCCATCGACCTCGAGTCGACTCCCGTCTATGTGTGAGTCGACTCTCCGTCATGAGCCGACTCTGAAACGTATCTGAGTCGACTCGAACTCTGGCACGCACCTAAAAATTATGCTATTTTCGTACCAATCAAGGGACACTCACTAAGTTATGATCTGATTTGATGATCATAGATGAGAAACTCTATTTTTAACACAATCTAATCATCAAAATCCATGAACAAGAAGAGAACATCACTAGGATGGATCAATCACTCCTAATCCTCTCCTAAGCACACTAAATCTCTCTTCACTCAAGGGTTTTGTGAAGATATCAGCTAATTAATCATCAGTACAAACAAATTGAAGTGTCACATCACCATTCAGTACATGATCTCTTATGAAGTGATGTCTTATCTCAATATGTTTAGTTCTTGAATGTTGAATTGGATTTTTAGAGAGATTAATGGCACTTGTATTATCACAATTAATGGGAATTTTGTCTTGTTTAATGCCATAGTCTTCAAGTTGTTGTTTAATCCACATGATTTGAGCACAACAACTCCCGGCAGCTACATATTCAGCTTCAGCAGTAGATAATGCAACCGAGTTTTGTTTCTTGCTAAACCATAAAATTAAATTTTCTCCTAGGAATTGACATGACCCGCTGGTGCTTTTTCTATCAAGTTTACAACCAGCAAAGTCTGAATCTGTGTATCCTATTAAGTTCAGACTAGATTCTTTAGAATACCATAAACCTATACTTTTTGTTCCTATTAGGTATTTAAAGATTCTCTTTACTGCAATAAGATGAGATTCCTTAGGATTAGACTGATATCTAGCACACATGCATACACTAAACATGATATCAGGTCTACTTGCAGTGAGATACAATAAAGATCCTATCATACCTCTATACAGCTTTTGATCTACAGATTTACCTGATTCATCTTGGTCTAGTTTGCATGATGAGCTCATGGGTGTGCTGATTGACTTGTTTCCCTCCATATCAAACTTCTTAAGCATCTCCTTGATGTATTTAGCTTGATTGATGAAGATCCCTTCTTTTGATTGTTTGATTTGAAGCCCGAGGAAATAGTTCAGCTCTCCCATCATGCTCATTTCAAACTCACTCTGCATCAAGTCAGCAAATTCTTCGCAGAGGCGATTGTTAGTAGCACCGAAAATAATATCATCAACATAAATCTGCACTAATAACATATCTTTGTTTTTCTTCTTCAAAAACAGAGTTGTATCTACATTTCTCCTAGAGAACTCATGATCTAGTAGAAATTTGCTAAGTCTTTCATACCATGCTCTAGGTGCTTGTTTCAAACCATAAAGTGCTTTGTTCAATTTATACACATGATTAGGGTATTGATGATTTTCAAAACCAGGAGGTTGTTCTACATACACCTCCTCATTAATATGCCCATTTAGAAATACACTTTTTACATCCATTTGAAATAATTTGAAATCCTTAGAGCATGCAAATGCTAGTAATAGTCTGATTGCCTCAAGTCTAGCTACAGGAGCAAAGGTTTTATCAAAATCTATACCTTCTTCTTGATTATAGCCCTTTGCTACTAGTCTAGCCTTATTCCTAATTACAATTCCATTTTCATCAAGTTTATTTTTATATATCCATTTGGTACCTATAATTGAATATTCAGATGGTCGTTCAACTAGGTTCCATACCTTGTTTCTAGTAAATTGGTTTAATTCTTCTTGCATTGCATTTATCCAATTTACATCTTTTTCAGCTTCTTCTATGTGTTTGGGTTCAAAATGTGAGACAAAAGCTAGATGATTATTTAAGTTCCTAAGAGATGCTCTAGTCCTAACAGGTTGAGATGGATCATCTAAAATTAAATCCTTAGGATGCCCATGAGCATACCTCTAAGCCTTAGTCAGCCCATGATCCACAACAGCCTCTTGGCTTGATGATGCATTTCCAATTAATTTTTGTTCATCTTCTTGTAATGTCATCTCATCAATCTTTTCTTCAAGTATTTCAGCATCATCATCAAGATCAACTCTCTTGCTAGAAGAATTATCACTAGAGTCATCAAAAACTACATGTATTGATTCTTCAATAACAAGGGTTCTTTTATTAAAGACTCTATAGGCTTTACTAGTTGTAGAGTACCCCAAAAATATACCCTCATCAGATTTAGAGTCAAATTTACCTAGATTATCTTTCCCATTATTATGAACAAAACACCTACATCCAAAGACATGAAAATAAAATAGTTTACCTTTGGTTTTCTGTTTTTCCAAAGTTCATAAGGTGTTTTCTTTATAATGGGTCTCAATAAAACTCTATTTAGTATATGACATGAGGTATTAATGGCTTCTCCCCAAAAGTACTTAGGGAGGTTACTTTCACATAGCATGGTTCTAGCCATTTTCTCTAGGGTTCTATTTTTCCTTTCTACAACTCCATTTTGTTGTGGAGTCCTAGGTGCAGAAAAATTATGAGTTATTCCCTTTTTACTACAAAACTCATCAAATAAATGATTTTCAAATTCGGTTCCATGGTCACTTCTAATAGCTATGACTGAAGTATCTCTAGCATTTGTTACTTCCTTATGAAATTTTTTAAAAACTGAAAATGCTTGATCTTTATGAGCTAAGAACATGACCCAAGTATATCTAGAAAAGTCATCTACAATAACTAGACCATATTTATTTCCTCTTAGACTTGTGGTTCTAGTTGGTCCGAATAGATCCATGTGTAGTAGTTCTAGAGGTCTAGAGGTAGAGACACAATTTATGGATTTAAAGGAGTTCCTTGATTGTTTGCCATATTGACAAGCTTCACATATCTTATTCTTTTCAAACTTTAGTTTTGGCAAACCTATCACGGAATCTCTTTTAATTAGTTTTGATATTGTGTCCATGCTTGCATGACCTAACTTACGGTGCCATAACCAACTAGCATCATTATCCTTAGTTTCATTAACAACTAAACATGGGTTATGTTTGGCAAGATCCTCAAGGTCTACAACATACACATTTCCACGTCTTATTCCTTTAAAAACTAAACTATTGTCATTTGAGTTGGTAATGATGCATAGTGATGGTTTGAACAAAACATCAAAACCTCTATCACACAATTGACTAATGCTAAGTAAATTATGCTTAAGACCATCAACATATCGAACATTATCAATAAAGGTTGAAGGGGTAATTTGTACTTTACCTATACCAATGATGTGACCTTCGTTATTGTCTCCAAAAGTCACAACACCTCCCTTCTTAGCTTCAAGGGTGAAGAATTGATCCTTGTCACCCGTCATGTGTCTTGAGCAGCCACTATCCAAGTACCAACAATTTTTGTCGACCTTGGCTGCAAGACACTCCTACACAAGCAAGTCATACAATTTTAGGTACCCAAGTTTTCTTGGGTCCTTCATGGTTAGTAATGTTGGTTCCTTTTGGAACCCAAACCCTTTTAATTTTTCTTTTAGTTTTTTCTTTTCTATAATCACATACATTTGCTTTGTGTCCTAGTGTTCCCCAGCAAAAACATGTTATTTTCTTAGTTTTGCTTTCTCCTGCTTTAACGAAGAAATTACTAAGGAGTTTTTGCTTATTTTTAGGTTTATACCCTAAACCAGCTCTATTGAACACAGCTCGTTGACTATTAAGTATCATTTCTAATTTTTCTGAACTATAAGTAAATTTTTCTACAAAAGGCTTGTACTTCTCAAGTTCTAGTGCCAACTTTTGTTTTTCTGTTTTTAGTGCATCTAAGTCTTTTGTGAAATTACTTCCAATAGTTTGTTTATCCTTTTTAAGTTCAGAAATTTCCTTGGCTAGTTTTTCGTTATCTTTACTCAAGGTATTAGTTTTTTGAATTAACATTTGGTTGCTTGTCTTAAGTTCTAAATTTTCTTTAGTGATAAAATCCTTATCCTTAACTAATTTATCATATTTATGGAGGTGAGATTGATTGGTTAGTTTTAGCTCTTTATTCTTAAAGCTTATTGTCTTATATTCATCCATTAATTCATTAAACGCATCATATAACTCATCAAAGGTAAAATCTAAATGCGTTTCAGATGTTACCTCATTTTCGTTTGCCATAAAGCATAGATTGGCCTTTTTTTCTTGTTCCTCATCCGATGATGATGAAGATGTATCGGAGTCCGATAGGGTGGAGATGAGGACCTTCTTTTTCTTGTACTTGCTGGCCTTCTTGAGCAAAGGACAGTCTGCTCTGAAGTGTCCCGGCTTCTTACATTCGTAGCATCCGATTCCCTCATTTTTTCTTTCCTTACCTTTATCCTTGTGATAGAAACTTGAGGGGCCTCTCCTTTGATGAAAGGTCTTCTTACGGTTGATGAATTTTCTGAACTTACGTACGAGAAGAGCCTCATCATCATCTCCCTCATTGTCTTCCTCTTCACTGCTGCTGCTGCAAGATAAGTCTTTGTTAGTAGAAACAGATTTGAGGGCTATTACCATTTTCTTGTGGGAGGATTCTTCTTCGCTGTGTTGTTTCATTGTGAGCTCGTGCGTCATTAGGGATCCAAGAAGCTCCTCAAGTGGAAGCTTGTTCAAGTCCTTGGCTTCTTGGATTGCCGTCACCTTGGCTTCCCATGACCTTGGTAGACAGCGAAGAATCTTCCTGACAAGCTCACTGTTAGTATAATTTTTGCCAAGGCTTTTTAGGCCATTGACAATGTCAGTAAATCTAGTGAACATGCAAGTGATTGTTTCATTAGAATCCATTTTAAATAATTCATACTTATGTACTAATATATTTATTTTGGATTCTTTTACTTGATTTGTGCCCTCGTGGGTCACTTCAAGTCTATCCCAAATCTCTTTTGCAGAATTGCAAGTAGAGACTCTATTGAATTCATTTCTATCTAAAGAACAATAAAGTACATTCATGGCTTTGGCATTTAGTTGTGCCTTTCTTATGTCATTGTCATCCCAATCCTTTTCAAGCTTGGGTACAGTGACACCTTCTACATGAATGGATGGAAAGTATGGTCCATTTAGTATGGTGGTCCACATCTCATAGTCTTGGGCTTGGATAAATATTCTCATCCTAGCCTTCCAATATGAGTAGTCGGATCTATTAAAGAATGGAGGTCTATGTGTGGACTGGCCCTCAATGTGAGAAGATCCAAATGGGGTTGTCATTTTGATCTTTTACTCTTTGGATAGTAGAGTTCAGGCTCTGATACCACTTGTTGCCCAGATAGACAACCCAAGAGGGGGGGGGGGGTGAATTGGGTTTTAAAATAATTATTACAATTAAAATGTCTGTGGATAACTAATTAATACTTTTTGCAAGTTAATTAATTAGATGCTATGTGCAGTGAATGAAATGAAAGTAAGAGATGACAAGGCAATCACAAACACAAAGATTTTATAGTGGTTCGGAGCTAACCCTTGCTCCTACGTCCACTCCCCAAGCCTCACTTGGGAATTCACTATAACCCCTCGGATTACAGCCGGTTGTTTTACAAGCTCACAACCTAACTTGTTGTTTTACGAGGTCACAACGAACTCGGTCGGTTTTCCCAGGCTCACCGACTAGAACCACCCGATTGTTTTCCCGGGATCACAATCGAACCCTTACACGTTGGTTTTAACCTAGGCTCACCAACAAACCTTTACACCCTTGATTCAATCCCCTGATTGAATCAAGTAAGGACCAAATGGATAGAAAGAACAAAGAGAAAAATACAGCTTCTAAATAAGCAGATATTCAGCAATATGAATAATAGAAAGGTTAAGAGCCCTCAAATAAGTTTATGATGATGTAGTGGAGGGCTTCTCGAACTTTGGGTCTCCTCTTGAATGTCTTGAAGACTTGAAGGCAGAAGGAGACTTCTTTAATGCTGGGAAGAGTTGGTTGAATGGAGTTAATGGCTCTCTTCCTTCTTTTCCGCTGAAATCCCTTTGGCAGATGAAGTTATTGTGTTTTCTTTGAAAGGAATGTTACTTCTCTGCTTTGCTACAGTCCTCTGTGGCTATTTAAGCCATTCCCTATGGAAACTAGCCGTTAGACACAATCTACTAGCCGTTCTGCACACTTTGCACAACCTGACAATGTTTTCGTTGGGATCGGAGTCGACTCGGCTGCAGCAGGAGTCGACTCATGCTTTTCTGGAGTCGACTCGGCAACTGTTCCGGATTTGAATTAAAGTGCTCTTCTCGACTGGGAGTCGACTCGACTTAACCCGGAGTCGACTCCCCAGAGTCTGGAGCTAACCTGGCACTTTTGGAGTCGGCTCATCCCAAGGAATCCATGGATGCATTTTCCAAGTTTGCTCACTCGAGTCGACTCGTGAATTCTGGGAGTCGACTCGGCACTCAGAGTCCGAACTCCCGAGCTTCTGTCTTTTGGCTCGTGCTGTCTTGGAGTCGACTCGGACTGTTCTGGAGTCGACTCGGCTCTCAGTATCCGAAAAGCAGTCTTCTGTCTTTTTGGGGTCACGCTGTTGAAAGAGTAGATGCCCTATAAGCCAATCATTTGATGGGTTTCTCTTTGTAATCCTCCAAATCATGTACTTTGACACTCGATATATATCAATAAAGGCATTGTGTTTCATCATTTGCTGCTTATCTATTTTATTATTGGATGATGAACCCCATAAATTAGGACATTGGTTTTAGGGTTATGATGAGATCATACCAGTGGGACCTAAAATCCTAAAATCCTAATTTAGAATATTCCCAGTCAAATTGGTATATTGAGTCGGGGATCAATATTACCGGAAAGACTGGCACATCTTATGTATGCTCAATGTAGAGGGTGATTGATCTCACAATCACTTGTGTGAGACACTAATACAAAGATGTGGGTGCTCATTAGAGGAATGAGTTCACTGAAATGACCAGCCATGAGAACATCTTATAGATTCTTACTTAATTATCAAAAGATGGTTCTCATAGTGGGAGTTGTGCAAGTGATCCTTAGACCTGAGATCACCATGGTACCTTGTGCACTTGAAGCTATGTTTTGGTTTACCCTCATTCACGACATTGCGTTGTGTACGGGGTATTCTGGATATGGTGGATTTTGTACGAAGGTTGTGAGTAGGTCAACAAGGAATCAGTCACTTCTAATAAGAGAAGGTAACATCCTACTTACTCTAATCTTATGATGATTCAAGAAGCCTTTGATCAAAGCAAAATGAATATTAGAAAGAGTTTCTGATGTTTCATTGTTTGAATTATCATATAAAAGATTGAGAGAGACATGAATAAGTGATTGAGTTTGATATTGATCCATACTCGAGCACTTATTCAGGATGTAGTATGACTGAGGATTGAATTGCACAGTAACTTTCCACTGAAGGGTATGTTTGGATTTGTCCAATACATTCCTCATCTTCCGGGTAGACATGATACGTTGCTAGACGTCAATCATGTCTTGTGGGTTGATCGGATCAAAGAGTTTGATTAGATCAAAGCATCAGAAAGGTTCTGATTGCTAAGTCAGGTTTAGCACTAAATTGAACCTAAAATTGGATTAGAGGTATTCTAATCAGGTTAGGTCAACTTGCTCCTGCACCTACTGCTGGCTAAGATAAGGAACCCAATGGGTCAGACACAAGGGAATTGATCAAGGGTCTAATTGGATTAGATCATGTTTGCAAGATGAACATGCTAGCACGTGTTGCAAATCCTAGCTCCTGATTCAAATTAAATTCGAATATGATTCTTAGATTAGGTTGATCTAATATGATTAGATCATGACCTAATATGGGTTAGCCAAGAGTTGAAACCCATTTGGCTTTAATTAGACCTGATTTGATTAGGTTTAATGTTTTCTTTAAGTTGGTTAAACCCAATTGGATTGGGTTTGATAGGGCCTTCACTTCTGGACCATTGGATCGCTTCCTGGATGAAGGATCTGGTCCACTGGTTGGCGCCTTCATCTGGACCATTGGATGGCTTCCTGGATGAAGGATCTGGTCCACTGGTTAGCGCCTGAATCTGGACCACTGGATGGCTCTCTGGATGAAAGATCTGGACCGTTGCTCAGCGCCTGAATCTGGACCACTGAATGACTCTCTGGATGAAAGATATGGACCGTTGCTCAGCGCCTGAATCTGGACCATCGGTGATGGCATCTTGCTTCTGGACCATTGGATGGCACCCTGGATAATGATGCCCTGATTTGGACCATTAGATGGCGCCTAGATCTGGACCATTGGCTTTGGTTCACTGCATTTGGGCCCTTGGATCATCAGAATTTAAGAGGGAGATGTGAGAAAGAAGTTGATACACCCTTCTCCTTAGCACCCCATCATGATGGGATGCATCTCTTGGCACATGCCTCATCATGATGAGGTGTGTGGATGGGATGCATCCCTTTATGATGCATCCCTCCATCTCTTATAAATAAGGAGGTGCCTTGGGGTTCTAGAGATCATCCAAGAAAAAGCCTCTCCTTCTCTCTCCCTTATCCCTTCTTTCTTACAAGCCTCTCTCTTTTGTCCTAACCCAAGACAAGAGGGTCTTCTTTAGGACAAAAAGGCTAGTGAATGTTTTAGAGGTAGAAAGGAAGAAGGAAGTGAAGGAAAATCAGCCAATTAAATCCTTTGGAAGGATTGAACAATTAGAATCAAGTTTTGGTGGAGCTAGAGTCTTGAACCCATTCCTGTGTGGATCAACATCGGAGGGTGAACATTTGGGCACCTTAGGACATCTTCAGACATATTGGATATAGCGTGACAGGTATTCTTCTATACCAAGATTATATTTTCTACATTATTTGGTTATACTATTAAGGTGATCTTGGCTTATTAGGGTTTCATATAATGGGTTTTATAAGAAAATTTTATAATCCCGTATCTTCCGCTGCGCCCTAGGGCACTGGGAAACCCCAACAGTGGTATCAGAGCCACCCTTAATCAGTTTAACCAAATAATAATACATGCTATTATCTTGATGCTATGAGATAGCTAGGTTGTTTGTATGCATGATTAGTTTATGCCATGAGATAGTGTTATATTCATGTTGTAGCATAGTATAATTGCTAGTGCTAAATTATAGAATGTGCAATGAGACCAATATAGTAGTATGAAAACTTTGGGCTGACCCATTCTGGAACAATCGACTCAGTTGGTGTCTAGGAAGGAAGCCACAGGTGGTTACTTAATTAGGACCTCACTCTCTGAGTGAGGGGTGCCTCCCACCTGCTTTCCTGGCCAATTATTTGATTGTCCTTTATGGTTGAGCTTAATGTTAGTAAGATACTACTATTTGAAAGCCCTCACTAAATTCATAATTAAGTCGTAGTGTTAATTGCTTTAAGCTGAGCCATTCTGAATCAATTGACTAAGTTGGTGTCTAGGAAAGAGGCTACAGGTGGTTATTTAATTAGGACCTTACTAAGTAAGGAGAGCCTCCCATCTGCTTACCTGGCCAACTATTTGATTGACCTCCATGGAAAAGCTAATTGCTGATATAACACTATAAATGTCCTTCCTTCATGCTTAGATATTATTATGTCAATATCTACGCTAGCTTGTTGTGATTCCCACAAGGCTAGTATTAGGGATTGATATTGTAATATCTTGGTGCATATGATGCATATGGCATATTTTAATATGTTGCCTTGTTGTGATTCCCACAAGGGCAGCATTATTCAAATATGACTGTATAAAAATGAAGGGTTTGACTTAACTAGACACAATAGTTTGTTGTGATTCCCACAAGACTATATGTGTGCTAGAGGACAGAATAAAGTTGGAAATTGCATGGGATGCAATTGGAAAGAATTTCCTACCTTTGAACTTATAAGGGCTTGTTGTGATTCCCACAAGGTCTTTTATAAGGAATTTGGATCTCAACCCCACTAAGAAAATTAGTATTTTCTCGTTCATCATACTCGAGGGTTATGATATTCGATAAAAATAGTGGGAGTAACAATTAGATAAAAGTCCTTGTCTGATTGAATACATGTCATCATGATTGGTCTGCTTATATTAGTATTCTTTGTAATTATAGATTAATTCTGCAAAAATGGCATCTTCACTCTCACTTAGAGGTATCTTAGATACAAACAAATTGACTGGTCCCAACTATGTGGATTGGTTAAGAAATTTAAAGATTGTTCTCACACAAGAAAAACTTTCCTACATTCTTGAAACCCCTGACCTAGGGTCAGCAGGGGAAGATGCAACTGAGGAGGAATTGGCCACATATCGTATGTGGAAAAATGACAGTTTGACTGTTAAATGTATCATGCTTGCTTCTATGAATAATGAATTGCAGAGGCAGCATGATAGCATGGATACTCACTCCATACTCCTTAACTTAAAGGAGTTATATGGTGAGCAGAGCAGAACTGCTAGATATAAGATATCTAAACAGTTGTTCCGTGCTAGAATGATCGAGGGATCGTCTGTGCAAGACCACTGTTTAAAGGTTATAGACTTAATCACTCGATTAAGTCAACTTGGTTTTGCTATGGACAGTGAGCTCAGTCAGGATTTGATCCTGCAATCACTACCCGACTCATTCTCGCAGTTTGTCGTGAATTATCACATGAACAAACTGAATTCCTCCCTGCCTGAGCTTCTGAATATGCTGAAAACAGCAGAGTCTCACATCAAGAAGGACAAGGGTCCGATCCTTCTTGTTGGTGAGAGCTCAAAGAAGAAGTCGGGCAATAAGGGTTCAAAGAAAAAACTAAACCCTAAGAGTCACATCAAAAAGAAGAAGGGAAAGAAAATCTCTGGACCCGGTACCTGTTTCCACTGTGGCAAGACGGGGCATTGGAAAAGGAACTGCAAGAGCTTTCTTGCAAGTGTGAAGCCTGATGTAAGTGTTGCATCAAAAGGTATGTTTTTATTACATGCCAATATGACATTAAGTTCTTCTGATTCTAATTCATGGGTATTGGATACCGGTTGTGGTTCTCACATATGCAAATCTTTGCATGGACTGCAGAAAATTAGAAGACTGAAGAAAGGTGACTTCGAGCTATATGGCGCTGGAGGAGAATCCATCCAGGCTGAAGCTGTTGGCACCTACATACTAGAGCTACCCTCCGGAAAGTTCTTGAAGCTAGAAGACTGTTATTTTATGCCAAAAATCATTAGAAATGTAATTTCAATTCCTTTGTTGCTTAAGAAAGGATTCGAAATAAATGGAAAGAGCAATGGTTGCTCTGTTTCTTTATCTAATGAGTATTATTGTCATGGCACTATGGAAAATGGTCTTTTAGTATTATGTCTTAATAATGTTATGTTTCATATTGGCAAAGATAATAAAAGAAAAAGAGAAAATATTAATAATACCCTCCTCTGGCATTACCGATTAGGTCATATTAGTGAGACAAGGTTACATAAGTTGTATAAAGATAAATTCTTTGACCCTTATGATTTTGAATCATTAGGAACTTGTGAATCTTGTCTTATGGGTAAAATGACCAAGTCTCCATTCTCGGGACATGGAGAAAGGGCAAGTGAGTTGTTAGAACTCGTACACACTGATGTGTGCGGTCCTATGTCAACTCAAGCTAGAGATGGATACTCTTACTTCATCACATTTACTGATGACTTATCAAGGTTCGGTTTTGTGTATCTAATGATACATAAATCCGAAGTCTTTGATAAATTTAAAGAGTATCAAAGTATGGTCGAAAAACAAACTGAAAAGTGTATTAAAATCCTTCGATCTGATCGAGGAGGAGAATACCTTTCTAGTGAATTTTTAGACTATCTTAAATTAAAGGGTATACTCTCTGAATGGACACCTCCATATACGCCACAATTAAATGATGTAGCTGAAAGAAGGAATCGTACCTTATTAGATATGGTACGGTCCATGATGTGCTTCACAAATCTTCCAATTTCCTTCTGGGGACATGCCCTAGAAACTGCTGCATTAGTATTAAATAGAGTACCATCTAAGTCTGTATCTAGCACTCCATATGAGATATGGAAAGGAAAGAAACCTAATCTTAAGTATCTTAAGATATGGGGTTGTCATGCTTATGTCAAAAGAAATTTTGGACATAAGCTAAGTGCTAGATCGGACAAATGTAAATTTGTAGGTTATCCTAAAGATACTTTAGGATATATCTTCTATAATCCTACCGAACAAAAGGTATTTGTTGCTAGGCATGCCACTTTTTTGGAAAAAGAGTTTTTTTTAGAAAAGGGCAAGGATAGAAGAATTGAACTTGATGAAGTTCAAGACCTACAAGGTGAGACACATAATAATCCTCAACCAGATGTACCCATGGAAGAGGTACAGCCACTACACACTACTCCTTTTCGAAGGTCAGAAAGAGTGCGAAATGCACCTGAGAGGTATGGATTTATTATTGAGAATGGTGAAGCCCACATCATTGATAATGATGACCCTCTGACCTATTCGGAAGCTGTCAAGAGTAGGGACTCTGACAAATGGTTGGACGCCATGAAATCCGAGATAGATTCTATGTATACAAACCAAGTGTGGACTTTGGTTGATGCACCTGAGGGAGTGATTCCAATAGGGTGCAAATGGGTATACAAGAAGAAGATAGGAGCTGATGGCCAAGTAGAAACCTACAAGGCCAGGCTAGTGGCAAAAGGTTTCAAGCAAAAACAAGGCATTGATTATGATGAAACTTTTTCGCCAGTAGCTATGCTCAAATCTATTCGGATTATGCTTGCTATAGCTGCATACTATGATTATGAGATCTGGCAGATGGATGTCAAAACCGCCTTCCTTAATGGTCACCTTGAGGAAGAGGTCTATATGACACAGCCAGAGGGATTTGTCTCAAGAGGGAGAGCAAATCAAGTATGTAGGCTTAAGAAATCCATTTATGGATTAAAGCAGGCATCTAGGAGTTGGAACATCCATTTTGACATGATAGTCAAAGAGTTTGGCTTCATTAAAAATATAGATGAACCTTGTGTGTACAAGAAGACTAGTGGGAGTGCTATTGTCTTCTTGATATTATATGTGGACGATATATTGGTCATTGGAAATGATGTTCCAATGATGCAATCGGTCAAGACTTGGTTATCAAAGAAATTTTTCATGAAAGACTTGGGTGAAGCATCCTATATACTTGGTATAAGGATCTATAGAGATAGATCTAAAAGGATGCTAGGTTTGTCCCAGTCTAGGTACATAGATAATGTGTTGAAGAGGTTCAGCATGGATGGAAGTAAGAAAGGTTTCTTACCCATAGGACATGGCATACAACTCTCTAGGAAGATGTCTCCTAAGACATCTGAAGAGAGGAATAGAATGAGTTCTATTCCCTATGCTTCAGCAGTAGGGTCGATCATGTATGCTATGTTATGTACAAGGCCTGATGTAGCTTATGCCTTAGGTATGGTAAGTAGATTTCAGGCAGATCCCGGGGAGGATCATTGGAAAATTGTGAAAAGCATTCTCAAATACTTGAGAAGGACTAGAGATGTTTTTCTGATTTATGGAGGATCAGAATTGAAACTAGAAGGCTATTCAGATTCTAGCTTTCAATCTGATCCAGATGATAGCAAGTCAATCTCTGGATATGTCTTCACTTTGAATGGTGGAGCTGTGAGTTGGAAAAGTTCCAAACAGCAAACTGTAGCTGACTCAACTACTGAGGCAGAATACATAGCTGTTAGTGAAGTTGCTAAGGAAGCAGTCTGGATGAAGAAGTTCATCACAGAGCTGGGTGTAATTCCTGAGATTGCCGGACCAGTCCCAGTTTATTGCGATAACACTGGAGCAGTTGCACAGGCTAAGGAACCAAGGTCTCATCATAGATCCAAGCACATTTTGAGACGCTTTCACCTTGTTCGAGAGATAATCGAAAGACAAGACGTCAAGATTGAACGAGTAGACACAAAGAACAATATAGCAGACCCATTTACTAAAGCTCTACCACAGCAGCAATTCAATCGTCACCTCGATTGTATGGGGTTAAAATATAAGGGCGATTGGCTTTAGTGCAAGTGGGAGATTGAAAGAGTAGATGCCCTATAAGCCAATCATTTGATGGGTTTCTCTTTGTAATCCTCCAAATCATGTACTTTGACACTCGATATATATCAATAAAGGCAAGGTCCGCCGTACCGGTACCGGTCGGCGTACCGGTGGCCGGCCAGACCGGTACGTACCGGCCCGGTCCGGTACGTACCGGCCGGTACGCGATGGTTTCAAAAACCACAGCGCGCGGCGCTGTGGTTCTATAAAAAAAAAAATCGTACCGATGCGAATCGGCCGGTTCGCACCGGTACGAGGCCGATACCGGCCGGTACGGGCCCGAACCGGCCGGTACGCACCCGTACCGGCCGGTTCGGATAAAAAACCGGGAAATACCGATTTTTTATCCATTCCGGTACCGATCCACGGCCGGACCGGTACGTACCGGTATCCGTTCCGATACCGGTCTACGGCTGGACCGGTACGTACCGGCCGGTACGGGCCGGTACGGCATTCCATGAATAAAGGCATTGTGTTTCATCATTTGCTGCTTATCTATTTTATTATTGGATGATGAACCCCATAAATTAGGACATTGGTTTTAGGGTTATGATGAGATCATACCAGTGAGACCTAAAATCCTAAAATTCTAATTTAGAATATTCCCAGTCAAATTGGTATATTGAGTCGGGGATCAATATTACCGGAAAGACTGGCACATCTTATGTATGCTCAATGTAGAGGGTGATTGATCTCACAATCACTTGTGTGAGACACTAATACAAAGATGTGGGTGCTCATTAGAGGAATGAGTTCACTGAAATGACCAGCCATGAGAACATCTTATGGATTCTTACTTAATTATCAAAAGATGGTTCTCATAGTGGGAGTTGTGCAAGTGATCCTTAGACCTGAGATCACCATGGTACCTTGTGCACTTGAAGCTATGTTTTGGTTTACCCTCATTCACGACATTGCGTTGTGTACGGGGTATTCTGGATATGGTGGATTTTGTACGAAGGTTGTGAGTAGGTCAACAAGGAATCAGTCACTTCTAATAAGAGAAGGTAACATCCTACTTACTCTAATCTTATGATGATTCAAGAAGCCTTTGATCAAAGCAAAATGAATATTAGAAAGAGTTTCTGATGTTTCATTGTTTGAATTATCATATAAAAGATTGAGAGAGACATGAATAAGTGATTGAGTTTGATATTGATCCATACTCGAGCACTTATTCAGGATGTAGTATGACTGAGGGATTGAATTGCACAGTAACTTTCCACTGAAGGGTATGTTTGGATTTGTCCAATACATTCCTCATCTTCCGGGTAGACATGATACGTTGCTAGACGTCAATCATGTCTTGTGGGTTGATCGGATCAAAGAGTTTGATTAGATCAAAGCATCAGAAAGGTTCTGATTGCTAAGTCAGGTTTAGCACTAAATTGAACCTAAAATTGGATTAGAGGTATTCTAATCAGGTTAGGTCAACTTGCTCCTGCACCTACTGCTGGCTAAGATAAGGAACCCAATGGGTCACACACAAGGAAATTGATCAAGGGTCTAATTGGATTAGATCATGTTTGCAAGATGAACATGCTAGCACGTGTTGCAAATCCTAGCTCCTGATTCAAATTAAATTCGAATATGATTCTTAGATTAGGTTGATCTAATATGATTAGATCATGACCTAATATGGGTTAGCCAAGAGTTGAAACTCATTTGGCTTTAATTAGACCTGATTTGATTAGGTTTAATGTTTTCTTTAAGTTGGTTAAACCCAATTGGATTGGGTTTGATAGGGCCTTCACTTCTGGACCATTGGATCGCTTCCTGGATGAAGGATCTGGTCCACTGGTTGGCGCCTTCATCTGGACCATTGGATGGCTTCCTGGATGAAGGATCTGGTCCACTGGTTAGCGCCTGAATCTGGACCACTGGATGGCTCTCTGGATGAAAGATCTGGACCGTTGCTCAGCGCCTGAATCTGGACCACTGAATGGCTCTCTGGATGAAAGATCTGGATCGTTGCTCAGCGCCTGAATCTGGACCATCGGTGATGGCATCTTGCTTCTGGACCATTGGATGGCACCCTGGATGATGATGCCCTGATCTGGACCATTAGATGGCGCCTAGATCTGGACCATTGGCTTTGGTTCACTGCATTTGGGCCCTTGGATCATCAGAATTTAAGAGGGAGATGTGAGAAAGAAGTTGATACACCCTTCTCCTTAGCACCCCATCATGATGGGATGCATCTCTTGGCACATGCCTCATCATGATGAGGTGTGTGGATGGGATGCATCCCTTTATGATGCATCCCTCCATCTCTTATAAATAAGGAGGTGCCTTGGGGTTCTAGAGATCATCCAAGAAAAAGCCTCTCCTTCTCTCTCCCTTATCCCTTCTTTCTTACAAGCCTCTCTCTTTTGTCCTAACCCAAGACAAGAGGGTCTTCTTTAGGACAAAAAGGCTAGTGAATGTTTTAGAGGTAGAAAGGAAGAAGGAAGTGAAGGAAAATCAGCCAATTAAATCCTTTGGAAGGATTGAACAATTAGAATCAAGTTTTGGTGGAGCTAGAGTCTTGAACCCATTCCTGTGTGGATCAACATCGGAGGGTGAACATTTGGGCACCTTAGGACATCTTCAGACATATTGGATATAGCATGACAGGTATTCTTCTATACCAAGATTATATTTTCTACATTATTTGGTTATACTATTAAGGTGATCTTGGCTTATTAGGGTTTCATATAATGGGTTTTATAAGAAAATTTTATAATCCCGTATCTTCCGCTGCGCCCTAGGGCACTGGGAAACCCCAACAGCTGTCTCGGAGTCGACTCGCCCTTTGCGGGAGTTGACTTGGCTCTCAGTGTCCAAAAATTGCTCTCTGACTTTTGCCTTGTATTACACTAAGAGTCGACTCTCGCTTCCTTTGGAGTCGACCTGCCAACCATTGGAGTCGACTCGCGTTCCTCAGGAGTCGACTCGGCTCTCAGTGTCACGACCCCCGCCCCGTTCCCGGCGGGCCGCCGCGACGGTCCTAGGGTGCGGGTAGGCATAAGGCCACCAGCCACCGCGTAGAACCCTACTACCTATCAATCATCAATAAATCTTGAAAAATTTGGCATGATGCATGCACAAAATGATCACTTTTCCTATAGTGACCTGTCAGGATTATCTCAATACATACAACACACTACCTGTCAGAGCAGCAATCACATAATCTGTCACATAATAAACCTGGACTATATATAGCAATACATTATCACAGGCATATAACTCATCTGCACACATATATATATACCTGCTTCCTAATCCATCCATGGTCAAACCCATATCCACAACAGGATCTATGACTGTAATTATGCACTATATACAATAGAAGGTTTATAATACACCAAAAGATATAAACCTCTATCTACATTATACTATACTATACTATGGAGCGGCACAGCTAGCAGGCAACCACTAATCCTGCTCTTCTCTATACAATACCTGCCCTGCAATCAAAAACACCAAACTGGGGAGTGAGTATATAAATACTCAGTGAGTGGAGTAGAGAGTACTATGCACATGAGACCAGATATAATCATGGCTCGAGGTGAAATCTCAAGATCAATAATAAGATGAACATGATCTCAACATAGAGAATATGGAGTAAGTCATCAATATCACCACAATCAATATCAACTCATCTGAAGCATATATGGAATAATCAAGTAAACATATATGCTACTCATGAATATGCTCAACAGATCATAATGCTGGAACATACAAATCAGGTGTCAATATGCTGAAATCATCACTAGACAGCTATCGGGAGGTGGGTTTTACGCCCCAGGCGAACCAGCAACAACTCCCTACTGCCATATGCATATATCGAATATGACACCACACCAATATGTAAATCATCACTAGACAGCTGTCGGGAGGTGGGTTTTACGCCCCAGGCGAACCAGCAACAACTCCCCACTGTCACATGCATACGCAGGATAAGACACCATATCGATAATGTAAATGCTAGACAGCTATCGGAAGGTGGGTTTTTACGCCCCAGGCGAACCAGCAACAACTCCCTACTGTCACATGCATATGCAGGATAAGACACCACACTAATCATGTAAATGCCGGCCAGTATCCAGAACAGAAATCCATCTCACATCTACATACTAAACGGCACCTCGCGGGAATTCTACATCCGCGGAAAGCCATACTGCACCTCGCGGGGTCTTACTATGCCCGGCGGCAAGCAGAATATAAGTCGTAGGACCGGCCGATCCTACGCCTAGGGCCGTGTCCCCCCCTAGGAAGGGACTGGGCTCCGCCCACCCAGAAGGCTACTATGTGCACAAAGGCCGATGTTCAACCCCATCGACTATAGGTGTCCTGCAAATACTGCCAAGCCATGCATAAATGCCATAATGCACCCTCCCAATACTCTACTAAAAAGGAGCATAATCAAGACTACCACTCACTCGGCCACGACCCAATTATAACTAACATCAGGGTTGGAAGTGAGGAATCACGGGAGTACAATGCAACTCAATATACCATGAGAAGGGCTCTACAAGTCTTTGAAATAGAGGAAATGAAATCAATTTACAAAAGAAGTCATTTCACAATTCAGATCCAATTTAATTACTCATAAAGGAGTATAATCAAGCTACGACTCACAAGTCTTTAAAATAGAGGAAATGAAATCAATTTACAAAAGAAATCATTTCACAATTCGGAATCAATTTAATTACTCATCAACCCCTCGTAATTCCTCTCAATGTTCCCTCAAATGCATGTACAGAATAATCAAGCATGGAGAATCAAGATTATAGAGAAATCTACTACAATATCAATCAATATGCTCAAGTGGAATCAATTCACACTTGGCGACATTCATGAAAATAAATTAAGGATGCTCATGGTGCAAAGTACATGACTCCCACTCACCTGTCAATCCGGCACGGCCTCGATACGCCTCTAGAATTCTACAACAGGCAGTGGGGAACTTCTTCCTCTCGTTCCCTAGCTTCTTGCCCAACTGTGACATGCATTTACCATACATTTAGTCTTGTATCAAGGTCATAATCTACGTGCCAATTATAATATAGGGAACTTTAATTGATTCAACTCCCCCGTTCCCTAAATCTTTTCTTTTCTTTCTCTTTTTCTTTTTCATTAATTAACTCACCATTTATGTGTATTAGGGACTCCTTTGCATGAGTACAAGGTCCCTTTTAGCTTGATCTAGGCTTAATACTCTATTATAGCATGAAATCCCTTATTTTCCACTCGGATGAACAGTAACCCGGACTGACAGTGAGTTACTTTATCCTGGTTTTGATCCACTTTCCAAACTCCAAATTTGATGAAATTTTTACCTAACATTCTACACTCATAGAGGATTCCAAAGAGGTAACATACATCATCATCGGAGGCCGTTTGGCCCCCTAAATAATTCGCCGAAGTTGGGACTTCGACACAGTTTTTCCGTAGTGCCGGAAAAATTTGTTAAAATCCGATTCTTCCTCTTTTAACCACCTCTACAACCCTTATCCGACCCCTCTAGACTATATCTACCCTTTGTATAGCCTAATGTCATCAAAAGACTAGATAGGGATGGATATTTACCTTTTTCTTTTTGGAAATCGAGGTCCTTGCGTAGAGGGGAAGGAGATCTATGTTTTTCCCTTCAGCTGGCAGCGCAACCGGGATCTCCTTCCTTTTCTTTTTCTTCTTCTTCTTCCTCTTCCTTTCTTCCTTTCATTTCCTCTCCTTCTTTTTCTTCCTCTCTGTTGCCGTCTGTGAACCCCCTCCCTCTTTCTTTCTCTGCTTCATTCCGTAGCTCAAACCCTCCAATTAAATCACATCAAAACACTATTCACCCTTTTTTAATATTATTAAATTCCCAATTTGCCCCTGCCACTTCAACGGATCTACAGTTATGCCATTAACTTTTGATTCCTTCCCATTTTACCCCTTATATCAATTTTAAAGGACTATTCTATCCCTTTTTATATAAAAAAAATTTTGGGGTTATTACATCCTCCCCTCCTTATATAAAATTCGTCCTCGAATTTAAAAGAGTAAATTACCTGATTACTCAAAGGGGTGAGTGTATCTGGTCTTCATATTCTGCTCGGTGTGGTATTGGGAATCAAATAAATTAGGAGTGTTTTACCTTCTATCTCTACCACATAGGTAGGATATACATACTTCGCTTCTATACTATCCCCTACAGGTGTATTAATAGCTAAGGGAATATGCATCAATATCTTATCCTTAGCTAACTTTTTAGCAAAATAAGGGGACACAAATGAATGGGTAGCTCCAGAATCAAATAACACTCTAGCTTTAATCTTATCAATGAGGAGCATACCTGTCACAGCTGCATTTGATGCCTGTGCCTCCTGTGGATTTACCGTGAACACCCTTCCTTGCCCTCTGCCTACTGGAGCTGACAGTTGAGATGGTCCAGCACTCTGCTGTGATGTTTGTGCTTGACCTCTACCTCTGCCTACAGGCTCCCTACTACTAGGCCTGTCCATCTGCACAGAAGGATAGGATGTTAAAGGCACAAACTGCTGGGTGGCACCCTGCGGGCATTCTCTGACAAAATGACCCGGCTGTCCACATCTGTAGCACACTCCCTGACCCATTCTGCATCTGCCAGGGTGCTGCTTCCCACATATGCTACATACTGGCCATGATTGGAACCTAGATTCAGTTCTGGCCATAGTGACTGGAGGACGAGGTATTGATGGTAGAAAAGTATCTTGTGATTGACCTCTTTCCCTCCATTTCCTCTTACGTGGGGCAGGTGGAGCTGAGCGTACAGACTGCTCCATCGGGCCCTTCGAGAGATCTACTCCCTCAGATCTATCTCTACTGCTTTGCCCTTTCCCCATACTCATTTTTCTCTGTTCTCTTTCAGCTCTTTCCTCTTTGTTTCTGGTCTCCCACTGTTTTGCTTTATCAATCAGCCTAGACAAGGTGGGGACCTCTACTGCCAGTACTGCATTATAAAGCGGGGAAATCAGACCCCGCCTGAATCTTTCTATCCTGGCAGCTTCAGTGGGGATGATGTAAGGAGCATACTTCCCCAATCTAGTGAACTCACGAGCGTACTCAGATACGCTCATTCCGGGCATCTGCTTCAGCCTCTCAAACCGAAGAGCCCGATTCTGCCTCTCAGCCGGAGACAAAAACTCATCCATCACTGCTTGCCTGAACTCTTCCCAGGTTGGAGGATTCCTACTGTACAATCTGTCCTCCACGTGCCTCTGGTACCAGTCCCAGGCATCTTCCTTCATTGTAAGCCCTACAAGTTCTATAGCTCTTGCATCAGAACAGGGCAGTCTCCGTATCATCTTTTCAGTCTCCTCCAGAAATCTCTGAGGATCTTCACCTTCTTCCCCCTTAAACTCCGGGGTTCTGAGCCTAAGAAATTCCTGTACAGTAATCCCCTCATCATCTAGAGCCCGCCTGGCCAAACTTCTTGGCACAACTACAGGAGGTGGGATGGATACTACTGACGGGGCAGGAGATTTCCCCCGAACAATCTGCTCCCTCAGAGCCTGATTCTCCGCCAGTAACTGTTCCATCAATGCATCTCTACTTCCTACATCTCCTTGATCATCAACCCTCCGTCTATCAGCAGGAGGAGGTTTTTCTCTTTGGGGCTCGACATGTGCAGAACCCGCATCCAATGCTATATCTGGCTCCATCCTCCTTCCAGGACGAGCAGGTCCTCTCCTTGGAGGTATTCTTTATATCTCTCTAAAAAAGTCAAAAAGAGAGGATGGTCGTTACACACTGAGTCATGATATATTTTACTGAGTTGTAAATGACTCATAAAATAACATACAGAAAAATCCTATGCTCCATAGTATAATCCTATACTTAATCCTGACTCATCCTATTGCTCTGACAGGACTTTTCTTAACCTTTGCTCTGATACCAAGCTTTGTCACGACCCCCGCCCCGTTCCCGGCGGGCCGCCGCGACGGTCCTAGGGTGCGGGTAGGCATAAGGCCACCAGCCACCGCGTAGAACCCTACTACCTATCAATCATCAATAAATCTTGAAAAATTTGGCATGATGCATGCACAAAATGATCACTTTTCCTATAGTGACCTGTCAGGATTATCTCAATACATACAACACACTACCTGTCAGAGCAGCAATCACATAATCTGTCACATAATAAACCTGGACAATATATAGCAATACATTATCACAGGCATATAACTCATCTGCACACATATATATATACCTGCTTCCTAATCCATCCATGGTCAAACCCATATCCACAACAGGATCTATGACTGTAATTATGCACTATATACAATAGAAGGTTTATAATACACCAAAAGATATAAACCTCTATTTACATTATACTATACTATACTATGGAGCGGCACAGCTAGCAGGCAACCACTAATCCTGCTCTTCTCTATACAATACCTGCCCTGCAATCAAAAACACCAAACTGGGGAGTGAGTATATAAATACTCAGTGAGTGGAGTAGAGAGTACTATGCACATGAGACCAGATATAATCATGGCTCGAGGTGAAATCTCAAGATCAATAATAAGATGAACATGATCTCAACATAGAGAATATGGAGTAAGTCATCAATATCACCACAATCAATATCAACTCATCTGAAGCATATATGGAATAATCAAGTAAACATATATGCTACTCATGAATATGCTCAACAGATCATAATGCTGGAACATACAAATCAGGTGTCAATATGCTGAAATCATCACTAGACAGCTATCGGGAGGTGGGTTTTACGCCCCAGGCGAACCAGCAACAACTCCCTACTGCCATATGCATATATCGAATATGACACCACACCAATATGTAAATCATCACTAGACAGCTGTCGGGAGGTGGGTTTTACGCCCCAGGCGAACCAGCAACAACTCCCCACTGTCACATGCATACGCAGGATAAGACACCATATCGATAATGTAAATGCTAGACAGCTATCGGAAGGTGGGTTTTACGCCCCAGGCGAACCAGCAACAACTCCCTACTGTCACATGCATATGCAGGATAAGACACCACACTAATCATGTAAATGCCGGCCAGTATCCAGAACAGAAATCCATCTCACATCTACATACTAAACGGCACCTCGCGGGAATTCTACATCCGCGGAAAGCCATACTGCACCTCGCGGGGTCTTACTATGCCCGGCGGCAAGCAGAATATAAGTCGTAGGACCGGCCGATCCTACGCCTAGGGCCGTGTCCCCCCCTAGGAAGGGACTGGGCTCCGCCCACCCAGAAGGCTACTATGTGCACAAAGGCCGATGTTCAACCCCATCGACTATAGGTGTCCTGCAAATACTGCCAAGCCATGCATAAATGCCATAATGCACCCTCCCAATACTCTACTAAAAAGGAGCATAATCAAGACTACCACTCACTCGGCCACGACCCAATTATAACTAACATCAGGGTTGGGAGTGAGGAATCACGGGAGTACAATGCAACTCAATATACCATGAGAAGGGCTCTACAAGTCTTTGAAATAGAGAAAATGAAATCAATTTACAAAAGAAGTCATTTCACAATTCAGATCCAATTTAATTACTCATAAAGGAGTATAATCAAGCTACGACTCACAAGTCTTTAAAATAGAGGAAATGAAATCAATTTACAAAAGAAATCATTTCACAATTCGGAATCAATTTAATTACTCATCAACCCCTCGTAATTCCTCTCAATGTTCCCTCAAATGCATGTACAGAATAATCAAGCATGGAGAATCAAGATTATAGAGAAATCTACTACAATATCAATCAATATGCTCAAGTGGAATCAATTCACACTTGGCGACATTCATGAAAATAAATTAAGGATGCTCATGGTGCAAAGTACATGACTCCCACTCACCTGTCAATCCGGCACGGCCTCGATACGCCTCTAGAATTCTACAGCAGGCAGTGGGGAACTTCTTCCTCTCGTTCCCTAGCTTCTTGCCCAACTGTGACATGCATTTACCATACATTTAGTCTTGTATCAAGGTCATAATCTACGTGCCAATTATAATATAGGGAACTTTAATTGATTCAACTCCCCGTTCCCTAAATCTTTTCTTTTCTTTCTCTTTTTCTTTTTCATTAATTAACTCACCATTTATGTGTATTAGGGACTCCTTTGCATGAGTACAAGGTCCCTTTAGCTTGATCTAGGCTTAATACTCTATTATAGCATGAAATCCCTTATTTTCCACTCGGATGAACAGTAACCCGGACTGACAGTGAGTTACTTTATCCTGGTTTTGATCCACTTTCCAAACTCCAAATTTGATGAAATTTTTACCTAACATTCTACACTCATAGAGGATTCCAAAGAGGTAACATGCATCATCATCGGAGGCCGTTTGGCCCCCTAAATAATTCGCCGAAGTTGGGACTTCGACACAGTTTTTCCGTAGTGCCGGAAAAATTTGTTAAAATCCGATTCTTCCTCTTTTAACCACCTCTACAACCCTTATCCGACCCCTCTAGACTATATCTACCCTTTGTATAGCCTAATGTCATCAAAAGACTAGATAGGGATGGATATTTACCTTTTTCTTTTTGGAAATCGAGGTCCTTGCGTAGAGGGGAAGGAGATCTATGTTTTTCCCTTCAGCTGGCAGCGCAACCGGGATCTCCTTCCTTTTCTTTTTCTTCTTCTTCTTCCTCTTCCTTTCTTCCTTTCATTTCCTCTCCTTCTTTTTCTTCCTCTCTGTTGCCGTCTGTGAACCCCCTCCCTCTTTCTTTCTCTGCTTCATTCCGTAGCTCAAACCCTCCAATTAAATCACATCAAAAACACTATTCACCCTTTTTTAATATTATTAAATTCCCAATTTGCCCCTGCCACTTCAACGGATCTACAGTTATGCCATTAACTTTTGATTCCTTCCCATTTTACCCCTTATATCAATTTTAAAGGACTATTCTATCCCTTTTTATATAAAAAAAATTTTGGGGTTATTACACTCAGGGTCCAATATACCTTCTCTGTCTTTCTGTTTGTAACCCCCTGGAGTCGACTCATACTACTCTGGAGTCGACTCGGCAAGCATCGGAGTCGACTCGCGCTTTTCAGGAGTCGACTCGCTGACAGATTTTGAGTTGTATCTTTCTGTTCGTCTGTCTGTTCTCAGTCGGAGTCGACTCGTAATGTTCCGGAGTCGACTCGAGTCTCAGACTTTGGTTCACATTGACTTCTTAACTTATCCAAATTGTCTTGAACCAAATCTAGAGACACTTAGCCATAAATTTACAAGGATATCACTGAAACACTAGATTGAATTCATTAGTAAACATAAGATATACTCAAATGCTTTGAGCTCATCAAAATCAAATAGGGTTATAATCAATCACTCCACAAAGTCCATCGCTCCAGCTAGCTCCGCCCGACGCCAACTTCGTGTTCGAGACTCTACAACGGACGCTTCCGGTTGACTGCATCCAGCATAGGTGACAGGTTCTTCTTTCTTTTGGGCTTGTTTGTCTAATTATGTTCTAGTTCTCTTGCATGACAGTTCTATTTTGCCAAACTTACTTTTCTGTCAAACTTCAAGACCTAGAACAACTATGACCACACCTATCATATTCCCCATTTAAATCTAGATATTAAATTAGTACACCATAGCGACAGGATATTCTCAACATCCATCGATCAGATTACTATAGGATTAGAATGACCGTAATACGTGCTTGCAACCTAACTTCTTATAGTGACTAATTTCATACTTTAATTCCGAAAGTAACCGAAGTACAAATTGGTAACATTTAATTTTAAGTTACTTTTGTGAAAATTTGCTGATTACTGAATTCATAGTAGGTTGCATTAGTTGGTTGTCCTGCATCACATTTGGTTAGTTAGGGTCATTAATAGCATTGCATGTCATACCATCAACCAGTGTAGTCCTTGCATGCCAACCCGTAGATGTAGGAAGTACCTCCTCACTCATTCTAAGACCCCTTTAGCCATAATGGATTCCAAAGTTCTGTAAGATCTTGTGGAACAAATCGCTGCCCTACGAGCTGATCATGACAAATTTAAGCGAGTGACCTATGCTCTAGTGCAACATCCTAGGACTCCTGAACCGTCAACCCCAATCGCAGCCTATCCCGAGTTTGGTTTGGGCCACACCACCTGTAGGTCTTCCCCATCCCCCTAGGATCCAACATCCTCCTGATCACCAGCACGATCTTGACGAACGGACTACTTTGTACTGTAAGAGTAGATGCCCCCACATTTGCTGGTCAACTAGAGCCAAGCGTGTATCTTGATTGGAGAGCAGCCATGGATAATTATTTTGAGTGGTACGAAATGACTAACGATAGAAAAGTACGATTCGCTAAAATGAAGCTTATTGGGCAAGCTCATTGGTACTGGCATAATGTTGAACATATGCATGAGACCCAAAGGCTTCTTCATATCACTACCTGGGAGGATATGAAAGAAAAGTTGAATGAGAAATATCTGTCATTCTCTTACCGACAATGCCTTATGGATAGGTGGCAGAAATTAACTCAAGGGACATCAACCATTGCCCGATTACATTGCACGATTTGAAGAGTTTCATATGAGATGCGGTGTAATTGAAGAGGAGACTGTTACCCTCTGTTGACCCCCTAATGGATTTTGATGAATACAAAATACTAGAGTATAATTCCATTTATCTTAACAATTTAATTGAGGATTTCATGTATTTTATTAGGAATATTGTTAAGAAATGTCTAGGCAAGTTCCCATGATTTTTAAGGACTTATTAAAGAATTTTTGAGATGAAAGAAAAAGTTCAGGGACAGCCGAGACGTCTCCGGGTTGTCTCAGAGACGTCTCTGGCACAAACAGGAAGAACTGGCACGTCTGGAGACGTCCCTGGCACCTGCCGAGTCGTCCCCGCGATAGCGGAGTCGACTCTCTCAGTAGCGGAGTCGACTCTCTCAGTGGCGGCAGAAAGGCAGTTTTCAAGAGATATGCGCGAGACGTCCCCACCGTACGCGGAGTCATCCCCGCAAGTAAAAAGCAGACTTCCCGAGTCGTCCCCAAGATAGCGGAGACGGCTCTCTCAGGGTTTTCCAGAGAATGACTTTTTCGGTGATAAGGCAGCGGAGACGTCCCCTGAAAGAGCGGAGTCGACTCTCTCAGGGAATTTCAGAAGACATGTTTTTCTGAGATAAAGAAGCGGAGTCGTCCCCGAGGCAGCGGAGTCGTCCCCATTCAAAAAGTGCAAACAAGCCGAGACGTCCCCGTAAAGTGCAGAGACGACCCTCTCAGCAAATCAGAAAGGCAAGGATTCAAACGGTACAATTCCAGAGTCGTCCCCGTAAAGAGCCGAGTCGTCCCCAGACAACGTAAAAAGTAAAATCTTGTAGCCGAGACGTCTCTCGTTGAAGCAGAGACGTCCCCGGAGCGCCTGGGACGCGACTGACAGCTTTTACAGGTTTGGTTTGAATTTCAAATCTCTTTTACTTTATCTCTAACGGCTATATTTGCTTTTTGAGCTATAAAAGGGAGCTCTTAAGTGCTTCTCAATAACTTTTTACCAACCCAAAAGCAAGATCATTCAAGAGAGAAGAAAGAAAAAGAGGTTCAAGGGAGTTGGTGCTTTAAAGAGGAGAAATCAAGTGCATTCAAGCCTTCTTCATCTGATTTCGTGCTCATCTACTCACTCCCACTTGGCAATCAAAGCTCGCATTCAAGCCAACGTGATCCACATCGGAAGAACCACCATCATCCACGCTTCCAACGGCAAAAAGGGTTCTTCCGATTTTATTGTTTCTCATTGCTATATTTGCTTTCATAAGAGCTTTTAAATCTTTGTAAAACGTTTGAATATTGAGCTTGTTCCAGTCAAGGGACTTGGAACAAAGGATAGGTGTCCCAAGCCTAAGTTAAAATTGGGGGATTGTAGGGTTCGTTGTTAGCCCGGGGTAAAACAACGAGTTGGGTAGTTCACTCGAAAAACTACCGGATTGTAGGGTTCGTTGTTAGCCCGGTGTAAAACAACGAGTTGGGTAGTGCACTCGCAAAACTACCGAACTGTAATCGCTGATTATAGTGGAAATTTCCCAAAGGTGTTTGGGGAGTGAATGTAGGAGCAGTGGAAGCTCCGAACCACTATAAACCTTTGTGTTTGCGATTGACTGTGGTTACAACTTTAGTTTCACTTTTGCACATACACTTGTGTATTTTCTTTTAATCAGACAAAAAGTTTTTAAAACACCCAATTCACCCCCCCTCTTGGGTTGTATCTACTGGGCAACAAGTGGTATCAGAGCAGGTGCTCTTCTATTAATTATAGTCTTAACCGACTAGAGCTAAAGATTATGACAACCCTACATAACATATTATTTACCGAGGGACTTTCCATAAACAGACCTCCACTGTTTGATGGAACATATTATATTCAATGGAAAGCTAGAATGAAAATTTTTGTTCAATCACAAAACTATAGAATATGGAATATCATTATAGATGGACCTCACACACTCTCTCAAAATGTCAATGAAAAAGAGTTAGTACAATTGAATGCTAACGCCATGAACTTTCTATATTGTGCTATCCATGAATCTATATTTCATAAGATTTTTGCATGCTTATCTGCTAAAGAAATCTGGGATACTTTAACAATTATTTATGATAAATCTCAGATTAGCTCACATGTGCTTCAATTACGTACTAACAATGAGATTGCAGAATCTTCCACATTAGCCGAGTCGACCCCCAATTTGTACGAGTCAACTCCTAGAGAAGAACAGTCTGAAAGACAGATCAGTTCAAAAAATAAAGAGTTCGGTAATGGAAACAAGGATCCATTCCCGAACACCGAAAGATTCAAAAGCTTCCTAAAGATAGAGAAGAAGAAGAAGCAAGAAGAAAGAAAGAAAGAGATAAAAAGGAAGAAAGTTTTGACCAAGGAAGAGTCAAGCAAGAAAATGAAAGCTAGGAGCAACAACGATGATTTTAGCTCCAAAGAACTACAAGAGGTGACTAACTTTTGCTTTATGGCACAAGAAGATAAGGTAAAATCTGAATCTACTTTTACATCAAATGATTTTCAAGAAGAATTTTCTTATGATGAACTTTTAAATGCTTTTCATGATTTGTATGGTGAATGTAAAGAATTAGCTATGAAAAATAAAAATCTTAAAAAGCTTAATTTGGAAATTTCAAAAGAAAAAAATTCTATTGCTGAAATACATGACAAACTAAATTCTGAATATAAAAGCTTAGGGTTAATTTCAGAAGAATTGATTCAGAAAAATCATAGCTTAATCAAAACAAATCAAAACTTAAGTAAAGAAATTAATCAATTAAAATCTTTTATTAACAAATTTACTGTAAGTTCAGAACGATTAAAAATGATGTTTGAAAGCCAATATGTTGCTTATGATAAACCAAAACTTGGCTTGACTCCTTTACTTAACAATAAATCTCTAGAGAAAAAGGTTATCAATGCATCAAGCAAACCATTAAATAAGATAACTTATTTCAAACATGAAAAGAATGGACATAACAACTTTACCTTTCGTTCTAACATAATTAAATCAAGTGGTAAAGTTATTACAATTAAACAAATTTGGGTTCCAAAAGAAACCATATGTCCTAACTCTCAAGGACCCAAGCAAGCTTGGGTACCCAAAATGAAAATATGAGGATATAGATGTAGGTGTGCCAAGATACCCATGGAACAAATAGAACTTTCATACAAATGGGTGTTCTAGACACACGTCAAAAAAATGAAACTTAAAATATAATTATGAAAAGTGATTAAAAATAATAATAATGAAATCAGTAACCCTTGCATCTCATCATTATTTTTGCTTTAGTATTTGATTAAAATATGAATTGCAAGTATTGATCAATTTTGTGATATGGAAAATACTTTTGGAAATATAATCAAATCACTTCATCTTATAGTATGATTTACTCACTATTGGATAAGTTGCTAAGAATAACTCTATGAATTCTCTATATGCTTGATTGAGAGTTTTTATCCATGGCATTATTGTTTATCGATCATAGATATGAAAATATGCACTCGGTATGCCTTTGAATATATGCACTATGAATACCAAGATTAAAGAAACCATCCTTGGGATATAAAATTAACTCAAGTTAGTATGTACTTAATCTCAAAAGATCTTGTCATTGGTTTACTTAGATTATCTTCTGCAAGGTCAAAGTTTGCTATGCATATTAACTAAGGAAACAAACAAAACCAATCTCTAAATCTAAAGATGTTGTTTCCAACACTAAGTTTTCAAAAGCTTACATTGGCCTTGTTCTTGGCACTCAAATTGAAATATTTTCTACATTGGCACAAACTCACAAAAAGGGTTCAAAAGAAAAAGGTTTGCAAACTATGAAAATAACGAAGTATCATGGCATAGTTTTGAAAACCAATTTTGTATTAAGTTGTGCATAGAAAATAATATTGAATACAATTGTTTCTGCACCAAGAACACCATAAGTAAAATAGGATTAATAGAATCCTTGAAGAAATGAAAAAGGCAATGTTGTATGATAGTCATCTACTTAATTTTTTTTGTTAAAAGCTATCATCATTGCTTGTCATATATATGGTTTCTACTAGGTCTATTTTTGATGAAAACTCTATTTGATCTTCTGAAAAATAGAAAATGAACTATTGCATATCTTTCATATTTTTCAGTCATACATGTTATGCTTGATATGTTCTTATGAAAATAATGCCAAATCTGATAAAGATACTTCTATCTTTGGGTATCATTCATCAAGCAATGCATATAGAATATTCAATGAAAAGATCCTAGTTGTAGAAATATCAAGTCATTTTATGAGACTAATGATCTTTCATCAAGTCACTAAAATCAGATTATATATGTATATGTTGATCTTTTTTCTTACATATAACAATCTAAAACTAAAACACCTTAAGAAGAATGAACAAGATTAGAATTGGTCAAGTTAAACTAAATCATTTTTAAAAGAAAGAGAATTTGAAATCTTGTCGATAAAATCTGAAAACTTGTTAATAATTAGAACCAAATTGAGTTTTCAGAAATGCACTTAATGAAGAAAAATTGGTGACTACTAAAAGATTCAATCAAGAAAAGATGAAATAGATCTTGATGAAATTCTTGCATGATTAGAAGTAAAGATCACCATTATCATTTGCTTGCTTCATGAGCTTTATAGTCTGTCAAATGAATGTGTAGAAAACACTCATTACAAATATGATAAAGCAATATGTGATTTGGAACATGCACCAATATACATGACATAAAAGCTTGAGTAACTTTTTGATAGAAAGTAATAGTGATAAATCTATGCATCAAAAAGAAGAATTTGTGATATCTTATTTGCTCAAAGTATACATTGATGATATCACTTTTTGGTTCTACAAACGAGGATTTATACGAAGATTTTACTAAGCTCATGCAAGGTGAGTTTGAAAAATGTATGATGAATGAATTAACATCTTCTCTCAAACTCCAAATTAAGAGAAACAAGAAAGAGGATCTTCATTGACCAAAGTTAGTCCACAAGAAAACTCTTATAGAAGATTGGCATGAAGAAGGTATTCTATGACCTCATCTTGTAGAATTTGAAAAGAATGAGCAAGGTAGATCTATTGTTTTTAAAGCTGTATTGAAGCATGATAGAATACTTATTTTATCATACAGCTAGTAGACCAGATTGTATGCTCATCATGTGCAAGATTTCAATCTAACTCTAATGAATCATAATTTATTGATAACAAATAAATCATAATCTGAATTTTGATAGAAACAACTGTTTAAGATAAGTTGATTAAAACTTAGCTAGCGTGTCTTATTGATAATTATCTTAAGCAAATAAAATCTAAACTAAATTAACTTTGAAAATAAGAAATTGATTTGACCTTGATAAATCTTCCTATTGCCTCACATGCTTGTCCTTGAACCATCTTGGTTAATGAAACTATCTCTTTAGTTCAAGTGATATGTGCTTGCTTATACTTAGGCAATCTCTTGAGTAAAGTGACTCAACATTCAACTAGTGTCATATCGTGTATTGAGTCATCTAGTTAAAGATATGGTAGATGAATGTTTTGTATCTTGAAGAAACTAATGACTTTCTTTCAAGAAAGAAAAGGAGTTTGCAGGATCCTTGAGCAAGAAAATGAGAGATTTCAACTTGAAGGACACCTCCATAAAAGGTACAATAAACATTCACATGCAAACAAGAGAGAGGACTTTCTTCAGCCAAAAGGTTACACATAAGAAATCTAGTAGGTATTTGACTTGAAGAATGCAGAATGATTCGATAATTTTAGGTACCTCTCTCATAAATTAGCTGAGCAAAGTCATTAACTTAAATCTTACTATGGCATGATTAAAGTCTTTAATTATTAATTTTTTGATATCATGTCTATATATGTATTGGTTGACTTGTGCTTTTAGAAATTGTTTCATGGTTTGCCCAAACTAAAATATATCTTTACCTATGTCGTAACCATGAACTACACAAGTTTATGCTTAAAATTTTGATTTAAAATGACTTGTGAGAAGCTATGAATTCTTGAGCATAATGAAAATGTGTTTGCATGATATACCTCTATATGATACATTTGATTATTTCTTTATTCTGCTCTTTCAAGAAAATTACTTGAGAATAACAAAAAGAAAGAGAGATAAAGAAAAGATAATGGATATTAGTCAAGAGAAGTAAAATCTAAGTAAAGGCAAATACTCCAATCTTAAGAAAAAGCAAAACAAGCGTAATATATTCAGCACATTTGTAAGACTTGTGTGAGCACTCTTTTGGAAGAATAAAATCCGTAATGAATTACACTTAAATAGAGGGAGAGTTTAAAGTAAATATTTTAACCTTTCTATATTGCTCATCATAGGGATAGTGCCAATGGGGAAGCTAGTGGTAGTACCCGGCACTATTTGACCCAACTATTCGGTGTAGGGCATATTAGGGACGGCACAAGAGGGAGGCTAGTGGTAGTACCTCGTGCCCTTTCCAACTCCACCGGATAGGGAGCAAATAGAGTATAGAGCATAAGAAAGTAAAAATGAATGACAAAGTAAATGAAAGTATATAAGAAGAATCAAGTCAAGCTTTAATCGCTTGAAAACACATTTCAAGGATGAAATCAGTGCAAAATTATATTTAAATAGGGGGAGTTTATTTGAAAAGAATTGATTTTGATCCTTGACATTCTTTTTTTTATTATTTTAATGCATGACTTAACACATAATATATTTTGCATATGGCATGATGTCTTGAATTATGAGTTCTCAATATTTTGTAATGCTCCATGCTTGGACAATTTGATTGAATGTTTGGAATACTACATAAAATTTTTGTTTGGTAATATTGAAAAGAAATTCCAGATTTGTCGTACACAATCATCGTCAAAATCTGAAAGTTGAATAAATTTGTAAAAAGGAGAAGAGAAGGATATCTCTATTTAGGCAATGACTTTAGTATATAATGTTCTAACTCATACCAAAACTCAACATAAATACAAATATTCTGAATATGCTCTTATATGTTTGAAATATGTGTTTTCAATCGTAATGATTTAAGATGAGCTACAATGTGGAAGATACATATCTCAAATTATGACTTCGAAAGCCTTTATTGAAAATCTTTATGAAATTCAAAATCTGATTTTGTATAAAAGCTTAAACTCAATATGATTTCTAAATAAAATCTTAATGTAAGAAAAACAGAACTAATCTTGATGCCTTGGTTGATTGCTCCGATACGCATCAGAAACATATCATTTCTTATCTTTAGCATGTACCAATATTGGTCCAAATGATGTGTCTTTCGATGATCTTGATTGCAAACAAAAATTTCTAAATATATGACTTTATTTTGATATTAAAAAATTTATTGTGTTTCATGTATACATTGCTGAAAAATTGTGATTAAGAAATTGAGCTCTATAAATATATATACCCCAATGGTAATCTATATATTTTTCTCTCCTACATTCTTAAAGACTTCCATAAGAATATATATAGAGTGAATGATCTTAAAGCTAGAAATATTTCAGCTCACTCAAACGAGTCTAAAAGAAAGAAAATGTAAATGCTTTTGAAAGAAACTGAGCTTCAAATGAATCATTTTCTGATTAATATTTCTATACATTTTCTCTAAGATTAAGAGAAAGCATAACTTGTTCTTGAAGGATTAGAAAGAGTAATTGCTACAAATTTTGAATAATACTAGATTACTCTACATTCTCGATATCATAGAATTTCAGTTTTATTCACGTTTATCACTAAAATCTGAAATTCAACAATAGAAAAGAATAATTAAAGAAGAATGCATCTTTTGAGGGGGAGCTTTAGATATTCAGTATCTCATACCTTGATTTTTATGGATTGATTTTGATAAACCTCCTTATATTGCAAGACTTGCTTTAATTATATAATAAGTTTATACCTTGAGATGAGTTCTATAAAGGCTGTCTTATCTCAAACATTGAGTCTTATGAAAATAAGCTGAAACTTATAGAAAATATATTTTTTTTGAGATTGACAATTTTATTGATATTATCTTCAAATTCTAAACTCTTAAATGGAATGATCAATTGAGGGGGAGAAAGAAAATCTCAGAAGGAGATATCTTATGGAACTTAATCGCATAAATCTATAACTAAAGGAGAGAGAAAGCATACTAAATGAAAAGTGATCCTAATGCTCTCCAATATGTATCATCTGAAATTTAAATCTTAAAATCCTTATGATACACCTTGAGGCTTGTTATTGGATTAGTATATCTTATGCATCAATCATGAACCAAGTTGCAATTCAAATAGTTGATCTTAAGAGCCTCTAATTTAATGAAAAAGGGGGAGAATAATGTGTTGAATTTTCTTGAGTATCTCTTAGAAAACCAATTTTTGGAATTTACTGATGAGTTCTTATTGGCTTGTTCTCTAGAACTTCAATTTTTATGCCAATTCATTATTATATGTACCAAAATGTGTTTCCTTTTTAAAAGGATTAAAGTCTTTATAAGAACCTTCAAAGCTTTGAATTTTATGTATGCTCTAAGATATATCATAAATTCCATGAATTCATGTTTTTGGCATTTATGCCACAATATTTTTACACCATAAAAGAACTTTGCAATCATACTTAATATACTGCTCTTATACTCTGAAAATTAGTTAAATTGCTCTCATGTTGATAAAATACTTAATATATTGGGCAAAAGATCTTAAATGAACAAGCTTTCATACTTATTATTGAAGAGAGGTTAGATTTCCATTCGTGCTTTCCTTGAATATCATGTGTGGTACTTCTTGAATTAACTTAAGAAAGATTCCATCTACACTTGAGTTGAAAACTATCCTTGGAATCACATTAGATGTGCTCTCATCATAATTTGCTCTGAAATTATCCGAAATGGCTCTGATCTATGCTCATTTATCTTTTTCACTATCTTTTTGATGTTGTCAAAAAGGGAGAGAAATATCTGAGTATATGCTCCAATATGGAATGCAAAATGCAAAATTTAAACTCATACTTGAAATTTTAATTAGAATCAACAAAATGAAAAGATAAAATTGAAGAATATTGGCTTTAAGACAATTGTCCTTCTGGAAAAGAAAGGGGGAGTCAAAAAGAACTTAGCTTTCAAATTTTAACTTAATTCAAATTCGGTTGATATGCTAAAATTGCTTAAGAGCTATAAAGATCAATCTTATGCATAATGATAGAACTGAAAATTGACTATTTTGAATTATGCACACTGTATCTAGCTCTAATCAAAACATTATGCTTGTACATCTGATCAAATACTGTGTATATGTTTAAATTTCGAATTTTGCATATACTCAGTGTTTTGTCATCATCAAAAAGGGGGAGATTGTTGACCCCCTAATGGATTTTGATGAATACAAAACACTAGAGTATAATTTCATTTATCTTAACAATTTAATTGAGGATTTCATGTATTTTATTAGGAATATTGTTAAGAAATGTCTAGGCAAGTTTTCATGATTTTTAAGGACTTATTAAAGAATTTTTGAGATGAAAGAAAAAGTTCAGGGACAGCCGAGACGTCTCCGGATTGTCTCAGAGACGTCTCTAGCACAAACAGGAAGAACTGGCACGTCTGGAGACGTCCCTGGCACCTGCCGAGTCGTCCCCGCGATAGCGGAGTCGACTCTCTCAGTGGCGACAGAAAGGCAGTTTTCAAGAGATATGCGCGAGACGTCCCCACCGTACGCGGAGTCGTCCCCGCAAGTAAAAAGCAGACTTCCCGAGTCGTCCCCAAGATAGCGGAGACGGCTCTCTCAGGGTTTTCCAGAGAATGACTTTTTCGGTGATAAGGCAGCGGAGACGTCCCCTGAAAGAGCGGAGTCGACTCTCTCAGGGAATTCCAGAAGACATGTTTTTCTGAGATAAAGAAGCGGAGTCGTCCCCGAGGCAGCGGAGTCGTCCCCATTCAAAAAGTGCAAACAAGCCGAGACGTCCCCGTAAAGTGCAGAGACGACCCTCTCAGCAAATCAGAAAGGCAAGGATTCAAACGGTACAATTCCAGAGTCGTCCCCGTAAAGAGCCGAGTCGTCCCCAGACAACGTAAAAAATAAAATCTTGTAGCCGAGACGTCTCTCGTTGAAGCAGAGACGTCCCCGGAGCGCCTGGGACGCGACTGACAGCTTTTACAGGTTTGGTTTGAATTTCAAATCTCTTTTACTTTATCTCTAACGGCTATATTTGCTTTTTGAGCTATAAAGGGAGCTCTTAAGTGCTTCTCAATAACTTTTTACCAACCCAAAAGCAAGATCATTCAAGAGAGAAGAAAGAAAAAGAGGTTCAAGGGAGTTGGTGCTTTAAAGAGGAGAAATCAAGTGCATTCAAGCCTTCTTCATCTGATTTCGTGCTCATCTACTCACTCCCACTTGGCAATCAAAGCTCGCATTCAAGCCAACGTGATCCACATCGGAAGAACCACCATCATCCACGCTTCCAACGGCAAAAAGGGTTCTTCCGATTTTATTGTTTCTCATTGCTATATTTGCTTTCATAAGAGCTTTTAAATCTTTGTAAAACGTTTGAATATTGAGCTTGTTCCAGTCAAGGGACTTGGAACAAAGGATAGGTGTCCCAAGCCTAAGTTAAAATTGGGGGATTGTAGGGTTCGTTGTTAGCCCGGGGTAAAACAACGAGTTGGATAGTTCACTCGAAAAACTATCGGATTGTAGGGTTCGTTGTTAGCCCGGTGTAAAACAACGAGTTGGGTAGTGCACTCGCAAAACTACCGGACTGTAATCGCTGATTATAGTGAAAATTCCCAAAGGTGTTTGGGGAGTGGATGTAGGAGCAGTGGAAGCTCCGAACCACTATAAACCTTTGTGTTTGCGATTGACTGTGGTTATAACTTTAGTTTCACTTTTGCACATACACTTGTGTATTTTCTTTTAATCAGACAAAAAGTTTTTAAAACACCCAATTCACCCCTCCTCTTGGGTTGTATCTACTGGGCAACAAAACTGTAAGTCATAATTTGCAAAGTCACTATCTTAATACCTGGAATTAGAGTATTTGATGACTTGATGTCTATTAAACATTCTAGTTGGGTTACTTTGGCAACTACCATACTATTTCATAATATAGACTTCAAATTAAAATAATGACATTGCACATAATTGACAATTCATAATATGAAATTAAAATAAAACTTGTATTTAATATCTTACTAATCTACACAATCAGTACATGTGTCATATTATGCTATCAAGTATACTAAAATGTAAAATAAATGACAGAAAATTTTATCACATCACCCTACAAGGATCTCTGCATAAATAATATGCTTTACAGAAACTAAATTAACATATTTTGAGGACCTCTGCATAAATGATATGCTTTACAGGGACTAAATTAAAATATTTTGATTCTTATAGCCCTGGAAGGATGTCAGCATAAATAAAATGTTTCACAGGGGCTTAACAGAAACAATTTCATCTTTTAATAGCCCTCTAAGGACTTCAGTATAAATAAAATATTTCACAGGAACTTAACAGAAACATTTTCTTTCTTTAACAGCCCTGCAAGGATTGTATGCATAAGTTTAACATTTAACAGGGACTGAAAGAACATAATTCCTCCTTCTAACAGCCTTAGAAGGACTGTCTGCATAAATAAACTATTCAGAGGGGCTTAACCAAAAATTCTCCTTTTATTGGCCAAACGAATTCGAGTTTCGGGTTGAAACCTAAAAACCCGAACCCGTTATGCCCTTTTTTTTTTAAAATGCAGTGGGTTAACGATTACGGGTTCGGGTCGAAACCCAAAACCTAGACCCGTTATGTATAAATTAATTTTTTTTTTTTAAATGAGAAGAGGAGACGGGCTGACCCGTCTTCTTCCTCTTTTAGCGGCAGGCTAGGGTTCAACCGAACCCAGCTCGCCTGCCTCCGATCACCAGGCGGCGAGCGCGCCACCTCCCTCCGGTGGACTCGCCGCCTGATGGCGAGCCCACCAGCAGTCGCACGCCAGCAGAGGTAATGCCGGTGGGTTGGGGTTCCGCCGAACCCAACCCATTAGCCCTTAGGAGCTGCGGGCGGCGATCATGCCGCCGGACGAAGTGCCGCCCGACGGCGCCACCCGGATGGACCTGCCGCCGGATGAAACGTCACTCGGGCAGTCGCGCCACCCGCACTAACTCCGGTGAGATTTATCTTCTATATTTATTTATTTATTTTTTAATCGGTTGGGAGGGAGACCATGGCCGGCGGCTACGCCGGATCCTTTGTTGGCTCTCGGCACCATATGCCGGCTAGATCCGGCATCGGCTCTCGGAATCATCAAAAAAAAAAAAACCCAGCCAGGGACAATGCAATGGTCGACTCTCGGCGCAGTATCCCGGCGTCCCAGTGATGACTGGTCAAAATGGCGATGATCAGATCGCCTCTATGCTGGCCAAAGCAACCATTGCCTTGTCCCTGAGGCCATGGAAGACTGTCCATGGCATAATGGATTGTCAAAAAATAGGTCTCCACTGTGATCTAATTCTACCCTTTTATAATGATCTGGTTCTAGGATGAACCAGACTCTGATACCACAGGTAAACATCTGTAAATAGGATCATAAAACAACCATGAAGGGTGGCGTACCTGGATCCATAGATTTTCTGAATGATCAAGCTTCGTTTCTCCCTCTTGGCCCCTATTCAAACACCCGGTGATGGATTCCGATTTTTGTGTTCACATTATGGGCAGAGGGTGAGACCCCTTTGAATATCCTGCCATCAAGGATATTAAGCTTCCACTTTTCTAGGAGTCAGTTATAGTAATCATCCTGTAGCTAACCACGTTATAGTCATGTGGGTCAAAACCCAACAAATAAGTCCTTAGATTCCCCATTAATATTACTTACGCCACCCTTCCTTGGGCTCCACTCAGCCTACTTGCCAACTTCCACCATCTTTGTCAATCCTCTAAAGCATCTTTCCTGCCTTGTGTAACCCACTCCGACTCTTGCCTATGCGAACTTTAATCATTTTATGGCCATCAAAATATCGTTTCAAGTCTCAGATTTGATTTCATGTGCAGCTTCGATGTTAACAGAACATGAAATTCACTTGTCTGATCATATGCTTTAACAGGAGGCTGTCTTTTTCAGCCGAATAATGCTATGCAAAGCTTGTTGTATGCACATAAAAAGTTACTTGTCAAATGGCTCAGGGGGTTAGTGTCACTAGCACAAGTTAGTGCGAATCAAAGTGAGAGATCGAATGACAAGAACAATGTTTTATGCTATTTCATATAAGAATCTTTGCTTTATGAACAAGGGAGCATTTATCTTCTCGTTCTTCAAAAAGATATGATGTGCTGTTACAAATATTTTATTTGTTTTTGCCCTTTATAAGTTAATGTCATATCTTCTCCACATCAACATCCAATGTCGAACTTTAATTTTTCTATGAAAAGAAGAATACGAAATGTCATGCAAGCATACTCAAGAAAGCATTTGATACTCTAAAATTTTAAATCTTTTCAACTTCCTTTTGCACTACTGCAGTTCATATTCTAGATTGTTTGAAACAATGAAAACAAGAAGTGCCATGTACCATAGTTTCCGAGGTTACCAAATTGCTTTTCATAGATTCCATCCTTGATTTGTATGAGCCTTTCTTGCTTTAATTTCTTTGAAGAAAAAAAATCAACTTGGCTTGCTCCTAGTGCTCTGATGTCTGCAAATGCATCTTAGCCTAATTCAACATAGATGATTAGTTGTTTTCTTAAGCTTAATCCAATGACCTTAGAAGAGCTCTTTAACTCTTCAATCAATCTCAAAGGAGTATAATTGACTCTTGTGGTTCAATGTTAGCTCTCTCCTACTTCCAATCACATATTTTTTTTCTAAGATTGACCTTATAACCAATATTTTTCGAGTGTCGAAACCGATCAAGTCAAGAAATGAATTGGGACAATTGACAATCCACCATTTCAAGTACCGGAATACGTGACATCTCTCGATCCATAAATTGAGACAATCTCATCATACAGTACCTAAACCTTTGCTCATAACAATCTCTATCATTTATCAATCATCCAAACCAAATAAGATTTCTTCAATGCCTGAACTTAATAAAAATAGAATCTCATAATTAATTACTTCTCATCCTCTTAAACATAAACCCAAGAGCTCCATGCTTAGCTAAGAACTTGGCTAAAAAACTTTTTAGCACATCAAAATGAGGCTTGATTGAAATCTAGCAATTTATGACCCTACAATAATTTGAACCTACCTTTTCTTTTCTAAGTGTGAATACAATCTTTACACTCCCAAATTCATGTATCTACCCAATTTTAATTTCTCATTAATTATTTCTATTTCCTACGTGCATTTTAAGAAATGGCATGAAAACGCGGTGCTGTACACGAATAGACGAATACATTCGATGGCAGATCTGATGGGCGCATAAAAAAATTTAAAATGTTCGCATACTTTTTACGCCTAAGAAAACGGGGCAGCTCGTGCGAACTACTCGCACGACGCTCCGCAAGCCAGCCCATGGCTCTCGCCGCGCACCACCTTATCCGATATCCTCCTCCGCTCTCCTCTGTGAGCGCCTCCCCGCCTCCTCTTCCTCCTTTCCTCGTCTCCTTCTCGGCTCTCTCTCCGGACTAACCCTAGTCTTCTCTTGTTGTTTAATTTCTCGCGCAGAAGGCAGAGCGAAGCCTTAATCTTTCTTCGACATCCCGCATCTTCGCCAAGGCCCAGGTTCGGCGATTATTCTCCGTCTTTTTCCCCTCTAGTGGATCCGATTAGTCCCCTGTTCTGAGTTTTAATTTCAGGACGGAGAACGCAAGAGCGGAAGGAGGATTTGGCGGCGCCGGAAGTTGGTAGGCAAATCAGAACCTGCCGATTGTTTCTTCCCTTTTCCCCCCTCTTTTTTTCTGAATTTTTTCTCAATTTTGTGCAATTTATATAGCCAGTTTTCACCGTGATTGGGTTGATTCCATTGCCGCCTTTAAGATACCTAAAATCTTTGGGAAAACCCTATCATATAAGTGAAATTAGGCTTTCCTTTTTGGCAACTGAATCGACTTTTAGGCAAAAGTTGTTTTTTTTTTTTCCTTTTGAAAAAAATGGTGAAGTGGGCTTGGTTTGAATCCAAGAAAAGTGATGGAATTTGATGGGCTTGGATTGAAACCAATATACACTAGAGTGAATTAAAGAATCGGTGGAATCGCCAAAGAGTTACTGGTTTGTGGAGTGGATGGGAGGGGTCTAGGAAACCAGGTTCTCGGAGGTGAGTAAACCAGCCGTTAGGAATGACTATGATAATCGGGGAAAAAACCCTTGTATTGATCTTGATATGATCTTTAAGATATTAGTATGTGAAATCTGGACCACTATGGTACGGGTTATCTTCTCCTAAAGAACTGGAAGCAGCTTGTACCTTATTTCATGGCCCAGGTTTTCTTCTTTATCAGATACAAAAATGAAAAATATACTCATATTAAAGTGAACAAGAGAAAATTGTAATGATTCACTATAGGATCTTTAACTTATAATTTGATCCTGGTGATTGTCCAAACCAACTAAAGATGAGCTTATCTTATTCTCAAAGGATTAGAAATGTCTTGGAATCCCTTATCATACTGTCATGCTTCAGGATTTTTCCCTTTTTTTCTCTTTTTCTTTGATACAAGATGAAGAATGCATCAGGGTACAAAACGATTTCAAAACATGTTGTAGTGTATGGCGTGATACAAGTTTAGAAGGTGGCGTTTCATGTTTCTTATCTTCTAATCAATTTATTATAGTATGGAACATGTAGTCAATTAATGTAGGTATGCAGAGATACATACCTAGCAGTAAGAAAAGGCAACTTAAAGGCTGTAACAATTTGCTGTCATGCAATGATAAGAAAGTATGCAAACTCCCTTGTGCTGATAGTACTAAATCTTATTTCTTCAGGCATGTTACCATGACAGCCTTGATGGATATTAACATCATATTAATTAAGCAGGATTTTTGGAATCTTAGGGTTGAAAAATCCTAGATGTCATCTAGGATAAGAAGGAAATTTTAGACGTTCCTAATGTCGTGGCTGAGTGGCAGAAAACCATGTTGTTTGAAGTATTGTCCTAATCGTTAGAGTCCTGAAAATGTTACTCTTATTTCAGGTTGTGCATGCAAGAGGTGTCAAAATCTCAACCATAGAACATGAGACTTAGTTTTGCCTTCCTTTCTCTTTGTCTATACCTTTCAAGTATAGGGTACGCTTGGAAAGTGCGCTTAAATTTTGTGGTTTGTAGAACAGGTATTTTTGCCCACCAAGAAAGATACTTGGGGAGCCCCTTCTCTGGCTGAAATAATTCTTTCTCAGAATCACCAATTCATAAAAGCTTGATCTAGGGAGCTAGTTGAAGGTTCTCAAAATTTGATTACTCATATATTAATCCATAAATTTGGTCCTATATTGATAGTAAGATTTTTCTTTTTAGGTTGAGTTTAAGGAGTCTTACAAAATGTACCAAATCTTGCTTTTTTGGTCAGGTTGCACGGCTCATAGGGGAAGTTGCATTGGATTGTCTAGATAATGGACATAAGATTGAATATTCAATTTTTATTTTGTTTGACTGACATTTTACTAGAAATGTATTTATGATTAACGTACGGTCATTCATTTATTTCAGACTAAGAAAGATGACCAATTGCGGTATAAGATGGAGAGGGTCCCTTTCCTTGAAGAACAAGTGAGGAAGGTAAGGGAGAATGGAAAGATCATATCTCTGGACATCGAGAGGCTGATGCTATCAGAAGAGAACAGGTTTGCTTTTGTGAATGACGTAGCTGCAGAGGCCACATCTTACGTTGAGAACAACAGGGATGAGTATGGATTCAAGAAAGCCATATTACATGTGCTCAGCAACCGCATGAATGATGCTGGATTCTATCGTCCAGAAGCTTATATGGAAACTGACCCCTTCAAGCCCGGGCCATTGTATTTAAGAGAAGAATTTTAAGCATTTCATTTTCTTTTTCGCTCGTATGTAGGAAGAAATCTTTGCCAGCCACGTTGCAGTTTCAACAGCATTAACAATTCTGAAACTGGACCGTATGTAATCATTTTAGAAGTTTGAGATCTGTGTCGTTGTGTACTATTTACACTGCTTATCTTTCCAGTGTTAAATTATTATTATTATTTTTTAACAAAAAAAGGTTCCTGGAGCACGCTGAATGGGTGTTGTGTTCTTTGCAGCTGGTGCAGGCTAGCTGCATGTCTTTGTGGTTGTGATATTAATCCTCTGCAGAGTCTTTTTATTTGCTTGAGCTTTATTTGCTTTTGACTCAAGTTTAGCTGAAGAAAAATGGAACCAGAACCTGGAATTAGAAAACTGTAAGTTAAAAGAGACTCAGATTCCCCTACGCCCTACTCATGGTTTTAATTCAGTGAAGCATTGAGATAATATTTTTCTGAAATTTTTACAAGGATGACAAACCCAATGTCTCTAATTCATGATGTTTATTAAGATATCGATATCGATAAATCGAAAAATTCTGAACTCATGGAGTTCGAATTTTCTCAAAAGGTTGTCTTCTTCTGATTCCATGTTTTTTTCTCTCCTTTTCAGAAAAAAAAAGTAAAAGAATTGAACGTCACATCTGGGGCGGCTACCAAAGGAAGCGGATGGGCCTTCCATGAACCCATCCATGTAATGGGATAGTCTCGTGATGCGAATTCGAGATGGAGGACAACGTCGTCCTCCGATCCGAGGGCCTAAACGGCTTCTCCTTCGCCGTGTTCTTCAACGGCCATGCTGGATTCTCCTCCGTCGAATTCCTCAGGTGGAAACAATCCCTCGCTCTTCCTAATCTTTCTTGTGTTGAACTCTAAGACTCGATTGCTTGCTGAATCTTTGCTCACCTAATGTTCTACGTGTTGTTGGAAATTGGACCCGGGGGCGACCGCGGACTGAGGAGAAGGAGCTTCGGTGAGAGTAGCGGGTGGCGGTATGTCGGCGGGCTGCGTTCTTCGGGGGACCTGCAAAAAGCCGGTGGCCGGGGTTTCCGGCGCCGGCCCTCCGATGCTTAAGTCAGAGAGGGGTTTAATTTTGGAGAAGGAGAAGGACTGTATATAGAAGTCCGAAGCTCCCTTTAGAGAAAAAAGCTCCCCTTTTTATAGGAGGGGTGCCAGGTTACCTGAGATGTGACTGGGCGAATTAATGAATTATCGTCATGATTGGGCGTGGTCGTGCGCACTAATGAGCTGGCGTGGGCAGCTGAACAAGACGGAGTGGCGCATTAATGAGTTGCCGTGGATGGCCTGAGACTTTGGGCTGGCTGGAGGTCCGTGGAGATCGTGCTCAATTTAATTGTTGACAGTTGTAGCAGGATATGGTCCCTGGTTGGTATGCCGTGGCGTGGCCGGCAAGCAAAGCATGGTGCAGTGAGACTGCTGCAGGACGTGGCCGCAGCATGTGGACATGAACTCGGCCTGCATGAGCTCGGTCTTCTGGGCTCGGCCTGCATGAGCTCGGTTTGCATGAGCTTGGCCTGCATGAGCTCGGTCTTCTGAGCTCGGCTCGGCTTGCATGAGCTCGGCCTTCTGAGCTCGGACGTCGGATTCGGGTGTTCTGATTATATTTGTGGGGTGGTTTATTTTTTTTCCAACACTACCCCCGACTTTCGAGTTCGAGTTGCTTTTTGGCTCGAGCGAATGAAGTAGTCTAGTCGTCGATCATTCTGTAATATAGCCAAATGTCTATGAAAATGTACATGCCAAGTAGGGTGTACCTCTCATGCAGTTGGAGCTAAGTGCTTCAGGTCGACTCAGCGGCCTTCTTTGGCTTGTGGTCGACTCAGCAGGGTGCCCCTATTTAGATCGGGGTGTGTTGTCGTAGGAGGTGTCGAATGGCGTTGAATGACGTCGAAATGTCGTCGAATGTCTTCCTGAGGTCGAGGGAGCTTGGGCTCGCTGTCGACTCAGCGGGGCATCCTGACCTTAGTCGGAGGATCGAGCATAAGGTCGAGGGAGCTTGGGATCGCTGTCGACCCCGCGATGTTTTCCGAGGTCGAGGGAGCTTGGGCTCACTGTCGACTCAGCGGGGCATCCCGACCTTAGTCGGGGGATCGAGCACGAGGTCGAGGGAGCTTGGGCTCGCTGTCGACTCAGCGGGGCATCCCGACCTTAGTCGGGGGATCGAGCACGAGGTCGAGGGAGCTTGGGCTCGCTGTCGACCTCGTGACGCTTTCCGAGGTCGAGGGAGCTTGAGCTCGCTGTCGACTCAACGGGACATCCCGATCTTGGTCAGGATCTTTGATGGAGATTGAGACCGAAGATGGCCTTGTCCGTTGGCGATCGTGCACCCCCACCTTTTGGAGACATTTTAATGGCTCTCGAGCTTCGAAGTCCCTCAGGACTTGGCTAAGCACCAGTCTTCTGAGCTCGATTTTCTGGGGGAGGCGTTCTGCGCTCGGGCTTCAGAGCTCGGCAGCCTTCTATGCTCGGCATCCTTCTGTGCTCGGCCTTCTGTGCTCGGCGGCCTTTTGAGCTCGGCATTCTGTGCTCGGCAGCCTTCTGAGCTCGGCGGCCTTCTGAGCTCGGCGGCCTTCTAAGCTCGGCAGCCTTCTGAGCTCGGCATTCTGTGCTCGGCGGCCTTCTGAGCTCGGCAGCCTTCTGAGGTCATGCCTGTCGAAGTCGTCCTTCCGAGTTCGGTGGGAGTTTCAGTGATGGCGACGCTCTGTAGGAGAGCGATATCACGAGCGCCGTCGTAAGGACTTACACCCGTGAGGAGGGAGTACATAACTCTCCTTCTCCAGACCTCAGCTTTTATTTCTCTTTCCCTCCAACTCGTTGACGTAAGACTTGGGCTACTACTTTTCACTGGTTGCCCCCACATCCTACGTCGTTGCAGCGGGAGCCATGCCTGATTCGAGATGGCTCGGGAGAAAGTTTCTTCCTCTGCTTAACGTGAACCCGTGGAGGCGGCACAGGAGGGGCCTCCACTTGTTGCAGGCTTTGGGCTGCAATGGCTAGCGCTTGGACTTGCTGCACTAGCGCTTGGATTCTGGACTGAGCGTCCGGAGCTTGGAGCATGATGCCGGGAGGTATCAGAGACTCCTCTGCTCCTTAGTTTCATGGCCACAATTCGGTCCCTACCTCTAGCGCCAACTGTTGCTGGAAATTGGACCCGGAGGCGACCGCGGACCGAGGAGGAGCTCCGGCGGGAGTGGCGGGTGGTGGTACGTCGGCGGGCTGCGTCCTCCGGGGGACATGCAAAATGCCGGTGGTCGAGGTTCCGGCGCCGGCCCTCCAATGTTTAAGTCAGAGGGGGGCTTAATTTTGGAGAAGGAGAGGGACTGTATGTAGAAGTCCGAAGCCCCCTTTTTAGAGGGAGAAGCTTCCCTTTTTATAGGAGGGGTGCCAGGTTACCTGATATGTGACTGATGAATTACCGTCATGATTGGGCGTGGTTGTGCGCATTAATAAGCTGGCGTGGGCAGCTGAACAAGACGGAGTGGCGCATTAATGAGTTGCCGTGGATGGCCTGAGACTTTGGGCTGGCTGGAGGTCCGTGGAGATCGTGCTCATTTAATTGTTGACAGTCGTAGCAGGATATGGTCCCTGGTTGGTATGCCGTGGCGTGGCCGGCAAGCAAAGCATGGTGCGGTGAGACTGCTGCAGGGCGTGGCCGCAGCATGTGGACATGAGCTCGGCCTGCATGAGCTCGGTCTTCTGGGCTCGGCCTGCATGAGCTTGGTCTGCATGAGCTCGGTCTGCTGGGCTCGGCCTGCATGAGCTCAGTCTTCTGGGCTCGGCCTGCATGAGCTCGGCCTTCTGAGCTCGGACGTCGGATTCAGGTGTTCTGATTATATTTGTGGGGTGGTTCATTTTTCCCCCAACACTACGAATTCTATTATATTGGATTCAAACAAAGATGTCGTCAATTGATGACCTTCTCAATGCAGTGATCAAGAAAAAGCCCCACCTTTTTTCCCCCTGTAGTACGTACTCATTGGTTCTTCCGTGTAGTTGGTAAATCCAGTAATTATAAGGTCTCGATCTCCTGCATATTGCTATAGTAATTCTATGAGAAACTGATCACATTTCTCAGATTCACTGATCATTCTAGTTATGAACATGCTTGCTGACATGCACTGCATGTGTACTAATTCACGCTGAATTCAGATTTTGAGAGGGTGACGGTTCTGTTATTCTGCAAGTTAAAATCGAGTTTAGGTAACTGTTGCTGGAATCCACCTAATAAAAAATTGGCCTGGTATTTGCCGGCCCAAACCAAAACCAATGAGGTTTCGATTTAGCTAATTCAAACATTGGTTTAGCTCAAGTTGGTTGAGGTTACCCAGGCTCTAATCGCACCCCACCGTGCAGTAGCATGATCCCAAGGGTTGGCCTCAGACTTGCTTCATCACATCCTTCAAGATATTCATGAGGAGACGCCGTATTGTACACCATGATGGATTCGAGATGGTATGAGTGCTAGGTTAGTATCAGAGGGAAGAGTTTGGAGGATAAGCATTTAAGCATTAGAGTTTAGAACTAGAATCAACAAGAGAATCAAGACAAACTAAAGCATAAACAGCCTTTTCATTCTAGCTATCTTGGCATTGATGGCGAGAAACAAGCCACATCAAAAGAATTAAAAGCAAGGTAGATTTAGTGGAAAGTTGCTTTTATGGCAGTCATTATGTTCTTTGAATGTTTTGGAAAAAAGGTGTTACTTTACAACTTGGTTGATGATGCATGCATTTAAACATAGGCTATAAAGAAGGTTGAAGCATCTGAGATCAGCTCCGAGATGAAAACATTGAAGTAAATCAATGATAAAGCTAGGATGATGAGCATAGTTGACCAATTAAACTTGTGGAGGAGCATCTTTTATAGTATGAGCATGTGAAACAATGATCCAGGAAGGTCCATACGAGAGAGAGGTCATAAACTCATAACTAGCATTGAAGGGTTAGGGAGATGAGGAGATGGTATTATGAGAAAAAGAACCTAGTTGTAAGTCATGAGAAAGGATTTAAGAAAATTTGTGCATAAATAATGAAGAAATTAACTGGAAGAAGAATTCAGAGAGCACATGTGGTTGAGCCAAGATTTTTTGACTATAGTTACAAGTTGATATGTTGAGGAGGCAGGATGAATTGTACAAAGAATGTACTACAGCTCTGCACGGTGGGTTGCTGTTGACTAACAAGAATTTTAATGCTATAAGAGATGCAGTTCAGAAAGCTTTTCAGAATGTTGACTTCAAACTCTTGATTTGGTGAGCACTCAGTTTTCTTTGCAGAGTCATGAGAAATCTAAATCATAAAGGATATCGATCTATTCTAGCAAACAATCTTTTTCAGAAATGTAATAAATGTTCATCTAAACTATCATAAATTTTAGGATTTGTTTGGTGTTTCTTCTGTGAACAGATGGGGAATGAAGTTGATTCTGGCGCAACAGCTACCGTAGTGTTTCTGGGGAATGATATCCTGATTATTTCGCATCTTGGTGACTCATGCATGGTATTCTCCTTTTATTTTCTACCATTCTTGTTGAGCATCATTGCAAACTGATATCGTGGGATATGTCTTCCACCAATGCCTGTGCAATTTGCAAATTGATGAATCTCAAAAAGAAATCCTTATTGCTTTAGAATGAATTACAAATGCACGTAATATCCTGTATGTGAAAGGCTGAAGTTCTAACAAATCCCCATCAACCTTTTGGGAGCAACAGACTATTTCTTGAATAAGTCAAGCGAATTAGAGCTGCAGGTGGATGGGTGTGTTTTCCTTTTCTTTTTTTAATGCATACTTTATAGACACAATTTTGAGTTCTGAAGCAAATTTTAGCTAGTATCTTTGCACAAGTTGCTATCAATTCTATTTACGTAGTTCTCTGTTAGTCTCTTTTACTTGGGATTGTGTGAAATGCAATAATTTTAATAAAGTTAATGATTAAAATTAACATGGTGCGTAGGTCATATGTAATATTGCATAGATGTATGGATCACTCCAAGGTCAAGTTGGGCATATTTAGTACGCTCATTCGCTGAAGTAATTCTGCATATCAAGGAAATTTAAGTAAACACTCATGGAATTGTAGCAGGCCATGTTCTTTTGCTTTAAATCTAGGGGCATAAATGGGTCACATTAGCTGCATTTTTTCAAGTTTTTGTTTGACATCCAACTGACTTGGAAATGAAGTAACATGCTTGGGGTCACATTTTAGCTTATCCTCAAAATTCTTGACTTCAAGCCCCAGCTGTTGTCAGGATGGGCTGGAAATTTCTAGAGGGCTTCTTTCTCTGATTTTTCAAGCAGATCCTGAATTTTTCAACTTTTGCTGTGTCTGCTGGAACCAGATCAACCACGTTACTTCTGGATTGGGATACTGGTTGATCCAACCTGTTCAAAGGCCTAAGGCAGCTTTTTGATTGTTGTTCTCCCCTGACCACTCTAGATTAGTCATCATCCTGTTTCCAATAGATGATGCTTCTTGTTTAATTGTATAACACCCATGCTTTTACTTCTATGGTTAAACTTACTTTTGTAGTTGGTATTTTGGCTTTTTTGTTTTGGCCTTGCGCTTCTAGTTTCGATAATTGCATCGTAGGCTGAATTACATGTTTTGGTTGTTTATAGCGGTACTCTACTAGTGGTATGGAAGGATTAAGTTTTACTTTAACTAAATGTGTTAGATTATTTGTAATGTATCCATATTCTTTGTATTTAACCACATTCAGTGCCAATGTACAGTTTTCAACTTTTCAAATTCCAAATTTTATGCCTCTATCAAACATTTTTTAACTAATGGGTCTTTCCTTGTCCTTCTCTTTTTCCCCCCTTCTACTTATATGCATAAATCTCTGTTGATATTACATTAGATATAGTTTACTAATATTCTAAAACAGTTGTTTGTTTTTATGTCCGTCAAATGTTATATGCCAATAGTGGCATTCCATGTTTAGTATGATCGATATATTGCCTGTTAATTTGCTCTCACAATCAAGTGTAATTTTTTTTCAAAGGATCCCTATGATTTCTTATAAGCAATTATCAGGTTGCTGTCCATTTTCACAACTTGTATTTTGTGATGCTTATGCTGATTTATAATGACCGCAGACTGCTGATGGACTTATTTGTAGTGACATCCCTGCATCTCGCACTTTTGGAGACATGCGATTTAAGACAGAAGAATGAGTTCGTCCCTCATACTTTTCTCTCTTTATCTTGAGAGCATTGATGTTATGCGATTAGGTGAATTTGACAGTTTTCTAAACTTTCTACTTGCGCTTCTCCAACAGTTTTATTACATGTACATGGGATTGGTTTTAATCGACGAACTGAAGTTTAGAGTGCTTTAATAACAATTATGAACCTTCACAACCCTATGTCAATGCATATGCATATAGCTGGTGTGAAGGCATACTTTTGTTTGCAACTATATGTAAAATGCACATTATATTCATAGATCTCTATGTGCACATGAAGAATTGTATTGCATAGTCGAGGCTCCAAAATAGCATGAAACAACAATTTGCCACACTCTTTCCCTCGTTTCTGTAGTGTTGGATTTTGCAGGAAATCAAGGTCTTATATGGATATATTTTCCTAAATTTATGTGCCTGATAATTGGTGCAAAATTTTGTGATGGGTATTTATTAGTTCTGATAATAAAACTATACTCCCTAAGTCTTTTGTCACCATGGAGACTGAGACTCTAATTTTCTGTTCTTGTTTTGATTCTCCTCCTCACTGATTATCAGTATATTTTCTGCTGTTCAGCATACAGTTCAAAGGGGAGTTCGCGACCTCTTCACGGGACATATATCAAGCAGATCTTGGATCTGATGTGGAGTTTATATTGCCAGTCTCTGATGGTTTATGGGATTATATGAAAAGGTTTTCCCTGCTGCATATTCTTAAAATCAGTTATATCTGTGTCATCCTGTCACTAGGTCTTTCTGCATTTCAAGTTATTATGGAACAGTGATTGACATCCGCAATATATTTGTTTGTTTAGCTCTGATGCAGTAACTTTTGTAAGAAATCGACTCGGCCGACATGGTGATCTTCAGGCGCAGGGTTTGCTATCTTGATTTCTTGTCCCAGATCTCTGTAACTTGCATGACCAAGTCCAATTTTCTCTCGGTTTAATTTCAGCCGGCTTGCAATGCACTTGCTCATATGGCTTTGGTACTTTCATTTTGATGACTCTTTTGTTGCCCTATCATGAAATTTCAGGGTATCCTGTCCTTACAACAGCTATTTTAGCTGCAGGACCGACCATCGCAAGATAATACAAGCATAGTGATTGCCAACCTGAGATAACCACCTATAGATCCTTAAAAATGTTTTGTGGAGCCGTTCATTGTTGATTTGCTGCCTATTCTTTTTGTCCATGAGGACTTGTAGGAGGACAGATCGGCAGAAGTTGCCAGATTAGGGGCCAAACTTTGTATATGAAGTCAAGCTTTCGCAACCATCGGTATTATCTCATCAGGAATCTGGATATCATCTTTCCTTCTATCATGAATCAGAAGCCTCGGAATGTACATAATTTTTTAGATAGATATCAACTCCTTGATGTATACGTGTGAATTTGTAAATCTACGTATCATATATTTTTTGATGTTGAATGCTGTTTATGAGTAATTATCTGCCTTTATTTGGGTGTGGGTGTGTGTGTTTGGTGGGTTACCACATCAGCTACATATTGCAAACTTGAATGCCGATTATATGCTCGCTAGCAGTGGAAAACGATCTTGTTCGCTATGAGATTCCTGGGCAACAACAGGTATCTGGGAGACAAATGACACAGAAAGAGACGACTAACTTATTACGGACCTCTCGGTTTATTTATGGGAACTGATTCATCAAAGGGAGAGGAATATGAGAGAGCAAGTACATGACCTCAATAACAACCATAAAAAATAACAGCATGGGATCATAATCTCTATTGCTTTGTTTAGTGGCATGCATGCATACATACATGCATGCGTACATACTTTATGTGGGGATGGGCAAATGGGAGTTACGGATTCTTGCCGCCATTCCCTGGCTTCCCCTTCCTGGGATCATGTTTGGGGTTAGCTCCTCCGTCGTCATAATCCAGTGTGATCTCCCCTAGAGCCCTTATTGCACGCATCTGGACATCAAGACATTTTTAAAAAAGGGTAAGAGAGAGCAAATATAGATACTTACAATAATAATTTATCATGCAGACAGAAAGTCATCTAGAAATTTATACGTGATACAAGCTAAAATTCATGGGGCAGATGATTCTTTCTTTACATGTCAAAATACATTTTTGTGCTTGTGTGAGTGTGACCGGACAAGGTAAGAAACCTCTTTCCATAAGATTGCATGGAGCAGAGTTATGGACCCAAAGTACTGCAATGATGCTCCACAATCAACAGTGTTCACAGATCAAATTCTTGATTATTTTTGTCTAGCAGTTTCTTTTTTTTTTTTGAATGATCCATGCTTTTTGGTTTTCCTTAATGTGTTCCATGGTATAAAAAACAGGTTATCTGAATATTACATATGATCATAGGAAGATGATGGCATCACTACAAAACCTTGATTATATGCTGAATGTAGCATAAATGCAAACTATATGTCAAACAACGGTCCATGTTGGATTACTTTGTAGTTTCTCTGGCTATTCTTCACGAACCATCGCCAGTTTTTTCAGACTATAAACACAGGATTTAACTAACATGAAGGTGCTTCGGCGCCACTTTAAAATCAGAGCACCATACTTCATACCACAGCCAACTTGTGATAGCACATGAAGCAGCATTTCTAGCTGCATGCGTGCGGCCTCTAAGATTTAGGAGAACCAGAAAACCTTGTCCCGGCAACAAAGTTCATGCCTGAATGGGTGTTCAGCATTATGCAAGGAGCATTTATTTGTATGCAGAAATTTGAATATGGGGGCATAGCCATCCACATTACCTTGCTCACCAAGTGTCCAGGTTTAATTCCATCCTCAATGCTCTGGACTGGGCCTGTGGAATAAAAATTGCTTAACAAATCAAGAAACAAATGGAGTACAGAGACAGGAAAAAAAATTACGTACTTGAAGACGTCTCAAAAAGAAGAATTAGGAAAATGAGAATGAGGACAGGCACGAGTCTTGGCATGGTTAATGCTACTGCTGCTGTTCTCAGGAGCTGGTGGGTGTTAAAGGGAGGGGTGTGGCTCCTCTTATGCTCGACTGGTGGCAGCTGAAAAAGCCTTGTAGGTTTTTGACATGGTCCACAACTCATGATTGTCTTCTAGAATGATGATGATATCCATTAGCCCACCAACAAGAAGTCAACTGCACTAACTTCAGATACTTCAGAATTCTTGATTCCCTGTTCACCACCAAAAAGCTTTTTTATGTGGTGGTAGAAGCAAAACATACATGCCTCTTGCATGCTTCAACTCCCTCGGTTATTAGCCTAGCCAACTCAATATTATGTTATACCAGCTTCATTACGATTTAATTAAATTTTACAAACCCCACAGGTACCACTTCCAAACCTAAGGGATATATCCTGTCTAAAGAGTAGTTTCGTTTCAACCTTTTGCAACTGCATGTCAAGTGGCAACAGACAATCAAAGAGTTTGCTAAAAGGGAGACGCATGGTCTGCCGTACCGGTCGGTACGGATCGGTACCGGCCGGTACATATCGGTACCGAATCCTACCGGTATGGTACAGCTACATATTTCGGTACCGAACCATACCGATGCGTACCGAACTGTACCGATGCGTACCGGCCCGTACCGATGCGTATCGGCCCGAGCCGATGCGTACCGGCCCGAGCCGATGCGTACCGGCCCGTACCGATGCGTATCGGCCCATGCCGATCCGGTACCGACGCGTGCCGACCGATACTGACCCGTACTGATCCGGTACCGGCCTGAACCGACCAGTCCGTACCGGCTCTAAATTTTTTTTGGCTTTTAGCCCCATCGGTACAGTACAGGTTCGGCTCGGTTTGGTTCGGTACCGTACCGGTACCGATGCCCACCGATACGTCGGTACAGTCAGTACCGCGTATCTTGGGCGGAGACGTGAAAGCATTTCAAGAGGAGGGCGATAAGATACTACAAGTTAGAGCACAGAAGAAAAGCCCTGCTACTTAACTTTCACCATTTTTTTACAGAATGCCTAAGAGAAGAATTAATACAATGCTAGCTTTTGGGAAGGGCTACCACAAACTATGTGACAAGATAACTAATTTCAAGTCATAACAGCAATATCTTGTCAGGAAATATATAAATATATAAAAACAAATTCAATCCATTTTTCGCATTCATAAAAGGAGCTTAAGGAATGGCAGTTTGACAATGACATCTGATTATATGCATCTTAATTCTTAAATACCCAGCAAAATGCAGGAGTTTCCCAAGGGAAGATAAAAATAAAAAACAAGTGAAAGAATCTAAGCTGAGCCATATGGAGTGGATTAAGCATGTCTCTAATAAACATGCGTGAGAGAGTGACAGCAAAAGGAGGTGCAAGAAAAGAACAAGGTAAGAACGCACCAAGTAATAGTCAAAACAAAACCATTGGATGATCCTCTGGTGCTGCACACTGTTACAGATCTTCTTGCTCCCGCTTTCTATTTTACTTTCTATATTTGTGTATTTCTCTGTTCTCTTACCCATCTGATATTCATAGTTTGGTTGCGTGAGGTGTTTCTGTCTATGGGAAAAATTCGGACCTCTCCCAACCACCACCACCACTGTATTGTTAGTAGAATCGGGACCAAGATACGGGTGGTGGCCATCCTATCATTAAGGTCACCACTTTCATGAAGTTGACCACCTATCCATATCCCTAGCTTTATTTCCCTGCCATACAACAGTGCGTATATACTCCCACTACCTTCGGTTTTATCACAGCATTAGGTCTCCACCACCATCAAGAAACAAAAAAGTCAGTAATATGACTCCTATTACCCTAAACCTGTTGTACTTCTAAGAAAAAAGAGGGGAACTATAATTCCTTGATGTGCTACTGAAACGAATAATACTTTATGCACAATGTTTAACATTTTACACAATCCACATGACTAATGCAATGTTTAGCATTTTACACAATGCACATGACTAATGCACGACTGCACATATCAATGGGCCACATCTGTGCGGCATCTCCATGCTCCCCATGTCTCTATCTCCTTTATTTCGAGACATGGGCAAAAGTTGAGCATAATGCGATGTCCATACCAATGTTGAAGTTTAGTCTGAGTAGATTCTCAATCCTTTAACTAGATAAGCATATCAATGTTATCATTGCCACTTTCTTTTTCTTTTTGCACAAAATTTTGATGCCAGTATGTTGAATCAATTAAACTGGAAACATGAACAATTTGCATTCATAGAGAACTATGTATTTGTTTAACCACAAAGACATCAATATCATCGTTGCTATTTTTCCTTTTCGAACAAAATTTTGATGCAGGTATGTTGGATTAAATAAACCAAAAGAGAAATAATGTGCATTTATGCACAAGTATTTATTTATTAGCTGATGTGGGAAAATGATCAAAGAAATTTCAAACTTCAAAGGCCTATAATCCAAAAGTTTGCACAATTTCTAAAAGAAATTTATTGTTTACTTCAGATATATTTTCCCTATTCATTAACACTTACATTATAGAACTACAGCAATATAAGCTTAGGTCCAATGTCTCAAATAATGTACCTCTAATATTTGGTATTATGCTCTTAATTCTTAGCCATGACTGTGCTGCCATGAAGAAATGTCTTCTACTCCCTGAACATCACCAAACCTAAAAAGGACCAGAATGCCAATGGCTAGCATTCCCGATTGTCTTCATAGCGACTCTCAGCAGCTATACAACAAGAGAGTTCAGTACAATATGTACTTCAGCATCTGCATCAGGATCTGGAAGTCCCAGAAAATAGAATGTTATGAAATATTCAATCAAATGATTTGGTTATTATGCACAAATAGTGGATGAACAGTTAGCAAATCTGTATATCGTGATAGTGGAAGAATTTGAAAGCATGTGAACTACAGGTATTCATATTAATTTCAAACACTTCGATATGTTTTAGCTTTTAAATTGGATTCGTAGGGCAGGATCTGAAATATACAGAAGTAATCCCACTATATAGCTACACCAGTTTGCTCACTCCTTTTCTTGTGGACATTGAACTCCTGAATTTTGAAATCTTCTTGATGTTTTTTTTCAACCAACCCCTAGATATCTGTCCAGAATCCATGTTGCACTTTGCACTTAGCCGAAGGCAAACTACATTGGCCAATGACACATCCTAGTTTCTCATAAGATTTTGAAAACAAGTTTAACATAATAGCGAAATGTTGTTATAGTTATGCTATCCATGAATGCATTAGATTACTTCCTGCATCCTCCGAAGCTGTCAGGTGGGACAAAAAGGGTAACATCTGAGCCAGCTATCATCACACAAGTGGTAGAAAGTCACTCCTCTCACCTCTCTCTAATGATGTTTAAACAAAAAAACTCAATACAAGACTAGATATTTCAAAATTCAGCAACCAAAAATATCATCCTAGACCATGCATGTAAATACATCCCCTAACTGAAGTTTATATATACCTAGTTCATTAAAAAGACAGATTTTGACAATTGCACAAATCTATGCATTTGCGAATGTGGGATGGGAATATTTATGTTAGTCTCTGCAATCTGTATACTTGTATTGTTTATCTAAAGATAATAAGGTACACAATTAAATAGTTTTTTGGATTGAATATTTTAAATCTGTGCACATGCAGGCATTCTTATAAGAAGGCATAGAATTGAGCATGAAGACAAATAGACATGTAATATCTGTTCCATCTTATTTTACCTGATATCTCTAGCAGGTTCAGCATACATTCAAGTAAATTTGACTCTCCCTGTAATTACATGTCTTTAGCCACTAGTCATGGCCCCAAGAATTAAGCCACTGAGATGTAAATATAAGAAGAGTACCTGCAGAGGGTGTTTTTTATAAAAAGACAAAATAGTATGTCAAATTAAATGTTTCAAACTTCCAATGATAATTAGCAATCATGCTTCTATTCCACGCATATATGTGTGTGAAACTATCATGTGATCACAGGAGCACAGAGTATCTTTTAATCAACTGCAATAGCACATTTTTTCCACAAATAGATTGATTGAAAATTTGATAAGCAGGCAAGATTATAAAATAAAAACATATAAGCATGGAAATAAAGAATTATTGCATGTTACATCATGCTTATTAGGTAATCACCTCTATAGAAGAAACGTGCTCCTCTATAATCATACAATGGGAAAGCCTTTAAGTCCAACTTTGCTTGGCATATGACATCTTCTTGTTTTTAATATAAATATGAGAACAGAGTGCACATTTACACCATTTTCCCCACCCATGCAGCTACTGCTATCTTCAATAAACACATCTCCTTAGTTCAGTTCTCACCCTAAAGGAACTAACCTTCTGGAACTTAGAGTGCATTTATCAAGCCAGACGGAAACCAAAGTAGGAAACAAGTTCAAATCGTTTCCACATAGCAAGATAAGATAAGATAGGGCGGTCTTATAGGAAAACTGAACTCTCCCAGCAAGAAGCCCTCGAAACAAACAAATAAGAGAGATAGAGAGAGGTAGGTTATCTTAAGAAGGAATAGAGAAAGGGAAAGATAAAGGGAGGGAGGGAAATAGGGATTTTGTTGCCAATTACTAATGCCCCTAGATCTTGTAGCACACTGTGACTTGCTCTTTGCTGTTCATTGCTGCTTGACATCTTACCTTGTCATCTCCAAAGCCCTAAAATAAAAGAGAGAAAAGAAAAACAATAAGAAACACCAAATGAAGACAATAGGTAGGGTGAGGCAGATTAAGAATAGTTGCTAGATTTTTTGTTCGGACATCCTTTTATCGTAAGGATTTTACTCTAGCTTGATAAGTAACAAAAAATGTAAATGCTATAATATATTAGGGAGTGAATTTATCAATCTCTTTAAAGAATACATTTGTGAAACTACCCTCCTGCTCAGGAAAATCAGTTAAAAACCGCATGGCATTAGTTCTTGAGTGTTTTTCCCACTTATGTATTGTTCTCGCATCCATTTCCTCTCAAAGTCATTAAGGTATATATAACCAGAAAACATAAAGCAGGCCTCCAAGGATATTTCTCATGCTTGCGCTCATGACCAGTCACCATACAACAGAAAAAACATGCATGCTATCTCTAGCCAAAACCATATCCATGAAGCCTGGTCCCAGCTACTTCAGATGGGGTTTATGAAACCTTATTCGCCAAGAATTCCTGTTTAGGGTTGCCCTCTGATGTATGTTAAGGAGTTTATCTTTTCACAACCTCCATCCACAGAACTTCTTTCTCCTCTTCCCACGCCTGTCAATAAAGGTTAAAGTATATCTCCCTACCAAAACACTCTTAGATCTCTGTTATAAACAAGCATAACATCTCACCCAATTTTCCATCATTTTCTTTTAATATTCTAAATTCTTAGTCTATCCTTCCCCTATTTACCACAGGTCCATCTACACATTCTTATCTTTACTACATTCTCCATTTCGGAGTTTGACATGTTTTCTTACAATTGACTGCCAACCTAACTTCAGTCCTTCACCTTCTTCCATCTGGACTTAGGTTCGGCATTGACAAAATTAAATGTGCTTCCATTTGTATACAAAATATAATAGGAAAAAACCAAGATGCAGGGGTGGAAATTAGTTGAATCACTCCTGCATTTTTTATTTAAATCCATGATCCATCAGGAGACACTTGTCCCAAGAATTTGTGCTTCAAAGTAAATAATAATAATATTAATAATTGCCTCAACTTAAATACATTTGTAATAGAAAATCACAAAATCATGATTTAAGAGAATAAACACAATTGATGATACTTTCTTTCTACTGCTCATTCTTTAAACAGAGAGCTACAAACATAGATTCAGCAACAAGAAACAGAGGATGATATCAAACTAATTTTTTTATGGTAAATGTGATACATGCATTGTAAACAAATCAACGATAATTTAGTCTTATGATGGACTTAAGATGTAAGTCTACTGTATGTTGAGAAATTGATAAACATCGCATGACTGGATTTACCAAGAAAATTTGATCGGTACCATATAACGGTACAATAGATCCAATGGGAAAAATAGTCCATGTCTGGAATGAGTGACAAAGGCTGCATATATAATATGCATATAAAATTCACTTATCTCACATCTAAATTCAGTAAAACAATATGGAAAAGAAATTAAAGCAACCATTCAATAAAAGATAAATTTTGTTTATAGACTGGAGACACACAGAATAGCCTAGTGAAGATTGCCAGTATAAAATAGCTTTTCTTTTAACAAAAGAAAAACTGATCATAGGAAGTCTGATATTTGTGCATCACTTGAAATTTCAGATGACCATGCATTATCAACTGAGAAAATGCTGTTGATGCACAAATACGACAAGCTTCAAAAGAAAAGGCAAATGATTATCCAACTTCTTCAGCAGCTGGGTAAATGAGAAACCTAATCCACCCCATCTAAGATCTACTTTTCCTTTGAGCATAACATGATCCTGTATCTGTATTAAACTAAGTAAGCTCAATTATGTGAGTCAGATTAGTTTTTGTGTTGTATAACACAGCTAAAACATAACAGAAAAAGAAATGGAAGCTTTTGTTTCAAACAATGTTTCTAATTTTTTATTACCCAACATCATGATATATGAAAATTTTCAGCAGAAAGTAGTTGATTACACATCTTCCAAACAGATGCATGTGCTCCAACAAATCCTTCTGGACCGTTCTAATTTTTTTTCCTGCTGAACTAACCATTCGGAGCATCTATGCAAACAGAAAAAAGTCAACCTTTTGTCAAATTATCAGCCCCATTTTTGCACGAATTTAGTGTTTACTCGATTAGATACTTGAGCACGCATTGGTAATGATAATTAAATTCTAAGCGACCAACCAAATAGACAAATATGTCGATCAAGATGGCTAAATTTGCTGTAGCGTTAGATGCCCATGAAATCGACATTTTCAATCACAGCTTGTCACCTACAAAGAGTGGAGGTTTCTCGTCCTTTCATTCCTCAGATACAACAACGCTTTCTTATATTCAGCATCCACGTTTTAATCCGTACATTAGATATAAAAAAATCCACCGAAGAAGAGGAAAGCAAATATGAAATGAAGAATACCAATCAAGATGCTAGCTAAGGGTAACATACCGGCAAGGGCATTCGAACACATGAACACTGAAAGAATTCTAAAATCATGGCTACCTAAGAAACGAAAGTCAGCTCTAATTTCGGAGATCCTTTACGTTTTAATCATTCATATATAAGAAAATTAATCAAGATTTTGGCCAAAAAAAAAAGAAGAAAGAAAGATTGGAAAGGGAAAGAGACCGGCAAAAGAATGGCAGGACCAAGAGCGACATCGATGGCGAGGGCCCACATCGGTGGTGGAATGCCATGAGCGACCGCACCTTGAGGCCTGGACCTCGGTGCGGTGCTAAAGGGAACCAGAGGCCATGCAGCCGCACCAACACCCTTATTCGTCTTCGTCCGCTCTCTCGCCGCGAGAGAGAGAACCTGAAACTTTCGACGGGCGCCCGCGATGGGGCCGAGGTAAACACCTCGGAGGTAATTATTATATTAATATAAGGACCTTTCCTCATATATATTCCTTATCGGCCCCGGCCCGTTCCGGCCCATACATTCCCAAGGATTAGTTCCGAGATCTAGTGAGTTCATATCGACTGCAGCTACTTATCGGGCGGTCCGGGATGGGTTCGGGCTGGGTTCAGGCCAGATGACTGCACCAATTTCTATGGCCCCCGGCCTTCGGACCTCTTTGCCTGGCCCAAGTCCGCTACATATGGGGTTTCGAGCTTCGAGGCCGGGCCTTGGGCACCAAAGCCCTTATTTTTTTTGATTGCTTTGTGGGATTCGGGATCTAAAGGATAATAGGGAAGTAACAATTAGAAACGTTAAGGTTAATATAGTACATTAAAGAATATATAATATATTTATTAATTTACAATTTATAAAATCAGGTTCGGGCTGGGTCCGATCGATGTAAACCCAAGTATGGACCATATAAAAAAATGGGCTTGATTTTTAGGCCCATCCCCATCCATTGGGCTGAAAAATCAGGGCCGAGTCCGTCCCGGGATAAGCAGGTTCAACCTAAACCAAGGGATGCTTTCGCGTACATATAGCTGACAGAGAAGGATGTGAATTGTGAACCAAGAAAATTCTGAACATAACCATTAATCTCACTACTACTTGTCAGTTTCTGCCTCCACCGTGGATGCATGCTTCCATCACTCAGTTTGATCTGAACGTTGTCTGAAATCACTGGTCCTCAATTTGTGGAAGCCACATGGATGGCGGATGATTGAACTGAGGGGACCAGCCAGACACAGAAACCACAAAGGATCTGAGCTAAGGAAGGGTGAAATACACCAATTTATCTCCGCATATACGAGGGAAAACCCACCAATAACAGAGCCTGGCTGTAAAAGGTGCACTAGATTTCATAAGAAGATCCACAGACGGTAGGCAGTAAATGATAAAGTAATGAGAGGGGTGTAAGACCAAATAAGGTACGCTCGTATCCTGTGAAGTTGTATGATTATTTTTTTCTTTTTAATGCTGATCTTTTTGCGTAAAGGTGTTAGGGGTTGATAAAAACACACAGACCTTTCACCGATCTGTGGACCGCAGGATATCCGAACCAAGGAATTGCTTCCTGCGAAATACTCCTTCCAGCCTATGCAGCTCTTGATACAAGCTACCACAGGAACAAGACTAAAAAATAGAAGTTGGATCGCCTGCAATGCTAATGCAAAGGCAAATAAATATTTAGAATGCTGCCACGTATGATATGACATGGCCCAAAACCAAATAAAAAAATTCATATTACCAGCAGACTGAAACACTAGGGCTGGGGAAAAATTGCACAAGCCCCATTCCGTGCAACAACAACAAGCTACACAGATACATACGGGCAAACTATCTTTCATAATGGCTTACACGGTTTTAAGTATGATCTCAGAAGAAGAGCCCACTGGAAAGGGAACAGAAATAGGGTGGCGAGCAAAGGTTTATCTAGATATATGCAATGCAATTGCATATGGATGCTTAAGACACTTGTAGAAATGATGAAATGACTGACGCAACAACATATAGAAACCTGATTACATATGGGTAATGCTTACAACAAAAACCACATGTAACTCCAAAGTATCCAGAGGCGGGGGATGATGAAATGCAGACAGACCAACTGCTGAAACAATGCAAGACCAAGACAAAATGCCAAAAAAGGAAGATTATAAAAAAAAAAGGCTAAACAATGCAGAGTCCGGGGCAAGAAATATATATTTCCAACTTGACCAAAGTGGAGGAGAGCATGGTGAAACAAGAAATTGCTCTTGCGAGGAAAGTAAAATCCTGTTTAGCACTGGGTGCTATTCGCTTGCGACGGCCAACCTAATATTGCTTGCCCGCAGGAAAAGGATAGCATCGGAAGGTCACAAATAAAATGCAATGAGCATAACTGACGCTGACAGTGACACAAAGGTCTTATGCAAGCCATGAAAATGAGACCTCAGGCTGTGCAGCCAACAGAAACAGAGCTCCCTCCAGCTTTTTCGAGAAGGGACATAATTATCCTACTTCTTGGTGCAAATGAAAAGGGGAACCCGACTCCATGTTGCCGATGCATGAGCTAGCAACAACTGGTAAGACTCCACCCCTGGTAAGACTCCACCCCTTTTGTGCGAAACTGGTGATGACCGACACACACGTATGCAATCCCAGACCAGACTTGACACGACCCAAATGCATATGCAGACTTCTAAGGCACCGGAATTATCATCAACCAGCAATTGCCCGACTGATAGCTAACTTAGCCCAATCGGCAGCTTCTTTAATCAAATGGTCATCAGATGACAAGCATTCTTCCAAAAAGTCTTTGCTCGAAACAGACTGATTTATCAAAGGACCGGCATGACTGCCTAGTGTATCAGCCAAATCGCCCAGAACACCTATTGCAGTCTTCATCACTGTATCATCCCTGATAAACACAAGAAACCAGACATGGGTAATCATCGACAAAATGATTAATGAAACATATAAAGAATAGCTGAAAAAAGAGCCATGGTCTGGAAACTCACATGTCCTTCTCGTTGTACAGAGCATCCAGGAACTGAAGGACGTGAGGAGCATACGGCAACAGCAACTGGGTCTTCGGAGAGTTCTTAAAACCTTGCAATATGCCAGAGTAAGCTTCCAAAATTCCATTCCTGAGCTGATTTGTGTACTCAAGCATTTCATCATCAGCAGTCGCGGCATGTGCAGATAGCTCTGCTGCGCTCTGGAGCATAGGCATGGCATAAATCAAATACTTCTCAAAGCTCTCCCCTATTGCCAAAGCAAGATCGCCAAAGCACGAAAATATTGGGGGCTTCACAGATCTGTGCAGCTGATTGCTGGACAGATCCTTGAGGAGTTGTGTCATGATTCCATCACAAAAAGGCAAAATCTTATCCTCCAATGCCCTGCATAAATCTCCAACAACACCAACAGTGATGGCACAGACCTGATACTCCTCAAAGTTTTGGAGACCCATTTCCAGATAAGGATAAAATCCTTGCATATACTTGACAAAATTTGCACCTGTGGCGTATGCCAAAGCACCAATAGCAAGCATAGCCTCTTCATGAACTGTTGCATTTCGGCAAGCAAAAACCCTCAAAAAGAGATCCATTATCTGATCTGCGTACTGCAAGAAGGCATACTTTGTTGTCTCTGATGCCCCCAACTTCTGGATAATCACCTGCAAGCACCCACAAAGAAGGCCCTGCAACTCATTTTGCTTCTCTCTCTCATCAGATGACAGCTTCTGTCCCTCAAGAGTTTGGTGGAGCTCCATCATGATAACCGGCACCAACTGCATCACTATTGGAGCTGTCTCATCTGTCGAACACCTCACAACTTCATTCAGAGTCTCATAAGCTGCAGTTCGCAGACGAGATTCTCCAGCATCTTCTCTGTGGGTAACATTGAGGAGAGCCTGGATAATCTCCTGGAAGTAAGGAGACAATGGTGATGCTGGACCAACATCCTCATAACCTTGAGCAAGGAAATAGAGAGCGCCACAGGCCTTTTCAGCAACATTAGGGACATCTTTCATGCTCTGAAGCAGGACTGTGAGGATCTGCTGACAATTTTCTGGTGTTATTATAGGTGTTTCCACAGTTGAGCCATGAAGAAACTCAAATATTCTTCCGAGAGTCCATGCAGTAGTATCTTTGACATGATTATTTGGATCTTTCATCAATGCAGTCAGCATAAAGTTCAGGGCAACATTGACAATGCGAGTGAGCTTGTCTGGTGATGGGCCCTCCAAAATAGAACCAAATGCATATGTTGCTGCTTCCCTTTGCCTCCAATCTGGTTTTGTTATGTTTTCTTCAATAAAGGGCATCACAAGAGGGACTATGTCATCTCCAACAGTCCTTGCAACCAAACCCAAGCATGTTCCCCCAGCCATTGCAAGATTCCAAGCCCCTTCATCCTGATCTTGATCTTCCTCCTGCTTAAGGAGTGTCTCCAATAGCATAGGAACTAAAGCAGGAAGAGCCTGCTTAATAAAATAAAAGCAAGGGATGTCAGAATCAGCAGTAAAATCACCTCCATACTCATCCAAGATGTCAATTTCCTCATCACAGATTGAGCTCCAAAACTCTATAGCCTGAAGAGCAACAGGCTCTTCATCTTCCCTCACAGCTTTGGCTGTAATATTAAATATATCCTGCATGTATGATGCAAGCTTATCATAATAGGTAGATGAAATAGCGACCAAACACTCAAATGCCGCCTGTCGTATCTTCACCACGGGTGACAGAGTCGCTTCACAAACAACTCTCATAATATAGTCCCTCTCCATGTCATTTGAGAAATTAGCCTGCGCAAATCCCAATGCATTGTACAATGCTCGTGTAGCAGCCAACCTGACATCAGGGCTCCCCTCAGAAGCATTCATGCCCTGAACAACTGCGGTAAGTATTTTATTCACTTGGTCTTGGTCAACAACCTGGGGAGAAACTTCCTCGCACAAATAACCGAGGGTTTCAAGTGTTGCTTGCTTGACATGAGGCTGGAGCTGGTGTATGTTGGACAGTAAAGAGCCTATGAGTTCAGGCCATTGCTTCTGGGGCAATTCAATACCTGCAATTTTAGCAATAACTTGGGATGCAGTGGACCTAGCATCAGGTACAGGAGAAGAAAGGGTCTGCAACAAGTATGCTTTGATCTGGGCCTTCACACCCATATCCAAAGATAACCATCTTTGCACAAGTTCATTTTTCCTATGCTGCTCCTTTGCATCCAAGGCATTTTTAAGAATCAAGCCAGCTAATTTACGGCTATCCACTGGCTTCTCATTGTTTGCCAACTCACTGGAAAGAGACAGCAAAAAAGCAGGAAGATTTTGTTCCTGAAATTGTTTCAGGCTTTCTTCTGCATGTTTCCGAATTGAACCATCCACTGACTGTGCATTTAAGAGGATCTGGGTTACTTCCATTGCCATCTTGTGCTTCTGAGAGGGAAGGAAAAAAAAAAAGAGAGAAGCAATCAGATACAGCTAAAATGTGGCCTTCTTTTTTTCCTTCTTTTCAAAAAAAAGATTTCTTATATCATCTTCTATCCCCATGGCCCACAGCGCAGGTGCTTCGACCCTGAATAAGAACCTTCTATAACAGCCTGGAGCTAAGTGCCATATATTCAGAACCACAGAAAAAGGAGCACCCAAAGTTTGCAAATGCGAACAGGCTGCTCAACTTTAAGTTCATGCCACAGTTACATGAAGGGCCCAAGAGAACTTAGATAAGCCCACAAGAAATCAGGCATTATTTCAGTTGTTCATTAGCGAACATAATACAATCAACAGAACATATGCTTGAATTCATTTAACATTCTCCCTACAAAGAAACAAATGATCTCAAAGGAAATCCAATAAAAAATGACAGCACCAAGAGTGAAAAACCAATAGTTAGAAGGGCAAGCCTAATATGGATGATACGTAATATAATCTTGTTCATCATATTATAGATACAAATGAAGCAAAAGAAGAAGCACCAAGGGTACGTCAAAAACTATATGATATTTTCACTACATCTGTTCAGTATAAGGAGCACTATCCCCAATCAAAAGGTGAAGAGATCTGTACTAATCTATATCACCCAACTAAACGATTAAAACATGAACAAGAAAAAATTGAAACTTGAGAAGCAAATTCAAGCAAAAAGACACATAATAAGATCAATCTCGTCGGAGTGATTATTAATATTTATGAACCAAGCTGAAATGCATCAACCATAACTGACTAAACAGGACGCAAATATCAGCAGCAACAATAAGGCCAGATCTTCAGTATGTTTTCTTAATTTCTCAATATAAACAGCAGATCTGAACAAATCCATAAGGCAGTTTTAGTTAACAGTACGCTAATTTTTACAGATCAACAAAAATGAAATCCAGGGTTCATACTATATTTATCAAAATTTCAACTTTATGTCATCCATGACTCTTTTCAGTCCCAAACCCACAAGAAAAAAAGAACAGATTACTTGAAAATAAGCCATGATTTATAACCCATCGAACCTTGGTAAGGAAAAGAATTAGTGCGCAAATCCGAATACCAACAACACCAAATAAATCCCTAATTCCAAACCATCTGAATCACAGTAAACAAGAGACCGGAACAAGGAAAAAAACACTGAAATCGAATTAGCGAAAGGCCACCTTTACGAATTAAAACCGTGGATCAAGAACCCTGATCCACCAATAAAACCCTAGTGGCTTGCGCGGGGACAAACCGGCTAAATTCCTCAAATCTGGCCCAAATCGAATGGAAAAAAAAAAAGGCTGTCTTTGAGATAACTTACAGATATTCTTCGACGCCCCGATCGCCGGAGAGATTTCTGAGAGCCGATCGACGATAAGACGCGCGGATTTGGCGGCCGCGGCGCGAAGAGAGTAGAGAAACCCTAGGGAGAGAAAAGAGAAGAAGGGAGAACTGGAAGCGGAAGCCAATTGTGAAGCTGGGAAATAGAAATTCTTCGATATCTATATCTTTTAGTATTTCTATTGAAATATTGATATTCTTACCCTCTTTTAGAGCATCCGGACCTACGATTGTAGGTACCTGTGTAGGAAGAGAAAAACAAAAAGTCGTTCGTGACAGGCTATAGCAGGGCAAATAGGGTGAGTTATTACAAAAAGAGGAGTCACATTATATGTAGTGGGTCTTTAGGGTTCGGGTTGCATCTTTCGCGCGAAAGAATGAGTGATCTTATTTCGACGCCTCCTGTCATCCGGCTGCACAGATCTCGAAGCGACCATTGTACAATCGAACGATGGATTCGCTAAAAGGAAGGTGAATCCTTCTTTTTTCGTGAGAAAGATACAACCCCCTGTCCGGCTCTCCATGGCTGCTGCAAGTTACTTATTTTTAAAAGAAAAAAAAATGATTGCTATATTTTATTCATGTTATTGTAGTATCTGTACCTCCCTTATCACGCCTGATCAGATTTTTGTTTTTTTTTTCTTTGTTAATGTACTTTTTCACCCACTTTCTGGGCACCCATGTGTGCACCCTCCGACACTGCGTTTAGGATGTCGACGTGGTTCCATACCAGGGAAGAGCGCACCGGTGTTGGTATGAACACCATAGTGCTGTCGCTTTTGAGATCCTTGGAGTCATGGAACTTCATCTAGGGCAGATAGAATGGCAAAGAAGGCATTTACTTGGTGGCATGAAAGGTGATGGTCTACTAATTGGCGACGAGATGGGCACTGTTGGCGGCGAGACACGCGGCTAGATATATATCCTAGAATCTGATAACCTGTGGAGCGCCCTAATAAAGGCCAAATACGTAGCTCACATAACGATGGTTGACTTTCAGGCAGGGAGTCACTACTCCTTCATTTGAAGGGAGATTTGTTTCAATGCTTCATCGGTGATGGTCGGTCCATTGATATTCTAGAGGACAGTTGGATTCCGAGTAGCCGCTATGTCGGGTGTCGACAATGATTGATTCGGCGAGGCTAGCAGGATGCAGAGTTAGTGACCTGATCCTTCTGAATAGGGCAGGCGAAATGAGGTGTTGATTAGGGAGGCATACGGGGAGTAGCTGCCTGAGAGGATTCTAGCAATTCTGCTACCTAATGGGGAGACGACAGACAAACTAGTTTGGGCGGCCATAGGAAGGGCTAAGGTATGTGCCACGGGCCTGCAAGCAGTGGTGGAAGGGAAGTTCACCGGGCAGATAGATGGAGGATGGATTTGGAGGATGCACGTCCACCCCCGAGTGGCCTTATTTATCTAAAAAGTGGCATGGGGTTGTCTACCGACCATGAGTGTGTTGGCTAGGAGGGGTGTAAGATGTGCAGAAGGTGTCTTGACATGGAGGAGTCTATTAGCCATACTCTTCTCGGATGCCCGTGGGCAGCACAGATTTGGAGGAGGGCCGCTTTTTTCTTGTCGCAGTCCACCGAGTCAGCAGAGGATCCGCTTCTCCATCTGAGGAAATCCATGCGGAGTCCGAGGACTGCCGAGTGGAGTATCACCTGTGCCTATTTAGCGTATCACATATGGTTGAACAGGAACACCCAGGTCTTTGAAGACAAGCGGGCGCCCTCAAGGACTGTAGTGGATAAAGCTCTCCTCCAAGTTGTTGAGATTACCAAGACTACCACGGCAACCTCATCTGGGATGGCTAGGGACATCTAAGACTTCCACTCTACTGTTACAATGCCCAGGATCATCCTTATCTCTTGGGAGCCCCCACCCTCCAGTCATCTCAAAGTGAACTTCAACGGGAGCGTGCCCAGTGATGGAGACAGAGCAGGTATGGGTTGTGTGATCAGAGGTCATGACTCCAAGCTGATTGCTACTAGGGGGCGACTCACTTTTCAAATAACAACCATAAGAACAAAACTCAGGGCAGCATAAGAGGATATCACCTATACAAGACAGGTGTTTGGGCATCCTTCTTAAAGGGGACTCGGCCACGATGATTGAATGGATACTGGATGAGGGGCAAAAGGGGAATTGTAACCCATTGCTCGGCGACATTCATTGGTTGGCGAGAGATTGTAACGCCTTTCAGGTCGTGCATGTATACCGGAGGCGAACAGGGCTGCAGATTGGGTTGCCTCGTTTGCTGCCCAACATTTGGGAGAGGTTCTATGGACATATCATATTGCTGCTCCTCCACCTCTTCACCATCTTCTTCTCTTAATTCTGCTGGTTGTACTCACGCCGAATAACCGTTGTACCATAAAAAAAGAAGAAGTTGTATCGGTTATTATTTTTTCTATTTTTTTCCCAAAGGGGGAAATCCTTAGGAGTTCAAATCCTAGTTAGATATATACTATTCTAATAGTAGTGGAAGATTTGAACTCTAATTATACTGAGGTGAGGTTATTGTTATGTTCAAGAAATTATACTATCATTTAGTACAGGAGCGGCCCAATGTATTTGGGGGCCTAAAGCCGTCTTGTCTTTGAGACTTTCCATGCAGTGGGCTAATCTAAGGCGAACTCACAAGAGGGCCTTTTTTCTTTCCATTTTGTTTTTGAGGCCTTTCCTGTAATGGGCCTTATTTGGGCCGGGGCCTTAGACAACCGCCTCAGTCGCCTAAGGGTTGGGCCGACTCTGATTTGATATTGCTTTAGAAATTGATGTCGTACGAGGAATATGAGATTTTGCCATATCTACAGTGACAAATATGACAAGCGACAAGATTATAAGTTGCAAATTGCAAACTCGGCAGTCGAATACGCTGATGATTCTTCATGGACTACTGTGAGGAAAGGTCACGAGCAACTACTTTCCTAAAAATATAAAGAAAACGGTCCAATCTTCTTCAATTGGAAAGACAAGGAAGAAAACGAGCACCACAAAGATTGTGTATAGATTGGGACTGCATTCTTGATATTTGGACATTATGATTATAAGTATGAAATGATTACATATTTCAACATTCCACTAGATGATCAAAACTAGTTTGCACATTGCATTGTTTCATATTTGTCTAGTGGATAAAGTAAATATCTTTTAACAATAAAAATGCCTTGATCTATTCTGCTGCGGGCTCTTTTTTTTTTTTGGCTAAAAACGGGTTTTCATACAATACGTGTACGAATACACCCAATAAAGTCAAAAAATACTAACTCACGGAGAGCCAGAGGCAGCTCCCCCTCCCCCACCCAAAGGGTGTATCCTGAATGATGAGCCGCGAAGGCAGCCACCCAATCGGCTGCCCCATTGGCTTCTCGAAATACATGCTTGGCCTGAATGGCCACCCCAACCCCACACATCATCCCTATGTCCCGAACTAAGGGGTGGTCTGAGCCCTCACCCCTCAGCCCCTTCTGAATCCAACTGATAACTGTGGCTGAGTCGCCCTCCAAAACAATCGAGCCAGCCTGCAAAGCCTGCCTTGCATATCGAAGACCGGCCCAGGCAGCTCGTAACTCTGTCCCGGGGACCGACGTGCCGAACAGCTGACAACCACCTGCTGCCACCACTCTGGAGTGCGGGTTCCGTATCACATAGCCCGCACCACCTCGCGCGCCTCCATCCAGAACCGATCCATCGAAATTGACCTTGAGGAAACTCGGGGGTGGGGGTTCCCAGGTGAAGAACACCATCTGAGAAGCTGCCGAAGCAGAAAGAGAACCCCAGGTGTCCCGAGCTATCAGAGGTCCATCTGAAGAAGATCTGATCTCCAATGCCTGTACGCGCGCTAGCTCCACCACGAACCTCGGTAACACCCTACGCTCACCGAGGGTACGAGCGTTCCTTGCCAGCCAGATCTGATGTGCTGTGCAAGTCACTCGAATAGCCTTCTGACATGTCTGAGGGCGGACCAACCACTGCTGCATCGTCTGTAAAAACTGAGGCCTCCTATGTCAGACCTCCTGCGGGAACCCTGCCCACTGCCATGCCGACCTCGCCCACGTACACTGGAAAAGCACGTGGTCGACCGACTCCTCCACATTGCATGTCCCACACTCCGCAGGGATCTCACATCCTCACCTACTCAGCGCTGCTCTCGTCGGAAGATGGTCCCACGCCACCTTCCATAGGAAGAGTGCAGCCCTCGGGTGAAGCTCTGACCTCCAGATCCAAGTGTAGTCCTGCCCTGGCTCATGCTCCTGCTGGATAACACCGGCGAGATCTCCCAGTCGGACCCTGGATCGGCATGAGGTGCCCCAAACCCTGACATCAGGCCCCCCACAACCTGGCACCGGAAGAGACCGGATCCTCTCAGCTAGGTGTCCCCCGAACAGCTGACGTAACCTGGCATCATCCCATGCTGACTCTCCTGGGGCCAGAAGATCAAAAACCCGCAGTCCCTCCGCAGCCGCAGCATCGATCATGGTCGGCCAGCACCTCAGTGGGACAGTGTCCACCCATGGGTCCGCAGTCACATCAATACTCCATCCATCGCCGACTATCCACCTGGTATTTGCCGAGACCGTCGGCACATACCTCCCAATCTCACGCCACATGAAGGAGACTCGCCGCCCACTCCATGCCACCTCTGAGCCGTCGTGTCCATATCTGGCAGCCATCACCTGACTCCATAGCCCGTGTGGCTCTAGCAGGAACCGAGCTGCATGCCGAGCAATGAAAGCCTCGCGACGCTCCAGCAGGGACTGCACCCCGAGACCGCCCTCACTGGTAGGCCGGCAAACGTGCTCCCAGGCTACCAGATGCACCCCGCGGCCTCCGCCATGTAACCCCCACAGGAAGCACCGCAACAGTCGCTCGATCCTCAGTAAGGTCGTCTTCGGAACCACAGTGTTGGCCATGAGATAAACTGGCATGGACCCCAACACTGATCTGATCAAAGTCAGTCTCCCCATCATAGATAGGAAAACTGCTCTCCATCCCTCCAACCTGCTCTCTACCCGCTGCACCAGGCTGGAACACTCTGCCACTCGTAATCTGCGGCCTGTGATGGGAACTCCCAGGTAGGTCAATGTCTCCTCCTGCTCAGGAATCTGCAGAATCCCACGAATCTCCTGTCTGACCCTGCTCTCCGTACTCGGACTGAAGCGGACAGCTGACTTTTGGAAGTTAACTCTCTGGCCCGATGCCATACAGTAATCTGCTACCACCCTACGAAGGACCCGTGCATCAGAAACCCGTGCCCTGGCCAAAAGAAGACAATCGTCAGCGAAGAGTAAGTGGGAAAGAGGACTAGCCCCCAGAGCGGGAACATAGGCCTCCAGCTCCCTACGGGCACACACCCTCTGCAAATCACGAGACAAAATATCAGCACAAAGAATAAACAAATAAGGAGATAAAGGGCATCCCTGACGCAGCCCCATGGTAGACTCAAAGAAAGGAGAAGGTGTGCCATTGACCAAAATCGAAAACTTTGGCCCCCTGACACACCCCAGCACCCAACCGATCCACTGCCTATGGAATCCGTACGCCTCCAGTGTCTGCTGAAGAAATCTCCATCTGATCCTGTCATAAGCTCTCTCCATATCCAGTTTAATAGCCATCAGGCTATGTCGCTTCGATGCTCGCTGAAGGTCCCACATCATCTCCTGAGCCAGCAAAACATTATGGGAAATGTTTCTGCCAGCTATAAACGCCCCCTGCTCCTGACTGATGATGCCAGGCAGAAGGGGCTTCATCCTTCGAACCATAATTCTGGCCACTACCTTATACAAGGTTGTGCACAAACTAGTGGGTCTGAAGTGGCAGGGCTCGGCCGCCTCCTGACGCTTCGGAATGAGCGTGATGAAGGTAGCCTTCCAATCCCCTGGCATCACCGCCTGGGAGAAGAAGCACTGAATGGCCTCTACCACCGCTGTCTGAATAATACCCCAATATCGTTGAAAGAAGAACGAGGGGAACCCATCTGGTCCCGGAGCCTTGTCTTGAGCCAAAGCCCAGACTGCCTCCTGTACCTCCTGTGCCGACACCGGTCGGACCAGGGCTGCGTTCTCATCATCCTCGATCCTCACATCCACCTTCGGAGGAGGGAGGGGGTTACTGTCGTCGGACTCCTCCTCCTCCGTCCATCTGGTGCGGAAGAAATCCAACAAGATCTGACGAATGGAGGGCTCGCCTTCCACCCGGTGTCCAGACCTATCTCGCAGCGAGTGGATCGTGCTCCGCTACCTCCGAATAATCGTAGTCCGGTGGAAGAAACTAGTATTGCGGTCACCCTCACGCACCCACTAGACTCGAGATTTCTGACGCCAGAAGATCTTGTGCTGTCGTAGAAGGGAGTGGTGAGTCGCTAGGAGCCCCCGAAGGTCACCCATATCGTTCGTCGAAAGCGTACCGTCCAAATCTTCTTTCGACTGCAACTCGGTGATCGCGGTCTCAACCCCCTCCACTCTCCGGCAGATATCGCCCACAACCTCGCGGTTCCATCGCCGGAGACGCCTCTTGGCCAACTCTAGTTTGCGCGACACCCGGTGCATAGCATCTCCACGCACCAGGAGGCGCCATGCGTCACGTACAATATCCCAGGACTGGGGGTACGATAGCCAAACCTTCTCAAAGCGGAAGGGGCTGTAATGCCTGGGTCCCAATGATGTAGAAATCAGCAGGGGGCAGTGGTCCGAGGCGATCCGAGGTAAGTGAGTAACCCTGCAGGTAGGAAAAAGAAGAAACCAGTCTGGGGACGCAAAGGCCCTGTCCAGACGCTCCCTAACCCTAGCACTGCCAAGCTGATTATTGCACCAAGTAAACTGAGGTCCTGAGTAACCTAAGTCCACCAGGCCCGTACGTGACACAAAATCGTGGAACTCCCTCCTGTCCACTCTATCCGTGAAGGCTGCCCCTCCCCTCTTGTCACCCGAACTCAGGATGCAATTGAAATCACCAACTACAACTGTCGGGACACCCTGGGCAGTGAGACTGGTAATCTCCTGCCAGAGGACTCTCCTGACCCTGTAATTCGTGCTCGCATACACCCCACACAAAACCCACGGAGGAGCATCAGGTGCCGATACAACCATAACTACCTGTTGGGAGCAGTTATGGAAGACATCAAAGGTCGCCACCCCATGCCTCCACAGGAGCAGGATACCTCTCGACAACCCCCGGGGCTCGACTGCATATGTCTCCCAGTCCCTCCCCAGACGTCGTCTCAGACGTGCAAGCCCCTCACCAGATAGCCGGGTCTCACTAAGGACGCAGATTTCTGGGCAGTGAACTTGTACTAACCGTTTGAAGGAGGACATGAAGGACGGCTTGGCTGCCCCCCTACAATTCCAAGCTAGGACCCTCATGGATCACAGTCCACGTAGTCGGCCTCAGACCCATCCTCCCCCTGGTACGCGGGCCCAGCCTCAAGTACGATACCTGGGCCCACCCCCTGCTCGTCAGATGTGGTCTGCATGACTGCCGCCCTGATACGCTGCACAGTAGTCGTGTGGTCCGTGCCCTCTCCTGGTCTCGGTGGCGCGGCCTGACACCCCTCCGGAAAAGGTCTGAGGTGATCCCTGGCCCCACTCCCACCAGAGGAGGCTTCCCCCTGCTCACCCGCGACCAGGGGCAGAGGGCCAAACCGGAAGACTCCATCGGGGCCAGTACCACCCTGCACATCCCATGGATTGTACCTCACTCAGGGGGGCATGGCCACCGTGCTCTCCTCGAGAGGGAGGGCTATACCGAAATGGCCTAGCAGATTCGTCGCCCAGGCCCTGCACCGCGAGTACGGCACAACTCCCCGGGCCCGAAGCTGGCTGGGCCTTTGGGCCAGCTACAGCTTGGCCCAAGGTGACAACCACGGGCCGGGCCGGAAGGCCCACCACCCGCGGCTCCACAGCAGACCGCGCGGCCTGCTGGCCGCGCGCAACTTCGCGCGGGCCCAGCGGAACCTGGGCCCCCGCGACCACAGCACCGGGCGCGGTCTCAGCGCCCGGTGCGTCCCTGGGTCTGGGCGCGCCAGCGGCGCGCGGCGCGGCAACGGCGTCAGCCGCGCCGAGCTCACGAGCCCCATCCTGGGCCGCCCCCACCGGCCCACGGCCCTGGCCCCGGCGCCCGGCCCTATAGGCCCGGGTGCGCTGGGCTGGCCCATGCTGTTGGCCCCGGCCCACGACGGTGAGGGCTAGATGGGCCCCCTGCCGAGATTCCCCAGCTGGGCCAAGGCCCGCCAGCGGCCTCGGCCGCTTCTGGGTTTGGACTCGGGCCGCAACCGCCCGGGTGGGCGCCGGATCGGCCCGAATCGGGCCTTCGCCGAGACACAAACTAAGCCCCGGGTCCCCCGACTCGGCCAGGAGATCATCGGCCGAGTCAGCTTGGAGGGGGCCGAAGGGGAGCTCCGGGTGCCCAACCCCCCCAACGGCGAGCGGAGACCGGCGGCGTGCCACCTTCGCTAGCTTTTGCCAGCCGTCGGTGTCCGCCGGGGACACTGGCGTGGTTGGCCGAGCCACCGGGGGCGGCGGCCGAGTCGAAGATGACCCGGGCCCCGAGTGCGGCTCGCTCATCTTCCCCGGCCGCGGCGGCAGAGTCTCCCGATGGAGTCTCTGCCGTGACGCCACCATCCAGGGACCATAGATCGGTCCCTGTGCCTCCTCCCCAACGCCCGAAGACGATTGAGCAGGCCCACCCCCCGGGTTCGCCTCCGCCGGGGACGAACCCGAAGCCCCAGTAGCACAAGGGTCGCCGGAAAGCGGCAAGTCGCTACCTGGTGACCCATTCGCCCGCACCGGGAGCACAGGGCCGGGACACTTTCGAAGACGAAAGGCTGCCATCGCACTTTCGTCTTCCCCTGGATCAGCACTCCAGGTAACAGTGGTTTGGTGGTGTCGACCACCACCTTCACCCAGGCGAATCCCATCGCCTGACGTTGCTCCGTGACGCTGTCCACAGCGACCGGCCGGCCCACCCGAGCGGCTATATGGAAAATGGTCGACGTCGACCAGTATTCCGGCGGCAGACGGGGCAGGCGGAGCCACAAGGTAGCCGTCTGCACAGCCTCCTCCCCGGGTTCGAAGTCCGGAACCCATGGGGTCATGGCGAGCAGTTGCCCGGCCACCACCCACGGGCCGTCGCTCAACGCCCGGTCCCGGTCCTCCGTCGACCGGAACCTCAGGGCCAGGTAGCCGTCCGCAAGCGGGACGGCCACCACCTCCTTCAACTTTGAGCGGGCGGCGACATCCTTCGCCACCCACTTGGCTGGGACGCGGCGGCCGAAACTACGGGCCACTGCCGCCCGCCCTTCCCACTCGAGCCGGGCCGCCGCAATCGGTTCCTCCGGAGGAGTCAACACCTCCGGAAAACAGCGGCTCAGCCGCTCCACCTCCGCGGCCGTGGGCCACTGAGTCACCCATGGCCCCGGCCTCGTCCAAGCGTCAGAGCCCTTACCTTTTCCTCTCGCCGCTCCCTCCGTTGCCGTCCCCGCCGGTTGCTTCCCCTTCGGATCCATCGGGAGCCCTGCAAGGAAGAGGAAAGTGAGTAGGAGTGGCCCAGGGAGCGCCGAGGTGTTCGTGTCGCTCGCCCCGCCGCCCGAAGACCTTGGGCGGCCGGCCTCCCGCAACACCAGAGAACCCCCATCGCCTAGCACACCGCCGAGGGGTTCTCCGGTTTCTCAGTGCCCCTGGTCCACTGCGCCGGCCTCGTCTCAGGGCCGCTTTCTCAGAGCCGAGCAGTTCGTGTCGCTCGCCCCGCCGCCCGAAGACCTTAGGTGGCTGGCCTCCCGCAACACCGGGGAGACCCCGTCGCCTAGCACACCGCCGAGAGGTGCTCCGGCGGGATACTAGCCGTTGTGAACGTCGGTAACCAGTCAACGGCGGGATACTAGCCGTTGGCACTTTCTCTGGCACGGAACCTAAATGTCCGCTAGTTTGTTTCTTATTTGCGGGCTCTTCTTTCCGTTTGGAGGGAAACAGGCATACCAAAAAACTTGCTAGCTAATAGAGAAGGATGATAAGTCTCGTGACTAGGTTGGATAGATGCATATATCTGCCACCTGCATTGGATTAGTCGGATATATGGTGATAAAAGGATGATGATGAAAATAGCATAGATCTAGGTGCTTTAATTTTTAAAGGCTTCGCAACTGTCATGCTATCCATTTAAAAGATTGATAGGAAAGGGTAGAGTATAGCCAAGACTACGATCAATATACTCCATTGCCACTCCTAATGATGAATTAGAGTTTTACTAGTAAGCTAAAAGTAAATAATTTAAAGATAGGCTGGTTTCATTGATTGGCAAAAGAGTCTTTTTCTCAATATTACAATTTAATATTTATAAGTGGCTCTCATTTACTATTAGAACAAATGTCACTATTTAATTATTGATATTTGTCCTTGCCGGTTTACACCATGTGAGTTGCTATTGTCATGCATTATACTTATCTTTCCTCCACCACTCTTACATTCTGAGTAATTGTATCGCTCCTTCTATGTTCTTGGTAGTAGTAAGACGAGTAATAACTACTCCACTCCTCTCATATATGGTTAGTGCTGACGGTTAGCCAACCCTTGTCCTGAAACTTTGCCCTACCAATGCCTCGTCCTAGGCCGGTAACTCTCACTCCCTTGGGTCTAAATTCAAGTTACTCGGTTTGCATATTTGGTATATTAGTTTGAACCTTCCTTGGCGTATCGGTCTTAGTCTTCATATCATAATTGTCAATTTAGATGCAACGTAAACAACTTCAAAAATATAAAATATATTTATTTCATATATTTCATATACCTATTGTATATATATAAAGAATCGTGTGTCTATGTATATGTATGTCTATATATATCGGTCTTAGTCTTCATATCATAATTGTCAATTTAGATGCAACGTAAACAACTTCAAAAATATAAAATATATTTATTTCATATATTTCATATACTTATTGTATATGTATAAAAAATCGTGTGTCTATGTATATGTGTGTATATACGCACATATGCATGCTACATAAATATACAAATCATATCAACAATATTGAACTTCTATTTACATGGCCATCTTATTATCTCACATCTTCATTCTACTATTATCAATTTAATACATAACAACCATGATCTTTTGTTAATTTTAGTCTCATAAGATATCAATTGGATTATGTTAGTAAAATCTAGCAATTTTGCATTTAAATGAGGAATAAAGTTTCAGTTGGTCACAAGTCGGAGGCACCAACAACTCAACCCAATTGGAACTTAACCTAAGTTAACATCAAATAAAAAATATAAAAATTTCACGCTATCCCTATACATGACAATCAATGTCTCCAGCAAACTTTCAAAGAAAAGGAAACCATACATATGTCTATAATTAATGGGAGAAAATTAAAATGTTTAAGATTGTAGTCGGCAAAATGAGCATATAATCAGCGATTTGCTTCATAACATGATCAATTAATCAAACTCAGCATTGCCCGTGTTGGTGTCATGAGTCCTGACAGCAATGTGACAGCAAAATAATCAAAAAAACTAACACATTTCCTATGATGAAGAATCTAGCTATCACGATTCAAATTTTATTCACCAGCTCACCGTGATAAGAAAGCGACACGCAAGGGATTTTCTTTGGGAAACTCTTCGGCAGAGAGGACAAATATCACTACATTTTTTTGCCTGCTTCATACCTCTTGGTGCACCGCACCGAACAAACATAAGAATACACGGGAGGAAGGATATAATTTGAATACATCCCACATGATGGCATTTCAGCAATCCTTCCTGTTGAGAGAGTTCTTTACAGTCTAATCGTCCCATTTGCTCCAAAGCCGTATTGGATCCAGCAAATCCACGCCATGCACGCATCATGACAGACCCGGGACCTTTCCATCTCTTCCTTGCGCCACGCTTGGGTGGGCAAGGGTGTCGCCGGTCACCAGCCGCCTAAGAGGAGAGGCGGGAGAAGATAGAGTACCCGTTTTTGGATGATATGCGACGGATGTTATGAAAGTGTCGAGCTATCCAGTTCAGGCATGTCCTTCGAGAAGTGAATCAAGCTGCTGATTGAATCGTCCCGTTTGCTGCTTATCATCCGGAAGAGTTTTTTTTGAACTCAGCAGTCCTCATTTTTTTTTGTTTTGTGTAGTCTTTTTGCTTCTCATGTAGCTGGTTGTGCTCATGTTAAACAGTATGACCAGCCGATGTACCAAAAAAAAAAAAAAAGAGTTCGAACCTAGTAGCTAGGGCGCGACTTTTCTAGAGGCTAACAGGGGGGACCAAAAGAGGGCTCTCTTCCATAGCTACCGTGATCATGGAGGTGGGCCTATCTGGTGGGCTCTGACTAGCCTCTGGGGGCCCACTGTGTAGTGGAAACTTGATTCACTGCCAGGATGCTTGTTTGAATCTAATCTCAAGTTCTAAGGGAGTGCTGCTACGTGGACCCCAACGCATACCTGGGATGAGTGCAAACCGGGTTTGATGCACTGGGATTCACTGAGCATTAGCTATTGTAAGATGTATCATGGTGGGTAGTGCAGCTACAATTGCTGGTGCCGAGCGGACATTACTCATGGCCGAGTGGATCACCTTTTTTTGTTTGTTTTTTTTGGTAAATGCGGCATTTTATATAGTTCTAACTTGAGTACATCCTGCCAAATCACGAAAAAGTAAAGCATACAAAGGAGAGGAAATGTCTCTTGCCGAGTGGATCACTTTGCAAGTTCACAATTGCAACCCTCCATGCCAGTGAGGGCCTGATCTAGTTGAGTCGGGCTGACTTTAAGGATGGTCTTGCTTTGCATTATAAATGGATTTTGGAGTGCAAAAGGACAGATTTTTTTTTTGTCAATATTTCTTTCTGTCGAGGTTCGCCGTCTCAATACCAAATCTAATACTGGCGCCATCGATCCTATTACAATATTGTTTTACGGAACAATAAGGTAAGGTTCCACATATCAAGTATTGGTACTGTATGATAGTATATAGTAAATTTTGGATGTTGTACACGGTAGCAATGCTGAGTATAGCATGTGAATCTGAGTTGACATCCAATGTCAGTCACAAGGCTTTGATGTCACATATTCCTCAGCCCATGCAGCATTTGTTATGGGCTGCTACATTTGCGGGTATTGCCAATAAGACTATTTGTGGACCAACAGCGAACACATAAATAGAGACTAACGGAGGATTGAGAACACTCCCTGAGGGATGGGATCCTATGATTGTATTTATAAATTTGATTAAGGATGCAAATCCCTGGGAGGATATCAAGGGGGTAAGATATTATATAGATTTAATGATTCATTCAAAACCTTCATGCCCCTTATGCTGAATATCATGTGCCGGCCATGCATCGATGGCAAGTGTAAACTTTTCACCCAGAGAAGGAGACAAATCATAAACATTTTCCTTTTCTGTATTTTTATTTCCATCAAAAATTAATTGGTGCGAGTAGTTCTTTGTCAGCTTAGTGTTGCTTACTTTGCAACTCCTTGAAAAATATTCTTGGTAGTTGACTTACTCTTCCACATCAAGCATATTTATGGATTAACTAGGATCAACAGGATTTGTCAGCATGGCATGTATTTTGAGTTTTCTTGATCAAAGTTTATCCTGATTTAGCAACCATCTTATTGAGGCTAGCGAACCATGCTGCTTTAACAAGCTCTTGTCCGATGACTGCATCCTTGAGCTTGCTTTGAAATTCCCAACATTAGCAGACTTATATTGAGTTGAATTAACATCATCTTTCGAGCAATACCCAAGTGCTTAAGCCATGTAATCTCAATTTATCATTCAGATAGTGTATCGTATTGTCTGCTGACCAATTCTCTCTAGAGAGATGTTTCACAAATTTCAATTTAATATATATATATATATATTGATATATATATATATATATATTGATATATATATATATATATATTGTTGTGGTTCAAATTTGGCCCGAGGATGACCACGCCAGAGGAGTCGGGGTAGCTGCCGGTCAAGTCAGTAAAGGGACTCCACCTGCTGAATGCCGGTGTACCTACATAAAGCTTCACCGGTGATTTCGGTGAGGGCTCTCCGATGCTTAAGTTAGCGTAGAGTTTTTGTTTGCCAAAAGGTCCCGGGGTGTTACCTGATGAGGGCTATTTATAGTCCCTGTAGAGGTGCCCAGATGGCGAAAGTATGGCCCGTCCTCATCATGAGAGGAGATGGCGCTTGGCCAGGTGGCATGCAGCCAGGGCTTGCTTGAGGCACATGGTGTAGGCCGTTCTTGTGAACGGCATGGCGTTGACAAAGGTGGCACGGTATGGCCCTTGGCAGTAAGGTATAGCTGGGGTGGCAAGGCGTAATCCTTTGTAGATGGGTTTTGGCATGGCCATCAAGCGAAGCATGATGCGATGAGGTCGCCGCAGGGCATGGTCGCGGCGCGTACTGGGTGAGATTGGCTCGGCCTTTGGCGGGGATCGAGGTCATCTCGGCCTTCGACGGGGGCCAAGGTCGGCCTTGCCCGCTTGGCAGGGCGCTGAGGTTGGGCCGACAAGGAGGCCGCGACATATGTTCGGTGAGGTCGGCTCGGCGGACTCTAAGGTCGGCCTAGCCTCGTCAGTTCGGAGGTTAGCTCGGTAGGGGGCTCCTGCTCAGATCGGGGGGTCATTGCCTACGGTCGATGGTGTCGTCGTAGATACCTAGCGCCCCAAGCTCAGGCCGGGGCGCGTCGTCGAAGTATTTGGCGCCCCGAGCTTGGTCGGGATGCGTCGTCGTAGAGGGCGCCCCGAACTTGGCCGGGGTACGTCATCGTAGACTCTAGAGGAGGTTGTTGCAGGTCGTAGCAGCGGAGAGAACGGGCCGAGGTTGGCTTGGCCTTCGGCAAGGTCCGAGATAGGACTGGCTCTCAGCAGGACCGACGTCTAGCTTGCTTAGTGCCGAGGTCTGCTTAGCCGAAACGGGGCGGTCTGCTATCTTGAGCAGGACGATACAATTTGTCCCCTATCATTTGCCCCCCGGCTTCCGAGGCCGAGTCACTCTTTGGCTCAGGCGAAAAAAGTAGCTGGACTATTGGTTATCCTGCGTCGTAGCCAAGTGCCCATGAAGATGTGCGCACCAAACTGGGTACACTATTATTGGGGGTTGGTGGCTTCAGGCCGAGTTCCCCAAGTGGAGCTTGAGTGGATTAGGCTGCCACATCATTTCAAGTGGGAATGGTTGCAGAAGCTCTTTAAAGTGTTGCACGCGCGCTCCTTTTTGAGGCATCGCTGGATGGAACACAAGAGGCCAATCATTAATGCCCCATTCTCCAAAGCATATTGCCTTGCAGAACGCGAAGGGCAAATCATTAATGCCCCACCCTCCAAAACAGTCTACATGATTATTTTGACCTTCAATGATGCGATTCGAGAGGATATGCTGAGGGAGCCGTTAGGGGAGTGTGTGGGTCTGCCACCTGGCAGGATCTAGCCGCTTCGGCCGTTCGAAAAGGCAGATCAAAGCCGTTGGGGCAGGCTATATAAGGCCTTGAGCAGGCCCCAGGGTCCCCATTTGAGCCCCATCGTCCTCGCTTGTCAGCTGGCCGCCATATTTGTTGTCCTCGAGCTTCTTCTCAAGTATTTTCGAAGTTTCCTAGCAGTCCTCCTCCTTTTCTCAGTTATCTTCTCCGGCGAAATCTCGGGTAGATGCTCTTTTCCTACTCGGTCGCTCGGAGAGTTGTTCTCCTTTTCTTTTTTTCTTTGATATTCTGTAAGCAAGACAATGGGGTCGCCCACAAGAGCCCTTGTGCTTGGCACAGGTTCATCCCGAGCCGGGCTTCTTCAAATGTGGAGGAGGTCGAGCTCCAGATGAATCAAGGTCCGTACGGGACCGACTCAAGCATGAGTGAAGAGAAGCTAGGCCTAGTTCGGGCTCGATTTTTCTTCCCTTGTGAGTTCATCCTTGAGTTTCCAGAGCCTGGGGATCGAGTCACCGACCCTCCTAGAGGTTGGATCGGGGTGTATATAGAGACACTCCAAGCGAGGCTGAGATTTCTTCTTTATGGGTTCGTGAACAAGCTCCTGGCGAGTTATCGCTTAGTCCCTGCGCAGCTCACTCCGAACTCGTGGAGGATAATCATTTGCTTCCTCGCCCTCTGTCTTGCCCATGGTCTTTCCACTTCGGTGAATGTCTTTCGGGGTTGCTTTGTCTTAAAAGCTAATCCCGCAAATAAAGGATAGTTGTACTTCCCTCCTCGGGGAGGCCGAGGTGCTTCTTCCTCTATTCATGGGTGAAAGGACAAATTCTTTTTTCTCTCCTCCGAGCGATCGTGGAGGTTCAACCCAGCTTGAGACTCGCTGCAGGCCACGATAAATAATAAACCACCCAAGCTATCATGGTCCGAGTGGGAGATTTTAGACAAGCTGCTCGGACTCGGAGGGGCCCTGAAGCTTTCCAATCTGCTCAACGAGGAAGCTTTACTAAATGTCAGCTTGAGCTCGGCTCATCTCGGAGGTAAGGGTGGTCCATTCATTTTCCTTTTCTTTTTCTTTCTTTTCCATGCTGGATCTTCACTAAGTCTTATGTTGTCAAAAATTGCAGGGATAATTTTCGATGCTGAGACCTTGATGGCCAAGCACCATAAGAGGGCGGCCGCCTCGAATGGAGCTCAGCCTGGGGGGGGGGCGAAGAAGCCGAGGACTGCCTCATCCCCCGGCGCCATGCGGGACGAGCCCGCTAAAGTTGGCGTCGCTGAGCCTGCTCAGCCTGGGCCCGAGCAGGCCCTACCGATCGAAGCCGAACTGCCCCACCACCTGCAAAAGGGTCTTGATTGAACAGCCGACTGCAGTGCCTACCAGTGGAGCTCGAAAGGCCCGCAAGGTCGTCCTACAGCGCCAATCAAGTCTCGAGACGGGGAGCGAGCTCGGGGTCCCGTCTTCATCTGAGGTCCCGATCTCTTCTGGGGTCGATCCTGCTCCCTTCGAGCCCGGGGGGAGGCCATTCCAACCCGGGTGCCGACTTTTTGAAGACAACAGAGCCCTCGAATCTAGCGAGGTTGCTCGTGAGCTCATCTGCTGCACCATGCTTTCGAGCGATCAAGCTCAATTGGAGCAGCTGGGATTCTGGGAGGTCACCGACAAAACCTACTCTACCGGCATCATGGTGAGTGATATCTCTTGGTTTGTGCATCTTTCAAAGTGCTCGACCTCAGTTGACTTTTTATTTCTTGTGCTAGTCCCTCCACTTAGTCGACCTGTTGGGAAACACTGCGTCCAACTTCCGGGAGCGAGTAAGAGAGCTTCGGTCGAAGGTAGAGGCCGCAGAGCGGCGAAGGGAGGAAGCCGAGGTCCTAGCTGCGTGATCGGTTCTTTCAAGTTCAAAAATAAACCACGCAATAGCACGTGTCCTGTAGGATAGTGATTACGGGTGTCGGTCCACAGGAATTGGAAACAAGTTATTTTTCTTTTAAAAATAAATCACGAAAAAGAATTTGCTAACTTGATTTAACTAAATTAATCTATGAGTACGAATTGAAATTTATCAAAGTAGATGGATCTAGGGTTTGGAATCCACCGCGTAGCATGGCATTAGGGATTGTGTTCTTAATTTTTATCTTTTGGAGAGGCATGCAAATTGGCTACAAGCCTTTTAAAATAAAAACATAAAGAGTTTTAGAAAAATCCATCTTCGGTATAGCATGAAGTGTCTACCTAAGTATGCTAATCTAGGGTGCAGCACACCTCATCTTCCTAGGCATGGATTATCTTAGACTACTTTAGCAAACACGAATAGTAAATGGCATGCTCAAGGTTTAAACATCATAAAAGAAATATTTCATTGAAGATAAGAATTTAAACAAGCTCCAAAATAATAAAAAAAAATAAGAACCACAATGCCCTGATACATTGCTAGGGCTTCATCCAGCCCTAGATTGGATGTTTAGCCAAGCATGGCTTTCGGACGACCTCCCATCTTCAAATGAAAGCCTTCACCTCCCATTATTCCCAATATATCACAAAATATTCTCTTTCCCCCCTTTCTCTCTTTTTTTATTTCTTTTTCTCTCTTTTCTCTCAGCTGGTGGCTTCTTTTCTTCCCGAAACAGGGGTCTCCCCTGTTTTTTTCTTCTCCACCGAGCTCCCCCTCCCACCGAACGCCTCAGCCCCTTTTATAGTGGATCAATGGCGTTAATCCGTGGAATGGCTGGATCTTGGGAGGGATCCGTGGAGCGCCGGATTGATTGTAGATGGCCGGAAATGAAGCTGGCCGCAAGATCGACGAGAGGTGGAGGGAAGAAGATGAGATGGCCGCGGGATCGATGGGAGGTTGATGCGGAGTGTCTGGATCTCGGAGAAGCCGGGGACTGAGCTGTAGATAAATGCTGAGCTGGGTTTCCGGCTGTTGGGAGCCGATCACGGCTTGGTGCTAGGGATGAATCCGGACGGAAAGACGTTGCAGGTATTCGGGTGCTGGGCGATTGCTGGATCGGAGGCGTTACGATCGGAAGAAGAGGCGAGGGATCTGGTCGCTAGCTGCACCGCGTGGGACTCGTGGCCGGAACGGGCTGATTGGAGGAATTGATTCTCGACGGTTGGACCGGCTCGTTGATTGCAGCGGAGGAGTGGTCGCCGGCGGAGCATCCGAGAATGAAGACAATGCCATAGTTGGATGCGGAAGACGCCCGGCTGATTTTCCTCTTGGATTTGGCACGCGGCTGATGGAAGATCGGGTTGTTTTGATGGAAGAAAATGAGTGAGGCGGGATCACGGGAAGGATTGGCAGCGGGAGGAAGAAGATAAACAGTGAGATTTATAATATATATATATTATTTTTTATTTATTTATTTATTTATTTATTTTACACTGTTCATATGAACAGTGTTTTCACGGGACACTGTTCATATGAACAGTGAATCCAGTAATTCTTCCCGAAATTATTTTTATTTATTTTATTATTTTTTTTGTTTTAAAATTATAAATTTTAGCACGCAAGGAATTGGTTAGGAATTGACTTTGGATTTGAGGTGGGTCATGATCGTTGATTTGCTTGAACTTACTCTCGAGCCCAATGTCGTTTAAATTTAATTTTTGCTAAACTGCTTCAGACTGGACTCAACAGGGCTAAAAGCAGGATCGTGACTTAATAAGAGGGTTAATCAAATATTTTCCTATACAATTATAACTTTTAATCTAATCAAGACCAAAGCCCATTTAATTATAACCTTAGCCGGGTCAACACAATCTCCTTATATGTTTTTCTATAGTTTTCATTAAAGATTGCAATCAAGAGAGAGACAAGTTCAGAATCTGGTTTAAGAAAAGAATTATTTACCTCTTACCATAATTTAAATTTAATTCAATGTTTATTCAATTTCATGGTAAAATATGTATTTATCAGTTTAAAAACATTGATAAGTGCTATAGAAAGATAAATTATTAAGCACTTATCACACCCCCAAACCTATGTTTTGCTAGTCCTCGAGCAAAATAAAATTAGAAAAGAAAAATTCTAACTCACTTTTGCAGGCATCGCGATTGCATTTACCATATGCAACAAGGCTTTAAACCCCTAGGTTATCCTAGTGGACGAGTTATTGTCTCGTGAGGGTTTCCAGCGAAGATACCCACAAACTTCAATACATCATTCATTGTGATGATTAATTTGTTGCTGTTGTTTGTTTTATATTTTTTTATTATATATATATATTATTATTATTATTATTTTAATTCCTTTTTTAAATTCGATTGATCTATGAAGTGAAAATCAAATTCCAAATGCATACTAGCTAAGAATTTCGAAAACTCTCTTCTTCTTTTTTTTTAATCTAATTTAAGATACATAAATGATAAGAATTTCAAAGCACACATGGTTTTATTTACTAAGTCAGCCCAAATCCTAGGTCAAGATGCAATTCAAGATGAAGTCATTAAGTTTCCGTTAGGGAGTTGTAAGACTTATTTATACTGGAGTGCTCGGTGAAATCTGGATCGTACACAAGCTAAGGGTTCGGATCAACAAAATATTGCAAAGACTAGTAGTTTCCAAGGATTGGTCGAAAGGACCTATTCACTGATTCAAAATCATCTTATCTGCAGGATTTGGAGAGTTGTGAATATTTACTTTAGTACCTCATGGGCTTTATCTGTAATATTCCAGTTTACTCGAATTTTTACAACGACGGCTTTCACACTATTGTCTTTTTCAAGGTCAATACAGAGGTTTTTTTTTTAATAAAAGATATATAAATTGTGCACTTTTACTCTTGTGGTGATTTCTCCGTGTAATGAGCAATCAGTCGACAACTCTCACACCAGTTGGCATAAGGTGTCGGGCATCAAGACTCCCTTACGGACTTATGCTCGGAGTTCTCATCACAAGCCCACTTGACCTTTGACAATAGGTAGCCCTTTTCGATGTTCCTAACTAAATTCATTATTATTGATGATATATATATATATATATATTTTTTGAATTAGATAAGTATGATTCATCAGGGTCCAAGGTTGCTACTATACTATCAACATAATGTCGAGCCTAGACCTTAGAAGTGTCGGCCAGTGTGTAGTGAAATTTCAAAGTATTAATTAGCTTACAACTCCCTAAGAGAGACTTAATGAAAAGAACTTAAATTTGTATTACTTCCGACTAGTCATTGGGCTTTTTAGATTTTATATACCTTGTGTGTTTATCATTCTTGTATAAATGTATAGAAATTAGGTTTTTTAAAAACAAAAACTTTTTTTTAATTTTTTTTTATTATTATTTTATAAAAATGAAAATGAACACATTTTTTTAAAAAAGATCTTTTTATTTTTTTTTATTTTTTTATTTTTTTTGATAAACCTAATATTATGAAGTGAAAACGAATGCAAGAGATGCAAACAAAACAAAAAAAATGATTAAAAATACTTAAAAATACCCCCAAACCTAAACCTAACATTGTCCTCAATGTTAAAAGAAAACTAAAAGAATTGGGTTGCCTCCCAACAAGCGCTAAGTTTATTGTCTTAACCAGACACAGTGCATCCTTAATTATTTTGATAAACAGGGTTCGTCAAATTAAGAAATTCGATCAATTGCCCATCGGTAACACAGTCCACATAAGGTTTTAACCTTTGACCATTGATTTTTAAAATATGTCCACTATTGAGGTGTTGGATCTCTACTGCACCATAAGAAAAAACCTTTTTCACTACGAATGGTCCATCCCACCTAGAGCGAAGTTTACCCGGGAAGAGTCGCAACTTGGAATTGAATAGCCAAACTTTTTGACCAGGTTCGAAGGACTTACGGTTAATGTTTTTATCATGAAAAGCCTTAGTCCTTGCTTTATAAATTTTAGCATTTTCATAAGCCTCATTGCGTAATTCTTCAAGTTCACTTAGTTGGAGTTTTCGGTGAGGACCAGCTACTGCCATGTCTAAGTTAAACTTTTTGATAGCCCAGAAAGCTCTATGTTCAAGTTCTACTGGTAAGTGACAAGCTTTTCCAAAAACTAATCGGTAGGGAGACATGCCAATAGGAGTTTTGTAGGCAGTACGGTAGGCCCAAAGTGCATCATTTATCCTTTGAGACCAATCTTTTCTATCGGGACGTACCGTTTTCTCTAAGATGTGTTTTAACTCCCTATTGGACACCTCGGCTTGTCCACTTGTTTGGGGATGGTATGGGGTAGCAACTTTGTGGGTGATGTTATATTTGCGAACCAAAGCCTCGAAAGACCGGTTGCAAAAATGAGATCCCCCATCACTGATGATGGCTCGGGGTGTGCCAAAACGACAAAAGATGTTTTCATGTAAAAATTTAATCACAACCTTGTGGTCATTAGTTTTAGTGGCGACAGCTTCTACCCATTTTGAAACATAATCAACCCCTACAAGAATATATTCGAAACCAAAGGATGGTGGGAAAGGGCCCATAAAGTCAATACCCCAGACATCAAATATTTCTACAATTAAAATAGGATTGAGAGGCATCATATCTCTACGGGAGATGGTACCCATCCGTTGGCACCGTTCACAAGTTTGGCAAAAGTTATGGGCATCTTTGAAAAGAGTGGGCCAATAAAATCTACTCTGTAAAACTTTTGCTGCAGTTTTTCTACCCCCAAAATGTCCTCCACAAGCTTGTGAATGGCAGAATGAAAGAATACTTTGAAATTCGCATTCAGGGACACATCAACGGATTACTTGATTGGGACAATACTTGAATAGATCGGGATCATCCCAATAATAGAACTTGTGAAAAGAATCGGTTCTTGTCTTAAGTTGACCAATCATCAGGAATTCGTCCTATGGCAAGGTAATTTACTATGCTTGCAAACCATGGCATTTTCATTCCTTGTACCCCAAATAATTGTTCATCTGGGAAAGCATCATGTAAGGGTGAGGTATTCTTAGAGGGCTCAAGAAGAATCCTAGATAAGTGGTCTGCTACGACATTTGCAGTTCCTTTCTTGTCACGAATTTCTAGGTCAAATTCTTGTAGTAAAAGAATCCATCGAATCAGACGGGTTTTGGTGTCCTTCTTTGCAAGAAGGTGTCGAAGGGCAGCATGATCAGTGAATACGGTAACCTTGGATCCTAATAGGTAAGATCGAAACTTGTCTAGCGCAAATACTACAGCTAGTAACTCTTTCTCAGTTGTGGTGTAGTTCAATTGTGCATCTGAGAGTACTTTACTAGCGTAGTAGATGACATGAGGTACTTTATCTAGCCGTTGCCCTAAAACTGTCCCAATTGCATAGTCGGATGCGTCACACATTAATTCAAATGGAAGGGTCCAATTAGGGGGCCGTATGATAGGTGCAGTGGTCAATTTCGAGCGAAGATTTTCAAATACCTCCTCGCATGCTTTATCAAAGACAAAGAGAATGTCCTTGGCCAGAAGATTGCACAAGGGTTTGGAAATCTTACTGAAATCCTGAATGAAGCGACGGTAGAAACCAGCATGGCCAAGGAATGATCGGATTTGTTTCACAGTTTTGGGTGGGGGGAGATTGGAAATAAGATCCACTTTGGCTTTATATACTTCAATGCCCCTCTTAGACACGACGTGTCCTAAAACTATGCCTTCTTGAACCATGAAATGGCTCTTTTCCCAACTTAATACTAGGTTGGTCTCCTTACATCTTTTCAAAACTAAGGTCAAATTATCGAGACAATCGTCAAAAGATAGGCCAAAAACTGAGAAATCATCAATGAACACTTCTAGAAAGTTTTCCACCATATCTGAAAAAATGGCCATCATGCATCGTTGAAAAGTTGCGGGTGCATTGCATAGTCCAAAAGGCATCCTCCTATATGCAAATGTCCCAAATGGGCAAGTAAAAGTGGTTTTCTCTTGATCGTCCGGATAAACAGGTACTTGATTATATCCAGAATAACCATCTAAGAAGCAGTAGAAACCTTGACCAGCCAACCGTTCCAAAATTTGATCTATGAAAGAAAAAGGGAAATGGTCTTTCCTAGTCATCGAATTAAGTTTTCTGTAGTCAATACACACGCGCCAACCCGTGGTTGTGCGTGTTTGTATCAATTCTCCTTCCGTATTTTCAACCACAGTGATACCTGATTTCTTGGGTACCACTTGTGTCGGACTCACCCACTTACTATCAGAAATTGGATAAATGATTCCGGCATCTAATAACTTCACCACTTCTTTCTTGACTACCTCCTTCATGTTAGGATTGAGTCTTCTTTGCATTTCTCGGGTGGGCTTTGCATCATCTTCGAGATGAATTCGATGCATACAAACAGAGGGGTCAACCCCTTTCAAATCGGCTACAGACCATCCTATGGCATGTTTATTCTCTTCTAGCACCCTTAAAAGTTTACCCTCCTGTTCAGTAGATAAGTTGGCCACGATGATTACATGGAGGGTATCTTCTGGTCCTAGAAAGGCATACTTAAGAGTTGTCGGAAGTGGCTTTAACTCAAGTTTAGGTGGAGAATCAATGGAAGGACAAAGTGGTGCGCTAGCAATAGGGGGAAGAGGTTCAGGTCGGATCTTCCAACGAAGGAAACTTATGGGAGATTGATTGTCGAGTAAGATGTTAACTTCTTCTACGGCCTTGTCTATATCAAAGTTGTCAATGTCAAAATGGGCCAAACATGCCTCTAAGGGATCATTTGCTAAGATATAGGGAAGGGCGTTCTCTACAAGATCATCCATTTCGTCAATTAGGCAACACTCGTCTTCCCTCACATGTTGGTCAGCGGCATGAAACACATTCAACTTAATTTTCATGTTCCCAAATGATATATCCATTGCCCCAGTTCTACAGTTAATACATGCATTGGCTGTCGCTAAAAAGGGACGACCAAGAATCACAGGGATTTGTTTTTTAAGGTTGGGCACATGTTCCATGTCAAGGACGATAAAATCTACTGGAAAATAGAATTTGTCTACCTTGACAAGAACATCTTCAATCATCCCCCTTGGCATCTTCACCGATCGATCAGCCAATTGTAAAGATACCGAGGTAGGTTTCAATTCACCTAACCCAAATTTTTCATAGACTGAATAGGGTAGAAGATTCACACTTGCCCCTAGATCTAAAAGTGCTCGGTCGATGGAGTTATTTCCTATGACACAAGAAATAGTGGGAGCACCAGGGTCTTTGAATTTTTGAGGGTGTTGTGTTGGAGAATGGAACTTACCTGCTCAATTAGGAGGACCTTTTTAGGCACATGTGTCCTAGATTTCCGCTTTTGGGTGCAAAGGTCTTTGAGAAATTTGGCATAGGAGGGAACTTGTTTGATGGCATCAAGGAGTGGGAGGTTGATTTTAACTTGTTTGAAGACCTCCATCATCTCTTCTAATGAAGTTCCCTTCTTGCCAAAGGGAGAGGGTGCATTAAGTGCTTCAGGAAATGGGGCCTTTGGAATGTGGGTTGTAGCAGATGGTGAACTAGTTGAAGAAGGTTTTGGATTTTCATGTGATATGGTCTGTTCCTCTTCTTCACCTTTCTTATTGTTACCCTTTCCAACCTTATTATCTATTATACGGCCACTCCTCAGGGTAGTCAAAGCATTGGCTTGCTCATGATTTAGTTGAGTTCCTTGAGCCACGTATTGTCCCCTTGGATTACTCATTGGTTGACTTGGAAGCTTACCTTCCTCTCGCTTGTTTAATGCATTAGCTAGTTGACCCATTTGGGATTCTAGCTTAGCAATTGATTGCGTGTGAGAGTGCAATAGTTGTGTGTTTGCCTCCAAATCTTGAAGGGCAGTCAACACCTTCTCCTCAAAGGCTGTATTTCTTTGGGTTGGAGGAGGAGGATGCTGAAATTGAGTTGAGGGACGGTAGAGATGAAAATTCTGAGGGTTTTGAAAATTTTGGGAGAAGGGTTGGGAGGTATTAGAAGCTTGCTGCCTCCAAGAAAAATTTGGATGATTCCGCCAACCCGGGTTATATGTATTGGAAAATGGGTCATTACCCGGTCTGGGCTGTGTTTGGGCAGCATTGATGTGTTCTTGCACGAGTTTAGGGAATTGGGGTGCTGAGGGGCACTCATGAATAGGATGCGATGGGCTAGAACTGATAGCACATACTTGTGCTTGGGAAGAGCTAACGACATGTCCTCCTATCATTAGTTGGTCAATCTTATGGGACAATGCATCTACCTTGCTAGACAGGTCCATAGAATGACTTATTTCACAAATGGCCCCTTTTCTTTGAAAATTCGGAGGTGCTTGACGAGAACATGAAGCATGGTGGAGGGAGTTTTCATTATGATTTTCAAATAGTTGCCATGCTTCATGCTCATTTCGAAGCATGAAAGTCCCCCCGCATGCAGCATCGATCATCTGACGGTTTCGTTCCGTCAAACCGTCATAGAAACATTGCACTAGCTGCCACTTAGGTATTTGATGATGAGGGCATTTACGAATTAGGTCCCAAAATCTCTCCCAAGTCTCATGAAATTCTTCTCCCTCGGTTTGGGAGAAGCTTGTAATGGCACGTCTAAACTGGTTCGTTCTTCCTATAGGGAAGTATTTTTTAAGGAATTCTTGTTGCATTTGATCCCAAGAACGAATCGAGTTAGCTTCTAAAATTCAGCCATTGTTTGGCTCTATCTTTAAAGGAGAAGGGGAATAACCTAAGTTTCAAGGCATCATCAGTGAAGTTCTGAATCTTGACAGTGGTGCAAATCTCAAGAAATTCATCTAAATGTTTGTATGGGTCTTCGTTGGTGAGCCCAAAAAAAGATGGGAGCATTTGGATCACACTAGACTTTATTTCATATTGTACAGCTGCTACCTCAGGTAATCGAATGCAAGATGGGGAAGTGTAAATAGTGGGAGTAAAGTACTTCCTCAGGAGTTTGGGTTGTTCTTCAGCCATCTTAAGAGGTGGGGATGATCCTAATGTTTTGATCTTAGCTCGAATGTTCCTAAGGGTTCGTTCTATTTCAGGGTCAAAAGGTAATAGGTTTCGTACTCTAGAACGACTACCTTGCATACACTAGTACTCGATCAATCAAACATGCAATAAAAGAGAAAAGCATATCCATCCTAGTCTTTGTCCTAAAATCACTAGACAGCTCCTAACTGGTTTGAAGAGGGCACCTAAGCCTCCAATCCGGTCTAATGAACCGAGTTGACCAGGTAAGCTCCCAGGTAAGTGGAGGGGTCACGATGCGTTCGCAAAGGTCCCACTTAAAACCCACTTGCTTCGAATAGATGAACTGTCTCTCTTATAGGGACAAAGCTTGCCTAGACATCAACTAAGCCACAGAGCGAAATCGGTGCAACTTTCGGTGATCTTCGTCCTATTGAGCTCGAATGTCCCTAGGGGCCAATGTCTAATTGATTTTAATTAAAGTGACACTATGTGAGATTGAGTTCACCTAAATTGGGCAAGAGTCCGGTGATGAAATCCGGTTCTTATCTTGTTGGGGTGATTGCCCTTACTAAGTGCAAATTAATTGGTGTATGTGTATCAGGCATGCATTCACACTTTTGCTGAAATTAAAATCAAACAATCACCACAAAATTTCAAGCTAATACTTAATTTAAATAAGAAAGGTTTAGAGGTTACCAAAGAAAATTTCCCCAGCAATTTAATTTTTTTTTTTTGGCAAACTTCTACAGCATTCCTTTTCCAGCAGTTCTCTTTTTGATCATCCCGGATTTTTCCTTCAATTCCTGATCAAATTAATCAAAAGAAAATTTAAAAAAAATTAGTAGAAGAGAAAAAAGAGATAAGAAAAGTAACAATAATAGAAAATAATTTTTTTATTTATATATATTTTTTTTGAAATTTTTTTTAATTAATTAATTTTTTTTAATGATAGAAAAAATAACTATGCTAGCAATCCCCGGCAACGGCGCCAAAAATTGATCGGTTCTTTCAAGTTCAAAAATAAACCACGCAATAGCACGTGTCCTGTAGGATAGTGATTACGGGTGTCGGTCCACAGGGATTGGAAACAAGTTATTTTTCTTTTAAAAATAAATCACGAAGAAGAATTTGCTAACTTGATTTAACTAAATTAATCTATGAGTACGAATTGAAATTTATCAAAGTAGATGGATCTAGGGTTTGGAATCCACCGCGTAGCATGGCATTAGGGATTGTGTTCTTAATTTTTATCTTTTGGAGAGGCATGCAAATTGGCTACAAGCCTTTTAAAATAAAAACATAAAGAGTTTTAGGAAAATCCATCTTCGGTATAGCATGAAGTGTCTACCTAAGTATGCTAATCTAGGGTGCAGCACACCTCATCTTCCTAGGCATGGATTATCTTAGACTACTTTAGCAAACACGAATAGTAAATGGCATGCTCAAGGTTTAAACATCATAAAAGAAATATTTCATTGAAGATAAGAATTTAAACAAGCTCCAAAATAATAAAAAAAAATAAGAACCACAATGCCCTGATACATTGCTAGGGCTTCATCCAGCCCTAGATTGGATGTTTAGCCAAGCATGGCTTCCGGACGACCTCCCATCTTCAAATGAAAGCCTTCACCTCCCATTATTCCCAATGTATCACAAAATATTCTCTTTCCCCCCTTTTTCTATCTTTTTTTATTTCTTTTTCTCTCTTTTCTCTCGGCTGGTGGCTTCTTTTCTTCCCGAAACAGGGGTCTCCCCTGTTTTTTTCTTCTCCACCGAGCTCCCGCTCCCACCGAACGCCTCAGCCCCTTTTATAGTGGATCAATGGCGTCAATCCGTGGAATGGCTGGATCTTGGGAGGGATCCGTGGAGCGCCGGATTGATTGTAGATGGCCGAAAAATGAAGCTGGCCGCTAGATCGACGGGAGGTGGAGGGAAGAAGATGAGATGGCCGCGGGATCGATGGGAGGTTGATGCGGAGTGTCTGGATCTCGGAGAAGCCGGGGACTCAGCTGTAGATAAATGCCGAGCTGGGTTTTCGGCTGTTGGGAGCCGATCACGGCTTGGTGCTGGGGATGAATCCGGACGGAAAGACGTTGCAGGTGTTCGGGTGCTGGGCGATTGCTGGATCGGAGGCGTTACGATCGGAAGAAGAGGCGGGGGATCCGGTCGCTGGCTGCACCGCGTGGGACTCGTGGCCAGAATGGGCTGATTGGAGGAATTGATTCTCGACGGTTGGACCGGCTCGTTGATTGCAGCGGAGGAGTGGTCGCTGGCGGAGCATCCGAGAATGAAGACGATGCCATAGTTGGATGTGGAAGACGTCCGACTGATTTCCCTCTTGGATTTGGCACGCGGCTGATGGAAGATCGGGTTGTTTTGATGGAAGGAAATGAGTGAGGCGGGATCACGGGAAGGATTGGCAGCGGAAGGAAGAAGATAAACAGTGGGATTTATAATATATATTATTATTTATTTATTTATTTATTTATTTATTTATTTTACACTGTTCATATGAACAGTGTTTTCACGGGACACTGTTCATATGAACAGTGAATCCAGTAATTCTTTCCGAAATTATTTTTATTTATTTTTTTTTTTAAATTATAAATTTTATATGAAGGCACGCAAGGAATTGGTTGCGAATTGATTTTGGGTTTGAGGTGGGTCATGATCGTTGATTTGCTTGAACTTACTCTCGAGCCCAATGTCGTTTAAATTTAATTTTTGCTAAACTGCTTCAGACTGGACTCAACAGGGCTAAAAGCAGGATCGTGACTTAATAAGAGGGTTAATCAAATATTTTCCTATACAATTATAACTTTTAATCTAATCAAGACCAAAGCCCATTTAATTATAACCTTAGCCGGGTCAATACAATCTCCTTATATGTTTTTCTATAGTTTTCATTAAAGATTGCAATCAAGAGAGAGACAAGTTCAGAATCTGGTTTAAGAAAAGAATTATTTACCTCTTACCATAATTTAAATTTAATTCAATGTTTATTCAATTTCATGGTAAAATATGTATTTATCAGTTTAAAAACATTGATAAGTGCTATAGAAAGATAAATTATTAAGCACTTATCACTGCGGCTGCCGAGCAGCAGCAACAAAAGGCCGAGCAGAAAGCGGCGGCTGTCGAGCAGCAACAGCAACAGGCTGAGAAGAAGAGAAGGGCAGCCAAAGCTCTGGTCGAAGCCAGACTCGCCCAAATCCGGGAGATGGAGGCCGAGCATGCCCGAACTCGTTCAGCCGCCAAAAGCTGCATCTCCGAGCTTAAAGATGCACTAGGTGGCTAGAGGCACGAAGTTGAAATTTTGAAGCTGAAGGCCGAGCGGCTTGGGAGGTGGTTAGAGGAGTAGGCTCGGGAGGCGGTCCAGAATTTTTGCCAGTCCGAGAAATACATGGACGAGCTGGCGGAGGGGGTGACTGACGCCATGATCCGGGGCTTTGAAAACTGTCGTGATCATGCTCAGAGGCTTTGCCCCGTAGTCGACTTCAGCAACCTTCGCCCTTGTTTGTCTAGAGCTATAGAGGCGGCGGTTGCAACTAAAGTAAGCGAGCCTGTTGAGGCACGCGAGCTCGTCGCCGATGTAATGGATGAGGATGCCGCGGGGCTGCTACTGAGGTCGGGACTAAAGCCGCTCCCGAAGTTGCTGTCAGGGCTGAAGCCCCTCCAGAGGTCAAGCCCAAAACTGAAGCCGCTCCTGAGGTTGGGCCCGAGGCTGCCCAAGCCATCTGAGCTTTGCCCCTTGTACTCATTTTTCTTCTTTTTCATTCTTGTAAGATCGGCTACTTAGGCCTTTTTGTAGTTGACCATTTTTGTACTTGGGCAAGTCGTCGATGACATTTGGCATTGTTATGTCGCAGTTGTGGGCTCGTGCCGTAGAAACAACCGGATCTTGTCAAATCCATTAAAGCATTTCAGAGATATTTCAAAAAAGTCCTAGAAGATAATTTTCATTGATAATACATTCTGAGATCAGAGTTCCAACCTGAAAGGGCTAAAGTCTCGTCTGGATGGTGTTGGTGATGCCCGTTATAGGTCAGTCATCGTTTCGCTCCTTGCAGTGAGTATCTAAACTTGTTGAACAAGCAGATTAAGCTGCTCCGGCTGGACCTGAGGAGTTTGGTCTGCCGGTGCAGGTGCCATAGGAGGTGGACTTTGAAATGAGTTGCTGGGAGTTGGTACCCAGCGCCTCGATGCATTTGAAGCTCCGTGACTCTTTAGCCTCATGATCACGACTCAGGCCTTTTTTCTAGCGCCATATGCTCAAATCGTAGGCTCACTAGGATTCCTAGCAAACTATACCAGGACAGACATAGCATATGCTGTAAATAAACTTAGTAGATATACTACTAATCCAAATAGAGATCACTTGACAGTATTAGAGAGGATTCTTAGGTATCTTAAGGGTACCAAGTTCTATAGTTTCCACTATTGTGGGTTTCCTGCTGTTGTAGAAGGCTATAGTGATGCCAACTGTATCAGCGATACCTTACATATTAAATCCACCACAGGATATGTCTTTCTTCTTAGAGGTGTTGCTGTGTCTTGAAAATCCACCAAACAAACTTTGATATCTAGGAGTACCATGGAGTCTGAACTGATAGCTTTAGACACCACTAGCACTGAGATTGAGTGGCTCAGAGATCTACTTGTAGACCTTCCTGTAGATGAGTCACCTTTACCACCTGTTTTCTTGCATTGTGACTATAAATCTGTAATAGATAAGTGCAACTAAAAGAATGCCAATGTAAAAAATGAACAGGCACTTAAAAGTGTATCATAAATTATTAAGATATAAATTGAAAAATAACGTTATTACTTTAAATTTTGTAAAATTAGAAAATAATTTGGCTGATCAGCTTACAAAAGGTTTGTCTAGAACATTAGTTCTAAAGTCGTCGAGGGGGATGGGGCTTAGCCCATAAAGATAAATCACCACGGTGGGAACCCAACCATAAAAGGTTCAATGGGTGAAACAAACCGCAGTGTGACTAAGAGGAGCATTGTTTTTTGTTTTCCTCATCCCTATGGCGCTAGTGCTCATAAAAGCAAGCGGTAGGATGAGTTTGTTTGTATAACTCTTAACGAGTGCGAGACCCAAGAGGCAAGAGCTTTCTTGCTAGCTTTCTTATTAGGACTCACCTATATGTGCAATCATGAGGCCGCGATTATGAAAAATGGACGATTTCCTAAAAAGCACATGAAAGATACTGATAAGTGCTTAATAATTTATAATTTAGTTATCTTTCCATAGCACTTATCAATGTTTTTAAACTGATAAATACATATTTTACCATGAAATTGAATAAACATTGAATTAAATTTAAATTATGGTAAGAGGTAAATAATTCTTTTCTTAAACCAGATTCTGAACTTGTCTCTCTCTTGATTGCAATCTTTAATGAAAACTACAGAAAAACATATAAGGAGATTGTGTTGACCCGGCTAAGGTTATAATTAAATGGGCTTTGGTCTTGATTAGATTAAAAGTTATAATTGTATAGGAAAATATTTGATTAACCCTTGTTATTAAGTCACGGTCCTGCTTGTAGCCTTGTTGAGTCCGGTCTGAAGCTGTTTAGCAAGAATTAAATTTAAACGACATTGGGCTCGAGAGTAAGTTCACGCAAATCAACGATCATGACCCACCTCAAACCTTTGTTGTTGCCCAGTAGATACAACCCAAGAGGGGGGGTGAATTGGGTCTTTTAAAACTTTTATTCTACTTCTAAAACTTTTTGATTTACTATGCTAAGTTGTATAGATGCACAGTGAAAGTTAAACTTAGCAAGGGTTTGATGTATAGACTTCGACTTGATTAAATATGCTTGCAACTAAAGGATGTGCGGATAAGAATTAAGCAAGCAATTTATCTAAGTAAGTAAGTGTGTTAGTTAGACAATAACTAGAGGCATTACAAACACAAAGGACATATAGTGGTTCGGTGCACTCCAACACCTACATCCACTCCCCAAGACCTCTTGGGAATTTCACTATAATCCTACCGATTACAGCCGGTTGTTTTACAAGCTCACAACCCAACTTGTTGTTTTACGAGCGCACAACGAACTCGGTCGGTTTTCACAGGCTCACCGACTAGAACCAACCCGATTGTTTTCCCGGGATCACAATCAAACCCTTACACGTTGGTTTTATCCTCGGCACACTAACAAACCTATCACCGTTGGTTTTTCCTTTGGCTCACCAACAAACCTTAACACCGTTGGTTTTTCTTTGGCTCACCAACAAACCTTAACACCGTTGGTTTTTCTTTGGCTCACCAACAAACCTTAATCCCTTGATTCAATCCCTTGATTGAATCAAGTTACAAGATATTAAAACAAAGTATAAAACAAAACAAAGCTTCTTAAACAAGCAAATATGACAATATAAACAAATAGAGTAAAGAGAAGCCCTCAAACGAGTTTTGAAGATGGAGGAGCTCGGCTTCTTCTTTACTTGATCCTCCTCTGATTTGGCATGAAGTAGAGGATCCCCGAGGCAGCACACGGATGGAGAGGAAGCTTTCGGATTCACTTGGATGCTCTTCTTCTCTCTATTTCGTTTTGGATGGCCCTTTTGTGCTTATGGGAGATTTCCTTTGTAATCTCTTTGAGATCTCTTTCCTAGATGATCTCTCCCACTTCCATGAGTTCTCCCCTAGCTCTCTTCTTGTTTTTTTATAGCTTTAGATGGCGTGGAAACAAGAATATAGCCGTTAGAGACAAGAAAAAGAGCCGTTGGACACAGTCTGCATTTCCTGACAATGTTACCGTTGGGATCGGAGTCGACTCGCGCGATCAGGAGTCGGCTCGCCTGTTGCAGGAGTCGGCTCATGTTTTACCGGAGACGACTCGGCCACTGTTCCAAATTTGAATTAATGTGCTTGCCTCGACTGGGAGTCGACTCGTCTTAACCTGGAGTCGACTCGCCAACTTCTGGAGCTGACTTGGCAATTTCGGAGTCGGCTCATCCACTGAAGTCCGTGGATCCAATTTTGAATTTTGTCCTCTCGAGTCGACTCGACTGTCCTGGGAGTCGACTCGAATCTCAGAGCCCGAACTCCCGATCCTTTGTCTTTTGGCTCGTCCAGTCTTGGAGTCGACTCGAACTTCCTTGGAGTCGACTCGGCTCTCAGTTTGCGAAACACAGCCTTCTGCCATCTTGGTGTAGCGCTGCCTTGGAGTCGACTCGAGCTGTCTGGGAGTCGACTCGAATCTCAGAGGCAGTAACTTGGTTTTCTGTCTGTTGATGGTCGCGGAGTCTCGGAGTCGACTCGTGCAATTCGGGAGTCGACTCGAATCTCAGACCCGAAAACTGCTCTCTGACTTTTCTGCCTGTGACTCCTAGGAGTCGACTCATACTTCTCCGGAGTCGACTCATACTTCTCCGAAGTCGACTCGAATTCCACTGGAGTCGACTCGAAGACTGCTCTTTTGAATTTTTCTTTTGATTTTACTCCTCCAATTTGAATCCTTTGAACTTTAAACTTGGGCCAATAAATTGTAGCTTTCTTCCAACTTGAGAGCTTTGGAGGCCTTCTTGTGTTCTTCCAACTTGCTATGTTCCTTGCAAAATAAATATCTTTCTCCTTGCAACATAAACATTAGTATCTATACTTCAAGGTTTTGTGATCATCAAAATCAATCTATGAATCAATCTTTGGGTCATCAATCTCCCCCTTTTTGATGATGACAAAACTTGGAGTATATGCAATATAAAAGATATTGTATTTCTAGAAGTAATACATAGCTAAGTTGCATGAAGTGGAAAAAACATATATATTTAAAAACATACTTCATGATAATGCTTTAGATTTAATCAACTTAACACAATCAACATATTTAAATTTTAAGCTGATTTGTATTCAATTCAAAGTAATAAAGCATTCTGAGTATATAGCATATACTTAGATATTTCTCCCCCTTTTTGATGTTGTCAAAAAGGGGGAGAAATATCTAAGTATATGCTATATACTCAGAATGCTTTATTACTTTGAATTGAACACAATCAACATATTTAAATTTTAAGCTGATTTGTATTCAATTCAAAGTAATAAAGCATTCTGAGTATATAGCATATACTTAGATATTTCTCCCCCTTTTTGACAACATCAAAAAGATAATGAAACATTAAGTACAAAGATCAGAGCAGAACACATCGAGTGTGAATTCAAGAGATTTTCTAATTTGATACCACAGATAGTTTTCTAATCAAGTGTAGGTGGAATCTTCTTTAGGTTAATTCAAGAAGTACCACATGAGTGAAAATCTAACCTCTCTTTAATAATAAGTATGAAAGCTTGTTCATTGAAGAACTTTTGCCCAATCTATTAAGTATTTTATCAACATGAGAGCAATTTAATTGATTTTCAGAGTAAAAGATCAAAACTTATATACTTGAAAAACATATCATCATGTTGGATTATGACTTCAAAGTTTTTTTTATGATACTAAGAGCATTGGGGCACAAATACCAAAATATGAATTCATGCAATTTATGATATATCTTAGAGCTCTTTTAAGGACTTTCTTTTATTCCTTTAGAAAATAAGCACGATTTGATACATATATAAAAATATGAATTGGCACAATATTGAAGTTCTAAAGAGCAAGCCAATTAGGACTCATTAGTGAATTCCAAAATAGATTTTCTACGAGATACTCAAGAAAATTTAACACGTTATTCTCCCCTTTTTTCATTAAATTAGAGGCTCTTAAGATCAACTATTTGAATTGCAATTTGGTTCATGATTTGTGCAGAAGATATATTAACCAAATAACATGCCTCAAGGTGTATCATAAAGATTTTTAGATTTAAATTTCAGATGATACATATTGAAGAGTATTAGGATCACTTTTCATTTAGTATTCTTTCCCTCTCCTATAGATTTATGTAATTAAGTTCCGTGAGACCTCTCCTTCTGAAATTTTCTTTCTCCCCCTCTATTGATCATTCCATTTAAGAGTTTAGAATTTGAAGATAATGTTCAATAAAATTGTCAATCTCAAAAATATATTTTCTATAAGTTTCAGCTCATTTTCATAAGACTCAAGGTTTGAGATAAGACAGCCTTTATAGAACTCATCTCAAGGTAATTAAAGCATGTCTTGCAATATAAGGAGGTTCATCAAAATCAATCCATAAAATTCAAGGTATGCATCAAATTAAAGTTTCTTTAGGATAAGATACTGAATATCTAAAGCTCCCCCTCAAAAGATGCATTCTTCTTTAATCATTCTTTTCTTTGGTTGAATTTCAGAATTTAATAATAAACGTGAATAAAACTGAAATTCTATGTTATCGAGAATGTAGAGTGATCTAGAATTATTCAAAATTTATAGTATTCACTCTATATATATATATTCTGATGATAGTTTCTAAGAATGTAGGAGAGAAAAACATATAGATGATCATTGAGGTATGTGTATTTATAGAACTCAATTTCTTAATCACAGTTCTTCAGCAATGTATACATGAAGCTCAATAAATTTTTTAAATATTAAAATAAAGTCATATATTTTAAAAATATTTACTTGCAATCAAGATCATCGTAAGACACATCATTTGAATCAAAATTAGTATACTTTGAAGGTAAGAAATGATATGTTTCGGATGCGTATCGGAGCAATCAAAATAAATTCTATTTTTCTTACATTAACATTTTATTTAGTAATCATATGGAGTTTAAACTTTTATACAAAATCGGATTCTGAATTACATAGGATTTTCAATAGAAGCTTTCTAAGTCATAATATGAGATATGTATCTTTCACAATGTAGCTCATCTTAAATTGTTATGATTGAAAAATACATATTTCAACAACATTAAAGCACTTTCAGAATCTTTGTGTTTAATTTTGAGTTTCGATACAAAATAAAGGATATTTTAACAAGTATTAGGACATTATGTATCAAAGTTAGGCAAGTAGAAAGATAGATCAATATCAGTTTATTTTCCCTAAATAGAGATGTTCTTCTCTTCTTCTTTCTACAATTTTATTTAGCTTTCAGATTTTAACAATGATTGTGAATGACAAATCTGAAATTTCTTTTCAATAAAACTAAACAAAAGATGTTATGTAGCAATTCAAACATTCAATCAAATTGTCCAAGTATGAAACATTACAAAATATTGAGAATCCATAAATCAAGACATCATACCATATGCAAAATATACCATGTGTTAAGTCATGCATTAAAATACTAAGTACAAGAATGTCAAGGATCAAAATCAATTCTTTTCAAATAAACTCCCCCTATTTAAATATAATCTTACAATGATTTCATCCTTAAAGTGTGTTTTCAAGTGATTAAAAATTTGACTTAATTCTATTTTTATTTACTTTGTTTTTCATTTATAACTTTCTTATGCTCTATACTCTATTTGCTCCCTATCCGGTGGAGTTGGGAAGGGGCACGAGGTACTACCACTAGCCTCCCTCTTGTGCCGTCCCTAATATGCCCTACACCGAATAGTTGGGTCAAATAGTGCCGGGTACTACCACTAGCCTCCCCATTGGCACCATCCCTATGATGAGCAATATAGAAAGGTTAAAATGTTTACTTCAAAACCTCCCTGTTTAAGTGTAATTAATTATGGATTTTATCCCTTCCAAAAGAATGCTCACACAAGTCTCACAAATGTGTCGAATATATTAAGTTTGTTTTGCTTTTCCTTAAGGTTGAAGTGTTTGCCTCTACTTGGATTTTACTTCTCTTGAATAATATCCATTTTCTTTTCTTTATCTCTCTCTCTTTTTGTTATTCTCAAGTAATTTTCATGAGAGAGCAGAATAGAGAATTAATCTTACGTATCATATATATGTATATCATGCAAACAACATTTTCATTATGCTCAAGGTTTCATAACTTCTCACAAGTTATTTTACATCAACATTTTAAGCATATACTTGTGTATTTCATGGTTATGACATAGGCAAAGATATATTTTAGTTTGGGCAAACCATGAAATAATTTCTAAAAGTATAAGTCAGTCAATACACATATAGACATGATATCAAAAATTAATAATTAAAGAATTTAATCATGCCATAATAAGATTTAAGTTACTGACTTTGCTCAACTAATTTGTGAGAAAGGTATCTAAATTACCTATTCATTATATGTTCTTCAAGCCAAACTAGATTTCTTATGTGTGAACTTTTGGCTGAAGAAGATCCTCTCTCTTGTTTGCATGTGAATGTTTAGTGTATCTTACATGAAGATATCCTTCAAGTTGAAATTTCTTATTTTTCTTTCTTGAAGGAAGGTCATTAGTTTCTTTAAGATACAAAGCATTCATCCAACATATATATTTTTTTAACTAGATGACTCAATATAAGATATGACAATAGTTGCATGTTGAGTCACTTTACTCAAGAGATTGCCTAAATATAAGCAAGCACATATCATTTGAACTAAAGAGATAGATTCATTAACCAAGATAGTTTAAGTCAATTTAGTTTAGATTCTATTTGCTTAAGATAATTATCAATAAGATATGTTAACTATGTTTTAATCAATTTATCTTAAACATTTGTTTCTATCAAAATTTAGATTATGATTTATTTGTTATCAATAAAATATGATTAATTAAAGTTAGATTGAAGTCTTGCACAAGGTCACATAATGAGCATACAATCTGGTCTACTAGCTGTAAAATAATTATTCTATCATGCTTCAATACAGCTTTAACACAATAGATCTACTTTGCTCATCCTTTTCAAATTCTACAAGATGGGGTCATAGATATACCTTCTTCATGCCAATCTTCTATAAGAGTTTTCTTGTGGACTAACGTTGGTCAATGAAGATCCCCTTTCCTGTTTGTCTTAATTTGGAGTTTGAGAGAAGATGTTAATTCATTCATCATATTTCAAACTCACTTTGCAATATAACTCTTCATTAATAGAACCAAAAATGATGTCATCAATGCATACTTTGAGCAAATAAGATATCACAAATTCATCTTTTTGATGCATAGATTTATCACTATTACTTTCTATCAAAAAGGTTGCTTAAGCTTTTATATATCATGCTTTTGATGCTTGTTCTAAATCACATATTGCTTTATCATATATGTAATGTGTATTTTTAAATATGGTGGTTATTTTTCATAGATCTCCTTTTTAATGAAGTAACCACATAGGAGTGACTTCTACACATTCATTTGACAGAATATAAAGCTCATGAAGCAAGCACATAATAATGATGATCTTTACTTCTAATCATGCAAGAATCTTTATCAAGATCTATTTCCTCTTTTCTTGATTTAGTCTTTTAGTAGTCATCAATTTTTCTTCATTAAGTGCATATGTAAAAGATTAACCATATAATTTGATTTTAGTATTTTGATAATAAATCATTAGTCTCATAAAGAATAAAATGAATTGATACTTCTACAACTAGAATTTTTCATGAATGTTCTATATGCATTGCTTGATGAATGATATCCAAGGATAGAAGTATCTTTATCAGATTTGGCATTATTTTCATAATAACATGTACGACTGAAAAATATGAAAGATATGCAATGGTTCATTTTCCATTTTTCAGAAGATCAAAATTTTCATCAAAAATAGAAATCATATGTATGACAAGCAATGATGATAGTCTTTTAAAAATTATTTAAGTAGATGACTATCATACATAATTGTCTTTTTCATTTCTTCAAGAATTCTATTAATCCTATTTTGCTTATGGTGTCCTTGGTGCTGAAATCATTGGATTTAATATTATTTTCTGTATAACCTTTATCAGGATTTTGGTTTTCAACACTGTGCCATGATACTCTTTATCTTCACAGTTTGGAAACCTTTATCATTTGAACCACTTTTACAAGATTTAGTAAATACAGAAAAATACTTCAGTTTTATTTTTCAAGAATAAATCCAATGTAAGCTTTTGAAAAACTTGGAGATGGAAACAACATCTTTAGATTTAGAAATGATTTTTGTTTGTTTCCTTAGTTAGCATGCATAGCAAAACTTTGACCTTTAAGTAGATAATCTAAGTAAGCCTATGGCAAGGTCTTTTGAGATTAAGTACATACTAGCATGAGTTGATTTTATATGCCAAGGATGGTTTCTTGGTATTCATAGTGCATATATTCAAAAGCATACCAAGTACACATTATCATATCTATGATCAATAAACAATAATGCCATGGATAATAACTCTCAATCAAGCATATAGAGAATTCATAGAGTTATTCTTAATAAATTGATTAATCATTTAGCAACTTATCCAATAGTGAGTAAAGTATACTAAAAAATGAAGAGATTTGATTATATTTCCAAAAGTATTTTCTATATCACAAAATTGATCGCTACTAGCAAATCATATCAAATACTAAAGCACAAATAATGATGAGATGCAAGAATTACTGATTTCATTATTATTTTTTTTGTTAATAACTTTTTAAGTTTCTTTATGTTCCATAGATACCTTGGTACACCTATGTGTACATCCTCATTTTCTCATTTTGGGTACCCAAGCTTGCTTGAGTCCTTGAGAGTTAGGACATATGGTTCCTTTTGGAACCCATATCTGTTTAATAGTAATAACTTTACCATTTGATTTAATTATACTAGAACGATAGGTAAAGTTGTTATTCCCATCCTTTTCATTTTTGAAATAAGTTATCTTATTTAATGGTTTGCTTGGTAAATTGATAACTTTTTTCTCTAGAGATTTATGGCTAAGTGAAGGAGTCAAGCTAAATTTTGATTTATCAAAATCAGCATGTTGGCTTTCAAACATCATTTTTAATCTTTCTGAACTCACAGTGAATTTGTTAATAAAACATCTTAATTGGTTAATTTCTTTACTTAAGTTTTGATTTTCTTTAATTAAGCTATGATTTTTCTGGATCAATTCTTCTGAAAATGACCTTAAGCTTTCATTTTCAGAATTTAGTTTCTTAAGATTTTTATTCTTTACAGATAATTTTCTACAATCACTATACAACTCATGAAAAGCATTTAATAATTCATCATAAGAGAATTCTTCTTGAAAATCATTTGAGGTAAGAGTAGATTCAGATTTTACCTTGTCTTCTTGTGCCATAAAGCACAAGTCAGTTACCTCTTGTAGTTTCTTGGAGCTAATATCATCATTGTTGCTCCTAACCTTTATTTTTTGGCTTGACTCTTTCTTGGTCAAGGCTTTCTTCCTTTTTATCTTTTTCTTCCTTTCTTCTTGCTTCCTCTTTTTCTTTGTCTTTAGGAAGCTGATTTGCCTCGGAGTCGACTCGGACCTTATTGGAGTCGACTCGACTAACTTGGGGTCGACTCTGAGCTACTTGGAGTCGACTCGACTGAGGGAGATTCATCACCCTTTTCTGCAGTCTCATTGTTAGTATATAATTGAAGCATATGAGAGCTAATCTGAGATTTATCATAAATATTTTCTAAAGTATCCCAGATCTCCTTAGCAGATAAGCATGCAGAAATTTCATTAAACTTTGTTTCTTGAATAGCACAATATAATATGTTCATAGCATTAGCATTTAATTGTGCTAAGTCCTTCTCATTAATATGAGAGAGTGTGTGAAGGTCATTTGTTATGATTTTCCATAAATAATAGTTTTGTGATTGAATAAAAATGCGCATGCGTATTTTCCAATGTGGGTAGTTTATACCATTAAACAGTGGAGGTGTATCAATTGATTGTCCTTCTCCTAGAAAACTATCTATTTGAGTTGTCATGATCTTTGGCTCTAGTCGGTTAAGACTACAAATAATATTTGAGCACCTGCTCTGATACCACTTGTTGCCCAGTAGATACAACCCAAGAGGGGGGGTGAATTGGGTCTTTTAAAACTTTTATTCTACTTCTAAAACTTTTTGATTTACTATGCTAAGTTGTATAGATGCACAGTGAAAGTTAAACTTAGCAAGGGTTTGATGTATAGACTTCGACTTGATTAAATATGCTTGCAACTAAAGGATGTGCGGATAAGAATTAAGCAAGCAATTTATCTAAGTAAGTAAGTGTGTTAGTTAGACAATAACTAGAGGCATTACAAACACAAAGGACATATAGTGGTTCGGTGCACCCCAGCACCTACATCCACTCCCCAAGACCTCTTGGGAATTTCACTATAATCCTACCGATTACAGCCGGTTGTTTTACAAGCTCACAACCCAACTTGTTGTTTTACGAGCGCACAACGAACTCGGTCGGTTTTCACAGGCTCACCGACTAGAACCAACCCGATTGTTTTCCCGGGATCACAATCAAACCCTTACACGTTGGTTTTATCCTCGGCTCACCAACAAACCTATCACCGTTGGTTTTTTCTTTGGCTCACCAACAAACCTTAACACCGTTGGTTTTTCTTTGGCTCACCAACAAACCTTAACACCGTTGGTTTTTCTTTGGCTCACCAACAAACCTTAATCCCTTGATTGAATCAAGTTACAAGATATTAAAACAAAGTATAAAACAAAACAAAGCTTCTTAAACAAGCAAATATGACAATATAAACAAATAGAGTAAAGAGAAGCCCTCAAACGAGTTTTGAAGATGGAGGAGCTCGGCTTCTTCTTTACTTGATCCTCCTCTGATTTGGCATGAAGTAGAGGATCCCCGAGGCAGCACACGGATGGAGAGGAAGCTTTCGGATTCACTTGGATGCTCTTCTTCTCTCTATTTCGTTTTGGATGGTCCTTTTGTGCTTATGGGAGATTTCCTTTGTAATCTCTTTGAGATCTCTTTCCTAGATGATCTCTCCCACTTCCATGAGTTCTCCCCTAGCTCTCTTCTTGTTTTTTTATAGCTTTAGATGGCGTGGAAACAAGAATATAGCCGTTAGAGACAAGAAAAAGAGCCGTTGGACACAGTCTGCATTTCCTGACAATGTTACCGTTGGGATCGGAGTCGACTCGCGTGATCAGGAGTCGGCTCGCCTGTTGCAGGAGTCGGCTCATGTTTTACCGGAGACGACTCGGCCACTGTTCCAAATTTGAATTAATGTGCTTGCCTCGACTGGGAGTTGACTCGTCTTAACCTGGAGTCGACTCGCCAACTTCTGGAGCTGACTTGGCAATTTCGGAGTCGGCTCATCCACTGAAGTCCGTGGATCCAATTTTGAATTTTGTCCTCTCGAGTCGACTCGACTGTCCTGGGAGTCGACTCGACTGTCCTGGGAGTCGACTCGAATCTCAGAGCCCGAACTCCCGATCCTTTGTCTTTTGGCTCGTCCAGTCTTGGAGTCGACTCGAACTTCCTTGGAGTCGACTCGACTCTCAGTTTGCGAAACACAGCCTTCTGCCATCTTGGTGTAGCGCTGCCTTGGAGTCGACTCGAGCTGTCTGGGAGTCGACTCGAATCTCAGAGGCAGTAACTTGGTTTTCTGTCTGTTGATGGTCGCGGAGTCTCGGAGTCGACTCGTGCAATTCGGGAGTCGACTCGAATCTCAGACCCGAAAACTGCTCTCTGACTTTTCTGCCTGTGACTCCTAGGAGTCGACTCATACTTCTCCGGAGTCGACTCATACTTCTCCGGAGTCGACTCGAATTCCACTGGAGTCGACTCGAAGACTGTTCTTTTGAATTTTTCTTTTGATTTTACTCCTCCAATTTGAATCCTTTGAACTTTAAACTTAGGCCAATAAATTGTAGCTTTCTTCCAACTTGAGAGCTTTGGAGGCCTTCTTGTGTTCTTCCAACTTGCTATGTTCCTTGCAAAATAAATATCTTTCTCCTTGCAACATAAACATTAGTATCTATACTTCAAGGTTTTGTGATCATCAAAATCAATCTATGAATCAATCTTTGGGTCATCATTTGTCAATTCCCAACCAATTCTTTACCTGCCTTCATATAAAATTTATAAATTAAAAAAAAAAGAAAATAATGAATATAATAAAATAAACAGTGCATCACGGATTCACTGTTCATATGAACAGTGTCCCGTGAAAACACTGTTCATATGAACAGTGTTACAAAAAAAAAATTATAATGAATCCACTGTTCATCTTCTTTCCTCCTCTCCGCATTGCATCACGGTCGAGATTTCCGTCGATTCTCCCGTTCCGGCCATGAGATGGCGTCGCCCGAAAGATCCTCCACGCGGTGCAGCCGGCGTCCATGCGTCCGTCCGCGAGCACCGCCCAGCCACGTTCTTCCTCCGAATCAGCCCGATCCTCCGCCCTCGCTTCAAAACAACAGGATCCCAGCCGGCTGCAACCAATGAGCCGTTCCAAGCGCCCAGCAGCCGAGATTCACGTCCTTCGATCGGCCCATTCCAGCCAGCGACCGAGTGGAAGACCAATCTCCTCCGCGATCATCGTCCGCCCAGCCACCAGCTGCCGAATCACAAGAATGGCGTTCCGCCTCTTCCCCTTTCGGATTCTCATCAATCCTCCGATTGGCTCCTCCTAGCGTATCCCCTGCATCTGTGAAGGAAATTCCAGCATCCTGTGATTCAGCCCTCCCGCATCAAGCCAAGTGTTGCCCAGTAGATACAACCCAAGAGGGGGGGTGAATTGGGTCTTTTAAAACTTTTATGCTACTTCTAAAACTTTTTGATTAACTATGCTAAGTTGTATAGATGCACAGTGAAAGTTAAACTTAGCAAGGGTTTGATGTATAGACTTTGACTTGATTAAATATGCTTGCAACTAAAGGATGTGCGGATAAGAATTAAGCAAGCAATTTATCTAAGTAAGTAAGTGTGTTAGTTAGACAATAACTAGAGGCATTACAAACACAAAAGACATATAGTGGTTCGGTGCACCCCAGCACCTACATCCACTCCACAAGACCTCTTGGGAATTTCACTATAATCCTACCGATTACAGCCGGTTGTTTTACAAGCTCACAACCCAACTTGTTGTTTTACGAGCTCACAACGAACTCGGTCGGTTTTTCCAGGCTCACCGACTAGAACCTCCCCGATTGTTTTTCCGGGATCACAATCAAACCCTTACACGTTGGTTTTACCCTCGGCTCACCAACAAACCTATCACCGTTGGTTTTTCCCTTTGGCTCACCAACAAACCTTAACACCGTTGGTTTTTCTTTGGCTCACCAACAAACCTTAACACTGTTGGTTTTTCTTTGGCTCACCAACAAACCTTAACCCCTTGATTCAATCCCTTGATTGAATCAAGTTACAAGATATTAAAACAAAGTATAAAACAAAACAAAGCTTCTTAAACAAGCAAATATGACAATATAAACAAATAGAGTAAAGAGAAGCCCTCAAACGAGTTTTGAAGATGGAGGAGCTCGGCTTCTTCTTTACTTGATCCTCCTCTGATTTGGCATGAAGTAGAGGATCCCCGAGGCAGCACACGGATGGAGAGGAAGCTTTCGGATTCACTTGGATGCTCTTCTTCTCTCTATTTCGTTTTGGATGGCCCTTTTGTGCTTATGGGAGATTTCCTTTGTAATCTCTTTGAGATCTCTTTCCTAGATGATCTCTCCCACTTCCATGAGTTCTCCCCTAGCTCTCTTCTTGTTTTTATAGCTTTAGATGGCGTGGAAACAAGAATATAGCCGTTAGAGACAAGAAAAAGAGCCGTTGGACACAGTCTGCATTTCCTGACAATGTTACCGTTGGGATCGGAGTCGACTCGCGCGATCAGGAGTCGGCTCGCCTGTTGCAGGAGTCGGCTCGTGTTTTACCGGAGACGACTCGGCCACTGTTCCAAATTTGAATTAATGTGCTTGCCTCGACTGGGAGTCGACTCGTCTTAACCTGGAGTCGACTCGCCAACTTCTGGAGCTGACTTGGCAATTTCGGAGTCGGCTCATCCACTGAAGTCCGTGGATCCAATTTTGAATTTTGTCCTCTCGAGTCGACTCGACTGTCCTGGGAGTCGACTCGAATCTCAGAGCCCGAACTCCCGATCCTCTGTCTTATGGCTCATCCAGTCTTGGAGTCGACTCGAACTTCCTCGGAGTCGACTCGGCTCTCAGTTTGCGAAACACAGCCTTCTGCCATCTTGGTGTAGCGCTGCCTTGGAGTCGACTCGAGCTGTCTGGGAGTCGACTCGAATCTCAGAGGCAGTAACTTGGTTTTCTGTCTGTTGATGGTCGCGGAGTCTCGGAGTCGACTCGTGCAATGCGGGAGTCGACTCGAATCTCAGAGTCCCAAAAATGCTCTCTGACTTTTTCTTTGTATTCCGCTGAGAGTCGACTCTTGCTTTCTTTGGAGTCGACCTACCAACCATCGGAGTCGACTCACGTTCCACTGGAGTCGACTCGAATCTCAGACCCGAAAACTGCTCTCTGACTTTTCTGCCTGTGACTCCTAGGAGTCGACTCATACTTCTCCGGAGTCGACTCATACTTCTCCGGAGTCGACTCGAATTCCACTGGAGTCGACTCGAAGACTGTTCTTTTGAATTTTTCTTTTGATTTTACTCCTCCAATTTGAATCCTTTGAACTTTAAACTTGGGCCAATAAATTGTAGCTTTCTTCCAACTTGAGAGCTTTGGAGGCCTTCTTGTGTTCTTCCAACTTGCTATGTTCCTTGCAAAATAAATATCTTTCTCCTTGCAACATAAACATTAGTATCTATACTTCAAGATTTTGTGATCATCAAAATCAATCTATGAATCAATCTTTGGGTCATCAATCTCCCCCTTTTTGATGATGACAAAACTTGGAGTATATGCAATATAAAAGATATTGATTTCTAGAAGTAATACATAGCTAAGTTGCATGAAGTGGAAAACATATATATTTAAAAACATACTTCATGATAATGCTTTAGATTTAATCAGCTTAACACAATCAACATATTTAAATTTTAAGCTGATTTATATTCACTTCAAAGTAATAAAGCATTCTGAGTATATAGCATATACTTAGATATTTCTCCCCCTTTTTGACAACATCAAAAAGATAGTGAAACATTAAGCACAAAGATCAGAATACTCAAATAAGATTAATCATATATGAATCATATATGAATTATATAACTTAAGGCAATAATATTAGAATCAGATTAATGAGTATAGATCAGAGCCAATTAAGATAATTTCAGAGCAAAACACATCGAATGTGATTTCAAGAAGATTTCTAATTTGATACCACAGATAGTTTTCTAATTAAGTGTAGGTGGAATCTTTCTTAAGTTAATTCAAGAAGTACCACAAATGATATTCAAGGAAAACACGAATGGAAATCTAACCTCTCTTCAATAATAAGTATGAAAGCTTGTTCATTTAAGATCTTTTGCCCAATCTATTAAGTATTTTATCAACATGAGAGCAATTTAATTAATTTTCAGAGTAAAAGATCAAAACTTATATACTTGAAAGACATATCATCATGTTGGATCATTAATTTTTAATGACTTCAAAGTTCTTTTATGATAATAAGAGCATTGGGGCACAAGTACCAAAATATGCAGTTTTTGATACATCTTAGGGCTCTTTTACAAACTTTCTTTTATTCTTTTAGAAAATAAGCACAATTTGATATATATATAGAGATATGAATTGGCACAAAATTGAAGTTCTAAAGAGCAAGCCAATTAGGACTCATTAGTGAATTCCAAAATAGATTTTCTATGAGATACTCTAGAAAATTCAACACATTATTCTCCCCCTTTTTCATTAAGTTAGAGGCTCTTAAGATCAACTATTTGAATTGTAATTTGGTTCATGATTGATGCATAGGATATACTAACCAAATAACAAGCCTCAAGGTGTATCGTAATAATTTTCAGATTTAAATTTCAGATGATAAATATTGAAGAGCATTAAGATCACTTTTCATTTAGTATTCTTTCTCTCTCCTTTAGTTATGGATTTATGCGATTTAGCTTCAGATGATCTTTCCTTCTGAAATTTTCTTTCTCCCCCTTAATTGATCATTCCATTTAAGAGTTTAGAATTTGAAGATAATGTTCAATAAAATTGTCAATCTCAAAATAAATATATTTTCTATAAGTATCAGCTTATTTTCATAAGACTCAATGTTTGAGATAAGACAACCTTTATAGACAACTTTTAAAGCAAGTCTTGCAATATAAGGAGGTTCATCAAAATCAATCCATAAAAATCAAGGTATGAGAAACTGAATATCTAAAGCTCCCCCTCAAAAGATGCATTCTTCTTTAATCATTCTTTTAATTGTTGAATTTCAGATTTTAGTGATAAACGTGAATAACACTGAAATTCTATGATATCGAGAATGTAGAGTAATCTAGTATTATTCAAAATTTGTAGCAATTACTCTTTCTAATCCTTTAAGAACAAGTTATGCTTTCTCTTAATCTTAGAGAAAATGTATAGAAATATTAATAAAGAATGATTCATTTGAAGCTCAGTTTCTTTCAAAAGCATTTACATTTTCTTTCTTTTAGAATCATTTGAGTGAGCTGAAATATTTCTAGCTTTAAGATCATTCACTCTATTGATGGAAGTCTTTAATAATGTAGGAGAGAAAAACATATAGATGATCATTGAAGTATATCTATTTATAGAACTCAATTTCTTAATTATAGTTTTTCTGCAATGGATACATGAAGCACAATAAATCTTTTTAATATCAAAATAAGATCATATATTTAGAAATTTTTGTTTGCAATCAAGATCTTCGAAAGACACATCATTTGGACCAATATTAGTACACTTTGAAGATAAGAAATGATATGTTTCGGATGCGTATCGGAGCAATCAACCAAAGGCATCAGAATTAATTCTGTTTTTTTTACATTAAGATTTTATTTAGAAATCATATTGAGTCTAAGCTTGTATACAAAATCAAATTCTGAATTACATAGGATTTTCAATTGAGACTTTCAAAATCATAATTTGAGGCTCATCTTAAATCATTAAGATTGAAAACGCATATTTCAATAACATTAGAGCACTTTCAGAATCTTTGTATTTAATTTTGAGTTTTGATACAAAATGGAGGATATTTTAACAAGTATTAGGATATTATGTATCAAAGTTAGGCAAGTAGAAAGATAGATCAAGATTAATTCATTCTGCCTAAATAGAGATATCTTTCTCTTCTCCTTTTTACAAATTTATTTAACTTTCAGATTTTAAAGATGATTGTGAACGACAAATCTGAAATTTCTTTTCAATAATACCCAAAAATTTATGCAGTATTTCAAACATTCAATTAAATTATCTAAGCATGGAGCATTACAAAATATTGAGAACCCATAATTCAAAACATCATACCATATGCACACTATATTAAGTGTTAAGTCATACATTAAAATAATAAGAACAAGCATGTCAAGGATCAAAATTAATTCTTTTCAAATAAACTCCCCTTATTTAAATATTATCTTGCACTGATTTCATCCTTAAAGTGTGTTTTCAAGTGATTAAAAATTTGACTTGATTATTCTTATATATTTTCATTTACTTTGTCTTTCATTTTTATTTTCTTATGCTCTATACTCTATTTGCTCCCTATCCGGTGGAGTTGGGAAGGGGCACGAGGTACTACCACTAGCCTCCCTCTTGTGCCGTCCCTAATATGCCCTACACCGAATAGTTGGGTCAAATAGTGTCGGGTACTACCACTAGCCTCCCCATTGGCACCATCCCTATGATGAGCAATATAGAAAGATTAAAATGTTCACTTCTAACTTTCCCTGTTTGAGTGTAATTAGTTACAAATTTTATCTCTTCCAAACGTCTCACAAATGTTCCGAGTATACTATGTTTATTTTGCTTTTCCTTAAGATTGGAGTATTTGCCTTTACTCAGATTTTTCATCTCTTGAACAATGTCCATTTTCTTTTCTTTATCTCTCTCCCTTTTTGTCATTCTCAAGTAATTTACATGAAAGAGTAGAATAAAGAGATAATCTTATGTATCATATAGATGTATATTATGCAAACAACATTTTCATTGTGCTCAAGGATTCATAACTTCTCACAAGTTATTTTACATCAAAATTTTAAGCATATACTTGTGTATTTCATGGTTATGACATAGGCAAAGATATATTTTAGTTTGGGCAAACCATGAAATAATTTCTAAAAGTATAAGTCAGTCAATACACATATAGACATGATATCAAAAATTAATAATTAAAGAATTTAATTATGCCATAATAGGATTTAAGTTATTGACTTTGCTCAATTAATTTGTGAGAAAGGTATCTAAAATTACCTATTCATTATATGTTCTTCAAGCCAAACTAGATTTCTACTTTTGGCTGAAGAAGATCCTCTCTCTTGTTTGCATGTGAATGTTTAGTGTATCTTACATGAAGATATCCTTCAAGTTGAAATTTTTCATTTTTCTTTCTTGAAGGAAGGTCATTAGTTTCTTTAAGATACAAAGCATTCATCCAACATATATATATTTTTTAATTAGATGACTCAATATGAGATATGACAATAGTTGCATGTTGAGTCACTTTACTCAAGAGATTGCCTAAATATAAGCAAGCACATATCATTTGAACTAAAGAGATAGATTCATTAACCAAGATAGTTCAAGTCAATTTAGTTTAGATTCTATTTGCTTAAGATAATTATCAATAAGATATGTTAACTATGTTTTAATCAATTTATCTTAAACATTTGTTTCTATCAAAATTCAGATTATGATTTATTTGTTATCAATAAAATATGATTAATTAAAGTTAGATTGAAGTCTTGCACACGGTCACATAATGAGCATACAATCTGGTCTACTAGCTGTATGATAAAATAATTATTCTATCATGCTTCAATACAGCTTTAACACAATAGATCTACTTTGCTCATCCTTTTCAAACTCTACAAGATGGGGTCATAGATATACCTTCTTCATGCCAATCTTCTATAAGAGTTTTCTTGTGGACTAATGTTGGTCAATGAAGATCCCCTTTCCTGTTTGTCTTAATTTGGAGTTTGAGAGAAGATGTTAATTCATTCATCATACATATTTCAAACTCACCTTGTATGAGCTTAGTAAAAATATAAATCTTCATTAGTAGAACCAAAAATAATGTCACAAATTCTTCCTTTTGATACATAGATTTATCATTATTACTTTCTATCAAAAAGGTTGCTTATATCATGCTTTTGATGCTTGTTTCAAATCATATAATGCTTTATCATATTTGTAATGAGTGTTTTCAAATATGGTGGTTATCTAACATATATAAAGTAAGCACATAGGAGTCCATTCTACACACTCATTTGATAGGATATAACGTTTATAAAGCAAACAAATGATAAAGGTGATTTTTACTTCTAATCATGCAAGAATCTTATCAAGATCTATTTCATCTTTTCTTGATTTAATCTTTTAGTAGTCATCATTAAGTGTATATCTGAAAAATCCAATTTGGTTCTAATTGACAAGTTTTTCAGATTGTTATATGTAAAAGATTTAACCATATAATTTGATTTTAGTATTTTGATAATAGATCATTAGTCTCATAAAGAATAAAATGAATTGATACTTCTACATCTAGAATTTTTCATGAATGTTCTATATGCATTGCTTGATGAATGATATCCAAGGATAGAAATATCTTTATTAGATTTGGCATTATTTTTCAAGAGAACATATCAAGCATAACATGTACGACTGAAAAATATGAGAGATACGCAATAGTTCGTTTTCTATTTTTCAGAAGATCAAAAGAAGTTTTCATCAAGGATAGATCTAATAGAAGTCATATGTATGACAAGCAGTGATGATAGCTTTTAAAATGACTATCATACAACATTGCCTTTTTCAATTCTTCAAAGATTCTATTAATCCTATTTTACCTATAGTGTTCTTGGTGCAGAAAGAATTGTATTCAATATTATTTTCTGTGCACAACTTAACACAAAAATTGGTTTTCAAAACTATGCCGTAATTCATAGTTTGCAAACCTTTATCATTTGATCGCTTTTTGTGAGTTTGTGCCAATGCAGAAAATATTTCAATTTGAGTGCCAAGAACAAGGCTAATGTAAGCTTTTGAAAAATTAGTGTTGGAAACAACATCTCTAGATTTAGAAATTATTTTTGTTTGTTTCCTTAGTTAGCATGCATAGTAAAACTTTGACCTTTAAGAGGATAATCTAAGTAAGCCTATGGCAAGGTCTTTTGAGATTAAGTACATACTAGCATGAGCTGATTTCATATGCCAAGTATGGTTTCTTTAATCTTGGTATTCATAGTGCATATATTCAAAAGCATACCAAGTACACTTTATCATATCTATGATCAATAAACAATAATGCCATAGATAAAAACTCTCAATCAAGCATATAGAGAATTCATAGAGTTATTCTTAATAAGTTGATTAATCATTTAGCACCTTATCCAATAGTGAGTAAAATGAAATGATTTGATTATATTTCCAAAAGTATTTTCTATATCACAAAATTGATCACTACTAGCAAATCATATCAAATACTAAAGCACAAATAATAATGAAATGCAAGAATTACTGATTTTCTTATTATTATTATTATTATTATTTTTATTTAAAATTACTTTTCATAAGTATGTTTTAAGTTTCAGTGTGTCTAGAACACCCACTTGTATGAGTTTATTTGTTCCATGGGTATCTTGGCACATCTATGTCTACATCCTCATATTTTCATTTTGGGTACCCAAGCTTGCTTGGGTCCTTGAGAGTTAGGACATATGGTTCCTTTTGGAACCCAAATCTGTTTAATAGTAATAATTTTACCATTTGATTTAATTGTGTAAGAATGATGGAAAAAGTTGTTATGCCCATTCTTTTCATGTTTGAGATAAGTTATCTTATTTAATGGTTTGCATGGTGAATTGATAACCTTTTTCTCTAGAGGTTTATTGTTAAGTAAAGGAGTCAAGCCAAGTTTTGATTTATCATAAGCAACATATTAGCTTTCAAACATCATTTTCAATCGTTCTGAGCTTACGGTGAATTTGTTAATAAAAGATTTTAATTGATTAATTTCTTTACTTAAGTTTTGATTTTCTCTAATTAAGCTATGATTTTTCTGAATTAATTCTTCTGAAAATGACCTTAAGCTTTCATTTTCAGAATTTAGTTTCTCTTGTATTTCATCATTAGAATTTCTTTCTTTTGAAATTTTCAGATTTAGTTTCTTAAGATTTTTATTCTTTACAGCTAATTTTCTACATTCACTATACAAATCGTGAAAAGCATTTAATAATTCATCATAAGAGAATTCGTCTTGAAAATCATTTGAGGTAAAAGTAGATTCAGATTTTACCTTGTCTTCCTGTGCCATAAAGCACAAGTCCGTTACCTCTTGTAGTTTCTTGGGGCTAATATCATCATTGTTGCTCCTAACTTTTATTTTCTGGCTTGACTCTTTCTTGGTCAGGGCTTTCTTTCTTTTTATCTCTTTCTTCCTTTTTTCTTGCTTCCTCTTTTTCTTTGTCTTTAGGAAGCTGATTTGCCTCGGAGTCGACTCGGACCTTTTTGGAGTCGACTCGGTTATCTTGAGGGTCGACTCTGAAATACTTGGAGTCGACTCGACTGAGGTGGGAGATTCAACACCTTTTTCTGCAGTCTCATTGTTAGAATGTAATTGAAGCACATGAGAGCTAATCTGAGATTTATCATAAATATTTTCTAAAGTATCCCAGATCTCCTTAGCAGATAAGCATGCAGAAATTTCATTAAACTTTGTTTCTTGAATAGCACAATATAATATGTTCATAGCATCAGCATTCAATTGTGCTAAGTCCTTTTCATTAAAAGTTTGAGAGAGTATGTGAAGATCATTTATTATGATTTTCCATAAGTAATAGTTTTGTGATTGAATAAAGATGCGCATGCGTATTTTCCAATGTGTATAGTTTATGCCATTAAATAGTGGAGGTGTATTAATTGATTGTCCTTCTTCTAGAAAACTATCTATTTGAGTTATCATGATCTTTGGCTCGTGATCGTGAGATCAATGATTAAACTTAGAGCACCTGCTCTGATACCACTTGTTGCCCAGTAGATACAACCCAAGAGGGGGGGTGAATTGGGTCTTTTAAAACTTTTATGCTACTTCTAAAACTTTTTGATTAACTATGCTAAGTTGTATAGATGCACAGTGAAAGTTAAACTTAGCAAGGGTTTGATGTATAGACTTTGACTTGATTAAATATGCTTGCAACTAAAGGATGTGCGGATAAGAATTAAGCAAGCAATTTATCTAAGTAAGTAAGTGTGTTAGTTAGACAATAACTAGAGGCATTACAAACACAAAGGACATATAGTGGTTCGGTCAAGCTCACAACCCAACTTGTTGTTTTACGAGCGCACAACGAACTCGGTCGGCTTTCCCAGGCTCACCGACTAGAACCTCCCCGATTGTTTTTCCGGGATCACAATCAAACCCTTACACGTTGGTTTTACCCTTGGCTCACCAACAAACCTATCACCGTTGGTTTTTCCCTTTGGCTCACCAACAAACCTTAACACCGTTGGTTTTTCTTTGGCTCACCAACAAACCTTAACACTGTTGGTTTTTCTTTGGCTCACCAACAAACCTTAACCCCTTGATTCAATCCCTTGATTGAATCAAGTTACAAGATATTAAAACAAAGTATAAAACAAAACAAAGCTTCTTAAACAAGCAAATATGACAATATAAACAAATAGAGTAAAGAGAAGCCCTCAAACGAGTTTTGAAGATGGAGGAGCTCGGCTTCTTCTTTACTTGATCCTCCTCTGATTTGGCATGAAGTAGAGGATCCCCGAGGCAGCACACGGATGGAGAGGAAGCTTTCGGATTCACTTGGATGCTCTTCTTCTCTCTATTTTGTTTTGGATGGCCCTTTTGTGCTTATGGGAGATTTTCTTTGTAATCTCTTTGAGATCTCTTTCCTAGATGATCTCTCCCACTTCCATGAGTTCTCCCCTAGCTCTCTTCTTGTTTTTATAGCTTTAGATGGCGTGGAAACAAGAATATAGCCGTTAGAGACAAGAAAAAGAGCCGTTGGACACAGTCTGCATTTTCTGACAATGTTACCGTTGGGATCGGAGTCGACTCGCGCGATCAGGAGTCGGCTCGCCTGTTGCAGGAGTCGGCTCGTGTTTTACCGGAGACGACTCGGCCACTGTTCCAAATTTGAATTAATGTGCTTGCCTCGACTGGGAGTCGACTCGTCTTAACCTGGAGTCGACTCGCCAACTTCTGGAGCTGACTTGGCAATTTCGGAGTCGGCTCATCCACTGAAGTCCGTGGATCCAATTTTGAATTTTGTCCTCTCGAGTCGACTCGACTGTCCTGGGAGTCGACTCGAATCTCAGAGCCCGAACTCCCGATCCTCTGTCTTATGGCTCATCCAGTCTTGGAGTCGACTCGAACTTCCTCGGAGTCGACTCGGCTCTCAGTTTGCGAAACACAGCCTTCTGCCATCTTGGTGTAGCGCTGCCTTGGAGTCGACTCGAGCTGTCTGGGAGTCGACTCGAATCTCAGAGGCAGTAACTTGGTTTTCTGTCTGTTGATGGTCGCGGAGTCTCGGAGTCGACTCGTGCAATGCGGGAGTCGACTCGAATCTCAGAGTCCCAAAAATGCTCTCTGACTTTTTCTTTGTGTCCCGCTGAGAGTCGACTCTTGCTTTCTTTGGAGTCGACCTACCAACCATCGGAGTCGACTCGCGTTCCACTGGAGTCGACTCGAATCTCAGACCCGAAAACTGCTCTCTGACTTTTCTGCCTGTGACTCCTAGGAGTTGACTCATACTTCTCCGGAGTCGACTCATACTTCTCCGGAGTCGACTCGAATTCCACTGGAGTCGACTCGAAGACTGTTCTTTTGAATTTTTCTTTTGATTTTACTCCTCCAATTTGAATCCTTTGAACTTTAAACTTGGGCCAATAAATTGTAGCTTTCTTCCAACTTGAGAGCTTTGGAGGCCTTCTTGTGTTCTTCCAACTTGCTATGTTCCTTGCAAAATAAATATCTTTCTCCTTGCAACATAAACATTAGTATCTATACTTCAAGGTTTTGTGATCATCAAAATCAATCTATGAATCAATCTTTGGGTCATCACCAAGGATCACGCATCCAAATCGGGATATGCATTCAACCTTTCTCCCATCCGTATTCATCTTCCACGGACCACTCTTCCGCGACCAGCTGCCGAGATCCAGCCGATGATGTGCATTCCGCCCAAGGATCATGTGTCCGCTCCCTTTGGATTCATGGCTGGCTTCACCAAGAGAGGAGAGACCTATATAAGAGAAAGGGGGGAGGACGGGGGAGAAAAAAAAAAAGAAAGAACAGAGCATGCTCTGTTATGGTGCCAAGAAGGGAGAATAAAAAAAGAAGGATGCTGTGAGCGGATGAGTTAGTAAAGAAAGAAAAAAAAAAAAAGAAGGAAGAACTTGAGGCGGATGGCGTGGAGTATCTTAGCAAGCCGATCAAAGTCGCCGAGCATCATGAGCAGCTAAATCTCGGTTTAGGGGTTTGATGAAGCCATAGAGGAGTATTCGTTTCATTTTTATTGATTTGAGTTTGTATTGTAAGATTGTTGCATGATGAAGAATTTATTAATTGATCTTACGATTTATCCAATTTATGTGAATCATTTATCTTGCATGAAATATTTTACATAAATTGATCTATTTCATCAAATCCAACACCTGTGGTTTGGAGAAGATATTCATGTGACATCGATTTCATGTTTAATGATTTAATGATCAGATGCATCATGCTAGGTTAGACAGGTCATGCTTATCGTTAGAGTAGATGGTTTGTGCTAGACTTAGATGATTCATGCTGGGAATTAGTTATAATTTTCTTTTGTGATTGCTTTGGCTTGTAGTCGGAAGCAATCAAGTCTCACATACAACTCAATCATTGAAAGCGTCACGGATATAAATCTATCGGTGGAATCTAGCCCTAAACACCTCTCTCCATAGATAATTCATACTATTACATCCATATTAATTCTTAGTTTTTATCATTTACTCTAGCTTATGCCCTTTGAAGTAATTATTTAATTAGAAATAACTTATTCTCCAATTTCTGTGGACCGACACCCGTAATCACTATCCTACAGGATACGTGCTATTGCGTGGTTTATTTTTGAAATTGAAATAACCGATTAATTTTTGGCGCCGTTGCCGGAGATTGCTAGCATAGTTATTTTTCTTATTAAAAAAAATTATTTAAAAATTAAAAAAAATTCTTTAAAAAAAATTTCTATTATTGTTACTTTTCTTATCTTCTTTTTCTCCCTTACTAATTTTTATTTATATTATTTGATCAGGAATCGAGGAAAAAAATCTGGGATGATCAAAAGAAGAACTGCCGGAAAAGAAATGCTGTAGAGGTTTGCAAAAAAAAAAATTAAATTGCTGGGAAAATTTTCTTTGGTAACCCCTAAACTTTTCTTATTTAAATTAATTATTGGTTTGAAATTTTGTGGTGATTGTTTGATTTTAATTATAGCAAAATTGTGAATGCATGCTTGATACACATACACAAATCAATTTGCACATAGTAAGGGCAATCACCCCAACAAGATAAGAGCCGGATTTCATCACCGGACTCTTGTCCAACTTAGGTGAACTCAATCTCACATAGTGTCATCGTTAATTAAAATCAATTAGACGTTGGCTCCTAGGGACATTCGAGCTCAATAGGACGAAGATCACCGAAGGTTGCACCAATTTCGCTCTGTGGCTTAGTTGATGTCTAGGCAAGCTTTGTCCCTATAAGGGAGACAGTTCATCTGTTCGAGGCAAGTGGGTTTTAAGTGGGACCTTTGCGAATGCATCGTGACCCCTCCACTTACCTGGGAGCTTACCTGGTCAACTCGGTTCATTAGACCGGATTGGAGGCTTAGGTGCCCTCTTCAAACCAGTTAGGAGCTGTCTAGTGATTTTAGGACAAAGACTAGGATTGATATGCTTTTCTCTTTTATTGCATGCTTGATTGATCGAGTACTAGTGTATGCACGGTAGTCGTTCTAGAGTACAAAACCTATTACCTTTTGACCCTGAAATAGAACGAACCCTTAGGAACATTCGAGCTAAGATCAAAACATTAGGATCATCCGCACCTCTTAAGATGGCTGAAGAACAACCCAAACTCCTGAGGAAATACTTTACTCCCACTATTTACACTTCCCCATCTTGCATTCGATTACCTGAGGTAGCAGCTGTACAATATGAAATAAAGTCTAGTGTGATCCAAATGCTTCCATCTTTTTATGGGCTCACCAATGAAGATCCATATAAACACCTAAATGAATTCCTTGAAATTTTCACCACTGTCAAGATTCAGAATTTCACTGATGATGCTCTAAAACTTAGATTATTCCCCTTCTCCCTTAAAGATAGAGCCAAACAATGGCTGAATTCTTTAGAAGCTAACTCAATTCGTTCTTGGGATCAAATGCAACAAGAATTCCTTAAAAAATACTTTCCCATAGGAAGAACGAACCAGTTTAGACGTGCCATTACAAGCTTCTCCCAAACTGAGGGAGAAGAATTTCATGAAACTTGGGAGAGATTTAGGGACCTAATCCGTAAATGCCCTCATCATCAAATACCTAAGTAGCAACTAGTGCAATGTTTTTATGACGGATTGACAGAACGAAACCGTCAGATGATCGATGCTGCATGCGGGGGCACTTTTATGCTTCAAAATGAGCATGAAGCATGGAAATTATTTGAAAATCTTAATGAAAACTTCCTCCACCATGCTTCATGTTCTCGTCAAGCACCCCCGAGTTCTCAAAGAAAAGGGACAATTTGTGAAATAAGTCATTCTATGGACCTGTCTAGCAAGGTAGATGCATTGTCCCATAAGATTGACCAACTGATGATAGGTGGGCATTACATGAACTCTTCCCAAGCACAAGTGTGTACTATTTGTTCTAGCCCATCCCACCCTATTCATGAGTGCTCTTCAGCGCCCCAATTTTCCGAACTCGTGCAAGAACACATCAATGCTGCTCAAACACAGCCTAGACCGGGTAATGACCCATTTTCCAATACATATAACCCGGGATGGCGAAATCATCCAAACTTTTCTTGGAAGCAGCAAGCTTCGAACATAGCCCAACCCTATTCCCAAAATTTTCAAAATCCTCAGAATTTTCAAACCCCACAAAATATTCATCCCTACCGTCCCTCGATTCAATTTCAACACACTCCTCCTCCACCCCAAAGAAACACAGCCTTTGAGGAGAAAGTGTTGAACGCCCTTCAAGGTTTGGAAACCATTACACAATTAGTGCACTCTCATATGCAATCAATCGCCAAGCTAGAATCCCAAATGGGTCAACTAGCTAATGCACTAAACAAGCGAGAGGAAGGAAAGCTTCCAAGCCAACCACTAAGTAATCCTAGGGGACAATACATGGCTCAAGAAAATCAACTAAATGCAATTCATCATGAACAAGCCAATGCTTTGACTACCCTAAGGAGTGGACGTGTAGTAGACAATAACATTGGGGAGGACAACAATAAGGAAGATGAAGAAGAGGATAGAAATGTGTCAAATGAAAAACCTTCTTCTTCTTCTTCACCTAGTCCACCTTCTGCCAAAACTCATATCCCAAAGGCCCCATATCCTGAAGCTCTTAATTCACCCTCTCCCTTTGGCAAAAAGGAAACTTCACTAGAGGAAATAATGGAGGTCTTCAAACAAGTTAAAATCAACCTCCCACTCCTTGATGCCATCAGACAAGTTCCCTCCTATGCCAAATTTCTCAAAGACCTTTGTACACAAAAGCAAAAATCTAGGACACATGTGCCTAAGAAGGTCTTCCTAACTGAGCAAGTGAGTTCTATTCTCCAACACAACACCCCTCCAAAATTCAAAGATCCTGGTGCTCCCACGATCTCCTGTGTCTTAGGAAATAATTTCATTGATCGAGCACTCTTAGATCTAGGGGCAAGTGTCAACCTTTTACCTTATTCAGTTTATGAGAAACTTGGTTTAGGTGAGTTAAAACCAACCTCGGTATCCCTTCAATTGGCTGATCGATCTGTAAAAAAACCATGTGGGATAATTGAAGATGTTCTTGTCAAGGTAGACAAATTTTATTTTCCAGTAGATTTCATTGTCCTTGATATGGAATATCAGCCCAATCCTAATAAACAAATCCCCGTGATCCTTGGGCGGCCCTTTTTAGCAACAGCCAATGCATGCATCAATTGTAGAACAGGGGTAATGAACATATCATTTGGAAACATGAAGGTAAAATTAAATGTGTTCAATGCGGCCGACCAACCCGCAAGGAAAATTGAGTGTTTTATGATAGACAAAATAGAGGACCTCATAGAAGGAGATGCAAAAACTATCTCACTATGTCTGGCTGAAGACAATAAACTTAGCGCTTGTTGGGAGGCAACCCAATTCTCTTAGATTATTTCTTAACATTGAGGACAATGTTAGGTTTAGGTTTGGAGGTATTCATCTTGATTTTCATCTAATAAAAAAATAAAAAATAAAAAATAATAATTAAAAAAAATCATTTTTTTAAAAAAAAGAAAAAAATAAAAAATAAAAAATAAAAATATTTTTTTTCATTTTTATAAAATAATATTAATAAAAAAGTTATCAAAAAAAAAGTTTTTGTTAAAAAAAACCCTAATTTATATACATTTATGCGAGAATGATAAACACACAAGGTATATAAAATCTAAAAAGTCCAATGACTAGTGGAAAGTAATACAAATTTAAGTTCTTTTTATTAAGTCTCTCTTAGGGAGTTGTAAGCTAATTAATACTTTGGAATTTCACTACACACTGGCCGACTCTTCTAAGGTCTAGGCTCGACATTATGTTGAGAGTATGGTAGCAACCTTGGACCCTGATGAATCATACTTATCTAATCCAAAAAAAAAAAAAATCATCAATAAAAATGGATTTAGTCAGGAACATCGAAAAGGGCTACCTATTGTCAAAGGTTAAGTGGGCTTGTGATGAGGACTCCGAGCATAAGTCCGTAGGGGAGTCTTGATGCTCGACACCTTATGCCAACTGGTGTGAGAGTTGTCGACTGATTGCTCGTTACATGGAGAAATCACCACAAGAGTAAAAGTGCACAATTTATATATCTTTCTTTAAAAAAATAAAATGTTGTATTGACCGAAAAGACAATAGTGTGAAAGCCGTCATAGTAAAAATTCGAGTAAACTGGAATATTACAGATAAAGCCCGTGAGGTACTAAAGTAAACATCCACAACTCTCGAAATCCTGCAGATAAGATGATTTTGAATCAGTGAGTAGGTCTTTTTGACCAATCCTTGAAAACTACTAGTACTAACAATATTTTAGAGATCCGAACCCTTAGCTTGTGTACGGTCCATATTTCACCGAGCACTCCAGTATAAATAAGTCTTACAACTCCCTAAACGGAAACTTAATGACTTTAACTTAGATTGCATACTAATCTAGAATTTGGGCTGACTTAGTAAATAAAACCGTGTGTGCTTTGAAATTCTTATCATTTATGTATCTTAAATTAGATTTTAATTAAAAAAAAGTTTTTTTTTTTCTAGCTAGTATGCACTTGGAATTTGAAGTTTCATCAATCAAATTAAAAAAAAAAAAAAACAACAACAACAACAACAAATTAATCATAACAATAAATGATATTGAAGTTTGTGGGTATCTTCACTGGAAACCCTCACGAGACTATAACTCGTCCACTAGGGTAATCTAGGGGTTTAAAGCCTTGTTGCATATGGTAAATGCAATCGCGATGCCTGCGAAAGTGAGTTAGAGCTTTTCTTTAATTTCATTTTGCTCGAGGACTAGCAAAACATAGGTTTGGGGGTGTGATAAGTGCTTAATAATTTATAATTTAGTTATCTTTCCATAGCACTTATCAATGTTTTTAAACTGATAAATACATATTTTACCATGAAACTGAATAAACATTGAATTAAATTTAAATTATGGTAAGAGGTAAATAATTCTTTTCTCAAACCAGATTCTGAACTTGTCTCTCTCTTGATTGCAATCTTTAATGAAAACTACAGAAAAACATATAAGGAGATTGTGTTGACCCGGCTAAGGTTATAATTAAATGGGCTTTGTTCTTGATTAGATTAAAAGTTATAATTGTATAGGAAAATATTTGATTAACCCTTGTTATTAAGTCACGGTCCTGCTTGTAGCCTTGTTGAGTCCGGTCTGAAGCTGTTTAGCAAGAATTAAATTTAAACGACATTGGGCTCGAGAGTAAGTTCACGCAAATCAACGATCATGACCCACCTCAAACCTTTGTCAATTCCCAACCAATTCTTTACCTGCCTTCATATAAAATTTATAAATTAAAAAAAAAGAAAATAATGAATATAATAAAATAAACAGTGCATCACGGATTCACTGTTCATATGAACAGTGTCCCGTGAAAACACTGTTCATATGAACAGTGTTACAAAAAAAAAATTATAATGAATCCACTGTTCATCTTCTTTCCTCCTCTCCGCAGTGCATCACGGTCGAGATTTCCGTCGATTCTCCCGTTCCGGCCATGAGATGGCGTCGCCCGAAAGATCCTCCACGCGGTGCAGCCGGCGTCCATGCGTCCGTCCGCGATCACCGCCCAGCCACGTTCTTCCTCCGAATCAGCCCGATCCTCCGCCCTCGCTTCAAAACAACAGGATCCCAGCCGGCTGCAACCAATGAGCCGTTCCAAGCGCCCAGCAGCCGAGATTCACGTCCTTCGATCGGCCCATTCCAGCCAGCGACCGAGTGGAAGACCAATCTCCTCCGCGATCATCGTCCGCCCAGCCACCAGCTGCCGAATCACAAGAATGGCGTTCCGCCTCTTCCCCTTTCGGATTCTCATCAATCCTCTGATTGGCTCCTCCCAGCGTATCCCCTGCATCTGTGAAGGAAATTCCAGCATCCTGTGATTCAGCCCTCCCGCATCAAGCCAAGGATCACGCATCCAAATCGGGATATGCATTCAACCTTTCTCCCATCCGTATTCATCTTCCACGGACCACTCTTCCACGACCAGCTGCCGAGATCCAGCCGATGATGTGCATTCCGCCCAAGGATCATGCGTCCGCTCCCTTTGGATTCATGGCTGGCTTCACCAAGAGAGGAGAGACCTATATAAGAGAAAGGGGGGAGGACGGGGGAGAAAAAAAAAAAAAAAGAACAGAGCATGCTCTGTTATGGTGCCAAGAAGGGAGAATAAAAAAAGAAGGATGCTGTGAGCGGATGAGTTAGTAAAGAAAGAAAAAAAAAAGAAAAAGAAGGAAGAACTTGAGGCGGATGGCGTGGAGTATCTTAGCAAGCCAATCAAAGTCGCCGAGCATCATGAGCAGCTAAATCTCGGTTTAGGGGTTTGATGAAGCCATAGAGGAGTATTCGTTTTATTTTTATTGATTTGAGTTTGTATTGTAAGATTGTTGCATGATGAAGAATTTATTAATTGATCTTACGATTTATCCAATTTATGTGAATCATTTATCTTGCATGAAATATTTTACATAAATTGATCTATTTCATCAAATCCAACACCTGTGGTTTGGAGAAGATATTCATGTGACATCGATTTCATGTTTAATGATTTAATGATCAGATGCATCATGCTAGGTTAGACAGGTCATGCTTATCGTTAGAGTAGATGGTTTGTGCTAGACTTAGATGATTCATGCTGGGAATTAGTTATAATTTTCTTTTGTGATTGCTTTGGCTTGTAGTCGGAAGCAATCAAGTCTCACATACAACTCAATCATTGAAAGCGTCACGGATATAAATCTATCGGTGGAATCTAGCCCTAAACACCTCTCTCCATAGATAATTCATACTATTACATCCATATTAATTCTTAGTTTTTATCATTTACTCTAGCTTATGCCCTTTGAAGTAATTATTTAATTAGAAAAAATAACTTATTCTCCAATTCCTGTGGACCGACACCCGTAATCACTATCCTACAGGATACGTGCTATTGCGTGGTTTATTTTTGAAATTGAAATAACCGATCAGATACATGCGCATGGCCACATTAGCGCAACCCACTTAGAACCCAGATTGGGCTATATTATATGTGCTGTTGATTTAGTCTAAACCATGGACCGAGGTTCAAGGTTAAAACCACTTTGGCTCCACAGATGTAGTCAATTATCACTAAGTGAAGGTTCAAACCGAAAGGTGCCTACACCTATTATATAATATAAGATATCCAACATTTTGTTTTTGATTTTAAAATTATTTAAAAATTAAATTTTGTGGGGGATTGTTGGAAAACATAAATGCGCACGCGATCATTCTCGGGCCGCGTTCGCAATAGCCAGCGAGCGCTAGTTTTTTTTTTGAATTAAAGGTGGGCTGGCCACGTCTGCGTTCCGCAGACGCGTGCCACCTCCCTTTGGCCTCCACAAAATCACCGCGGGAGCATCCACGGAAGGCATGGACGCATCGGCAAAAAGACCAAAATATTCTTACTCTTATGCCCCTATAAATACCCCCTATTTCATCCTATTTTGGACACAAAAAAATTAGAGAAAAATACCAAAAAAAATTTAGAGAAAAGTTTTTCCTCTTAGCCACTTCTGATTTTATTTTTGCAATTCTATTTAGTTTATTTTATTCCTTTTATTTCGTTATTCGCTGGATCTGCAAGTCCGATCCGGTTCGATTTGGCTTCTTCCAAGACGTACCGAAGAAGAAGTTTAAGGATGTCGTATCTCTGAGGAGAATTGCCAGGAGACCCGTACCCGAAGGTGGAGGTCGCAGAGTGGCGAAGGGAGGAAGTCGAGGTCTGAGCTGCGACTGCCGAGCAGCAGCAATATAAGGTCGAGCAGAAGGCGGCGGTTGTCGAGCAGCGGCAGCAACAAGCCGAGAAGAAAGGAAGGGCAGCCGAAGCTCTGGTTGAAGCCAGACTCGCCCAAATCCGGGAGATGGAGGCCGAGCACGCCTGGACTCGTTCGGCTGCCAAAAGCTGCATCTCCGAGCTTGAAGATGCACTAGATGGCCGGAGGCACGAAGCTAAAATTTTGAGGCTGAAGGCCGAGCGGCTTGGGAGGTGATTAGAGGAGCAAGCTCGGGAGGCGGTCTAGAACTTTTGCCAGTCCGAGGAATACATGGACGAGCTGGCGAAGGGGGTGACTGACACCATGATTCGGGGCTTTGAAAACTATCATGATCAGGCTCAGAGACTTTGCCCCGTGGTCGACTTCGGCGACCTTTGCCCATGTCTGTCTGGAGCTATAGAGGCGACGGTTGCGACTGAAGTAAGCAAGCCCATTGAGGCGCGCGAGCTCGTTGCCGATATAACGAATGAGGATGCCGCGGGGCTGCTACTAAGGTCGGGATTGAAGCCAATCTCGAAGTTGCTGTCGGGGCAGAAGCCGCTCCTGAGGTCGGGCCCAAGGCTGAAGCCGCTCCTGAGGTCAGGCCAGAGGCTGCCTAAGCCATCTGAGCTTTACCCCTTGTACTCATTTTTCTTCTTCTTTTTCATTCTTGTAAGATCAGCTACTTAGGCCTTTTTGTAGTTGACTATTTTTGTATTCAATCTGACCTCAAGGTCAGCCCCTTTTGTATTCAGCCTTTGGCCTTTCAATATTAATGAAGTGTATTTTCTCCAACACTTTGCATTTTGAAATCTGACAGTATTTGAACTCGTCTTGCTTGGTGCTTTGTGTTGGATCTTTGTGTTTAGCTAACAAAGTCCGAACTGCATATCTTGGGTACTGGCTTAGCTTTCATGCTGCCAGATAACTTTGGTCAAGTTGTCGTGCTTGGCCCTTGCTCCCAACTTATAACTTTGCAAAGTTGGCGAAGAACTCGCTGCTCCCAAGCTCGTCCGCTGGGGCACTTTAGGCACCCAGGTCGAGCATTAGGTCTGCTTCGGATCTTTTTGCGAGAATTGAGCTCGAGGTCCTCTTTTTGCACTGTAGTGTGCTCGGGGACCTTTTAGGTAGAATGGCGTCATGAGCTTTGGAACCTTCTTGCCTTGTGGATCCCTGTATACTTTAACTAGGGCGCTCGATTTAAGCTCAGTCACCCTCAGACTTTTCCCAAGACCGAGGTCGAGGGAGCTTTTTCAGCTCTTGGTCGACACTGCAGGGCGCCCCTACTCAGATCGGTGTGTCATTATAAATACAGGCGGTCGACGGAGCCTCTTCGTCTCTTGGTCGATGTTGCATGGCATCCTGAGTTCGGCTCGAGGGACGTCATTGGAGATACCTACGGTCGACGAAGCCTTTTCGGCTCTTGATCGATCCTGTAGAGCGTCCCGAGTTCGGCTCAAGGGACGTCATTGGAGATACCTGCAGTCGACGGAGCCTCTTTGGCTCTTGGTCGATCCTGCAGAGCGTTCCGAGCTCAGCTCGAGGGACGTCATTGGAGATACCTGCGGTCGACGGAGCCTCTTCGGCTTTTGGTCGATCTTGCAGGGCGTTCCGAGCCAGGCTCGAGAAAAATCATTGGAGATACCTTCGGTCGATGGAGCCTCTTCAGCTCTTGATTGACTATACAGGGCACCCCCACTCAGATCAGGGCGCCTACGGTCGATGGGCCTCTTCGGCTCTTAATTGACTCTGCAAGTTGCCCCCACTCAAATCAGGGCGCCCGTGGTCGATGGGCCTCTTAGATTTTTAATTGACTCTACAAGGCACCCCCACTCAGATCATGGCGTCTACGGTCGATGGTGTTGTCGTACGTCGTCGTGTGGCATTGAATGTCGTCGAATGGCATTGAAATGGCGTCAAATGTCGTCAAAATGATGTTGAATGGCATTGAATGTCGTTGAATAACATTGAATGTCGTCGAATAGCATTGAAATGGCATCGAATGGCGTTGAATGTCGTTGAATGGCGTTGAAATGGTGTCGAATGGTGTCAAATATCATCGAATGGCGTTGAATGTCGTCGAATGGTGTCGAATGCTCCTGCGGTCACGGGAGCTATTTGACTCGCGATCGATACAACGCAGGGCGCCCCGAGCTCGGATCGGGGCGTGTCGTCGAAGATACCTGGTGCCCCGAGCTTGGGTCGAGGCGCGTCATAGAAAATACTTAGCGTCCCAAGCTCGGGTCGGTGTGCATCATCGGAGATACTTGGCGCCCCGAGCTTGGGTCGGGGCGCGTCATCGATAACATTTGGCATCGTTATGTCGCAGTTGTAGGCTCATGCCGTGGAAACAACCGAACCTTGTAGAATCCATTAAAGCATTTCCGAGACGTACCAAAAAAGCCCTAGAAGATAATTTTCATTGATAATACATTCTGAGATCAGAGTTCCAACCTAAAAGGGCTAAAGTCCCATCCGGATGGTGTTGGTGATGCTCATGATGGGTCAGTCGACGTTTCGCTCCTCGCACGGCTCGGGGATTTGTTCCTCGGGCTCCCTTCCGTCGGTTTGATCATGAAGAAACCGACCCAACCAACCTCAGCAGATGAGTACTGAGCGCTTCGGCGACTCCGATGATCGCATCTTCGATGGGGGTTGGAGGTAGCCGCGACCCTCGATCTCCACAAGAATCTCAGCTCGGGTGCAAATAAGGGGAGTGTATTTCTCAAACTTTTGGAGGAGAAACCTCGGGCAAGCCGAGATCTTGGGCCGAGGAAGATTTCTCTCAAGTCGGGGAGATCTACTCCTTGATCGGTCGTACTCCCTTTCGTCGACCATCGTGTGCCGTGTGGCAGGGGGTGACGTTGCGAGCGCCGTCGCGAAGGCTCGCACCCGCGAAGAGGAGGCGTAAAGTGGGCAATTACCTGCTGCAAGCCTTGAACGGCCGCAGTGAGTATCTAAACTTGCTGAACGAGCAAATTAAGCTGCTCCGGCTGGACCTGAGGAGTTTGGTCTGCCGGTGCAGGTGCCGCAGAGGATGGACTTTGAAGCGAGTTGCCGGAGTTGGTACCCGGCGCCTCGATGCATTTGAAGCTCCGTGACTCTTTAGCCTCATGATCACGACCCAAGCCTTTTTTCTGGCTGAGGTCGGTTTGGCCTTCGGCAAGGTTCGAAGTAGGACTGGCTCTTAGCGAGACCGAGATCTGGCCTGATCGACGCTAAGGTCAGTTTGGCCGGAACGGGGTAGTCCCCTGTCCTGTGCAAGACGATCCATTTTGCCTCCTATATATGTATGTATATATGTATGTATATATGTATGTGTGTGTGTGTGTGTATATATATATATATATATATGCATGTATACTTGTATTTAGATATATATATCACTTAGCTTGGTTGAAAATCAGGCAAATCATTTCATTTGCATTGTATGCAATTGCTTGGTTCCGCATAAGCCATCATATAGGTCCATAAATATCTTTCTCACTGAAAAAAGAATGTCCTTTCGGGAGAAACTTCTCACCCAAAGCATATCATTTCCAGTTATTGAGAAAATATAAATAAGAGATGCCAGGGCCGTCTCTCCACAAGGTATGGCTGTCTATCACATGCACAACTGCTCGCCTGTTGCTGAACTTCTTGTCAAGTAAAATTATAAAAAATGAATCTCCCCCCCTTTTTTTTTTTGGTCAAAAAAAATGAATCTCCCTTGATGGTGCCCTCTTTGGCAATTCTTGCCGGTTAAATTACTAAAATACCACTGTCTTGCACTGTTATCCCATTTTCTTCACCTTTTTCTTGTGACATAATGACAGCCGTAACGCGATCAATCATTTCATAGAAACAGTACAACTTTTTGTCACTATTATTACAGGTTCCCTTATAAATAAACGGTTAACAAATCCTCTCACTTTCCTATCTTAAAAAAAAAAAAAAAATCCAACCATACATGCATGCTAGACGATGACAGAAAAGATGGCGCATGCTTCATCATTAGAAGTCTGAGCTCCAAAATAGTTATTGTTGATGGATGCTAGATTTTTGACGTTTCTATTTCGAAGACGGAACGCCACTTTTTATGTCAAGCACGTATATAAGGAGACTAATAAAACTGTGAATTGGATGGCCTCTTATATGGCTGACCATTTTAGAGGACTCTCTAGATTGAAGTTGTCTATAGCACTTCGTGATTGTTATTTTTTTGACTTTTTAAAAAATATATAAGTTATTGTTGCAGCAAAAAGAAAAAAAGAAAATTATGTCCGCCGTAAAGAACAAAGCAGCCATTTAATTGGGACAATCTCTGTTCATAACCTTCCTTTTTTTTTTGGTCAAAAGCGGCATTTTCATTAATATAAATCTAATATGAGTACAATCTGCTAAATTAAGTGAAAGTAAACAATACAAAGAGGGTAGAATACTAGCTAAGCTTGTCCGAAGGACCTCCAGGAGTGCCGGGCAACATAAGAGGCGACCCAATCTACTGTACTGTTCGTCTCTCGATACACATGAGCTATCTGGATAGAGGTCAGCTTCCTCACCAGTATGCAAGTATCCAGTATCAAAGGGTGGCCATCCTCATATCTGTCTGCTCTCCGAATCCAATCAATCACCGTGGACGAGTCACCCTCGATGAATTAATAAGCTATGAGCCCCCAGCACCCGTCTAGCATATAATATGCCCTCCCATGCCGCCCGTAGTTCTACTCCCACTGCGATCATATCAGGTGTGCTCCACTCTCCAGCTACTATGAATCTACCCTCATGATCTCTGATCATAAAACCCACTCCCCCAGAGGCACCATCATGCACCATACCTCCATCGAAATTCAGTATGAAATAACTAAGGAGTGGGGGTACCCAAAAAAAGTAGATAAACCTGGACGCTGAGACGGCAAAACAGGTACCTCAGATGTCCCTGGTCTTCTCAGATAAGGATGATATAGCCAACATAGTAACCTCCGCCACGTGCCACATGGCTCTGTCCATCACAACATAGTAAGTTTCCTGCCCTCAAACAGACGGTCATTCTTGTCCAACCAGGAATGATAAGCCAAGTAAGCTACTGCAATCTCCATCTCTGCAGTGCTCGGTCTTTGAATAGACTCTCTTATAAACCGAAGCATGTCCTCCACCGACTTCCATCCTGAGTGGACTGACACAGGTGAAAATCACCAGGTCTGCACGACTGTAGGGCACTGAAGAAGTACGTGGCAAATGGTCTCCTCAGCATCTGGGCATAACTCACAAAAGGGGGTCATCCACATCCTCCGTCTAACAAGTATACTCCTGGTCGGTAGGCAGCCCCAAGCTACCTTCTAAAGAAAAAGCGACAACCGGAGATGCACTCTAATCCTCCAGATCCATCCACCATCGATCCTCCTATCTGGCTCCCTGCTAGTCCATGCCGGAAGATCTCTAGTATGCACCCTCGTCCGGCCCGACTGTATCCAGACCAATCTGCCAAGCTCCACTTGTGATGGAATCGGTAAGGCCAAAATTCTCTCCATCAACTGCCCTCCAAATATCTGCCGGATCAAATCCTCATTCCATCTTCCTTCACCTGGGATAAGCAGATCCATCTTCCTTCACCTGGGATAAGCAGATCAGGAGTCTCCCGCGTTCATAACCCTTTTAGAAACCAGTTTATACCGTGTTCGGAATGTGGTCGGTTTGAACCGGGCCAGGTCACGAGACACAGGCTGATTAAAAACATCATCTTCCACCCCTTTGTCGAGAAAAAGCCTAAAAGCCCTTTAATCGACTGTTGTTGTATATTGACAGGGACAAGGTACGGCGGCAGATCTGGCCGAAGAAACTCTCCTCCTCCACCCTTGCTCCCGCCACCACCGCCTCAGCGCCTCCCCACAGCCACAACCCAAAAGTGGAAAGAAAAAAGAAAAACGAGGAACAGGAGGAGGACCACATCCACATTCGAGTGTCAAACAACAGGGATCGGTAGCTCCACATCTTCTTAGTCCCCTTGAATTCAAATATGGGGTAGGCGGCGAAGGGATAAGATGGAACGCTAGGAGATCGGGAGTCTCTCTCTCCTCTTAGTTGAGATATTTTCCCCATTTCATTTGACTCGCCCCGAGCCGTGAACCGAGAGATTCAGCGAGCAATTCGCCCAATCTGCAATGGCGAGCGGTGGCGGGTCGGGTCACAGAACATTGAGTTTGTAAGCATCATCGGAACCAATCCGGTTGTTAGCACGTGATTTCGCCGCGCCCAGCCGGCTCGCTGCTTATTGGACAAATCGGCGTAGCCTAACCTTGACTTTTAAAACTATTTATTTGGCTGCTATAATTATTAATTAACAACCCAACAGCTTGCAAACAATCTTTTTGTCCTCTCTAAATCCTTTCTTCTGAAAGAGAAGACCATTTTCTTCCACAAAACAACGACGGCAACAGACAATTCCACTTAATCAAAATACAATTACAGCTAATCAAATGCCAGATCTCACCAATCTTACAAGGCGTCTTTAGTTCTCTAATCCTCATCGGTGAGCCGTCACGAGGGTCTCAATAAATCGCAATCCATCGAATCTCGGAGCAAATCTATCCGCCGCCGGAGACGTCCGCCGCTGCTCCTCCCGCTGGTTGGGCTGGAAGAACAAGTACCAAATCAGACGTCACTTTTATAAAAACAAAAGCTGAAAAGTTTTCGAAATTAGATTAATTCAGAGAGAATTAGCAAATAATTACCTGGCTGGGACATTGGAACTTGGGATCGGAGAAGGAATCGGAGAGCGCGGCTGAGTAGGAGGCTGCGACGATGAGGGCGGCGGCGGAAGAAGCAACGGCCACCGTCGCGCCGGATCTCTTCATGATCAAAGCAGCGAGATATTTCGATTTCGAAGCACAAGCAGAACAAACTCCGTTTCTTCCCCTCTCTCTCTCTCTCTCCCCGTCTCTCTTTTACAGCGCCGTGTTTGATTTAATTTAGAAAACCGTCGGGGCGAATATATAGTGGAGGGAGAGGTGGGGCCCGGCCGTAAATTCGTAGACTCGCAGTCACGCGGGGAAGAAGGGTGGCGTGCCCTTCGAGAAGCGCAAACGGGATATTTTTTTAGTTTCCTAAATTGCCCCCATTCTGTGCGAAGAGCGCGGTCGGTTGAAGGGGCAAAAGAGGGAAATCGGAGATGGGGGAGGTTTCTTGAACGTTGTCGTTCCACTACGGGCTTGGGACGCTGGAATCGTGACACGTGTATGGATGTGGTAAAGACACGCTGGCCTCGAGATTATCTCATGCGAGGTTGTTTTAGTTGTGGCGGGACGTGAGGGAAAAATTTGTGGCTGGAGTCGAAATATTCGAGGGGCAAAGATACGGGTGGTTCTATATACACCCCCCCTATTGCTAAGGACACCCCCCCAAAAACCAAAAAAAAAAATACCCAAACTAACCTTTAGTGTAATTACCATATTGCCCTTGAAATTTTCTCATACACCCCCCTTCCTCCTCGTCCGTTTCGTTTTGAAAAGAAAAAAAAAAACACCCCTCAAACCCCCCTTAAACCCCTCGATCCATTTACATCGTTTAGGCGATCTTTGAAGGAGATTTAAGCCCCATTCGAAGCATGGACAAGCAACTAGTGATTTGGGACGAAGAATCGGCCGCAAAGGTACGTGTTCCACCTTATTTCGAAATTTTTTTTTTTCACGGTTCGTGCTCCGTTCGGCACTGGATCGCCGAACAAAAGGCTTCTGTTCGGCTGAACAGTGCCGAACAGAAGCCTTCTGTTCGGCAACCCTCAACCGAACAGATCTGTTCGGCTGCACAGTGCCGAACAGAAGGCTTCTGTCCGGCACTGTTCAGCCGAACAGAAGCCTTTTGTGCGGCGATCCAGTGCCGAACGGAGCACGAACCGTGAAAAAAAAAATTTCGGGAGAAGCCGGCGAGGTGGTTCCGGGAGAAGCCGGCGAGGTGGTCGGAGATCGGGAGAATGCCGGCGACGAGAGGGAGAAGGGGGAACGGGGGGGGGGTTTTGGGCGTTGGCGAGGTGTTTTGGAGGGGAAGAGCGGGGTGGGGGGGGGGTTTGGGGGGTGTAGAGAGCAATTTAGGTGAGGGGGTGGGGAGGGTGGGGGGTAATTTAGGAATTTTTATTTTTTTAGGGGTGTCCTTAGCAAATGGGGAGGTGTAGAGAGTATTTAATTTTTTTTTAATTTTTGGGGGGTGTCCTGAGCAATAGGGGGGGTGTATATAGAACCACCCGCAAAGATACCGATCATGGACGCTTCTCGCACAAACATGCCCTCGTCTTGGTATTAATTTACTATTGGGCCATCATTTATTTATTTATTTATCTAGGGGTGGGGCAGGGAGGGGAGGCCATGGACGGCGGTGAGCGCTTGGGAGCATTAAAAATAATTTAATAAGTCGACGCGTGATCTTTCGCGGCGTAAAGATGTACGATTATTTTAAGTAATAAATAGTGTCGTGCAGCTGTCCCGGGGCTAGGAATTGGTTCGTCCCAACAAACGTACTTCCGTATTTGATGAGATGAATCAGGATTTATCGATCTACACTGCATGGCGTTTGGTGACACAAACAATATCACTAAGATAATCTTAAATTATTAATAATTTTTATTTCAAAATAACTTGAATTTTTAATAGTTTAAGTTCATCACAGTTGGGATGCTATATTACGGTGATTAAAAATTTTTATGTATCATATAATATATATGGTATACCAAAAAAATTCAAGATTACTATCATATAATACAAAAATTATCTCTAATATATTTCATAAAAATATATTTATTAGTCCTATAAATTATTAATACTATAAAAATATATTTATTATTATTATAATATTAATATTTTTATTTATACTTATAGTATATTATTTTTAATACTAATATTTATTTTGATTAGAAAGATAAGGTAAATAGAAGTTATATATTAAATAATTTCATTATATAAAATACAATAATATATTTCTACTATAATTTAATATATATTATAATATATATTATATATATATTATAATATAATATATATAATATTGATATAATATATTAACGGTATATTGATATATCAATATTTTTTATTAGATTGAGGGATATTTTTGTTGTCAAATTTCAACCCAAGATCCATGTGTATGGATAATCTTGAATTCTGGACCTCAAAGATTGATATCTTATCACTAGGTTGGATGGTTTTTGAGGAATGAAGATGATTTAGAATTATTGCCATGTAGGATCATCATGGTACAACTAATGCGGTGATCTTATGACTTACACCCACGTTACCCTTTATCTTTGGATGATCATCTTATATCAAATGCCCCCTATGATGGTACGTTCGTAGGTCAAATAATACATTGCATCAAACAATGAGACCTAAAGAGAGGGGCCAAACTTAAGGATGGCAATGCTCAATGGTTTAACCTATTTAATTTATTTCAACACGTTATATTTCGAGGTAGATTGCCTACTTAATAAAATAGTCAAGTTTGAATATAAATTTTTGATTCATGTAATAAATAGGTCGGGATCCAATCGATAAATTTTAGATCTATCGTGTATCCAATCTGAACCGTATCTTATTCAATCCGACCCAGTTACTATCCCTAGGGCCCAAACGAACCTAAAAGCTACTATATCCTTTTGTGATATCGCATGGTTCATTGGTTTTGGGTCTACTTATATGTTTCAGTTTCGTTGCATTGGTTGCGTTAATTTTACATTCTAAGAGAATCAACAGAGCAGAAGCAGTAAAATATTTGAAAACACAAGTCAAGCATGGCTCGCAGTCCTCAAGGATAGTTTAAAAACTAAAAAATGGAAAACAATTGAGAGCCGCCTTCTTTTGTTCGTCCTGTTTGGCGAATACAAGGCCGCCAACATCTCGTTATCTCTACGACAAGTAGCATGCAGAAGAACCTCGACAACCATAGTTATAAAAGAAATTCCACATTCAGCGTATGCAGGAAATTGTTGTAAGCTGGTGGTGGATGGCTACAAATACAAAAATAATATCACCAAGGTTTCTTTGACCAATCGACACCTCTCATGCAAACAAATCGTATGTAGTTTTGACACATCAAACCTGCCATATGGTCAAGTTGCAAGAACAAGTTGGGTTTGTGGAAAACTTGCCAGTTTTAATTTTAGCTGTTATCATACCAACAGAATTTATTATCCTAATCTTTGGCTTCACTACTACCGCTCCTCGTGTCTAATAGCTACCCAGTTAACAAGAAACCGAGATTACTGATTATTTAGATTTCTTTGGGAGTGCCTGGAAATTTGTTCTATAGTCGAAGAAGGTTCATCTTGAAACTGTAGCTGAAAGATCCTTTATAGCAGGCTGCTCTCAATATAACTCAAAGTGTAACAACTCAGGATCTCATCCAAAATGGCTAGCCGGAAGGTATTAATTATGTTCCTTGATCCTATATAAGTACCTAAAATCCAGCCAGCGAGTAATCGATGTGGGACCAAACATATGCCCGTACTGATCTTCACATACTCTCCCATTTAAACCCTAATGTCCTCGTCAAGCTAAGGATTTAAATCTAATTACAAGCACCACGATTGGCCCGTGGTCTGCCCTAATGGATCTGTGTTGTAATGTCCTCTAGTTCATATAGGTCATGAGCCGGATCCGCTCTGATACAATTTGTAACAATTTGGGACCTTACCCAAAATGGCTAACCGGAATGTATTATTTAGATTTCTTAATTCTATATAAGTACCCAAGATCTATTTAGCAAATAACTAATGTGGAACTAAACACACATCCGCACGGATCCTCACACAAAATTTTTGCAGAATTTGGAGGAAATTGCCTCTTGCTACCAAGGCAGTGGGGTGGCTCACACTTGATCACATCTATCAATGGCACATGCTTTTCGAGTCAAAGTGAGTAGAGCTAGTCAGGCTAGCTCGGCCTTGCCCACTCTAGCAGCCACATTTGACTTCCATCTTGCACGCTAGCATAAAAGGAAATAAACTTTGCAAACCAGACCATAAGCTACAAAAGAGGTCCCCTCAAAAAAGGCTTTTAAAAATAACTTTGATTGTTCGAACACCTGAATTCCATATGCTTTGGCATTTTAAACCGGCTCTAATACGACGCACCGCCAGTCTCTTTCAGTCAATGTTCTTGGAAGGTATGCTATCCCATATAGCTCCGTGCTATGGCAAGTTTCATTCAAGGCCAACTAACTCAGACATGAATTTAATGTTCAACAGTCGAAACACATGAAGAAATACCTTTGGAAGAGACTGCCTACATGAAGAACCAGTGACAAAAAATACCAAGCTTTATGATGAAAGGAACATCTCGAACGAGCACATTCTTTGTGTCTCTTTTCACCAATCAACTTTTCTTCTTCTGTTGACACTATTTCTCTCTAAATTATCTTCAGAAGTAGGATATAACATAGGTAACCCTGAACTTATGGGCTTCTTTATATCATTTGCAGTTGCATCAAGATCATAAACCTTTTAGACTCGAGTTCCACTTGTGCGAGCTCACAAAACCCTCATCCTATGCCTGAGACACTTAAAGCTGGTCAGGGTACTGTATGCGAACAATCAGCACTCACTAACACCAAACCATATTGCACTGTTAAACATAATTTATTATGATTTCATCTACACAAACACCTTGTTACTATGACCCCTTTTCCTCGTAGAAATGCTATCTACAATCAGTATGAAGTCCAAGAATTTCACAAAGAGAAAGAAAAAATGCTTTCCTTTTCCCTAGCACGATCAAATATTCCTTTGAATTTTATAGTTCCCACCTCTTGGTATCAGACTAATGAAAAGAAACCATGGCAATGCATGCACACCTGCTCATTACAACAGTTACAAGCTGGTTGGTGTAGGCTCACCTATTACTACTACAATAGCTACAACTTAGGAGTATAAAGCCTTAAAAAGCTATGGTTCTGCTTATGAGGAAAGTTTGCAGATCAGTAAGTTCCTAATTGAATAAAATACTTAAATTTTAACGTACCCAAAAAGCTCATTTGACAGCTAAAAAGTGCAGGAAAAATGAACTTGTGAAATGACTTCGCAATTAATATGCAAGTGGCTCAAGGGCCTTGAATGTTCTAACCCATCAAACAGGATTAATTGTAAATACTCCTCCTACTTCGAAACAAACCAAAAGAAAATATAGGAGAATAAAAAGAAAATAAAGAGTCAACTCTCTCCTTATTATGCAACATGCCTCCCCTGTTGCAGGTACAGAGATGAAAACTAGAAGATCCATATACCTAAATTGTCACTGCTCAGAGGTGTTAAGGAAATTGTAAAACAATCCAAATCAGTCCTTTACCCGAGTCAAACATCCATCATATTACAAAAGTCTTTTGCAAACGCTCAACAGAGCATGAATTCCTGCACTAACGCATGCAATGCTGATTGCTTGCATAACAAACAGGTAAACATGTCTGTCATCATCTCAGACATACAAATAAGCCATAAGCAAACTCAGCAAATGAGAAGAAAGGACTTCGTGATTATCATAAATTCACATAAATGTTATAATCCTCCAATGCACACCATACCGGTGCCCAACTGGTACACCCCATACCGAGTGTCGATATGGTACATACCTTGGAACAGATGCTCGATATTGGGGGCGTATCGAGTCTTGATACCCTACCAGCATGGAAGAGCATGCCCCGTACAGGGTGATACGATCCGAGATTGCAAATCTTGTAATCCTTTGAACAATCAAACTCCCTCACTTACCTGATAACAGTAACAATAATGGAATTCCATGTCCCAGTCCCTATGTCCTTGGCCATTAGATGGTGCTAAACCTCAAAGGGGGAATGCAGGGAAGACAGTAAGGAAAAATACATTCCCGAATTTCATCAATTTATCACATAAAGAAACATATCAAGTCCCCTATTCTTCAAGACATGAATCACGCTCCATACAGCCACACTTATTATTTATACATAGGCATGTACATATATACATGCATAAGACATGCATGCATGTATGCATAAACCTAGATTCAAGATAGAAGCCCTGGATCAATTGGATCTTTCACCAAACACCAATTCTAGGCATTGAGAAAATATATACTATACAGAAAATAAAGCTTCTTCCTTTTACCAACCGCTATTCAGGAAGATGGTCAAGGTATGAGTAAGCACTAGAGGAAGCCAACTAGCTTACTAGAAGAACCCGACTACCCATCATCAAGCTTAGAAATAGGAAATTTTAGATTTGGAAAAAAAAGGTAGAAGGAAGGGTACATGATTTGGTGGGTAAGAAGTGAAGGAGAGAAAAGGAAAGAATGAAGAAAAGGGTTACAGATAACAATTGAAGCATAATCAAGTAACATCATGCGACAATTTCCAGTTGGATTGTAGCTAATACAATTGCTGCCCAACTTTAAACTGTGTAATGGAAGAAACATGTGTGCAAAACGAAGTGGTTTTCATGACCAACTACAATCCTTATCCGAATCTTTCTTATTAAAGGTTTTTGAGAAACATAAAAAATGAGATGAGTTCACATCTTCTCCACTACAAAGCACACAAAAGCTATTCACATTCATTTTGCTTCTAGGAGTATTATTATTGAATCTATCCTAACGCGGCAGGGACCAAAACAAAGCCCAATTTTTTTTAAAAAAAGATTTTCTCTATATCTTACGGAAAGACAAACCATAATATCTGAATCTACATCGGTCCAACTTCATTTCTTGCACAAGGCTCAATATTCCAGTTTTCATAATCGTAAGACATCTAAAGACCATACAATCTTTAATCAAAGTTCAAGGCTTTTCTAACGAAATGATATTCAACAAAACATACATTTTACATATAATTTCAGAAGTCATAATAAAATAAAGATAAAATATATAGAATTTGAATTATTATAAAACATAATATAACAAACCATATTAACATTCAGGGCGGCAGATTGGATCGCCTCATTTGCTGCTTATCATTCAAGAGAGTTCCTGTGGACATGGTTCAATACCGCCCTTCCACCTGTATGCTACTTTATTTCTCTTGACTCTGCTGGTTACACTTACACTAGATTGTTGTGAGCAACCGTTGTACAAAAAAAAAGAGAATGACATTCAATTTTTTTTAAAAAAATGAAAGTAGATAAGTTGCAAAACCCTGATAGATATGCAACTGGATGTGAACCGAAAATTAATACCAAAATGCCGAATATGAGAATCAAACATTCTACAGAGAAAAATAAACATGAAATTTCATTCTAAACACAGCTATGCAGATCATCCAACCAAAAGCCAAGAAGACTGCTATATTTAGTACTTAAATATCAAGATAAACTACGATCCACATTGTAGATCACGATCAAAAAATTATGTCTGTGAATTTGAGGGTTGCTACATGGATCTTGTCATTAGTTCCGGTTGACTTTTTTTTTCTAAATAAAAGATACTTGAGATCATCTGATCGTATTATCTAAAATTTGTGAAACCAAATGAGGTAAAACCTTTTTTTCCATGTGCAGAAAACTAATAGAATGTGTGTAAAAGAAAATAATATTGGTTAATATATGCTGATATAGGATCATGCTAAAAAAAATATTATTGATTAATATACATGATTCCTAAAATTATTCTAACAAAATCACGATAACAAAAAAATAATAAAAGCCCATAAAAAAATATACCAATAAAAAAAATATTATGAAGTAATATAAATTATTACGTGATTTCTAGAATTATGCTGGACCCCAAGTTTATCTCATCCCACTTTCTTCGTAGGTTTCACAATCTTCTACTGGGTATAGCCCACCAGCATAAAATCGAAGCATTTCTCCTCCGCGTAAACGCCGACCACCGTTAGGCTCGTCCCGTCCGCCTCGATAAATCCCTTGGGCACCACGAGCTAGAGCAGCCTCGGCGGCGCCCTTACCTTCACCCAGAGAGAGTCGCCCTCGGATTCCGGCGACACGATCTGGCCGGTCCCCTCGACGTGGCCCTGGACGAAGTGCCCGCCCATCCTCGAGGTCGGCAGGAGGGACCGCTCCAGATCGACCCGCGAGCCGGAGATGAGATCGCCGAGATTGGTCCTGCGGAAGGTCTCCGGCGAGAGGCCGAAAGTGAAGTTGGAGGCACCGAGATCGAAGTCGGAGACAGTGAGGCAGGTGCCGTTGACGACGGTATGGTGTCGCCGAAGTGGACGCTGCCGAGGACGGTTTTTGCGGCGATTCTCATCTCAAAGCCGCCGTCATGGGAGGGCCCTAGGTGCTGAACCTGACCCATATCTTTGACGATGCTGGTGAAGAGGGACTTGACGGTGGCGACGCTGGATTTTGGAGGTCTGGAGGTCCTGACGAAGAGGCAGAGATAGGGTTTGAGAGGGAAGGGATTGAATACAATATCGTTTTAAGGGAGATTGAGAGGGAGTTGGAGATGGAGATGGAGGTGGGGTGGGAGAAGAAGGTTTCTGAGGTACTGGGAGGAGAGAGTTTGGGGGTGTTGAGGAGGGAAAAGGAGATCAGTGTGCGGACCGTTGCCATTCTTCCGCGTGTTGGAAGAGAGAGCGTGTTCCCAGTTCCCACCCCTCTCGGGAATTTTAACGAGCGGATGGCAGACGACTAAGACCCGATTTCCGCAGTACATATCTCGGAGAAGCCTGTATTTTTTGGGTAACAAGAAGGCTAATTGTAAGAAGGCCGGGTGCGAGGAAATCGGTTCGTGACTCGAGGAACTCAGGCTTTGGTTTCCTTGATGAAGCGGGTTTCAACTTATCAAGGTGGAGCCTCGGGCAAATAACAAACGGGAAGAAATTGTGCTGCGACCGAACTTTCTAAATGTTGGCTAGTTTTTGTAATCAATTTCGAACATTGAGGTTTTTTGCTTGCTAGCCTACAATCACGAATGAAGAAGCCATTAAGTATTATCATTTATCTCAATATATTTCACAATCCATGACCACTGTACATTGTGTGTGTGTGTGTGTGTGTGTGTGTTTTAAGTACATAGAAGGAGGCTAAGCCTCGAAATCAAAATCAAAATATGATGAACTGTATACCCATACCGTCATCATTAACAATTTGGCCCAAATCGAGTGGATGGGAGCCTAGGAGTCTAGGTGAAAGGCTTCCATGAGAGCTCTCCTGGGGGGCAGTCAACAGCCTGATTAGCTTGCCGGAAGGCATACTTGGTTTGAAGGAGAATCTAGTACAACCAAAAAACAACTTATCGACAAAGCTGAAAACAGCGTTTTCGGAAAGCTCCAAATTGGAGCTTCTCTTCAAAAGCTGTTTTCAACTTCCCGCAAAAGCTGAAACAACTTTCCAAAAATTTTACCAAACATAATTTTTTATCTAAAAGTACTTTTGGAAGTCCAGAAAGTGTTTTTTGGCCCTCCAAAAGCTTCCCCAAACAGGGCCTCAGCCTACTTAACCGTCTTTCAGTGATATGGGCTAAAAGTATTTTACTAAGTGGTCAAGGTGATATGCTACTCAAACTATATATTATAGTTTGTCTACGTTATCTTCTATGAAGGTGAAAAAAGGGTTTTGCTATGAATTTAATTCTATAACTCTAATAGGTTATTGGCAAGTATCATTACATTATTATTTACTAAAGTACTCATGATAAACGCTTCCATTTTGACCATTTAGGAGGCTTACTAAAGCGCATGGTTAGTTATATACCAACAAAAAAAAAGGAGCATAGTTAGTTTCTCCTTTGGGGGAGTTATGAAATAACCAAAGCCTAATGTTAAATTGATGAACAGTCCAAGACAAAATACTAATGAAGAAAATTATAGTTGGATACAAGACAAAAATTCGAAATTTGCAACTAATGTTTTCCGATAACAAACCAAACTTTAGGTTCTAGTATTTTTTTATTAATCATCCAAATGAAGAATTTAAATTGCAAAATCTTTTTAGATCATGGAGCGACAATTATTATCAAAGGTCCCACGATGCTTTCAAGCATCCAAAATAAAAATATCCCAAGATCGCTCGGTATCAAACGAGTAGAATGATCGGAACTTGTCAAATGACAGCTTACTCTTCCGATCCACTCTTTAAGCTGCTCGATGAAACAAAGCTAGAGCTGTTAAACAACAGATAACACAAATATTAATAGGTGATTATTCAAAATTACTAAAGCTGCCGAGATGGAGGTGGAAAAACTGACGGTGCATGATGGTTGAGCAATAGAAGTACTGGAGGGATGAGAAAGTAATTTTATGAAAGTTCGCTGGGCAAATCCGGCATCAAAACCTCGGCAGATGATTGGCCTGCCGCCATAGCACGTGAGTAGAGAGCTCCGTGCCCCAGGTAATGATGCCATTGGCGATTCTTCCGTTACGAATTATTATTATAATTTTATTTTCTTTTATTTTTTATTCCCCCTATATATACTCCTCCCCTCCACCTCTCACGTTTGTTAGAAAGAAGGTTCCAATCTCTCTCTCTATCCACAGTCTCCACCAGCTCAAAACCTCGTCCCTCCTTCTTCATGTCCCCTTCTCCAATATTGCAAGGAGAGGGAAAGAAAGGGGGGGAGGAGAACAAGGAGAGAGCTTTGGATGCACCAACCCCAGATCCATCGAGAGCTCCCATGATCTCCTCTTTTTTCCGGTAATTTCTCGTCTTTCTTGCCCGAGAAGAGAAAGGGTTTTCTCTACTACTTTTCTTGCTTTCTTGCATTTCTTTATCGCCTATTCTTTTGTAGTTTTTCCTCTTTCTGAGATCAATCTCCAGCTGATCCTTGGAAATGTGCTTCTTTTTCTCGCAAGAAATGGATCGGATCCCGTGGACAGAGCCACGCCGACCTAAGAAAAGGTCTCTCGTATACGATCGCCTTGTCTCCGTTTGGTTTTTAGCAAGTACTGCATTTCCGAGCCTTTCATTCCGACCGATCGATACTGATTCTTCTTCCCGCTTTTGAGTAGTTCAAGCTCCGATCTCGCAGTTTCTTTGGAAGTTGAAGCAAATCTCACCGTCTGAAACTCTCAGATCTTTTTCCACTGAAGTATTTTGATGGTCCTCATGTGTTTTTCTTTCCCTATACGTGAAACAACTTTTGATCCACTTTTGATCGGAGCTTGGTTAGCTAAAGAAAGGAAAACAGCCAGTTTTACGCGACTTTAGGGTTTTTTGGGAGAAAAAAACTAAGCCCTGATAGTAATTAAAGACCTTTATCTGCTTCTTTTCTTCTCTCCGTTCCTTTCCATTTCTTCCTTAGAAGTATCGCGGGTTCTGACCCTCTCTACTGTTTTAAAACTTTCTTTTCATGTTCGAAATTATCCGCGAGGTTTCACAAAAATTTCTTTTTGGATCACTCGCAGATTTCGGAAAATCGCTGCTTTGCTCTGTTGGAAACCCTAGAAAAGAGTTGCAGATGGCAGAAACAAGCACCGAGGTTGGTTCTGCTCTGCCTTCCTTGGCCGCCGAGACCAGTACGGTATTTCCCTTTTTCCCTTAAGCGAACACCCCCCCACCCCCTACAAAAAAGAAAAAATCCAGAATTTTCTCCTCTAATTCTATGCTGCTGCTTCTTTTCCTTCCTTTGCTTTGTTCTTTTAAATAAAGGGATGATGTCGCCTCACGATCAAGATCAGGCGGCCGCAAGAGTAGCTCATTCATCCCACGATGATCTTGATCGGACGGGCTACATCTAATCAACTAGTGAATCGTCTTGATGGAAAGAGCTATGCTATTTATTTATTTATTTATTGGTTTTTTCCCGGGTGAGGGGAGGGCGTAAAAGCAAGATCTTGGAATGATCGGCGATTATTTGTAGAGAGGATTTGGAAGCCTTGAGTCGGTTATGGTGGAGGGCGCGCGGGTCGTTATCAGAGGAAGATCGGATATTCTATTTTGTCTAGCGAGAGGGTGGAAACGGGGGGAAGAGGGGCGTGGGGGCGCTACTCGTTGTGATGATGACGGGACGAATGGCTTGTCATCTTTTTTTTCTGCTTCCATCAGTGGGTTTTTTTGTTCTAGTTTATTAAAAGCAAGTATTTCGGCGGCAGGTGAAGTACTACTACTCGAAAAGGAATGACTCCATCACGGACACGAGAAGGCGAGCTTTAGGGAGACAGATGCTGCCCGATTCTGTTTTTGGCCTTGCACCTCCCTGCAACGGTACTGCTCCCCACTACCTTCCTCTGATTCCCATCTGATCCCATACTCTATGTCCCTCTTTATTTTTATTCCTGGAATGCCCTCATAGTTTAATGCAACAGTCACATTTATGGGGGCAGATTGGGAAGTCACATGAGATATAATCGTGTTGCTCCGGTTAGACTTACATCATTTGTCCATGGAATTTCAATAGAACAATTCGAAATAGGCGCGTTCTACGAAATCGATCACGAAAAGCTTCCGCCGAAGTCTCCGATCCAGCTGAAAGCCATTCGGGTCGTAAAGGTTTAAGTCGGCTTCATCTCCGACCCTTTTTTTCTATTCTTCTTTTTGGTTATATATATATATATATATATATATATATATATATATATATATATATATATATATATATATATATATATATATATATATATATATATATATATATATATATATATGTTGTTGGAGATACTTAGTTTTTCAATGAATGTTAGGTAACGGAGACTTCGGAGTTGGACGTGACAGTGAGCTTCCCGAGCACCCTTTCGCTGCGGAACTACTTCTCCTTTTACCCGGCCGACGGGCGCGAGCCCGAGCTGGACGAGAGGTTCGTCATGAGCTTGAAACAGGCGGTGAGGATCCTCCGGAGACCGGTACCCTCGTCCACCTGGGAGGAGGAGAAAAACTTGGAGAGCTTCTGGCTCGTGGCTCCCAGGGCATACGACTGCCAACCTCTCGCCTCGTTGCCCGCCACGGCCGCACAAGAAGCGGCGGAGGAGGAAGGGAGGACGTCAGAGCCGATGGGTTACTGCCTCTTAGCCCTCCAAAGCGCCGGGACTTTGGGTTGGGGGATCCGGCGGAAGGTTAAATACATCGGAAGGCACAGGGAGTTGCCGATGCCAGAGAAGAAGGAGGAAGAGGAGGAGGAACAAGCGGAGGAGGAGGAGCAGCAGGTTGGACAGAAGAGGACTCGTGAGGCTTGCAAGAAGGAGAAGGAAGAGAATAAGAAAAGAAAGAAGAAGAAAGAAGACAAGAGGGAAAGGAAGATGCCGCGTCATGAGGAGGAGAAGAAGAGGAAGTGCGAAAAGGAGAGCCGGGTGAAGGCATCCAAGGACCGGTGGTCGTCGGAGAGGTACGAGGCGGCGGAGATGAAGCTGCTGGAGATAATGAAGGAGAAGGGGGCGGAGCTGGGGAACCCCATCATGCGTCAGGCGCTACGGGAGGAGGCGAGAAAACACATCGGGGACACTGGCCTTCTGGACCACCTCCTGAAACACATGGACGGTAAGACCGTGGCCGGCGGCACCGAGCGGTTCCGTCGACGGCATAATGCCGAGGGCGCCATGGAGTACTGGTTGGAACCGGCGGAGCTGGTGGAGATACGGAGGAAGGCAGGGGTGATGGACCTCTACTGGATCCCTCCGCCAGGGTGGAAACCCGGGGATGCCGTGTCGCCGTGCCCGTGTGGCACAGAATGCAAAAGGGACATTCGTGAGCTCCGGGAGGAGATCGCCGTTCTGAAGAGGTCTCTCTCTCTCTCTCTCTCTCTCTCTCTCTCTCTCTCTCTCTCTCTCTCTCTCTCTCTCTATATATATATATATATATATATATTATATATATTATATATATAAAATAGGCTTTGTAGTTCTTTCCTTCATAGGTATAGGCTGTGTTTTTTAAATTTTATTTAACTCTCTGGTTGTTTTTTGTTTGATGATATGTACTGGGGAAAAAGGGATATGGAGCTACTGAGTTCTCTGAGGAACCTGGAAAAGGTAGCTAAAGAAATTCGCCCGGAAGTTGATAATGGTTCTGGCACCTGGGAGGTGATTTTTTGTTGTTGGTCGTTCCCTCTCTTTTTTTCCCGTTCTTTATTTGTTTAGAAATAAATTTTACATGCAGAACAACTACGCTAATATATACTTGTTTTCTGACGCATTAATTGTGACACTTTAATGACAGCAAATAAGTAAGGAGCACGTGAGATTGGTTTTCGCCAGGGTTTTATACTTAGTATCCACGCAATAATTTGCAAATTTGTTAGCTAACACGTTGTGTGACTTAGTGGCAGTAGATGAGCGTCAAACACGTGAGTCTTGTCTTGTCCAGGAATTCAGGGTTCCACGTTAATATGTGCATCTGATTCGCTATTTAATGGGATTCACTTGCTTTTGTCTTCTTTTTTTTTTTGGGTACAGGGAATCTCTTGGTTTTTATTATTTATATATGTAGCATTTTAGTAAGCAGTCGCATGGTGATTGCAGGAGAGATACCAGAGCTTGCTGGAATCGAACAGCAAGATGGAAGAAAATATGTCAGCTTTATCCAGTCATTTGCTGGAGCTGAAGGTAGCGTACATAATGCAGGAAGCTTCTTATGATAAAGAATCGGGATCCTTTCCGGATCAGCTTTTTCATTAATTTTAGCTTTTATAATGATTTTGTTAATCTGATCATAATGCTTCGGGTGGTGGTTGGGGTTTGATGCAGGAAGAGATCCGCTTACTCAAGGAAGAGAAGGACAAGAAAACGGAGGTGGAAGCGGAGATGGTGACGAAAGACAAGGGCTGGCTGGATGGAGGTGATGACAATAAGGAGGAAGAGGAAAGGGGCAAACAGCAGCAATCCAAAAACACCATGAGTACTAAAAGTAGCACGACCAACGACAACAGCAGCAGCACCAGGGTCACTACTCCTCCTACGACCATCGCCAATGCCAACAGTAACAACAACAACAACAACAACGATGGCAGCGGTGGAGGCGGAGGCGGGAAAAGGACGGTGAGGAGGAGTGGGTTCAGGATATGCAAGCCCCAGGGGACGTTCCTGTGGCCCAACAGCGCCGCGCTCATCAGCAGCAGCAGCAGGAGGAACGGGGCGGATGTGGTGGGGTCGTCATCGCTACGCGCCCAGGCCCAGGGGCTGATGGTCCCCGCCGCGACCACCGCCACCACCGCGACGCTGGAGGATCAGCTCATGTTTTTCGGGGGAATCCCCACCCCACCCTCGGCCTCGTCCGCCACGTCAGCGCCCAATCTCCTCCTCCTGCCGGCCCCGACGTCCCCCGTCCTGCCACGCGTCCCCGACCCCGCCGCGGCGGAGGTCGTGGTGGTCCCCTCCTCCTATCAGCGTCACCAGCAGCAGCAGCAGCAGCAGGAGAGAACGGCCAGCTCCGAGAACATCTGCCCTTCCGTGCACCGCCACCACCTCCCCACGGCACGCGTACGTACCAGCTGCTGCCCTCATCTATATATGATTACCCTTTCCTGAGAGAACTTCATTTATATATTATTATTATTACTCAAATGTCCCTTTCTAACATTTAGGGGTAGGAAGTTTCTTTTTAAAATAATTAAGAACGGGGAAACGCAAGAGTTTCTCCATTCATGATCTTCTTCTTCTTCTTCTTCTTCATCCAGGTTGATATATATAACAAAAGTTCTTTCCATGTTTTGTTCTGGAGGTACAGGGAACGTCGTCTCCGTTGGGAGGAGGTGGCGGAGAGAATAAGAAGAAAGAGGCGTTGTGGGAACTGGCACAAGGGGGAGGGTGGAGCAACATCACCACGGATCTGGCCCTGGCTACGCCTTCCTCCTACCGCTGACGAGTCATTTTTCTGGATCCGCTGGTGAACCACAGATGGTAATTAGTTCAGTTTCTCCATCTCCTATTAAGACTAGTAATGATCGTTGCTCTTATGTAGTAGCAGAAGGTCTTTTTTGTTTTGGCAAACAACCGAAGGTCCTTCACTTTCGTTTAGCTTTACCGCAAGTTTTCCCTTGCTCCGCCACGTTGCTTAGTTACTTTTTAGCCTCACTTAGCATGGTTAGACTACGGCTACAAAGCAAGCGGGAGGATCGGGGTCTTATTTGTATTATAAAAATTAAATGACAACCGTGTTCCTTCCCGTCCGTGTTTCTGAACATGGATATCTCTGTATATGGCTCTGGAAACCGAGCTTTTACGTTTAAGAAAGGAAAATAATGCATCTTGTTATGATGTTTGTGCGATTTTATATAGAAATTTGCTTTGCAGTGTCGGGGACATGCATTTGATAGGATGGGAAAGTGAGAGAGATGAAGGAATGCTTGCAGTGGTGTGTATGATCCAATCAGGGTAAAAGGCAAACTGGATAATATGCCAGCATGATCAGCTGGGTCGGACGTACAGAAAGCACAGCTTGATCAGGTGGCATAGTGCCTCCTGAAATGTGCCAGTTCTCAAGGGCAGTGGGGGCAGTAAGTTTATGCAGCTTGTAGCTGCGTCTATCTGCACTAGGCTACCGGGGACTAACTGAGAAGATATCACCGGGTAGAACAATTTCAGGGTTCGTGCGAGATCAATGGGACTGAAAGCCCAAATATTTTCAGTGACATATCCACTTAACAAAATAACTTATTTTGTTATCAAAGTCTTAGAATAATAAGTTTCGCAGTGCTCCTGCGATCCTTCCGTCTTTTTTCATTGGCTTCTTATCTGCCCGATAAGAACTTCCCGACGGGAGGAGAGTTTGAAAAATCCGACGATCAGGGAGAGTTTGAAAGAGACCGGAACTTCTGGAAGAAAAAATAAATCATGCAAGAATAAATTATTTCTTTCTCCAGATGATCTAATTTACCACATCTAAACACGAATTAGTCGTATCATGCCACACTCCAACAAAAATAGAATTTTCCAACTCTTATCTGCCAATGCAAGAAAGAAACGTGGCTATTTGGTGACCGCGCCCAAATTTGCCAACGCTTTTTGATAGCGTCGTCAGGAATTAAACCAAAACAACGCTAATAAGCGTCGCCAAAAGCCAAAACTATCTACTACCATATTTTAGCCTCCGACACTTCTCCTCTCATGGGCGACTTTTTATATAGACTTAGAGAGCCTTCATGGAGATGACAAGTGTCATTCAATTGGATACATACAAGGATTTATAAGACTGACATCTAGACACATGGCAACTGACTTGGGAACTAAGGCAACCCTTGCCCTTGCCGAAGAAAAGAGGGCGGCCTGGCCCCTTTTCTTCTTATCATATCACAAGGGCGTGGCTCTGCGGGAACTGTTTTATCTAAAGGTAGTAAAGTGATGCCAGAGGAGAGAGAATTGCTTTTTTAAAGAAGCGTAAAAGGAAAGGACATCACACAGATATTCTATAGAAAAAAATATCGACAAGTGGAATAGCCGAAGAAAGAGCGGCAGAAGGCCTAGCAAGTGCCGAGCAGGAATCACTGCTTATTCGACCGATAATGCTGTATGCCCCCGGTAAAACCGAACCACGCTAATTCAATCTAATGGGCTCGCTTCCACACACGCTTGCATTCTACACGGTTGCCTTTCCATCTCCCATTCTTTAATGGCGGCAGCAACGAAAGAAGGCAGGCAGCGAGAGATAGTACAGCGTAAGGGAGAGAGGGAGGTTTGATGGGACCCAATGACGTCCATCCCTAGGCTTCAAACGAGCGAAGGGAAGACGATTTAGCTTTGGCTTTGGCGCATTTCACAGTTTTTTTTTATATAGAATTATGGATTCTCAAAATCAAGTATCGATAGGCCTAGTCGTTTGCCTCTGCTTCTTGCAGGGCAAGAATTTGTCGAGTTAGATCAGCAGAATAATAAATTAAAAGTCTTTTATTGATCAGGCGACACCCGGATTTGAACTAGGGATAAAGGATTTGCAGTCCCCCGCCTTACCACTTGGCCATGCCGTCAAATATGATCTCAAATCATGGTAAGGTGTTATCATTTTCAATGATACCAGAGCTCTTAGAGTCCAACACATGTGTGATGTCGATAGAACTCTAAGTGGAGATTCTTATCCCAATTTTCTAGTAAAAATGCTTATAAGTGTCATCGGAAGCCAAAATACCACCCACACCTTTTAGAGCATGCTTGGGACTCCGGAGCACCTTCTTAGGGATGAAACTAAGACGACACTTTTGAGCCTTGTCCAAAGCAAATTGTAAGATGATGCTTAGAAGCATCGTAGGAGGCTAAAGAGGAAAAAGAGCAGAAGACGCTTAAACACGTCATCAGAATCCTACTCACTAAACCTCCCCACTTAACACTAACTTTTCTCTTAGATCCCGCTTAAACCCCACATAAAACGACGCTTATAAGTGTCATCGGAAGCCAAATTAAGGCTTGGGCCAGATGACGCTTGAAAGCATCGTCGGAATCCAATAGTCCAAGAGACCTAAGACGACGCTTAACTGCATCATCGGAGGCCAAGTCCCCCTATAAAACGTCCAAACCAAGGCAATGGGAACCCTAGCGTGGGTCAGAGAGAGAGGAGGGAGTACCATCGGCGGCCTCATGCTCTGAAGAACATCGGAGGGATCGGTGTGGGGGAGCAAATCTGCCGCCCGGACCAGATCCGCCACTCTGAAGAAATCTGCTTGGCGTGGGGGACCAGATCCGCCGCTCTAAAGATCCCTGCTTGGCGTGGGGGACCAGATCCGCCGTATGTCTGCGCCACCGCCTGGACCAGATTTGCCATCATGTTCTCCGGCGACATCACCACGAGCACCGGCCCCCATGCTTCGTTGATCTTCAGCCTCCGAGGGAGCTTCGGATGGTTCTCTGGTAGCTGCATCGACGTTGCCCAGTCGGAGGCCCCCTGCACCAGGCCGTGGAAGGAGGCAGATCGCCATGCGGCTGCGGGCCCCGAGACCTCATGGCGGCTCCAAGATGGTGCAAAAGCGGCCGCCACCAACACGAGAGTGAGAAGAGGAAATGGAATCGAAGCGGAGGTTGGGGTTGGGGATGTTTCGTGTCAATTTATTTCAATTGTAATTTGTAATTTGTAACTTATAAATATGCTTCATGTGTTATTCCTATTATAAAAGATAATTTGACAGAAGGAAAAGAAACATCATGTAAATTGGGCATTTGTTGTAATATGCTTCCTATTGTAATTTGTAAAAGAAACATCATATAAATTGGGCATATGTTGTTCTTCTTGTGCTATTCCTTTTGTACTTTTTTTTTTTTAACTTTCTAAAGTTATCTATCTTGTGCTTTTAGAAGAAGAAGAATCAGAAGGAATTAGTAATAGAGAAGAAAAATAGAAAATGAAGTTTTTTTTTTAATTAAGTTTGTCAAATTTATTTGCGGCAGAGATTAAATGTCTGTTAATCTCTCTCTCCAGCTAGATCCAGGTTTTTTTTTTTTGGCCCCCAAAAAAATTAATTAGGCTTTTTAAATAATTTTTTTTAGAAAAGAATAACTCTAACGATGCTTTAGAATTAGTATTGCGGATGCTTAAAAGTGTCGGCAAAACTACCACTATTGCTGATGCTTTTCAAAACGTCTGCCAAATAAAATTTCCATTCTCATATTGCCGACGCTTTTGTGACGCTTTAGAAAGCATCGACACTAAAAATACCGACGCTTATAAACGTCAATATACGCATTAAAAAGCGTTGGATTTTTTTTTTTTTTTTTAAGTACCACTTCTTTTTGTTGTAATTTTAGAGTCGAAATACCCCAGGAGCGCTGCCGGGAAACTCTTATCAATCCATATCCTAACAAGGCCAGTTAATCAGTGAAGCTAGTTAATCCGTGTCTGGAACAATCTAACGAAGCACCCGGACAGGCCAGTTAATCGGCGAAGCCAATTAATGTGGGGTAATAATTTTATTTTCACAATCCGCTTCTGTCCTTTATGAGACTTTGTAGGAAGCGACTGATCCATGGAACAATAGAAAGTGAGGACCAAGCAGCTGCACACGCTGATTTCGATGGATCAGGTTTAGTTACAACCAGTGTAACAACACGTTAGTACCCTTTATGAAGTGAATTCAGTTGTCCTTGGGACAGTATCAATCTCAAGACTTACTCTCAACTTAGCAAACTTAAATTCCAGAACACACATCTAGGATGAGACCGCTTCCATGTTAGAAGCGATAATTATTCCATAATACATGTGAGACAAAACAGAGAAGTTTTTTTAGCAAACAAAACATGGATAGTTAATAATTACGGCAGAGGCAGCACTGATGGTTGTGATAAATGCAATCTTATGTGATGCACCCCTTTTAGAACAAAAAAAAAAAAAAGAATCAAAAAGAAAATGTGGGAAGAGAAAAGCGTATGTCTTGACTCTGTTCTTGAAACCTCATTCGATAAATATTCATTGAAGATCAGAAGATTACATAGCATTGGTTCCTAATGTGTTGACATTAGGCAACACAGATAATATTATCTGCTACATAATTTATATGAATATACAAAATTTCCTGAGTCCCAACTTGGGAGGAGCATGGGAGGGGTAACAGCATTAAGTCCACATATCAGACAAAAACAGGATTATTCAGGCTTACACAACAATGATATCTAACTATCAATAAATTGATAATTCACTAAATAATTTGATTATCATTTTCAAGGTACATAATCCTATCAAGCCACTTGTTTGACCAAAAAATGCTACCAAGCCCTTTAGTAGAGAATAGATACCAGATTGGAAGAACTACGTCTATTGAACAGGACTTTGAGGTGGCGGAGGTTGGCCCTGCTGCACTGAGACGGGAGGCCGAATATTGTGCGCCTGTAGAACATCCATGTCCCTGATTTAGATTCCATGCATTCAAATATAATTAACTGAAAATCCAATCACACGAGTTGCCCTGATACATCACTTATGTACACATGCAGTTACACCAAAACAAAAGACGATCATTGTAAATATAAAATCTGGCACCATAACAGATAAACAAAGAAATACACTACCTTGGTTATTATTTGAGCATTCATGTACAACCTCAATTACACCTTCACTTCCTCAAAGATGAAACCACAATCAAGGCACTCCGGACTGTCTCCCATTTTTTCAACAATGGCTTATGAATCATCCTTTTAGGTTAGCATTACGAACCCTCATTCACCAAACATTCCTGACAAGGTATAATTGTGATGCTGTTGTAAGTTTTTCTATCAAATCAGGGTTCGTTTCGTAGTTTGATGTACTTTTTATGATTGGTTGCAAGCCTATTATCAACCCTCCAGTTCCTCCGCCTTTTTCTTCTAGGCAAGAGACCAGCATTACTTCAGCAAAGGCAACAAACTCAAAATAAGGATTTTAGAACAGAGGAAAATATGGCTATCGGCGCCCATTCTACATATCTTATGAAGCACAATGGCATTTTTTTTTTCCTTACAGGAAAAGCACTGAAAATATTGTGCACAACATCAGCCACTGTTTGAACATCTTTCAACTGAATATTCGTGAGTGATCCATCCAAACAAGTGTCACTGAGACAAACCTCCTTCAATCTTCATATTTTGTTCAGGTATCCATTAAATTGCCTAGAATATCTTGGTATTCTTTTTCTCGCCAACTCTTAAGCGGTGGCTTTATGGCTCTTTATTTGCCAACCATTTGCCCTAAATGTTGTTGACAACTCAATCAAGTCATGCTATTCCAAAAGTTTTCTCGTCTTTCTCCATTCATCAGCACAAATCTGAGCGCCCTGCTTATAGAGCTTTCTTAAGTCTTCAATGCACATTTATTCATATCAAGAACTTAGTTATAAAGGAGTTCGACGTTTTATAAGATGAATAAAGAAATTTCTTCAATTAATATGAAAGTTTATGGATCTAGCACATGCAAAAACCATTTGCAATGAGATAATTAATGCTTGTAAATGGATTCTGCCATCTTCTACCACTCGGATGCTAAAACAAGCAAAGATATCCCCATACAAGAAAAGTAATATATGTAATCTGAATTTATAAATTACTTACCCCAATTTTAGTCACAAAACTACAAGAAGAACATCTAACAGATGGAGCTCCATAAGGGTACATCAGTAACACGGAACATTTCCCACACTTCACATTACCAACCTGATGAGCTACAGAAGAAATATCATCAATGAATCAAAGGAATTATGTAGAAATAGAATTCAGGGATTATATCTACTAGTTTTAAATGATCTCAACATCATATTATCAGCAGGTTCATTGTGTAATATATACTAAGAAGAAAAATTAGAAATGACGCTTAGTTATTTTCACGAGAAAAATTGCCAAAATTGCATAAACTTGTAGCAAAAAAATTCAAAAACACGATGAAATATCGGGTGCGTTCATTAGACAATTGAACACTAATATAATCCTAGTGCCACCAATTCCAGACAGCAATGTAGCAAGCTTGAACAGCAAGGTCAAATGCATGTTTTGTTGAGCAGAGTTCCTCTGGTTAAATATGAAGCATAGAGGCTGACATGCCATAAAATGCATGAATTCAAATATTATAATTAAAAATTTGAAATAGTACTAGAATACTCAATTGACAAGCTTCATGCATCAATCTTCTCATTGCATCCCATATATTGAATGACAGAACCATGAGAGACCTTGCACCCCATATATTGAATGACAGAACCATGAGAGAACCTATTGGCATGGCAGATCTCATATTTCACCCTTATATATCCAGCATCAAGAATGATATAATTAAGTCTTTCAAGACAATCCTGTGAAGCTTGCCTACAGTCATATATGGCAAGATTAAGAAAGGTAGCTAGTGGATGGGAAGCCCATGTAGCTGCATACAGATCTTGATAGAAGTACTATGGACCTAAATATAAGTGCTACAAATCAAATATATGCTAAAGCAAACCTGGACACTAAAGTAAGTTCCAACTGAGGTGGAATATCTTATGTAGTGGAGCAGGCATTCTTATGGCTGATCAAAATCTGGTAAAGTTGTGACTGTATAAGGAAAAATAATTAAGCATGGCTATCATGAGATCGTGCTATCAAAATAAAGTACAAACCAAGGTACAAGATTTTTTTTTAATAAAAAGATCACTTAATCATGACCTTATCAAAGAGGCTAGATAATCAGAATAGTTATAGCAATTCTCTAAAAAAAAAGTCTGCCAAATTATGACCATGTGGAGCAAAAATGGAAACATCACAGGAAAGAAGATGCAAAGGTTGAACAAAGATGTCTTGCTGCAGTATAAAAAGACAACCATCAGATGTGGCTGTTGCTTGAGAAGGAAAATCTAAGACAGCTGCACAAGCACGGATCATTAACATCCATCACAACACAACAGGCCTCACATGCCATGCTTCGGTATGCATTCAAAAGCAATAAGGCGAACCTTGTACAGGTTGTACCAGTCAAGAAACCTACAGTAGTTCTTCACATTACAGACCGCATGATAGAACCATATCTTCCAAAGAAACTAGACACCAACAGGAAGCATGGGAGAGCTTGTTCAGTCACTCGCTCTGAGACAGCTTATGGTGAATAAGATAAATGATTTTTCACTAAGGCCAGCAACAATAGTACCAGAGACCAAAAAAATCAGAACTAAAAGTCCCAGGTGGTTGTGGTGAGACCACTGTAAGTTAAAATGGGTCAACCTAGATAGGCAATATCAGCGATAGACAGCATATGAGTAGATGATGAAGCTGACCTTCAAGTATCTCTATGTAATTAATGCTGAAAGAGTATTTAAAAAGGCAGCTAACGTGACAAGAAATAAATGGAAGCTTGTTAAGAAGTAAATGGACCTAATGAGGCATAAGAAGAGCAAGATTTTTTTTTTTCCAATTACATCTTGGAAGATTATTATTTTCTTAAGAAAACAAACAAAAAGGATCACAACATCTAGCAGATGGCAAGCTGATCAAATAGGGAGAGCATAAAAAATACAAAGAAAATCTTGCTAGTCGTAAAAGGGTGAAAAACACAAGGATTACAAAGAATCTTTGAGAACTTATTTACATAAAGGCCACAATAGAAGCAGAACAAATATCTATATATGCTGCAAGAAAGAGCAAGCAAACCCTATAAAGTGCTTTTGCTTCCTACAAACAAATGTTATGAGAAGTTAATTGCATGAAGACTACACTAGCAGCAGAAAAAATTATCTAAATACTGATGCAGACGTAAGAAATGCTTCCTACAAACAAATGTTATGAGAAGTTAACTGCATGAAGGCTACACTAGCAGCAGAACAAATATCTAAATACTCATGTAGAAGTAAGAAAGAGCAAAGAATCCTAGAAAGTGCTTTTGCTTCCTATAAACAACACAGATTGACAATAAAATTTGGTGCAAATTGAACTCTGGTGCAAGTAAACTTTGGGGAGCAACATAGTGAACCCATATTTTGTTTTAAGATATTCAATTTGTTGAATAATGATATATCTGTAATATTTGAGGGGAGAAAGGAAAAAAAGAAGACAAATGGAAATGATGAAATCTGGAGTAAATTATATGAAAAGTAGAAGAAAGAATAGTGATGCATTGGACGCAAGTAAAAAAGTAAAACATGAAAAAAATAAAAAAAAATATGCGAAGAAATGATCCTGATTGGGCAAATATGCCAATGTTCAAAAGATATAAATGGACATATGAATAGCAGAGCAGGAAAGATAACAAGAAGCATGAAATATTGCCCAGCTATTTTTGGCAATGTTAAGTACATAATGGGTTGATGCGTTCCCCAGATCAACTATCACTAAATAAACTCGTGGAACTAAACATTTCCTTTGAAAAAAAAATAAAGAAAGAAAAATAATTGTCAATAGTAGAAATTTTCAAGAATTTAGCAGATCTTGTCACTCTGTTTTGAAGGCTGCATTGCTTTTTCTTTGTCATAAGGCAATAAATGTACTGCTTGTGCACAAAAAGATACCACAATATGTACACATTTCATTAGAACTTTGTTAAACACAAGTTGATGGTCTGGCATGCATTAAAATGTTCCTTTCCACAATGACAAAAAAGAAGGAAACTTTCAGGAAGCTGAAAAGAATAATTAAGTACAAGAATCTGGAAAATAACATAGAAGCAAAATACAAATGACACACTGGCAAATTTTGAATTTATGTTGTAATTTAAAAAAACAGATTTATATTTGTCTACAGCAAGGCTTGTGGTTTTCATATCAAAAAATGCAAGATGTGGCAACTGCAAGAAAATGTATAATATATATGATTATAGATCCGGGAATAGTATATGAATAAAAAAAAAGTTTTTACTTAAAAAAAAAATCAGAATCAGATGACAGAAAATAGAAACAGATATATAGTTGGTTGTGTACAAGAGAAGATGGCTCAGTGAAAACAAAACAGCAAAGACATCAGAGCTGTGCTCAATTTCAGCTAACATTTGCTGCCAAAGGATAAATTTGAAAACAAACCTTTTAACACAAAATTTACTGTCTTACAGCATGGGCACTGAACATAAGCAGCACCTCTTGGATATGAAAGTAGTTCACGACAACTTCCGCAGACCATTTGGCCCATTTCTGCATCAAGTTATAACAACATCTAAAGTTGAGAAACAACTAAAAGAGGTAAGGAACGGCAAATTACCATGAATAATTATATTTTTAGAAACGTTTGTCAACTCAATATCCAGAAGTTACAACAAGGACCTAAGTCTTAAAGTTATCGCACAAATTTCTAATCAATGATGGAAGGGTTGGAATAACAGCAAACATGGCAACATAAATTTAAAGCACTAGTACAATGTAACAACATATGCATGAGATTCACGAGAAAATCCACCAGCAAGCCATCTTATATACAATAACAGCATGGCATAGGGTTTATCGCCCATGTTGCCCATGGTATATAATTATGTTAGGAGCAAAGAGTGAAGCAAGGAAGTCCTTGCCCAGTTCAAAGCATAGCTGCATGATATGTACTGAATAAAATCACAACTTAAAATATGAGGACCGTTCTCCAATTTAGGGTTCTTGACCTATAAACTGTGCCTGAAAGATGAAAGCAATCCCTATAAACCAATCCTTTTGTTCCCTCTTCAACTAGTTGATGTCACCTTGACCATGAAGCGGACAATGACTTGTAAACAGTTGATATTCTGTCGATAGCCAGTTGTAGAACATTCCCAAAAGAGGGGTTTTTTTCCCCCTCCCATCTCGTCTTCCTATAATATGTCGAATTTCCTATAATGTGTTTTCAAGAATGCCAATTCATGGTAATGAACCAATAAAACAAGCCATCAAAAGTGTGGATATGACCACAATATCCTTGAACGCACTTTACATGGCCTTATGCATATCAATTAGCTACTCTACTTTCAATTTCTCTCAGAGATTTCGTCGAGCACGTTCTTCGGGTGAAACAAATTCTGCGTGTGGTAAAACTGAATTATCCCAGCATGCACATGCGGTAGGATCCAAGAACGCAAAATCGATAATCAGAAAACCTAGACCATGGCGAAAACCGGCGATCATCATATTCCTTGGCTTCCTCTCGAAATTATAAAAACTGCAACTATATATTGTTTTGGAGGAAGGATATGGAATTGGAGGGAGGGGGGAGCTGACCCGGAGGCGGCGGCGGAGGAGGGGCAGAGGACGCGGGTGGTGCCGGGAGAACGATATTTTCCCACCCCGGCGGGACGGCTTCCGGGGAGCTGCCCATCGTTGGTACGATTTTGTTCGGGCGGAGACGGAGAAGAGAGCGCGTTTAGTTTGTCCACCCGCCGCTTGGGATATCTGCAGGCTCGTGGGAGGATTTGGTTTTTTTTTCGAACCTCATATTTATAGAAAAACGAATTATATTGCTGATTGGATAGCCTCGTATACTGCTCGCCGGGCAGGTGCTTTTCTTTGAAAAAAAAAAGTTTTTGAGTCTCTTCCTCCTTCTTTCCGTCAATTTTGTTTTTAATTTTTTTTTAAATATACTTATGTACATTTAAGATAAATCACCATTATACCGAAAATTAAAAAAAAATTGAAGCCACCTACGAGCGCGTGAGGGAGTAGAAGACTCCAAAGCCTAAGTATTACATGTATTAGTATAAAATTATTATATGATGGACAAATATAGATATATTACAAAATTATTTATATCAATGAACTAGGACTTGTCCTAATCATCGTAGGTCTCTTCTTAGCAATCGAGTATTTGGGGCTCAAATTTTGGATGATGCATCTTTAAACATTTAAGTTTGATTAAGATGGTCCCCTTTTCCTTTTTTCTTAAAATAAAAGACAGCTATAAATATTAAATATTTTAAAAAAAGTCGTGGTAACCAGTCTTAGGTATAAAACTATCATAAATGCCTCTCATTTTCTTATGAACGAAAATATTCTCAATAAAAAAAATTCAAAAAATTATAGCCAAATGAATATAGAAACAAGTTGTGCATTAACCAAGCATACTTTTCATGTTAAATAGTGGTACAAATGCCAAGAATGGGAGAGTTGAGCTAAACACAACATTATTTGGAGCATTATCACATTATCTCTAAAACCTATACCAATTGTGATCCAACAACAGATGCTAATGCAATATTAATGAGAATGGTTTTTATGTAATTTTTTAAAAAAATGGATTTGATATTGTAAAATTTTGTAACAAATTTGGTAGGATTTTATCATTTAAAATGAAGAACATGGATGAGATGGTCGAAATTTCTTATGCTTACCCAAAGAGGTAGGCTTAGAGGTTGGGAGGTGTAGGGATGACCACAAGATGATTATAACAACTTAAGAAATTATGTGGCTAAGATTTGTTTCTTTGAAATTAGGAGTGAGGATAAGATGGTGAGTGTTTATTAAGTTCATAAAGATCTAAGGTTGAGGTTAAGGTTAAAGCTCTTACCAATAGGATAAGAGAGTGTATGAAAAAGGACAAATGAAGAGTTGGATGTCATGCTACTTAGATGGCATGAATAGTGATAAATGTGGAAATGGATAAAGGAGTGTCGGTTAAAATTGAATAATAAAAAGCATATAGGTGCGAGATTAATATATGAAGATTTTTTTATATAGAATGGTTTTCGCTTGGACCGGTGGTTTGAGTTTTTGATATGGATTGGATATTGTTGCCTTAGCTTAGTGACCATGGTTTAGGCTCCAGTTAGCTATGACTTGAGCTTAGATTAACCTTGACTTGGTCTTGAGTTTGCTAGGGTTCGGATTTGGCTAGCTACGTTTTGGGATTGGTTGGTTATGGGTTGGTTTGACTAGTCGTGGCTTGACCTATTGGAATCGGTTTGCCTATGAGTTTCGACTCCATTTGGCAAAGTTTTTAGATGGTATGGTGGTATTTGGTAAAAAATCGAAAAGCTATTTTGGCTTTATCAGAAAACTGAAAAGGTCTATTTGAAAAAAAGTTCTATTTTGAAGCTTCTTTCCAAAAGTGCATCCATCCCATGTTGGAAAGCTGTTTTGATTTTAATAAAAAAAAATTTATGATCAAAATACGCACCAACAAATCTCATAATTATATCTTACATCAATAATTTCATAATATATTATTATACTACAAATATAATATAATAATAAATTAACAATAAATTATATGATTGTAGTAAAATATAATTATAATATAATATATTCTTATATTTAGAAAAAGCTCTATTTTGGAGCTTCTTCCCAAAAGTGCATCCATTCCTTGTTGGAAAGCTGTTTTGATTTTAATAAAAAAATTTTATGACCAAAATATGCACCAACAAATCTCATGATTATATTTTATATCTATAATTTCATAATATATTATTATACTATAAATATAATATAATAATAAATTAATAATATATTATATGATTGTAGTAAAATATAATTATAATATAATATATTCTTATATTTTATTATAAGCATAATATAACATATTATTACAATCATAATTTTATATTATTATAATAATAATAATAGTCATATTATCATAATATATGATATTATTATAATACTGGTAATATAATATACGATTAATAATATAAAAAATAATATATTAGATTATATTATATTCTATTATCTGATTATATCATAATAATATTATATTCCATTATAATATACGATCTTTCAACCCATCGCGAGGGTCCCCATCCCGTTTCCCCTTCCTTTCATCTCCCGACGACGCCCGCTCCGCCTTTTGCTCCATGCTCCTCCACGGCGTGCCCGCTCTCCGACCGCACCCTCCCTCTTCCATCAAGGGTCCGCCCGTGCGATCCCTCCCCTCCGTTGCTCGCTTCCTCCACACCCTCGCCTTCAAAATCCCCTTTCAGCCCACCGACATCTTCATCGCCTCCGCCATTGTTGATGCGCACGCCAAGTACGCCCTCCTCCCGAACGCCCGCCGACTGATCGACGAGATGGCCCAAAACAACGTCCTCTCCAAGACCGTCCTCATCTACAGCCTTGCCCAAAATCCGCGCTAATCCAACGACTTCACCTGCTCTCATGTCGTCCGCATCTGCAGCAGCGCCACCCTCCTCGACCTTGGCTGCCAAGTCTATGCCTGCTGCCTCAAGTCCGGCTACAATGCCTTACCCTTCGTTTGGCAGCTCCTCAACTCTCCCTACTAGAAATGCAGCCTCGACCATCCCCACCAGTGCCTGATGAAATGCCCGAAAGGAACCTCGGTGTGTTATTCTAATCACCTTTGCCCAGCATGGCCACACCCATGCTGCCTTCGACAACTTCCTCCTTGCAGCCCGACTACACATTTGTCTGTTTGTTTTTTGTTTTTTTTTGGGTACATCTCACACTAGTCTTATATGAGCATTGCCATCTGAATCAAAAAATAAAATATTTCAAAAAAATAGAGCATCAGATACAAAACGGGTCTAGAGAATCTCTCTAAAATAGTGAGCAACAAAGAAAACGACCCAACCAGCGGCTCTATTTGTCATTCAGAGCACATGTACAATCTAAAAGGCATCACACTCTCTCAGTAGCATTCATATGTCTTCTAGAAGTGGCTGGTCGAATACTTTCGGCCCCTTCTGTAGAATCCACTCAGAATAATGCTTTCGATCTCCGACTACACATTTGTATGCTTTCTCAGTGCTTGCACCAAATAAAAACCTATTTACATCGTTTTAGAGAAAGAATAACCATGAGGCATCTTGCATTGTTTCCATTATTTAAAATAATTATTTAGATTTATTTCTTTTTAATCTACAAATTAATTGCGATTTCTATTAAATTATTATTAATATCTTTTATTTTTATATATATTTATTCTTATTTTACTAATATATTTAGATTGAGGATATGTGTTGGCGTGGGGCTACTTTATACCCTTCTGAAATGGTGACGACACTTCTTTTAGATATTCCGACCGAATAGGTCCTACATGCTTGCATTTCCCAGCTGCTACTCCAAACAAAAGAAGTGACGGTGCATCGTACTCAAACAATGCAATTCCAGCTTCACGCAACATCTTTTATAGCAGCCAGTTTCTAATTGAAAGGAACCAAACGATCCCTAAATTTGTGAACCCGAAACTTAAGAAAGTAACACTATAACCAATACATTCTCAAAAAACGGTCAACCAAACTTCTATGCACTCATGATGTGAACTTCGAAAAATTTAGATTTGGATCCATTTTCAAGGCAAATTATGGTTCAAACATATAACCGTCAACCATCAATGTCATTCTTTATCGCTGCGGATCCACCGCGATAGCACGAGCAATGCCCCCGCGTGCGACCCACACCAAATAAAATCTACAGAAAGGACACGCATCTATCCGCCGTTCAAAGGTCCCAAACCCCACCACCCGGGGTCCAAACCTTAGTGCCCCAAACGGCGTCGCTTGCGTGCCGTCCACGACCTTTCTTGCCTTCCCCACATGCTTTTCCCTCGCCTCTAAGCGATCCGCCCCTTCTTCCGGATCAACACGCAGCAAGTTCTACAAACCCTTTCCCGCCACGTAAGCAAAATAGGTGGCCTCACAAAAACTTCATATGGATCCACTCCAATCAACGGTAGATCCCCAGTTTCATAGAAGCTAACATCTACCTGATCTTAGAGAGAGAAAGCGGTGCTGGCATTGACCCACTTCCTTATCGCGCACAGCTTCAACCTCAAGCTTTGCCTTCCCCCCCGCCCTCTACCTGTCTCTCACTCACTGTAGCGAATTCCAATAATTTCTAAAGATTTTTTAGGGTTTCTCAATTCCTCTCCCAGATCTCTCATAGAGGGTTTGCTTTGCTCTCTATCCTCCGATCCGCCGCCGCCGAGCCTCAGATCCTTATTCCTTTGATGAATGGCTTCCGGGTCTCTGGTGGGCGGCGCCGCCGGCGGCGAAGGTTCCCGGGAGAAGCACCGGTGGACGGCGGATAGCAAGGTCTACACCCGCAAGTCCCACAGCAAGAACCACCCCAAGCCCTCCAGCGGCGCGACCGGCTCTGACGCCCCGCGCCCGCCCCCGCCTGCCCCCTCCTCCAAGCAAACCCTCGCCACTACCACCGATGACGTCCACTCCTCGCTCCAGCAGCCCCCTCTGCCGCCCCATCACCGCCGCCCCCGGTCCGCCGCCTCGGACGACAACGCCTCCAGCCTCAACCACGGCCCGCCGCCGGACCCCTCCAAGAACCACTCCAGCCGCCGCTCCCCCAATGGCCAGCACCGCGTCGTCACCATCAGCCTCGCCGCTCGGCCTCGCCACGAAGTCCGGGTGCTCCGCCGGCGGCTCATCGCGGAGCTCGAGCAGGTCCGCTCCCTGGTCAAGAGGTTCGAGGCCCGCGAATCCCAGCCTTCCACCACCGCCGCCCCGGCCTCCCAGCTCTCTGTCAACGAAGTCATCACACCTCTCTCTTCCAAGAGAGCTGCCGCGAATTCGGAGGCAGCATCCACCACGGCGGCCCCGCTCCGCCGCCAGCTTGGCGTCTCGGTGCCAGAAAATAGCGTCGATGAGCCGTTGGAGAAGGAGAAGCGGACGCCCAAGGCCAACCAGTTGTACCGGAACTCGGATTTCGTCCTTGGAAAGGAGAAGTTCCCGGTGCCGGAGCTTCACGGTCACAAGAAATCAAAGGCCAATGGAAGCAAGAAGCATTCGATGGGAGAGATGGACTGCGGCGCTCAAATGGTCGACAAGATGCTCGACGCCCACGCCTTAAATAGCTGCAGCGCTCTGCTCCAGAAGCTCATGAAGCACAAGTATGCGTGGGTGTTCAACACGCCAGTTGACGTGAAGGGCCTCGGCCTAAATGATTACTACAACATCATCAAGCACCCAATGGACCTCGGCACCGTGAAGTCCCGGCTATCCAAGAACTGGTACAAGACCCCCTCAGAGTTCGCTGAGGACGTCAGACTTACCTTCCGCAATGCTGTGACCTATAATCCCAAGGGTCAGGATGCCCACTTCATGGCTGAGCAGCTCTCCCAAATCTTCGAGCAACGGTGGCCTGCTATTGAGGCTGAGTACACCTATCTCTCACATCCCCCGCCTCCGACCATAACCACCACCAAGAAGGCTCAGCAGGTTGACATGCGAAGGACCCTCGAGATGTTGGACTCCACTGTCCACACCATGCTGGTCGATTTGAAGCCCCAACAGGTGAATTATACCCGACATTTAGGTCGGCCTCCAGCCTTGAAGAAGCCAAAGGCTAAGGACCCAAACAAGAGGGATATGACATTTGAGGAGAAGCAGCGGCTGAGCCGTCGTCTGCAGAGCCTGCCATCAGAGAAGCTAGACAATATCGTGCAGATTATCAAGAAGAGAAACTCCTCTCTAAGCCAGCATGATGATGAAATTGAGGTGGATATCGACAGTGTGGATGCAGAGACTCTTTGGGAGCTTGATAGATTTGTGACCAATTATAAAAAGAGTCTTAGTAAGAACAAGAGGAAGGCTGAGCTTGCCAATCTAGCCAGAGCACAGGCCAAGCACCAAACCCAGGAAAGAATGCAGGAAAAGGTATGGGTTAGAGAATCTCGGGCTAATAGCTATCTATTTGCTTGAATTTACCCATTAACCTTTTGTCTATAATTTCTTCTAGATTCCTGATGCTGGTGTTCTGGAAGTTCCCAAGGAAAGCAAGACAGGTAAATTTATTGATTGCACTTGTTTTTGGCTGTTATATTTGTTTCTTCATGAGTTATATTCTGATTGTGCAAATGTTGTAAAAACAACAGTGGATGGAGAGAATGCTGCATCTATGTCTCTGGTTGGAGGAGAAAAAAAAGGGGCCAGTAGATCAAATAGCTCAACCAGCTCTAGTAGTGACTCAGGATCCTCCTCCGGTGGTAATATGTTCATTGCAATGACATTTTATTAGTTTTAGAAAGCTAAATGGGGATATTTTCGGTACACTGACCTGTGTCCTTGTGAATTCTAACCCAGCCAACAATTCTCTTGTTTTCACTATGCCATCCCTTGACAAGAAAGGATTCTTGTCGTTTTCTTTTAAAAAAACCTAATATTGCTTATAAGCTCATATGATCACTAGGAGTATCCTTTTGTGTCCAGCAGTTCTTGTGAGTTTGATTTATTTAATATTTAATTGATATATCCACTTATAGCTGAGATGATTTGCAGATTCTGATAGTGAAAGTTCCTCAGGATATGGATCCGATGCAGCGCATTCACCTAGGACATGAATGGTTAAAAGCAGGTAGGGATCTTTTTTTTATAAAAAAAAATTTAGCATTTAGTACTTTAGGCTGTGTTTACTTGGAGAATAAGAAAAATTGAAATAGTGAAAGTTGTGCCTGTTGGCATAGTTGTTCCACTAGTTGTGCCTGTCTGGCTAGAAATTTGTAGTCCTGTCTGGCATAGCTAATTGTGTTGTTTGGCTGCGGTACGATGTAAAAGCTTGCTTTTGGCATAAGATGGATAAGTGACATTTTTACCCTTATCATCTATCATTGACTTGCATATCTTAAGGTATTTTGTTAAAATAAATATTCAAGCAACCAGTGAGTGTGCTAATAATATGAATATATAAGCACGACATATAAGCATGGAAAAAAATGTAATGCTTATAATTCAACTACATATGATTTCTAAAATGACAATTACCTTACCACAATCCCAAATAAAATTAGTAACATGTTTTTATGATACGATGGGTAAATGATATGCTCACCTTTGTCTGTTGTCTTTTCTTTCTTTCTTTTTTCTCAAATTTACAAGATAAAATGGGGAGGGGAACCCAATAAGATTCACCTTTATTATGAGAAAATGTTCCAAATAAATAATTCACCTTTGTTCTTCTTCACCTTTGTTATAAAATTCTCTTCCGCATTCCCAACTAACTCATATTAATCCACTTAGATGTACACACATTTATGAAGGTGAGGAATGAAGGGTAGTTTTGGCCATTGAAAAAAAATAAGGCTGGGATAGATTGAAGCATTTGTGAAAAGAATAGCTTATGATAGGGTTCTCTTGGAATAGTTATGCCTGTCATGAGATGCTTTGACCGGCATAACTAGTTCTCATTTATGCGAGTTTCTTAAGGCTGCCTGGCAAGCATAAGCCTTAGTCTAGGCCTTACGTCTGCCTTAAGCCCCGAACTAATGCGGCCTTAGAGTTCTTTTTTAGGTATTGGTGATTAAAGATAGCTCTAAGATTTGTAGCATATCAAGCTCAACTCAACATTTTTTTTGATCATCTTTTCAATTTGAAAATGAACGGCGAAGTATGATTCCCTTTTTATTGTCAAAATACTAAGCATATTTTAATACTTATTCATTTAAGATATGTCTCTCTTTGAAGATAATGCTGACAAAATCAAAATTTTTTACTTGGGTGCATGAATAGAATTGGTTCTCTTTGCAAGGATATGTTTTTTGGTGTTTTACTTATTAGTATAATTTGTTGGAAAAATGATTGCTATTTAGTTGAGTTCTAGATTTGCATGAGCATGTAGATAATATCATCTATCCATATTCATGCAAGGATCCCACCATGCCTGTGTGGGTCCAAGCAGTGAGCTGTGTGTGTCTGTGTGTGTTGGGGGGATGTCCATGTAATGAGTTGTGTATATGTGTATGTTGGGGGGATGTCCATGTAATGAGTTGTGTATATGTGTATGTTTGGGGGATGTCCATGTAATGAGCTGTGTGTGTGTGATTTCATTGACATGCATGTTTATAGCATTCCGAAGTTGAAAGGTATGACATCTTTGATGTGCGTGTTTCCTTGAAAAATCCACTCATGAGTTAAACATGCTACTGCTACTTGTACTTGGAGAGAGTAAGACGAATGATTATCTTAGTCAAAGACTATAGAGGCCTATAGTTTCTAACACCCATTAGGTTTATAAGTAACATCCATGCTGTCCCGAACTGAACTTTTTATGGTGGATAACTACATCAACTAATTGATACCATTTGAAGTGGTAGTGCACAATAGAACTAAAAATGGTAATTTTGCAAAACCATAAAATTAGTATATTTAAAGAGGCATGTAGGTATGCACATAGGAAGTTATCAGGATATCAAGTTTCCATGTCTATTCTTGTTGCAAAGCAACTGTGGAATGGCTAAGTTATAATGGAAGACTGGCTCTTTGTTTTGAAGGGTGTAAGAAAGTGGTTTGTGAAGAATATTTTACTAATAATATATTTTTTCGTTGAAGGACAGATTTCTCTAGAGATGCATATGAGTAGTGGATTTATTTGATAACCTAATTTGTTTTGGCGGTACCACTTTTTCTATGTTTTAGAAAACCAAGTAGGGGGAGCTTATAAGCGAGGGCCCAATTTCATTTGAGTGAAGATTTATGTGGTATAATAATCTAAAATGATTTTCGAACTAGTTTTCAATGGAACTAATGATAACCTTATTAAGAAGAGTGGCCAACACTTATACTAATTATAACCAAGGAATGTGGAACTATCCCAAACCGCCCAGTTCAAGGCGTACCAAGCCTGCCCGATGGCGCATCGGAATGGTTCCAGCATTCAAAATGAGAAATCAATAGGAGGGGGAGAGAGGGAAGGAAAGAGAGGAAAAGAGAGAGAGGGAGAGGAAGGGAGAGGGAGAGGGAGAGGGAGAGGGAGAGGGAAGAAGGGCCGGAGCAGGGGCTCCTCCCTTCAGACCCCTATTCCGAAAGAATCAGGGGCAGAATCAGGGGTCTGGAGGGCGGAGCCTCTGCTCCAGCCCTCTGCTGTCCTTCGACGCCCTTTGGTCTCTCCCTCCTTTCTTCCCTCGCCCTCCCCTTCTCTCTTTTTTCTTCTCTCTTGTTCTCTCTCGCCCTCTCTGCTATGTCGGTACGGGTCCGACACAGAATGATATGCGGGCATACTGAACCATGCTGCTGGCCGACTGGTACGGGCTCCAATACTGGCACGGCGAACCTTGATTCTAATAATTTTTGCTAACGATACTAATTATAACTTAACAATGGCTTAAATGACTAAGATTATAAGCTTACAACCATGTTTGGAGTTCATTATTTATGTGTGTATGCACAGGTTTTTACTCTACAGCTCATTGCAACCTATCATAATTCAAACGTACAAATAGAATCTTTTTGGCATTTCAATAATCCTTAGCCACTATCAGTTTGAGGGCGTATGGTGTATCATATCTGTTAGCAAAGAACCACTTTTTGTTGTTTGGCATGTTACAGAGGCTTACTTTGGGGAAAAAATGCTAGATTACAAAACTTAGGTTGGAGGATGAAGAGGATGGAGCACTGGAGATGGATGGTTAGGGAGGAGAGCAGCAGGGGTACATCACTTTTTGGCATTGTAGGATGCTTATTGCATGTCCTTACCTTTGGTTTCTGACATAAGGTTGATTTGATTTCATTTTCAAAATCTAATTTTTAGGGCTTTGCTATGCCACATGTTATAAGGGATTCTAGTCAACTAAACAATCAGTTATGGAACCCTGAAGCCATGTTTATTTGGTTAATGCCAAATTGTATTATCTAAAAACTGCCTGTACTGGCGTAACCTGAAACCTAAACATTAAGTTATTTCCATTGTACACTATAATATCTAACAATCATGCCAGATGCATACTGTGATAATCTACATCCACAACCTGCAATTAGATGTGATTGTCATTGTGTTGTTAATTGGTTATAGCTTGTGGAGTGCTTTAGAAATTCTTTGGTAAAGGAGCATATATCTTAAGGAGAGTAGATTTTTTCAATATCTAAAAGCCAACTACTTCCTACTCCAATCTGCCAAGACATGATCATGTTCTAATTACCATTGTTTTGCCTGGTGGCAATCATTGTCAGATCATGAACTGGGGACTCATTTTTTTTGGTTAGCATATGTGAATGTTTGAATTATGTAGGTGATATCACTCTTTCTAGCAATATGCTGCACTTTGTTGAACATCGAGGAAGCTTTCTTGATAGTCCTCTATCTTTAGCCAAGGAATTGCATGACTCAAATCTTTTTCCAATCTGGAGGGGTGGGTGAAATGATGAAATTGAACATGTATTTATTTTCAGAAAAGAAAGGCCTTTTAATTTTTCCATAGTACTGTCTTGTTGTGTAACTGATTTACCATGTATTATTTCCAGGAGATTATTTTAGTAGTTTTGTCAGATTGGGATCAGTAATTTCAGATCCAGAGGTATCAGGAAACTTGCAAGTGTACAATTTCTCCCATATTGAGGTGCAATAGGAAGGCTTACTAGACAGCGAAGGCAGTGGTTAGTTTTTCATAATTGGATGATGTAACATGCATTGAAATAAATCCCTGTTGTGTCACTGTGGCACCCAATCTGGCTACTAGTTGATATTTTGAAGAACTGCAGACTGTACTGGCCCATAGGTTTAATTCTGGCAATTTCATTTTGCTTGTCTTGGTTTACTTTCAGGCAAATGATTAAACATGCTGGATCCTTTTGTGGGGGAAAAATTGCATCAAGCGGCGCTATGCTTATTCCTTATCTAGAATGAAACAGAGCTGTGGTTTAAAATTTGATCTGAAGTTTATTGCATGTAGAAACTAATATCATTAGAGGCATACTGTTTATTGAATGCATGAGCTTACCATGTTGCTGAGGTATTTGAAGTGAAAGGGGAAGCAGGAAACAGAAAGTTTGACCCCAATAATAGGCCTCCAGTTCTCTTAACAATTATGATCATATCAAAATATTCAATACAGCGGATTGTTTGTATTATTTTAGTGAAAGTATTATACTGCAGATGGTTTGGTGATTCTTTCTTGTTTATAATTGCCAACTTTTTTCATCATGAGTTTGTTCACAGTTATTTTCCATATTTCATTGTATTAACTTCTGGTTGTATGAATATAACATTTTATTCTTATTTCCAATTGCAGATGTTCCATGCGAAGCTGACAATCTGCATTGCCAATGAGTTTTGAGATCATTTTGCCCCAAAAGGAAGTGACCTGTAATATTGGACATCAACTTTCCCTGTGATACTGCTCTTTTATTTTCTTGTATATGCTTGTTTGATAGTTGCAGGAAAACTCTGACTGTAACCTGGTGGTCATTGGGGAGGGGAGGATGCTGGTCTTGTCAATATCATGCAAATGTGTAATGTATGATTTGTAATCTATAGATTCTGGAAGGTAGGTTTCTTTTCCAGTCTCTGATCCTTTCTCATCAATGTGGCTGCTTGACAGCATGGAAATACCAGCAGCCTCTTAATTCAGTCAGACTAACAGAATATGTTGCAAGTAAAATTGGGGGTCTGAAGTATCTTCATCAGGTTGTAAGTTAACGCATCCCATAAGGTGGAGATGGAGTTTTGCTTGAATATCCAGAATGAACCACCGCAGTGATTGGGTATCCTTTTGGGTGTATGTTTTCTTCTTTTCAGATGCTGCTGGTTGGTAGGTTCACTTGATGTTAGCTTATTAACTCCAAAGATCAAATTCTTCCACAATTTTCTTCTGATAAGACAGCGGTAAGCATATTGACGATAAGTTTGGCATCACTTCTGGACATTCCTCACTTTTCCTTGGTATATAAAGGAAATGTGCTGTGCTTTTGATGTTCAAGTAACAAACGTCAACTATTCAAAATCTTTTTGTTGCAGGTTGTTCTCTACAACCTCAGGTTGATTCAAGTGAAAAATTGCTGGCAGGAGTTGAGAAAGGGAGAGGAGAATAGAAATGAAAAATGAAAAGAGAACCTTGTATGTGAACCAAGTTTTAGGGACATTTTTTTTACTAATCTGGTTTCCTGTATCATACTTCGCAAAACAAAGAATTTATGTGGTTGAATCTAAATTTTGGAATGACTGCAATGAAAGATAATTTGAGTCTTGAATATGGACTAGCTATATACTTTGATGCAGGATAGGTAAACATCAAGTTGAAATTGAATTTTAAATATGAAAAAGGAGAGTGGTGGGGACCAGATTTTGATACAAAAATTATGTTCCTTGTGAGGGTCTTGTTTACTTCAAACTGTTGATCTTCATGTTGGTTATGATTTATGTGTGCAAATTTGGGTGCTGGAAGGTCTAGAGAGGTAGATGTCTCAACGTATTACGAGGAAGAAATACTTCTCGAATTCTGTTAGAAACATTCCTGAGATATCAGTGAACTGTTAGAAGGGCTGTAAGCTTCGTTCATGTTAATTTTGGAATACCAATGAAAGTATTGTGATATCGAGATGTCCTAGTGAGAGTACAACTACATGCTGGTGCAGTTTCCCTTTACCATGAAATGAATTGGGGGATAGCTGGTGATGAAATTAAGGGATATCTCAATACGGTGCTGAAGTTTATCTTGGTGGTAAATCATTGATCATTCAAGTGACTCTGGACCACTGGTCCAGGATGGAAGCAAGAAACGTTGATGTGAATGAATTCTACTGCCAAAAGTGTCAAAATAGGTCTTTCAGGTCCATATCTATGTTCAAGTGCTCCACCACTGCATGTTGTCCGCCAACAGAAATGTCACAATAGATGGTTGGTGGCCTGAGAGAAGATAAGTTGGTATAAGATTTGGGTCATTGAATATGTTAAGACTTCTTTTTTTTTTTTTTTCTGAGAACAAATATTTTAAGACTTCAACTTTCTTGTAAGTGACAGGTTGTTCACGTACCCCAGGGATGTCACATGTAATGCTTGTAGTGAGATAAAGCAGAAATAGTGCAATTGTAAGGTCGAGGAAATGCAGAGGCATCGAGAGTAACCCCAAAATTTTTGTTATATTATAAAGTATCAATCCCAAAATTTCAAGAGCCTAGGCTAGTGTTTTTTTTTTTTTTAAGAAAAAAAAACAGTGCAGAAATTTGTAGTTAGTACTTATTTCAGTCGCGATACATATGATGGCTCGAAACTATGGCTCGGCTCCAGGCATCTTCAACATGAACATGGTAAACTTTTTCTTTTTTCCATATAAGTCTTGAATAACATGATTAGCTAATCTAAGGCATGTTTGTTTATAAAATATGCAAAAGCTCTTGTACTCGCACAATATATTTAGTAATTATCAGGACATATCACAAAGAATCATGTCATTCCTTGAAAGTTAAAAACATATTAAAAATTTCTCACAGTTAATCTATGTTGGGGGAAAAAGTGGACCATCCCACAAGTACAATTAAAGCACCCAAATCCGACAGCAAGACCGAGCTCATGCAACCGAGCTCAGAAGGTTGAGCTCATGCAGCCGAGCTCCGAAGGCCGAGCTCATGCAGGCTGAGCTTAGAAGACCGAGCTCATGCAGCCGAGCTCCGAAGGTCGAGCTCATGCAGCCGAGCTCAGAAGACCGAGCCCATGCAGGCCGAGCTCAACCAGCCGAGCTCATGCAGGCCGAGCTCAGAAGGCCGAGCTCATGAAGACTGAGCTCATGCAAGCCGAGCTCACGCAGGCCGAGCTCAGAAGGCCGAGCTCATGAAGAGTTCATGCAGCCGAGCTCCGAAGGCCGAGCTCATGCAGGCCGAGCTCATGCAGCCGAGCTTAGAAGACCAAGCTCATGCAAGCCGAGCTCAAGCAACCGAGCTCAGAAGACCGAGCTCATGCAGCCGAGCTCATGCAGGCCGAGCCCAGAAGGCCGAGCTCGTCGTCCACGCACTGCGGCCATGCCCTGCAGCAGTCTCACCGCACCATGCTTTACTTGCCGGCCACGCCACGACATATTAACTAGGAACCATACCCTGCTACGACTGTCAACCATTAAATGCGCACGATCTCCACGGACCTCCAGCTTACTCAAAACCTCAGGCCATCCACGGCAACTCGCCGACTCACTCAATTTCGTCTAGTCACCCACGGCAACTCATTAATTCACACGATCACGCCCAATCATGATGGTAACTCATTAAATTCGCCTGGTCACATCACAGGTAACCCAGGCACCCCTCCTATAAAAGGAGAACTTCTCCCCCTTGGGAGGGGGCTAACTTCTGGTTGTGACTTCTACATACACCCAACTCCTTCTCCAAAATTAAGCCCTCCTCTGACTTAAGCATCGGAGGGCCGGCGTCGGAAATTCCGGCTACCGATTTTTTGCAGGTCCCCTGGAGGACGCCGCTCGCCGACGTACCGCCCGCACCGAAGCTCCTCGTCCTCGGCTAGTGGTCACCCCCGGGTCCAATTTCCAGCAACAGTTAGCGCTAGAGAAAGGGCCCGAATTGTGGCCATGAAGTTGAGAAGCAAAGGAGCCTCTAATGCCTCCCGACGTCCCCAACCAAGCCCTAGGCACTCTGTTCAAAACTCACCACCAAGACCTCCAGCGGATCCAGTCCCCCAAGTCCAACCAGAGCAGTTCAACGTGCTTGTTCAACAAGTCCAAGCACTCACTGCGGCCGTCCAAGGCCTACAGCAAGTAGAAGATCAACCTCTACTCCCTCCTCACGAGCATGAGTCCTCAGGATGCCGCTTGCGACGTCATTTTTCTGTAGAGCGTCGCCACCACCGAAGCTCCCACCGAGCTCGACCCCCAAGCCGGGAGAGCTTGTCGCGCATCCATTATCCTGAGAGTTTGCACCGAAGCCTGACGCCTTGAGTACGGGAGCACCCATCTAAGGCAGGGTCTGCCCCATGCCAAGTTGCAACAGGAGCCCCACCCGAGCTTGGCAGAAAAGTCGAGGACTTGGAGCGGCAGATACAAATGCTTCAAAACCGAGGCCCGAAGCGATACGCCGACCTTGACTTTACAACAGAGTCTTCATTCCCTCGATGGATCATGGATGAGTCAATCCTCCAGAGGTTCAAGATGCCACAGATTGAGCCATAACTCATCCGATCCTCTGGATCATTTGGATAGCTACAAGACCCTTATGACACTCCAAGGAGCCACAGACGCTCTACTCTGCAAAGCCTTTCCAGCAACTCTCCGCAAGGCAACTCGTCTTTGGTTCTCCAGACTAAAGCCCAGCTCAATTCTCTCCTTTGAATAGTTGGGCAGGCAGCTCGCCACCCATTTTGCCGCTAGCCGGCGTCAGCACCGGACCTCGGATTCTCTCTTTGCCATCAAGCAGAAGGAGGGAGAATCCTTAAAAGACTACATCAATCGCTTTACCTCGGCCACATGGGAGGTTCGCGATCTCGACCAGTCAATCGCCATGTCGGCATTGAAGACTGGGGCTCGGTCCTACAAATTTCTCTTCTCCATCGAGAAGAGCTTTCCTGTCGACTTTCTTGAAATGTTGGCCGGAGCTTGCAAGTACGCCAAGGCTGAGAAAGCCATGGCCTCTTGGCGGGAGGCAGCCGAATGACCTGCCAAGATGCAGAAGAAGCGCCAGGAGGAGCACTCCCAACCAAGCAGTAGATTCCCCTGGCATGAGAAAGAGCCTCCTTGGCCCGAGAGCCTAGCTCGCCCGAGGTCTCTCCTCCAAAAGTTTCAGACATACACTCCCCTCACATCCACCCGAGCAGAGATCCTCATGGAGATTGAGGGTCAGGGCTACCTCCGACCTTCATTGAGAATGCGACCGACAGAGTCGCGGAAGTACTCGAAAAAGCACTGCCACTTCCACCGAGATCACGACCATGATACGGAGGATTGCTACGAGCTCCGTGATGAGATCGAGACACTTGTCCGCCGAGATCGGTTGAGTTGTTTTATCCGCGATCATGCCTACAGGAGAGAGCCTGAGGAACAAAACCTAGTGTCACGTGATGAGCGGAACAACAACTGACCTCTCGTGGGCATCATCAATACCATCAGAAGGCGGGCGAGTAGGGACACCTGAAGCATCGAGCTCGGAAGAAAGAGCTTCCTCAAAGCATCCGTGCACTGCGAAAGTTGTTTTCTTTTCCGATGAAGACCAAAAGGGTGTTGAGCCCTCTTTATGACGACGCTGTATCTATTTCCTTCATCATTGCAAGGCTTTAAAAAGTATTTTAGTACATAATGGAAGCTCAGCTGATACCTTATTTTGTAATGCCTTCCGAAGGATGAGCACTCCTCTGGCTAGATTCACAAGAGATTCCATCCCAAGAAAGTACTATGAAGTTAAACCTTCTCATGGTCCGGGTCAGCTTAGCCTACAATGCAACTCTTGGCCAACCAAGGCAACGACGAGATCGGGTCCAGCTTGTCCAAAAAAAAAAAAAAAAAAAACAAAGCTCTTGGGTACCCATGGATCATGCATAATCATAGCTCCTCGATCTCGAGGGGAAGCGGCGCGGCCCAGAGCTCAACACGTACCGCTTAACGGCCTCCAACGACTCCCAGCCGGTGCTGAGCCAAGTCCTAAGGGACCTCGAAGCTTGGGAGCTGTTAAAATGTCTCCAAAAGGTACCTCCATCTCCAACATTGCCCTCCCTCGTCTATGTTCTCGTGCTGATGCTTACCTTCGAGCTGAGCTCTTCCGTACTTGAGCTCATCTAAGTGCTCGAGCCCTTCTGTACTCGAGCTCATCTAAGTGCTCGAGCCCTTCGGTTCTCGAGCTCATCTAAGTGCTCGAGCTCTTCCGTACTCGATCTCATCTAAGTGCTCGAGCCCTTTCGTACTCGATCTCATCTAAGTGCTCGAGCCCTTCCGTACTCGAGCTCATCTAAGTGCTCGAGCCCTTCCGTACTCGAGCTCATCTCGAGCTCTTCCGTACTCGAGCTCATCTAAGTGCTCGAGCTCTTCCGCTCTCGAGCTCATCTAAGTGATCGAGCTCTTCCGTTATACTCATCTAAGTGCTCGACGACATTTCGACGCCATTTCAATGACATTCGACGCCATTTCGACGACATTCGACGCCATTTCGATGTCACTTCGACGACATTTGACGCCACTTCGACGACTTTCGATGACATTCGACGACTTTCGATGACATTCGACGACTTCGATGCCTCCTACGACAACACTCCCTGATCTGAGTGGGGGCACCCTGCTGAGTCGACCATAAGCTAAAGAAGGCCACTGAAGTCGACCTCGGAGCAGAGTCGTTTATCTCGACTTGGACAGCTCGACTTAAGGCCGTTAGCTCCGACTGCACGAGAGGTATACCCTGCTTAGCACATACATCTCCATAGACATTTGGCTATATTATAGGACGATCGACGACTGGACTACTTCCTTCGCCCGAGCCAAAAAGTAGCTCGAACTCGGAAGTCAGGGGTAGTGTTGGGAGAAAAAGTGGACCACCCCACAAGTACAATTAAAGCACCCAAATCCGACAGCAAGACTGAGCTCATGCAGGCCAAGCTCATGCAGCCGAGCTCATGAAGACCGAGCTCATGCAAGCCGAGCTCAGAAGGCCGAGCTCATGAAGACCGAGCTCATGCAGGCCGAGCTCATGCAGTCGAGCTCAGAAGGCCAAGCTCATGCATGCTGAGCTCATGCAGGCCGAGCTCAGAAGACCAAGCCCATGCAGGCCGAGCTCAAGCAGCCGAGCTCCGAAGACCGAGCTCATGCAGGCTGAGCTCATGAAGACCGAGCTCATGCAGCCGAGCTCATGCAGGCCGAACTCATGCAGCCGAGCTCCGAAGACCGAGCTCATGCAGGCCGAGCTCAAGCAGCCGAGCTCATGTAGGCCGAGCTCAGAAGACCGAGCTCATGCAGGCCGAGCCTAGAAGGCCGAGCTCGTCGTCCACGTACTGCGGCCATGCCCTGCAGCAGTCTCACCGCACCATGCTTTGCTTGCCGGCCAGGCCATGACATATCAACCAGGGACCATACCCTGCTACGACTGTCAACCATTAAATGCGCACGATCTCCACGGACCTCCAGCTTACTCAAAACCTCAGGCCATCCACAGCAACTCGCCGACTCACTCAACTTCGTCTAGTCACCCACGGCAACTCATTAATTCACACGATCACGCCCAATCATAACGGTAACTCATTAAATTCACCTGGTCATATCACAGGTAACCCAGGCACCCTTCCTATAAAAGGAGAACTTCTCCCCCTGGGGAGGGGGATAACTTCTGGCTGTGACTTCTATATACAGTCCATCTCCTTCTCCAAATTAACCCCCCCCCCGACTTAAGCATCGGAGAACCGGCGCCGGAAACCTCGGCCACCGGCTTTTTGCAGGTTTCCGGAGGATGCCGCCCGCCGTCGCACCGGAGCTCCTCCTCCTCGGCTAGTAGTCACCCCCGGGTCCAATTTCCAGCAACAATCTACATTCAAAGTCTTTTGGAAGGATTTTGGATCGTGTCTGATCAATCTACTCTCCATCATTCCTTCTGTGAAATCTTGACTCATGCGCATATATATATATATATATATATATATATATATATATATATATATATAAAATTAGCTCCCTTAGTGAAAAGAGAAAGCAAAGGAGAAGTGAAAAGAAGGACACCGATGGATTGTCTCACAGGCGACTCTTTATGTATTTTCGTTTTTACTTGTTTTTTACGTCTAAAGATTGATGAATTCATTAGTAGGAGAATTTTTGTTTTTTTTTAATTTTTTGATTTCTATTTTAAAATTGATGCAATAATATGCATGATAAAATTTAAAAAAAAACGTATCACACAATCTTTTTTGGTGGATGCATCAGAAGATCTTTGTTCAAGCAGAATGATTATTTGGATGGTGAGCATTGTCATTCGAACGCATCGTCTGCACTCGGATCGGGATCTCAAAGCTTGAGCTTATCATTATTATAATACGTTGAGCAATAATTTCTAAAGTCCATGGTGGTCTACGTTAAGACAAACATGCATGTGTATATATATAAATAAGAGGATTGATAACCTACTTTCTGTTATGGTAGGTTATCAATTTATCTCTTTTTTTATAGACAAAAAATATCTTCACTTTTTATAGCTCTTAAGGATATTTTATGTTTTTTTTACAATTTCATATTAACTCATCCTCTCAACTCTCCAATTAATACTCTCTTTCTCTCTCTCTTTCTCTCTCCGGCATATATATATATATATATGCATATACGTACGTATATATACATACATAGATAAATATATCTATCTATATATACATACATCTACATGCATATGTACATCTATATATGTATGCATATACATAAATATACATCTATATGTGTATGAGGGAGAGAGAAAGAAAGAAGGCATTAATTGAAGGATTGAGAGGATGAGTTAATATGAGATTATAAAAAAATATAAAATATTTTTGAGTTATAAAAAATAAAGTTATTTTTGTTTAATAAAAAATAGATAGATTGGTAAAGTAGGTTATTAATTTTTTATAAATAGTTGTTTATGCTTTCTCCGGCAGTGGGGACCTGAAGTTGGATTAAAACACATCTAGATTGGACAAGGTGGAAACGAAAGTAATTTAATTATTCACCAACCGATCAATTAAATCGAGATTTTATGATTTTCGTCACCAAATCCGTTCCTTCGTTGACCTCATCGCAAGCCCCAACTTTATCTTTCGTCTTACCTTCCGTCTGTCTTGCTTAGCCGGAAACTTCCTACAAGAGCCGCACAACACCTCCTCCTTTGGTTTTACCTTAAAAAACACTCAAGAAACATCCCTCCCCCTTCGCTTCCCTTCCCTTCCCTCCTTGCCATTATCTGGCCTTTTTGTCTCGTGAAATCTTTCCGTAGAAGCAAGAAAGACGTGTTCTTCTTGTCGTTCTCCGCCGCCGAAGAAGAAGTCCCAATCCGATCCCATCTCGGTGAATCAAACATCATAGAAGAAGAAGATTAAGAAGTCAGTGGTCGAGAGAGAGAGAGAGAGAGAGAGAGAGAGAGAGGAAGAGGAGGAAGAAGAAGATGTGTTGCGAGTGCGATTGCGAGTGCCGGCCGCTGGGGTGGCTGCTGGGCCTCCCCTTCGCCCTCCTTGCTCTCCTCGTCTCCATTGTCGGCGTCGTCATCTGGATCGTCGGGTATGAAGAGTACTCCTTCCCCTTTTTTCCTCTCTTCTCCATTTTTTTTTTAAAGATGAATAAATTGGAAGGAATTATGAGCCAAATCTTTCGCAAGATTTTTGCTAGAAATTGAAGGGATTTTGTTTTTTTTTTTTGTTGGATTCTTAGGTTGTTGCTGTCGTGCATCTGCCCGTGCTGCCTGTGCGTGACGGTGGTGGTGGAGCTGGCCATCGAGCTCATCAAAGCCCCTCTCCACGTCATGGAGTGGTTCACCTCCCAGATCCCGTGTTGATCTCTACTTGGATCTTGTTCTTCTTCTCCTCCTCTTCTATCTTGCTGCGGGATGAGATTTCTTTCAGATGGGGTTTTTATGCTGCTATGCTTATGCGATCTTTTCTTTTCTTTCTCCTGTTTTATTCTCCCACAAATAATTCCCTCTTGTTTCTTGTAAATTGGCTATATATTCTTAGTGCTGGTTTCTTCGATGCCAAGAGATTTCCTCCCCTTTTGGTGAAGTTATTGCCAGGGATTTTTAGTTGATGTGTAGATAATGGCGATGGCAATATACGTTTATAATTTGGAGCAACTTAACGTGTTTGGATTGATAGATTTCGAGAGGAAGAGGAGAAAGGAGAGTGAAAAAAATTTCTGTGAGGAGGAAATTTGATAAACATAAAAAAAGGAGCGACGCAATGGATTTAGAGTTTTTTTCTCTTTCTCTGCGACCAAGAATTGGAGCAAAAGAGGAATAAAAAATAAAATAAAAAAAAATACAGATCTTTAGCGAAGAGAAATTTAAATTTTCTCGTTTGAATAGCTTGTTAGAAAAATGGAGAGAAATGGAGAAAAAGAAATCATATTATTTTCTACTGTTTTTTTCTTGTGTCCCAATTTTTTGTCTTCTCTTCCCTTAATTTGATGTTTTTTTAACTCTCTTTTTTTCCCTTAAAAGGGTGGTTTGATCTATAATCTATAGCTAGCTAAGATCTGTTAAATAATAGCACTTATGCTTATCCCGGTAAGAAAGACTCTGATGGTAGTTTTTGGACGATGAACATGGGTTTTGCAAGAAAAAAAGAGCATTACCATTTCATGCAAATAGGGAACCTTGAAAATCTCCTAACTTTTTCCCATCCTTTCATTTCAAATCTATTCCACGGAAGGATTCGGTCTTTGGTACATTCTAACAAACACGTCGTTGTTTTTTTTTTTTTTCAATTCCTCAGAGACGCGAGAATCTTGGCATCTTGTTTCAATTCTCCTCTCTTTAATACCCCTTTTGTAATAGCTCCTACAGCACTTGTAGAGTTTTATCATTACATTTTGTTCTCCAGATATACTAATCTAACGACATAGGCCTCTGCCTCTAGACAACAAAACCTAAAAAACCCAATAATTCACACATATTTTCCTACAGGTTCTAGATGCTAAAGAGAGGATTAAGACAATGAGGCCCCTACTCGTTGAAAAACTGGGTGTCCAAATCCACCAAACTTTCAGTCAAGGAAGATGCAAAGGTGCATCCACCTTTCTTAACCAGCCACTGGAAATGCTGACTGACTATTTTTGCCATGCATGATTGAAAAGAAAACATTGTGAAACCAAATACTATGCTAATTAAATAGCATGAGCAAAGTCCTACGTAAAACCAATCTTCTCAAAAGGGAATGTAGTGACTAATCCATTCGAATGATTGTTTGCAAAAATGATTATAAGAAATCTGCCTTCCATAATTACACACGACGGTGAGGATATGGATAGTTACTAATATAGAGTTGGGATCATTTGTATTGCGTATTTTGCACTATAGAAGCTGGTGTATGTTTGGATGGGTACTGATATAGATGAGTACTTTCTTTTTCTAATAATGATTCTCTCACTCTCATCACTAGTCAATTGTCCAGAGAGCTTAAGTCTTGATCATCTCATTCCGTTATAAATAATTTTTATAAACTTTCCTTTTTTAATAAAGGCCGGATAGCTTTGCCTCCCTCTTCATAAAAATAAAAATAAAAAGTCTTGGTCATCTCATGCAATTACGCAAAATTTCCACCACAAAACTCCTCTTGGAAATATGCCAAAGGCCACTGGGTTTGTTGTGCTTTAAGTCTTAAATCTTTGGCAACTGTTAAAATTATATGATTAATTAAGAGCTTGATTAATTTGTGATTGATTGTGCCAAACTTAGTTGGCTTTATCAAATTTCATGTTGATGTGCCTTTAAAGGTAAGGCCGATAGTAGGTGGCTAATGTTTGACTTTTTTTCCTGGTTTAATAGGGAGACCGTTGAATAATGTTGCTTATGCCTTGAGCGGTTGAGTTAGCTGCATTAACAATGGAGTTAGTTATAGTGATTCTGCTACTGTAAAAAAATACGCCAGACGTGCCCAATTAGGTGAAATTGATTTGTGATTGATTGTACCAAATTTAGTTGGCCTCACCAATGCATAATACTTCATGGAGAAATGAAAAGTATGCCACTACAATGAACGCCTGCCATATGCTCGATTGATCAACCTGCGAATTAGACAAATCATGGACGGCAGAGATGACTTCTTCTGCTAATTTTATTAAGCAAAATTTATGAATAATAAAAGTGAAAAGTATCTAATTTAAAACTGTTCAAAAGAAGGGACGACCCATCTGACCGCTACAGAAAGTTTATTCCCATATTCCATTTCAGGGCTCCAATCGAGAACGACAGGGTTTTTACAATTCTTCTGGTATTATCCGGAGTTGCCGGGATTCTCTCAAACGAATATTTCAATGGTTGTGACTTGTGAATACGGTCTCTACCTGCGTCACCTTCCGCGGCAGCTTTTCTCTAATCATGAAAACTTTTCTTGAGGAACAATTCTTCTTTTATTTGCACTTGGAGATGGGGACGAGGCAGTCTAATCATGCATTCTTGAGGAGCAATACTTCTTGTAATTGCACTCGGAGATAGGGACGAGTTAGTCTATGGGAGTCTTGTGCGTGTGGATATGCTTATGGCCTTATGGGTGGCTGAAAAAAAAAAACAAAAAATATTATTTAAATTTTTTAGTCATATATAAATGTCTAAGATTTATATAGTGCATGGACGATATCGGATTAAACATAGATTTGCACGGATTCTCATATATTTCTCACGTTTAAGTCTTAGCGTTCTCATTGGGCTAAGAGTTCAAATTTATTCTAATTAGGCATGTGTTGCAATATTCTTTAGTCTATATAGACTATGGTCCAGATTCGCTCTAATACCATTTGTCATAACTCAAGATCTCACCTAAAAAAAAGCTAAGTTTGAAAGTAATATTTAAGTTCTTTGATCCTGTATAAGTATCTAAAATCTATCTAACATATAGCTGATATAGAATTAAATACACGGTTGTATGGACCCTCATAACAAACATTGTTACATTTTAACTACTTTGCAGAGTTTTTCATAAAAACAATGGAAAAGAACTTTCTTAATTAGGAAAAACGATGTCCGTAGACTGGTTGGACTTCCCCTGTTCTACAAGCCTCGCCAGGACAGGGACATCAACCAAGCACAACTTCTTGTTATCAGCGGAAGCTTAGGTACGAGTTGAAGTTCGTAGCATGGGATTCCCTAAATATATCGCATTGAGCTATCCCTGGATTTAAACTAATTGTGGTCGACTGTCTTCAAATTAGCGAACTAGTTACTGTGATCTGTTTACCAAATTACAGGGGATATGAGCCAATGATCGGCTTTTGATATAGAAATAACTGACTGTAACTCATGGAGTCATAGCATAGGGCTGGCCTGGTCATAATGTAGTTTGTTCGATCTGCTGATTTATTCTTTCACATATTGCTTCATTATTTTGGAAAAATCAATGCTTGTGCTAACATATCATGTCTGTGAATCCTGTCTCTCGTCATTAACTCAGAATCTAAATTTTAAAGTATACTAAATATACCTTGGTTTGGATAGATAGAAGAGATAGTTGATATGAAATACGCTACATAGATTGGATTGGATTGAAGGAGAGCTGGTCAAAATTGAGAAAGGTTTGGATTGGATTAGGTTGCCCAGGCTTTGAACCCAAATCCCAAATCCGATCCAACTTCAGCTAGAATGATGTTTACCGAAACCAACCTAAGGAATAAACCCAACCCAATCCAGATTACAGGTTGGGTTGGGTTTTATCGAATGTGCTCCAAGATGCATCAAATTTGATGCTGTAACAAAGATTAGGTTTCTTTACATAGAGAATAGGCCTATGATATGCTCATTTCAGATTGGAGGATCTGAAGGGCACCATGTTGGTACATATGGGGCATCATACTGAATTGCTTTTGGAATAAAATTATTGACTATGTCCATAAGATTCTTTCTCACATAAAGCAATTGCAATTGTTTCCATTTAGCATGGTGACATGGTTGTGCGATTTATACACTTGGTTTGTCCTATCCAAGGTATACATTTCAGTCTAGCGTGGGACAGTGATGGAGATAAGAAACAATGGCCAGTCTATCTTCATTTTCCTTGCCTTCTCTTGCTAGGTGGAAAGTGAGTGATTTGGATTCTTTATATTTAGTATAGACAATCTTACCCTTCTCTCAAACCATGATGGAATTTCACATAGAGCCCTAACCTTAGCCATACATAAAGCACCAACAAGATCAGTTAGAAGCTCAAGCGGTAAAGAGGCCCGCACAGAAGAGGGAGAGGCCCTGTTTTTCAGACATAAAGTTTTGGTCCCCTGTCTCGGCTACAAGCTCAGGATTTCAGTCTTCAGCTATAAGAACATTCGAACAGAGCATAGCATTCAACAATTATACTAAGGCTACACAAAGAAGAAAGACTCGAAAAACACAACAACACTCGAGAGATTTCGAAAACGGGGTATTCTTCTTATTGATAGAACTTCTTTAACCAATCGCCATTTACAATGCCCGGAAGGGGTTGCCCATCGAAGGTTCGGAGTTTGTATACACTATTGGTAAACGCCTCGGTCACCACAAACCTTCATAGTTCCTCGCAAACTTTGAGTCAGTGGCGTGTGTAGGCAATTGCCACTTATCAAACCATTGTAATTGGCTAGAATGAAACTCCAACTCAATTTCCATCCACTCCAACTTCAACTGGACCCCTAACTCCGATTTTAGAACTGTCTCAAAAGCTAGAAATTCAGAATGGACTGAAACGAGATCTTTCTGAACTTAAAATCGAAAGAAGGCAACTCATGAACTAGTTGGGAAAGAATTCTCCAGAGGAAAAGAGTGAGCCCTTCCACCTGGAAAAGAAACAATATAGATCATTGTGATAATATAAAATATTGGTGGCTTTGTACATCGACATATGACGTTTTAGCAAGCAGATGATGCAAGCGAAGATAAAAGTGGCATTAACTATTCAATAGGCTTAATTATTAGGTGGCAGGTGGTCTTCAAGAAATAAAATTTATTTTAAAATAAATCATGCTCAAGAATAAATATTGTAGTGTCTGTTGTGGTTGAAATTTGACTTGAGGGTGACCACGCCGATGGAAGCCGAGAAGACGCCGGCCGAGACGGAGGAAGAAGGCCATCTCCTGCGCTTCAGGGTACCTGCACAAAGTCTTGACCGAAAATTCCGGCGAAGGTCCTCCGATGGCTAAGTTAACAGAGTTTTTGGAGAGGTGTTTTCTTTGTATTGAATTGCTTTGATAGCTTATACTTATTTACCGAGAACCTTTTCCTACCCTCTTTTTTATAAGATGAGGGTTTCTGCCGTTACCTGAAGTTTCGAGCTAATTTATGATTAGCTGACCATTAGCTGGAGGTGGCGTAAATCACGAAGATAAATCCCGCAGGCGGAGGATGTGAAAGATATCTTTCCAGATTTGTTCTGAGGATCTGTCGCGTCATTCCAAGCGAAAGTGGTTGAGGGAGCTCTTCAATGCGTTGCGTATACGCTCTCTCTCGAGGCGTTACCTGATGGTACGCAAGGGGCCAATCATCAATGCCCCACCTCCCGAGGCGGCTATCATGATAACCGGCCTTTAATACCGCAATCTAGGAAGATCTGCCGAGGGAGCTTCTGGATCTGCCACGTGGCATGATCTAGCCGCTCGGCCGCCTGGGCAGGCCGATCAGAGCTGTTGAGGTAGGTTATATATGATCTTGAAGAGGAACTGTTCTCTTTGTTCTGGGGATCTGCGGGATCTTTGACGAGAGCAGAGTTGACAGGGCCGAGGTCAGCTCGGCCTTTAACCGGGTCCGAGGTCTGTTTGGCCTTCGGTAGAGTTCGAGGTCCCTGGTTCTTAGCAAGATTGAGGTTTGCTTGGTCGGAGTTGGGTGGCTCCACGTTGGAGCAAGACGTTCCATTTTGCCTCCCATCAGTCTCAACATGTCACGTCAAATGCTTAAATCTTAATTTTTCACGTTCTATCATCAATCACATCATATGCCTACCCAAGTTTTGGAAGGAGAATCCATAGATTTCCTTCCTCCTGCTAGAAGCGGACTCAGATTCAAATCAGAGGCCGAGCATCCCGTATCTGACCCTTCTTACCGAATCTCGTCATCTTCCAAGACATGGCCCACCGGGCTGCGCGACCATTCCTGGTTTGGCTAACAGTATTCGCCCCCTCCAGCAACTAGAGAGCTGGTCGGCCGATCCACGACATCCCTATCCACTTCGCACGGCATTTTCCTTTCAAAAAAGCACAGCACCAATCCATTCCATAAGCCCCTTCTTAGAAGGAAAAGCTTCTTAATTTTTTTAAGATAAACTTTAATAGCAATATTACTGAGAGAGGAGACAATAAAAGAATAGACTTTGTTATCAGAGACCTCAATGCCAAATTTGTAGTGGCCGAATCTTCGACACTACTGTCATTGGAGCACGCTTAAAGCTGTGTAAGAGAGAATTACCTATGTGAGGCTTGTTCTGGATGCAATCTGTATTCACCTTGAAGGGAAAGCGGCTACAGTGATCGAGTGGGTTCAAGGCTGGCACAATGATGTTGGCAGGTAGTTGCTGCTCCACGATATATTCTGACTAGTGAGAAAGTGTGACTCCTTTCGGACCATCCATATCTATAGGAAGACGAAAAGTGCTGCCGATTGTATCGCTTTCTTTGTGGCTCATTATTTTGAAGAATTTTTTTGAATGAATTAAGTGTCTGTTTCTTTTTTTTTCTTCATTGATTTTTTTTTTTAATTTTGTTGACTGCATTTATGCATGCTCGGTGTGATTAGCCATTGTATAAAAAATAATAAAAGAAAAACTCCCCACTCAACCACTAAAGAGAAGTACAAACCCACTCCCACTAATGAAAAGTACAAACCCACATGCAATCAAAATTCAGAGCACAACTCATCCTTCCTTTCAAAAAGCCCAGCACTAAACCATGCCATAAACCCATTCTTAACACAAAAACAATCAGTAACCAACCCCCACTCTACAACTAAAGAAAGAAACAAACCCAGCTGCAGTCGGCATTCGAAGCACAGCTCATCCATCCTCATCACTCCTCACAAACCCAATCCAGCTCCATGGAGTGCTAATACCACTCAAATCAGACTGCCCCAAAAGGCCGCCCACAGATCTAAGCTTTCTCCTCGCCCACCTCCGTTTACTTCTCCCGGGACCACGTCACGCACGCACGCGCAGACACCCATCTCTTGTTCCGAAAACCCACCAAGAGTTCCCCAAGCAAAGCAAAGCAAAGAAGAAGAAGAATAGAATGGAAGGCGGGCACGCGAGTGGGTTTAACCGGCGCGCGGCCGGGACACTGGGCCGGCACCTGGCCCTGCGCCTGGTCCAGATCGGCGTCCGGGACGTGTTCTCGGTGCCGGGCGACTTCAATCTGACCCTCCTCGACCACCTGATCGCCGAGCCGGAGCTCAATTTGGTGGGGTGCTGCAACGAGCTCAATGCCGGCTACGCCGCCGACGGCTACGCCCGGGCACGCGGCGTGGGCGCCTGCGCCGTGACCTTCACCGTGGGCGGGCTCAGCGTCATCAACGCCATCGCCGGCTCCTACAGCGAGAACCTCCCCATCATTTGTATTGTCGGGGGTCCCAATTCCAACGACTATGGAACCAATCGCATCCTCCACCACACCATCGGCCTCCCCGATTTCTCTCAGGAGCTCCGCTGCTTCCAGACCGTCACTTGCTTCCAGGTCTCTTTCTCTCTTAGATTTCCTCTCCCGTAATACGATCCAGAGTGCTGACTTTGTTTATTTGGTACTGTAGGCCGTGGTGAATAATTTGGATGATGCACACGAGCTGATCGATACGGCGATCTCGACGGCGCTCAAGGAGTCCAAACCTGTTTACATCAGCATCAGCTGCAACCTGCCGGGCATTCCGCATCCGACTTTTGCTTCCGAGCCGGTGCCGTTTTTTCTTGCACCTAAGTATGGTTTCTTGCTATCTTTTTCTTGTTTCCAGTTGTGGAACTTTGCTTTCGAAACTTTTATGATTATGTTATTTGATTTGGGGTCGGAGGTTGGTAGGATAGGTGGTAAATGCTTTCCATTATTATCCGATACTTGGCCATCTTGCTAGCCTTTTGGTCTGGTCTCACTAGGGATTAGAGAAGATTCTGGTCTTCGTTTTTTTCGCGATTACTATTATTGTTGGATACTTTATATTTCCTGCTCGATCTGAAGCAGTAGCTTACAGAGATTGGTGACTGAAAAAGCTAGTTTTGCATGCCATTTGAAGCATTCTTACAATATGATTACTCATATGGTTCATTAATCTCATGGAATGAGACATGTAAAAATTCTACAAGAAGATATTGATATTTGGACTCTCTTTAAAGAACTAGAAAATGCACTTTTCCATATCATCATTTCGCTATGGTTATTGAGAAGGATGGTGTGCTTACTGAGTAGATGCCATGGGCATGAAGCAGCAGTAATTGTGTGGCCAACTGTTCTAATAAATTCATCTTTGTCATGGACCAAACAACTTATCTCAAATCCTAGGTTTACTTTTATGTTTGCTTTGTGGATTAGTAAAAATTTGATAATTACTTTAGAGGCAATGATGCATATGGTTTTTATTTGTTTCTTCTAATAGACTAGTGTGACAAAGTTATTTTTTCATTTTGAATCACCTCACACTTTTCTGAAATCCATAGTCATATCGGAAGATGTTCTTTTAGTTAATCAAAATTTTCAGGACTTTTTCTTGTGCAAATTGTTAGATTACTGAATTTTCATGTTAGGAATAACATATTTGCATCATATGTAGGGTGAGCAACCAAATGGGACTGGAAGCTGCGGTAGAGGCAACGGCAGAATTTCTGAACAAGGCTGTGAAACCAGTGTTGGTTGCAGGGCCCAAACTGAGGGTAGCCAAGGCTCAGCAAGCATTTGTAGAACTAGCCAATGCATGTGGGTACCCAATAGCTATTATGCCATCTAGCAAGGGGCTAGTACCAGAACACCACCCCCATTTCATTGGGACCTACTGGGGTGCAGTCAGCACCAATTTCTGTGGCGAGATTGTGGAGTCAGCTGATGCATATGTCTTTGCTGGCCCAATCTTTAATGACTACAGCTCTGTGGGTTATTCTTTGCTAATCAAGAAAGAGAAAGCAGTGATTGTACAACTCAATCGAGTGACTGTTGGCAATGGGCCTTCCTTTGGTTGGGTTTTCATGGCCGACTTCTTAACTGCACTTGCTCGGAAGCTCAGGAAGAACACCACAGCCTTGGAAAATTATCGACGGATCTTTGTACCACCCAGCGTTCCTCTCAAACGTGAGAACAATGAGCCTTTGAGGGTCAACATCCTTTTTAAGCACATCCAGGCAGGCGTTTATGAATTTTGTTATTAGTTGTTTTGTTTATTAATTCTGTTCTCATAGGATCAGAAGTATGCCTTTTATTTTCTTGGTTCCAAACTTCCAGTTACTATTTTGGTTGCAAATTTGACTAAGATTTAAATTTAGTGGCACTGTTGTCTTGTACATTAAGTCTATATATATGGGTTCACCAATAAGCCTCAGTTTATATATATATATATATATATATATATATATATATATATATATATATATATATATATATATATATATATATATATATATATATATATATATATATATATATAAACTCGAGAGATTGAAAGTGTTTTGATTTTTCTATTTTGACTTTTAATCTTCTCTATCTCCCTCACTCTTTTTGAGCAGAATATGCTGAGTGGAGACACAGCAATTATTGCAGAGACTGGTGACTCTTGGTTCAACTGTCAGAAGCTTCGATTGCCAGAGAATTGTGGGTAAGTCATTTCTTTAGAAGTTCTATGCCAAGTTATTGCTTATGGTTCAACTGTGCCCAAATTTCATAACATTACGCAGATACGAGTTCCAGATGCAGTATGGATCTATTGGATGGTCGGTTGGTGCCACACTTGGATATGCACAAGCTGCCAAGGATAAACGTGTAATTGCTTGCATAGGAGATGGAAGTTTCCAGGTATATTTAATGAATCTATTATGTTTATAATTAGAAGGTAATTTCTTAATTTAAAATTTGATTCGTGTGAGCTATTGTTTTTCTATGCCTAATGTTTGGTTAGAATGAATAGAATCAGTATTGCGATCTTTTGCTTCTTGCAGTACTTAAGAGACCTATGGTCTTTGCAAAGACGGCTTTTACAAACTGCCATATAAAGTCTCTTAGTTGCACAAAGAAGAAAAAAAGGGGGAAAAAAAAGCATGAAAAACAGAACACATCCGTTGATACAGTTTATTTGGTCGTAACAATAGAATCAGGCAACCGGCTTTGTTTTCTTTTACACCATTTAAGAGACCATGTCTTTACAAAGGGTCTTTTACCTACTCCAGTATAGAGTTTCTTAGCTGCCCAAAGAAAAATGGAAAAATTTTCTTAGCTTTTGTATCGTGGCTCAGCAATTCTTTCTTCTTCCTTCAGGTGACGGCACAGGATATTTCTACAATGATCCACTGTGGGCAGCGAAGCATTGTATTTCTCATCAATAATGGTGGCTACACCATTGAAGTAGAGATCCATGATGGTCCTTACAATGTGATCAAGAACTGGAACTATACTGGATTTGTTGATGCCATCGACAATGGGCAAGGTGGATGTTGGACTTCCAAGGTGAGTATGCGAAGCCAATCCTGTTTGACGATGGCTGAAATTACACAAGTATTTCTATAAAATCCTATGACCACATCAAGCAGCTTATTTACATAGCAAATTCTGTATTGAACTACTATAGGTGCGCACAGAGGAAGAATTGGTGGATGCCATTTCGAAGGCAACCGGAGAGCAAAAGGATAGCTTGTGCTTTATAGAGGTCATAGCACACAAAGATGATACAAGCAAGGAGCTCCTGGAGTGGGGATCAAGAGTCGCAGCAGCCAATAGTCGCCATCCAAATCCACAATAGCTTGTTGAATGCATGACAGAAAATCTGGTTTTGTGTAATTGCTAGTAGGGCTAAGAATGTTGTATCAGAGCTTAATCAGTTGGGGGGGGAATAATGAATGAGGCACTGCGAATAAATAGCTGTGTTCACTTCTGCTGAAACTTCAGAAAATTAGTGTGTTGTCTGGTAATAAGATAAGCTTTCAGCAATACTTCTGTAGGCGGACGTTTCTGTTGCTTTAGTGCAAGCTGCTGTGTTAATTGCCCCATGTCCAGCATCAATGATACGCCTCTGAAATTATATCTCTTGCTAGTCTAACAAACTATTAGTCCATTAAATACAGGCAGGCATATCTTCAGCTGATGGTCCATGGTTGGTAATAAAAATTTGGTGTTTTCCAATGGGACTGACTAGTAAGAGTCTCCACAGGGCTCAGTTCCAGACGTGTGCTCACAGAAGCTCTCCAGAAAATTTAATGTCCCATTCGAATATGGCTGTGATTAATCCATGCTTCAGAAGGAAAGGTACATGGCTTTGTGTTCGAGTGATGGCATGCTGTTCAGGAATAATTGATCATGGAGAAATGCAGAGAACCTTCAAAGGAAGCATTGCTAGATGTCCCAACTCCCATGCCATGCCATACATCTGAGTATGACCAACATGTATGGTATAAGGATGGTGCTCTAATTATCGGCACTAGTTAGTACGTGTTCTGCACGTGATTAGTTTATAATTATGGAGTAATAAAATTGTTACATCTATATTCAATCTCTTCATGATGTATTTTTTGGTAGCAAAAGATCCTTATACTGTAGACTTGCCCTTATTTAAATTGTTAGCTGTTTTTGCAATTTAAATATTTCAGCATCCTTGATAACTTTAGCTATTGGTGTTCACCTCTTGATTACTAATCAAGTTATTTGCCATTTGCTTGGTACCGATAATCCATCATTAACGTCGTCTTCAAAAAGTGAAGGAATGGTAAATAGTTAAAAATGTTGTATATTGTTGCCGCTGAAAACTGATTGGCTCTAGGCACCGCGGCGAGAAGCACGACGATGCTAGAGAGTTCGGTGGTTGGCTGTTCAGGTCGAAATTGGAGAAGGTGAGGAGCGCTCGTTCGCTGCAGCCGAGATCCTCGTCAGATGGCAGCACTTCGATGGAGGATACTGCGATGCCTAAGTCAATGCGGTAATCGGGAAACAGGAGGACATTATTTTTACCTCTTCTACCTCTCTTCTTGTGTATGTCTGGTAGAGGAGCTTACCTACCATCAGAGAATAAGAGCATATGGATCGACTAGAAGTGATTAGCTTGAGTATGGCCTAGACATTGTGCGTGAATGTTTCACGTACGGATAATGTCTTGCCTATCATATCAGTGGAATTTCGATGATCACTGAGTCCTCCAATTAGAATGTGGCTAACTATGGAGAGCTTCTGATATGCAAGCTTAATGGTATGGTATTGGCCCGTCCAATGGCCGCTTTCGATCTACCATGTATTGACATTATTGCGTGTTTTAATTGGTTGGATTTTTTGATGAGCTATTATCCATTTGGAGGCGGGTTACCCATCAATAATAGCAGCAAGGGTGGTTAAAGTTATTTCACGTCTTTTTTTGTATGAGTTTTGGTTAGTTGAATAATTTTGTATTGCCCATTCTCAATTTGCCACACACCGTTCTATATTTTCTGACAGTTCCGTTGTACAGTGGTAGCTGTAAATTGACGCTGAGACGGACAAGTGGAGAAGCGCCTTATATATTGCCCGGCGGAGTGCCCGAAAACCCCAAACCCTCTTCTCCTCAACCGTTCGTTTCTAGTGGAAGTTGCTGTCTTTCTTCTTTTCTCTCTGGAAAATGAGGACTTTTTTGCTTAGATCCATGGCGTCCGCCCTCCGGAGAGGAGGAGCTCCGTCCTCCCCTGCCCCCTCATCTCATATTCTCCGCAGATCCTTCAGCGTTGAGTCGGGCCCCGAGCGGAAGGTCGCGATCCTGGGCGCCGCCGGCGGGATCGGCCAGCCCCTCTCCCTCCTCATGAAGCTCAACCCCCTCGTCTCCCGCCTGGCCCTCTACGATATCGCCGGCACCCCCGGCGTCGCCGCAGACGTCAGCCATATCAACACCCGCGCCGAGGTCCTCTAGGGTTTCCAGATCTGCCTCCCTCCTACCTTTCTTGGTCCTGATCTGATCTAGGGTTTTGGATCTGATCGTTTCCTTTTTGGTGCCTCAGGTGAAGGGTTACGCGGCCGAGGAGCAGCTGGGCCAAGCCTTGGAGGGTTCCGACCTCGTCATCATCCCCGCTGGCGTGCCTCGGAAACCTGGCATGACCCGAGACGATCTCTTCAACATCAACGCCGGCATCGTCAAATCGCTCTGCACTGCCATCGCCAAGTACTGCCCCGACGTACGTAATCTCGCCACCGGTTGTTTCTTTTCTTGTTCCTTTTGTTAATCCATGGTTTGCTTATTTCCTTTTGCTATTGTTTTTATTGGAATTAGGCTCTTGTTAATATGATTAGCAACCCGGTGAATTCCACGGTGCCGATCGCAGCTGAGGTTTTCAAGAAGGCCGGAACCTATGATGAGAAGAAGCTGTTCGGTGTCACCATGCTCGATGTGGTCAGGGCCAAGACTTTCTATGCTGGGAAGGCGAACGTTCCAGTTTCTGGTAATGCTTTTGCCTTTACTTTGAACCTGTTAGAACCTCTACATGGCTTTCTTCATTTGTTATCTTTGTTTGATAAATTACTTGCAGAAGTTAATGTCCCTGTGGTTGGTGGGCATGCTGGCATAACAATTTTGCCTCTGTTCTCCCAGGTGATTATTTATATTTGAGATTTGACTATTTTTATGCCTCCGAATTTTTTCCGCATAATTAGTTGTATAAAAGCGAGAATTTCATTTCCTTTCTTTGAATATTTCTGCAAAATGGGATTTTCTTTTCTTTATTTCTTTTGAGCTCACAGGCAACTCCAGCAACTAATGCATTGTCGGAGGACGACATAAAAGCTCTCACAAAGAGGACACAGGATGGTGGGACGGAAGTGGTGGAGGCAAAGGCTGGAAAAGGATCTGCAACTTTGTCTATGGCGTAAAGTCTGGAAAGCCCGTGAAGTTATATGTGATGTTGTTTTATGTTTTCCTATATGCGGATCCATGATTACTTCACTATACCCATCCAAATAATAGATTCCATAGTTATATTAGTTAGATAGTGAGTAGTTTGCGATGCTAGTTTGTTATTTCATATGCATGACATAAAGTGTGTGAATACCTTTTTTGGCGGAAAATCTAATTTATGCATCAAGATTTTTATTGGCATAAGCAACGGTTTTCTTTTGATGCACTGACCTTTCCTTTTAGTAATTTATGATTTTGATTCTATAATTCATTGCTTAAATTATGCAGATGTGTCACATGATTTGCAGTAATATTATTTGCAACTGGCGAGTGATTAGTTCTCGTAAGAGGCAGAAGTTAGATTGTTTTGCTAAAGTTTGTTATTCTGGACCCATCACTGATGCTTTGGCCAGAACATGGAGGATGGTTAAATTGGACTCAGAAAGAACATGTTCTTGGCTTGATCCTCCGTGAGACCAGATAGCGCTGAAAAACAACTGAACCAGCCTCTTTGTCCCCTAACCTACAAGCAGACTGTTTCAAACCCACTGGTTAGAGTGCATCAGATGATTTAACTTGCTTGAATCTATCAAGAACAGAAGTCATAATATGCAGTTACACAAGCTTGCAGGGATTGGAAGTTCTTTTTTCCATGAAAGAATACTGATTTTTACTGCAAATATTTTTGAAAATTGTTGAGATGATTAAAACAACTGAACAATCCCTCAGACATGCTAATTAGAAATCAAGCTGTTTTGCTGGACCTGCGGTTCGAACTGAATTGACTGCATTTTCTGATCCAACATAGAAAATATTTCCATTCACCAAAAACTTGCACTTTTCAGACTTATATGATCAACCAGTTATTATGCATGTACGAACTGCTTTTAGAAATCTTCCTTTTTACTACTAGTCTCATAATTTAGTCGATTGCTTTCTTCATTAGTTCTTTTTTCTTTATTTTCCGGTTCTCGTATCTGCTGCTTTTGATAGATTAATGGGCTCAATAGCAAGCTGTAGCTGAAAGTTTCATATTTATGTTCTTTGTGGTTCTTTTTTTTGCTTGATTTTATTTTCTTTCATAGATTAATACTTAAGCAAAGGTTGTCAAAATTGATGTGTGAGCATCATGTTCCAACATTTGTTTATCATTAAATTTCCAGATGCTTTGACCGAAACAACTCATAATAGTGGACTACAATAATGCAATTTATTGGAAATGACAAACATGAAATGGTGCAAGTTATGTTTTCATTAACCATATGTTGGGGTTGCTTAATTATCATCATGTTCTAAGATTTGTTGTATCTTGGAAACCTTCAGATGATTTCATTTAAACAACTCATACTAATTGATATAAATTTGATAATTTATTGAAAACTTCCAAAAAATAGAACAGGTCATGATATGTTTTTATTACTTATACTGAGGTTGCTTAATTATCTATGGTAATTAATTAACTCGAAATCTATGCATAATCAAGTCTCCTTTAAATGTTATTTTGCTAAATCTTTAACAGGTGGTGCAACAATTGATTATCATGATTTTTCATTCATTTTTATAAAGACCTAATGGGCAGCTAGATTGCTCCACAGGGTTCAGCCAATATTTTTCAAAAAAGACAAATCATTTCATATTTATGGCTTCTCAATTTTTCTGTTTTTATTGGTTTTGAAGTGCGCGTCAAACCAAATAATAAGCTCATGAAGTTATATTTGCCACAATTTGTGATTCACTGTCGTGACCCGAATCCGGAGCTGGATCTGGATCCGGATTTTAATTTAAAGGATTGGGCTTGGTTCATGATTGGGTCCAGCCTTTTCTAGCCAATTTGGTCTTCTGTTTCGGTCAATAGGTTTAATCCCAAGTTTAATTGGGTTTAATTTTGGGTTTAGGGTCAATGTGGCTCATTTGGGCTTGAGTCAGGGTCAGCCCGAGGTCAATTTGGTCTTCTATCAGTTGGATTGGGCTTGAATTGGGCCTGATTTATAATCAATTGGGTCTGTTAGGACCAACATAACTTAATTGGGTTCGGATCCAGCTCAGTTGGGCTCAATTGGGTTCAAATTCAACTCAATTCACAGCTTGGGTTTACTTGGATTCAGCCCAAACTGATTGGGCTCGGGTTTAGTCAAATTGGCTAAACCCAAATTACCATTTATTAGACCTAACGGGTTTCGAACCCGAACCCGAATCCGACTTGTTAGGCCGGACCTGTTAAGGGTCCCATTTTCCAGAGGCTTCTCGCCTCTTCGTCTTCCGCCCACTCTCTCTCTCTCTCTCTCTCTTCTTTGTCTCCGTCGGAATCCCAGCCGCTCCGGCCGAACCTTCGGCCTTCTCTTCCTCCGACCTTGTTCTCTTCCTCCTCCCTTGCAGCCCTCCGTCTCCTCCCCTTCCTCTTGTTGGCAACCGGGGGGTGAGACTCCCTCGGTCCACTGGCTGAGGCGGTGCTCCCATTTCGGCGCGGCAGGGGACGGGAGGCCGGCCCTTCCTCTTCCCCGAAGTGATGCTGGAGAAGGGAAGGAGGGCCTGGAGGTGGGGCCGAGGCCCGGTCTCCTTCGGGAGGTCCTCATCTACTCTGACCATGGCGACGTAGGGTCGCCGTCGAGGATGAAGCCTCGAAGGTCCGGTAAAAAATTTTATTTTTGTTTATTTATTTTCTCTCTTCTTCTTTTCTTTTTTTTTTCCTTTCCTCCTATGGTTGCGTCACCACCTCTTCTTCGGGGAAGAGGTGGAGGCCTCGGCCGGGTCTGGCGGCCTTGTGGCCACGCCTAGTGCCGGCTCGGCCAGGCCGGGCGGCCCCGTGGCCGCGGCCGGTGCCCTAGGGCAGTCGCAGTTGAGGCTGTAGTGCCCCAGGCACCCGCAGGCCGAGTCTGGTTGGGCTCGGCCCGGATGATCCCTAAGTCTGGGCTGGACATGGGTCACTCTCAGGCCGGCCCGCGGCCTGTGAGTCTGGCCCGAGGTGGAACCCGTCGGCCTTCTTCCATCTCCAGGGTTTTCTTCCCTCTGTTTAACTATTGAAACAAAGGGGAGAAACACTCTGTAGAGGAACTCCGCCCTCTTTCTTATTTTGTTTAACCTATCTACTTAAGTAAACCAGGTCTTACCTGGTTCCGGGTTGGCTGCAACCGAGCAGTACACCCTTCAAGAAAATTCCTCCTTCCTCTCCTAGGGCTTCAGAGCTCCTTCAACCTCCAGCTTCAAGGGTTTGGCTTTTTTGGTACAGTACTCCAGAGGGCTTAGGAAATAAGAGGGTATAGTAAAACCTAGGTTAAGAGGCTGAGGGTTTAAATAATACTACTTAAGAAATGACCCCTTGGAGAGGTGGCACCCTCTCCTTCCCCCTTGCTTCGGGAGCCTCTAGCTGCCCCCTTTCCTCAGGCCAGCTAGGTTTGTCCGCTCAACGAGGATGAAAGGTGGTGGGCTCCCATTTTGCATGGTTAAGGGCCCAACAGCTGGCCTTCTCTCTACTAGCCATCCGGGCCCTGTCAATTCAGCCCTCAGGCGTGAGGTGGCAGCTCTCCATGGGCTGCCATCCATGAGCCTAATATGGCCCACTACCAAACTAGTCCAAATACCCTTAAACTGGGCCTCAAAAGTATTGGGCCCAGTTAGTATTAGGTTCGGACATTACACATTTGACTGTTCTACTTTATTAGAGCTCGTTTCAATGCCAATCATTTAGCTGTTGAGTGCTATATTCTTGAGGACGAGTCTATTTTTTGTGATTTTTTACATCATATAAGATAAATAAAGTATCTAAATCAATTTTGAATTGAATTTTGGGATTTCTGTCATATGCATATTACTATTACATAAACGGGTGTTTGGTCGCTAGTTTACATTGCACCCATGTTAGGTTTTGAAAATATTTGATTTGGGTTTCTCTACAATTTGTCCTGTCTTGGTGGTTACTCAGAAGTCCTGGTTGTATTGACTGAGAAATTGTCAACAAAAAATTCTAGGCTGGTGACAACTTGTTTTATTTCTCCACTAAATCAACTTGTCAACCAACTAAATATTTGTCCAATTTTATTTATCAATGTTCACAATTTCAGTACTAGACCCATGCCTGCACCATATTGGTATAGTGTTAGTAATGACACTCGGTATACCCTCCATACTGAATATTAGTTTGGTATCAGCATGATACGGTAGTATTACAGGGCGTTATGCACTGGTATTGTGAATCTTGTTATGTTTTTCTTTGTTGATTTATGTAATTGTATATGCTTTTGTTTTTTGATTAAATCCTATTTGTCTTCATATTACTCATCTGAAACAGAATCTATTTGCATACTGTTAGTTTCTGTAGAATGAACATTCCTATCTTAGTTGCATGGCTTGTGTTTATATCCCATTATGGACAGCTGTGCGTGCATATGTTTGCATCAAGGAAAAACTATTTTTAATTATTATTTGTAGTTATTGGGTTTGGCAGTGCAATCCTCGATGTTCACCAATATGTCAAAGGATGCCTTCGCCTGCACCCCCCTCCTTTTTTTGGGTAAATATGGAGGAGGTCCTTGAATTATTTTAAAACCACAACTAAAAGAGCTAGCAAATACTAGGGTTGTCACGGGATTATTACCTAAATTGTTAAAATATTTTATATCTAGATTAACCTTGGAGGGTTGCTCTGTGGATGCATAAGTTCAAACATCTAACCAATATGGTAAGCTCCTTACCTGCTAATTGGCTTGCTGTTGCCTCAGCTTGGAACTCACTACTAGTCCGAAATGTTGACAAAGTTTATAGTTGGTAAAAGAATCAATCTTGCTATTTCCAGTGATCCCCTATACATGGGATGATGCCATGTAGATGGTCGAGGTCAAGATTTACTGTATTGCTTCCATTCTTCATGTGCTTAATTAGTCTTGAAATTTTATATACTAGAAACTAAAGAATGTTGTTGCAAATTAAGCACATTATCCTTTGTTTAATGACATGAATATTTCAGATTTGCTGAATTTTCAATCTGTTGATTGTCTAGTGTGGGTACTCATCTTGTTATGGAGTGCGTCTTTCTTATTGTGTTCCTGCCTACTGTTTTATATGCCTCAACTTCTGAGTTGTCATTTTATTTTTCTGATTCTTTAAGAATGTGCTGGTGCGTATTGGATGCTTATATTTCTTTGGACTAACCCATAGATTCGATGCAGATATGCTGGTGCCATCTTTGCAGATGCATGCTTGAAGGGTCTTAATGGGGTTCCAGATATTGTTGAGTGCTCTTTTGTCCAGTCAAGCATAACTGAACTACCATTCTTTGCCTCTAAGGTACTTTTATCTAACTTATCTGAATTATTTTGGATGAATATAATTATGATTGAATATCACTGTGTTCAAAATGTTGCTTCTCCCTTATTCAGAAAACAAACTCTGGAACTGGTTTTATTTTCATGTTTTACCACCTGATTATATCGAATTCATTTCATAATATATTTCTTGAACATATTAATTAATAGCCTTGCTTTATGATTGTTGCCACTTTGAGTGACTGCATGCCGAATCAGGCTGCAGGGTCAATCTAGACTTTTGTTTAATGTTTGTGACAAATACAAATATTGGACAGCTTTATAAATGCTAACTTAAACACATACTTCAAAATGTCTTTGTTGTTGTCTGATAGTTTTGAGTGTTAAAAACCTCTATCATATCAATTATTTTCCCTAGAATCTGATTTGTGGAATGCACATGTATGTTCATTGCATGCGATGGCTTTTTTTATTCGATACAAGATTCATGTGGAAATTCTTTTTAATCATAGAGGATTAGTTCTAATTAAGAGTTTTAAATCTGTGAGAATTCTAATTAAAGAAAGAACCTTGGAAAATTTTCATTTCCATGGAAATCTAGAAGTTGAGTAAGGGACTGTGGGAAGAGAAGTATATTTTTGGGGGCTGGGTTGCATGGGGCAAGAGTGTGGGATATGCAATTTTTTTTTTCTTGTAGGGGTGTGCAGCTTTGGTCTCTGAGGCTGGCTTCATGCGGCTGGCCTCAGAGCCATTCCCATTGTAGTGATGCTTCCATATTGTTTCTAGGATTGCAACAATGTTATCTAGGATCAGTTATGGAAAATATGGCTCTTTACCTCCAGCCTAATGGTAAGAAGGAATTATCAGAAAGCACTTCGCTGCTCATACGAAGTTAGTAGAATGGGCAAGTCTAGGCAGATAGCTCCAAAAATCATGCTTGACATTCTCAGTCTGCACCATCTTAGTGAAGTTATCTTGAACCCAGAATCTTTTGAAGTTCGAGAAGCTTTCTTTTCTTCTTACACGTCTGTCATCTTTCCCTGCAACACTCGAGAACCTTCTCTATTATTTTACTAATTTTTTTTTTTTATTTTCAAAGATTTTTCCCTATAGATTCTGCTTATGATTGTGACTTTCCACATGTCTGACCAGTCCATCCCAACCTTGTGTCTCTGACAACAAAGACATACTTTGCAGCGATGATCGGTGAAGTTGTTCTTTCTTCCCTTTCTTTCCATAAGCTAAATATGATTCTATCTCAACAACAAAAATGTTATTTCATATTCTTTTTGTCATTATGCACTGTATTTCGGATCACGGTATCATCTGCAAGTCCTTGTGATCCATGTTCTGCATAGTTGTGCCAAGTCATGGTTTTTCATATGAAGTTCGTGATACTCCAATCATTAGGTACGTGGCTTCTGTATGTGTGCATTAATGGTAGCCAAATTTATTTTCTGTGGTGGTACATGTAGATTTGGGATCCAACTCAAACAATTTTAGCTGTGTACATATTTTGTAATTTCATAGTAATGCCTTTTTATGCATACGGTTATGAAAACGTGCTATTCTTCATGATGTCAGTGGTGTATCCCCATCTTCGCTATTGAATCTGGCTGTTCGTGAGATTGCTCCTTCTAGTGCTTTATCAAGTGACATAGCTTTTATTGCTTGTTTGGGGTACTTAAATGGTGGAGCAGTTGAGGCTAATCTTGATCCCGATCTTTCTTGATGCCTTTTGTCTGCTTGTTATTTGCTTGGATGGGCAAAACGCTTGGAGCATGCTAGTGTGGTCTTTATATTTAGATTATGACCTCGTGGTGCCTTTTGTTTCATTACAGGTGAGACTTGGGAAGAACGGTGTTGAGGAAGTACTTGGATTGGGCACCCTCTCAGAATATGAGAAACAGGGTTTGGAGAATCTGAAGGCTGAGCTCAAGGCCTCCATTGAGAAGGGAATTAAGTTTGCCAAAGATAATTAAGTTGTCTGAATTCTAAGGTTGCTTGAACCATGACAATTTTGCTTCTGTTCCTGAGAGGGTCATTCTCTCGATACACTTTACATCGTGTTTAATCGATTCCTTGAGCTTGTTGAGCTGGCTGTCAGCTGCAGCCAACTAAGCTTTTAAGCTTCGGTCACAATAAGCCATACAATTTGCGGAAGAAAAACACTGAGGAATACATTTATTGGACTTGCAGCCTAATGAACTGTGGCAAGTCCAGCCTATTTTGATTATTCTGATTGCATAGTTTCGTAGACCTCAACTTGGTGTTTCAGTTTAAACGAGAGGTTTGTTTCAATTTACGTCATTTTCAAAATTTGGCCTTTGACTCTTTTATTTAATGCGGAAACTGCTAAAACTAGCTCTCAATGATTTGCTCGGTTTAAACTAGCTCCTGGTTAAGATAGTGGCAGAAGAGAAACTAGAAATTCACAGGGGTCTCACCAAACTGGGTGATTGAAGAATTCTTCCTGGCGGTTTAATGCCGGTGTTGGGTGGAGTGGAAATGGTGTGGAAGGTGAAGAGTAGTGGTAGGTGATGAGCAGCAGTAGTTAGGGCTGGTGGGCAGGGAACCTACCGAAAGATTGTGAGGTCGGGGTGTGGTTGGTAAGTTTTCGTTTTCCTTTGTTTGGTTTTCCATTTCCTTGTACAGAAAGGAACAGGAGAAGAGCAAGTTTGAGAATGCCGAAATGGACGCCTCAAGCCGTGGCAGGGTATGCAGGAACCGTGATGGTGTCCGATAATTCTAGCGACCTTTGGATCTTATGCTGAATCGTGCCAACCCTGTAGCTGCTACCGTTGTCGTTGTGCTATCTCTGGCCGATGGCACTATCTTGGGATTGGTCAACGTAGAGGAAATCAAATGATTCAATTGGGACAAAGGGGTAGGTTCAGTTAAATTTCACCAAATTTTTTGGGAATTTTGCAGAAGTATTCTGTTTCATTTAGACTGCCTGGAGATTTATGATTCAGAAGTCATGAGTTTTTTTTATTTATTTGTTAGAGAAATTTAAAAATCGAAAGAATTGGAGGTAGAGAGAAAAACATGATTTTGAAGATTTTTATTCAGAGTAGAAATATCTAAGCTTCATGATTTAGGATGTTTTTGAAATTGTCATACAATCCAACATTCCACATTATAAAATCAAGATTAATAATTTCAAAAACTATGTTCTAAAATCAGATCCCATGATTTTAAAATCTTTGGGTGCTGTTGGTGTAGCTTTTAGTGAACAAACTCTAGTAGTATGCTGATCTAGAGATGTACTTCCTTTATGGTTGTCGTACTTATTTCTTTTTTATTATAAATATACATTTTTTCATAATGAATGTATATATTTTTTTTGATCGTGCAATATGTAGCATTGACTAGGGATCTGAAGATTTCAAAACTATAACTTTCTTAAATAAGAAAAGGCATAAATTCAAATTTTAAGTGCCGTTCCTCCATATGAACCGAGCCAAATCCCAGGACATCTGCAGGGTGGATGAGAGGATGAATTCTCAGTCTATTTTAATCGATAACGATTCTATAGCTGGGCATGTCTATTGAAAATAAATTTTATATCAAATTTTATATTTTATAGGAATGCCAGAAATGACAAAATAAATAGTATGTTTTATATTTATTTTTCTAAAAAAGAAGGCATATTTGTTTTCTCGTGCACTGACCAGGTGAAAATAATTTGAAAATATTATTTCTTGACGGAAATATCTTTATTTATATTATATTAATATTACATTAATCATATTAATATTATATATTGATTAATAAATATTAATTATTAATAAATAATTTAAAAATATTTATTGATTATCAATAATCTAATATAGGATCTATTAATAATTAATATATTTATTTATATATCAAAATATACTAAAATTTATTTACGATAAGAAATATATTTTCTAATATATGTATATTTTAATATTCAAAATAGATAATATTGACAATATTTATTTAAGTGGGCCATACATGGCTAACAAATGAACCAAGAAAAAATGTTATTATTTGATTTAATTATTTAAGAGTATTGTTGAAAATTTGGTAATATTTTTGTATAAGATAACTGGTATAGAACCAATTCTGGAAGGAAGACTTCTGTGGAATTTGAGAACAGAAACAGAAGAAGAGGGAGAAGAGAAGGAGGAAGAGGAGGAGAAGAAAGAGAAGAGAAGAAGAGAGGAGGAGAAGACGGGGGAGAAAATTTCTTAAACCTTCATTAAACCCTAATCATGAAAAGAGGTCCCTATATAGGGCCAAAATACAAAATTTGCATAAATCCCCTTACACAGAAATAAATCCTAATAAACCCACAAATAACACAAATAACCCACAAATAAGCCCTAAAATGCAAATAAGCCCAGAAATAAAAATAAACAAATAAATATGCAAATAAAATGGGGACCTAGTTGATGTCCCCATCAACTCCTTCCGGGTGGAAAAAACTCGACATTGTCGAGTGTAGATCTGGCCGGCTGTCGTACTGCTTCAGAAGATCCGGGTCAAGGCGCTGCAACTCGGCTCGCAAAATCCACGTCACATCTGATTCGGGTCGACCTTTCCACCGAACAAGGTAACGTTGGTAGCTTCCTCTCCTGGTAGATATAATCTGCTCATCTAATATATGTTCTATGTGTTCTCTGCGTGCATGAAACTGTGGAGGTGGAGGCTCAATAGTAGATGCTGGATCAAGGTGATCAACAACAGTGGATGTATCAACAAAAGGGTCAGAAGGAATGAATGTTGATTTCTCGTATGGGACTAAATCTTCAATATTAAATGTCGCACTAATTCCATAGTCTTCAGGAAGATCTACAACATAAGCATTCGAACTGATTTTCTTTAGGACTTTGAACGGTCCCGCACTACGAGATTGCAACTTTTTGAACGTCCCTGAAGGGAGTCGTTCAGGTCTAATTCTTACCATGACAGAATCGCCTACATTCAATTCTTTATAACGTCTGTGCAAATCAGCAAGGGATTTATATTTTAAGTTATTAGAGTGAATATGTTTGCTGATCTCCTAATGCAATGAATGCAGGTGTGAAGCAAATGATTGTGCAGACTCAGAGACTCTATGTTGATGAGACATGGGAATCAAGTCTATGGGTTGCCTAGGTTTATATCCATTCACCACTTCAAAAGGACTCATGCCTAAGATCCTATTGACCGAACTATTATATGCAAACTCGGCAGTTGGTAACACGAGATCCCAAGTCCTAGCATGCTCACCTACCAGACATCGTAAAAGATTCCCTAGACTTCGGTTGACAACTTCGGTCTGGCCATCAGTTTGTGGATGATAGGCAGAGAAAAATTTTAATTTGGTACCCATCATGTGCCAAAGAGTTTTCCAAAAATAGCTTATAAATTTAAATTCCCTATCGGATACAATAGATTTCGGGAGGCCATGGAGTCTAACGACTTCGTCAAAATAGAGTTTCGCAATCCTAGAAGCATCGGAAGTCTTAGAACATGGGAGAAAATGAGCCATTTTAGAGAACCGGTCCACCACTACAAAAATGGAATCATGTTTGGTCGAGGTACGTGGAAGCCCTAACACAAAATCCATGCTAACATCTTGCCACGGATAATCAGGAACAGGTAGTGGAGTGTAAAGCCCAGTGTTCTGTTTACGTTGTTTGGCTAGTTGACATGTGCGACACTGAGCGACAATTTTGGCCACGTCTCTCTTGAGACTCGGCCAGAAGAAACGTCTTTCCACCATTTCAATGGTTTTGTCTCTCCCGAAATGCCAGACAACCCTCCAGCGTGTACTTCCCATACTAGAGAATCTCTCAATGAGGTTCGAGGAATACACAATCGGTCGGAGAGTAAGAGATAATCATCTTGTAAAAAGAAATCATCTTGCTCTCTCTCTACTCCATCTCGTAAGATCAGGTATACATCACTAAAATCGGGACAGGTGGTATATTGTTCCCTGATCCTTTCAAAACCAATTACTTCAGTGCTCATCACGGATAGGAGGAAGATCCGTCGACTGAGCGCATCAGCAGCCTTGTTCTCAACTCCAGCTTTATGTTTCAGCACAAAAGTATAGGCTTGCAGAAACTCCATCCATCGGCCGTGTCGAAGGTTTAGTTTCTTTTGAGAATTGAGATACTTTAAAGCCTCATGGTCTGAATACAGGACAAATTCTTGCAGTAGCAAATAGTGTCGCCAATGTCGCAAAGTTTGCACTACCGCATAGAATTCCTTATCATAGGTGGAATAACGCAACCTGCCGTCACTTAACTTTTCGCTAAAGAACGCGACAGGGTGACCTTCTTGGCTTAACACACCACCTATGCCAACGCCAGAGGCATCACATGCGACCTCGAATATCTTAGTGAAATCGGGGAGGCGCAAGACAGGTGCTTCGGTCATCCTATGCTTAATATCTTTAAATGCTTAGGATGCCGACTTAGTCCAGATAAAGTCTCCTTTCTTCATGCAATCTGTAATGGGAGACATTATTGAACTAAAATTTCTAATGAAGCGACGATAGAAAGTAGCCAAACCATGAAAACTACGTACTTCTGCTAGGGTCTTGGGCTCAGGCCAATCAACTATCGCGCTTACTTTTTCTGGATCAGCGGAGACACCCTTGGAAGACACTATGAACCCTAAGAAAGTGACGTGATCAGTCAGGAAGGCACACTTCTTAGGGTTTGCAAAGAAGCTTTCTTTCCGCAGGGCATCACAAACCTGCCTTAAGTGTGAGAGATGGACCTCTTGAGTTTGACTATAGATGAGGATGTCATCAAAATATACAACGACAAATTTATTCAAGAAAGGTCGAAAGATCTGTGTCATCACCCTCATAAAAGTACTTGGAGCATTTGTTAATCCGAAAGGCATTACTAACCATTCGTAGAGTCCATCTTTGGTTTTGAATGCAATTTTTCATTCATCCCCAGGACGAATCCGAATCTGGTGGTACCCACTCTTTAGGTCGATCTTGGAAAAAACTGTAGCACCAGACATATAGTCTAAAAGGTCGTCCAGCCTAGGAATGGAAAAACGATACTTAACCGTGATTTTATTGATAGCACGGCTATCGACGCACATCCTCCAAGAGCCATCTTTCTTGGGAGTGAGGAGTGCAGGTACAGCACAGGGACTCAGACTCTCACGAATATACCCTCGAGTGAAGAGTTCGTCAACTTGACGTTTCAGTTCAGTGTGCTTGTTTGGGTTGAGTCTATGATGGGGAAGATTTGGCAATGACGCTCCAGGAATGAGATCAATTACGTACTGGATATCACGCATTGGAGGGAGTGCCTCTGGAAGATCAGTTGGGAAAACAGAGTGAAACTCCTCCAACAGAGGAACTACGGCGGCCGGATGCTCGGTATTTGACTCCACATTGATAACTCTAGCCACAAGGGCGAACACAGGTGAGTGGCTTTCGATATCTTTCATTACCTCTTTCGAAGTAATGATGTGAAGTGACTCATCTTTTCGTGGTGTAGCACCCTTCTTCTCAGGACCGGGCTCTCTAGGAGGCAATGAATTCAGTATAATTTTTCGATCCTGGAACATAAAGCTACACGAATTTGACCGACCATGAAGTGTGACATCCCTATCGTATAACCAAGGTCTTCCTAGAATGACTTGACCTACGTCCATTGGAAGGCAGTCGCACCAAATTTCGTCTTTATAAGATAGGAATTGAATCGGGACAAGGCATCTTTCTGATACCGAAATGGACGTCTTATCTACCCAGGCTACTTTATATGGATTAGGATGAGGGGTAGATTTCAGGCCAAGACGAGAAACAACTCCAGATGTAATGGCGTTGATGCAACTCCCGCTATCAAATAAGATTTTGTATGTTTTACCATTGATCTTAATAAGCGTGTAAAATAGGGAGGTTCTACGCCAGTCTTGTTCGGTCTTTGTTTGGGCTAGTGTACACCTAACCACATGGAGCCTAGGGTTTTGGTCATTCCGATCAGTGGGCTCATTTTGGTATTCAGTCTGAACAAACTCTAACCCGGTCTTTTCGTCTCCAAAGTCATGTACAAAATCCTCGATGTTTGGTTCATAGACTTCTTCGACACATTCAGTCTCCTGGGTTCCTGCTTCCAGTTCAGTCATTAAATAGGTCTTGGCATTACATTGGGACGCAATATGGCCAAACTTTTGGCACCTGAAACACTGGGTTTGGCTTCTTAAGGGCGGGTTGGACCCTAATATGCCTTTTTCTTTATCAGTTGATGTACTTTGAGCAGGCATCGGGAACGTCCTAGTCGGCGTTTGGCTAGAACCGGGCTGGGAAGGATGGTTGGAGAGTGGTCTGGGTTGCGGGAGATAGCTTTGATTTGGTCGGGCTTCTGGGGGTAAGAACCGAGAGTCGGTATGTCTCACTACAGGGACTCGTAAAAAACTATCCACATCTTGAGCCAACTGGTATGCCTGGCCAAGGGTAGTAATCTTTCGGAGGATCAATTCTTTCTGGATCTCCTCGCGGAGTCTTGCCCGAAACCTAGAAAGAGTAACAGTCTCCTATTCGATTACACCGCACCTCATGTGAAACTCCTCAAATCGTGCAATGTAATCGGCAACAGTTGAAGTTCCTTGAGTTAGTTTCTGCCACCTATCCATAAGGCGTTGTCGGTAAGAGAATGGCAGATACTTCTCATTCAGTTTTTCTTTCATATCCTCCCAAGTGGTGATGCGTGGAAGCCTCTGGGTCTCACGCCGATGTTCAACGTTATGCCAGTACCAGTGAGCTTGCCCAATAAGCTTCACTTTGGCAAACCGTACTTTTCTATCATCAGTCATATCGTACCACTCAAAATAATTATCCATGGCTGCTCTCCAATCAAGGTACACGCTCGGCTCTAATTGACCAGCAAATGTGGGGGCATCTACTCGTACGGTACGAAGTAGTCGCTCGTCAAGATCGCGCTAGTGATCAGGAGGAAGTTGGTTCCTAGGAGGATGGGAAAAAGCTACCGGTGGTGTAGCCAAACCAAGCTCGGGGTAAGCTGCGATTGGGGTTGACGGTTCAGGATTCCTAGGATGTTGTACTAGAGTACGGATCTCTCGTTTGAATTCATCTTGATCAGCTCGTAATGCAGCTAATTGTTCCAAAATATCTTGTAAAACTCTGGGGTCCATGGTGGGTAAAGAGGTCTGAGAATCAGTGAGGAGGTACTCTCTACCACTACGGGTTGGCATGCAGGGACTACTTTAGTTGGTGATATGGTATGCAATGCTACTATTGAACCCTAACCTACCAAATGCAATGCAAGACAACCTACTAATGCAATCTATTATGAATTCAGAAATCAGCAAATTTTCACAAAAGTAACTTAAAATTAAATGTTACTAATTTGTACTTTGGTTATTTCAGAATTAAAGTAGAAAATTAGTCACTATAAGAAATTAGGTTGCAAACACGTTTTACGGTCATTCAAAGTCCGAAAGTAATCTGATCTATGGATGTGGAGAACTATCCTGTCACTAAGGCGTGCTAATTTAATATTTAGATTTAAATGGTTGGTAGGATGGGTGTGGTGGTAAATGTTCTAGGTTTTGCAGTTTGACAAGAAAATAAGTTTCAAAATAGGACTGTCATGCAAGAGAACTAGAACATAATTAGATAAACAAGTCCAGAAGAAAGGAGAACCTGTTACCTGTGGCGGATGCAGTCGACCGGAAGCGTCCGTTGTAGATTATCGAACACGAAATTGGCGCCGGGTGGAGCTAGCTGGAGCGATGGGCCTGGATCTGTAGCACAAGGGCTCTCGGACTTCTGTACTGGGCTGAAAAGAGGTGCTGGATCGGGTCTGAAATAGGACCTGCAGCCGATTGGGCTTGGGCTTAAAGGGCTGGCGGCCTTGTGGGTTTGGGGTTCAGAGAGGGGCAGACTCTTGCTGTGTGGGCCTGGGATCAAGAGTGAAAAGAATAACAGGCATGCGGGCCGTGGGCTTGAAGAAGGGTTGTGGGTCTGTTGACGGTCCACGGGTGGAGTCAGTTTGAGCGAAAAGGGGAAATGAAACAAGGGGTGGGGGGGGGGGGGGGGGGGAACGGAGGGGAAAGGAGAAGGTGGAGGCGACGGTCTGGTGCAGCGGCAAACGGAGGTGGGCGTAGCAGCGGGGGCGTATGATGGAGTTGGCGTGGTGGCGCGGCTCGGTGGGGAGGGAGACGACGACGCTCGGAGGAAGCGGGTGGAGCTCGGGTGGTCTGCCGGCTGCCCAACGGCGTCGCGGCTGGTTCGGGCGGCGCTGTGGTTGGCCGCAGGGAGGAGGCACCTCGATCGGTGGCGTCGCAGCTGGTCCGGACGGCGTAGCGGCGGGGCTCGGGCGATGGCGGATCTCGGCGGCGGCAGGAGGCGGCACGGGCGGAGGCGGCGAAGGCAGAGCGGCACGGGCGAAGGCGGAGCGGCACGGGCGACACGGGCACGGGCGCGGCGCGGGCTTGGTTGACGGAAGAGAAGGCGAGGGCGGCAGAGAGCGGCACGGCGGAGGCAGCGGCAATGGCGTCGGCGGCGGAAACCTTTAGGGTTTCCCTTCGACAGAAACAGAGGTAAGAATTTTTTTTTTTTGGTTTTTTTTGGGATACGTGCAGGTCACGTGATCCGACGGATTTTTTTTTTTTGAACCTTAACGGGTTCGGGTTATCGGGTTCGGGTTTCGAATGAGACCCGCTCCGATAACTGTGAAACTCAGCACGTGCAGATCACGTGCCTTTTTTTTTTGTTGGATGTTGGACCCGGGCTAATGGGTTTTGGGGGTAACGGGTTTAGAACTTACCCGTTACCACTCTTCTTCAACCTCCCGAACCTCCCGACCAAAACGGGAGGGTGACCCGGGCTGCTCGGCGGCCGTTGCGGATCGACCGAGGGGACCGGCGGCGCAGCCAATGGCCGCGAAACTGCGGTCGGCGGCGGCTGGATGCGGGGCTGAGGACGCGGCGGCGGTTGTAGTGGCGACTGCGTGCGGAACGGAGGGCGGACCGGCAGCTGCAGGCGGGGCGGCCGACGCAGTGGCGACTGCGGGTTCGAGGGATAAGGCCGCAAGGAGGGCGGTGACGTTCTTCTTCTTTCCGGCGGCGGGAACCGCTCGTGGCCCTTCGACACGCTCCGGTGTCCGAGGTCGAGGTACGGCGTAGTACTCGTGCGCCCACAGAAATCCGGGGATCTGGCGACGCTCGGCCATACACCGGCTGACGGTGGTTGCGGGTAGTGGGACTGCGTCGGCTCGGGGTTGGTACGTCGGACGAATCGCGACGATGGTAGCAGCGGACGGACAAACGGGGACGAAGACCCTGTTTTTTTTTTTTTTTTCTGTTTTGAAACCGAGGGATTGTTCCCCTCTATTCCTTCTTGCGACAACTGAGAGAGCGAGGGACCCCTTTTCCTGGTGAGCAGAATTGATGGAAGGAGGACCCTGATCTTGTTGTTGATGGGAACCGGGGAAAAGGATTGTTGTTGGATCGGGGCTTTGGCAATAGAAGCAAAACCAATTGCTCTGATACCAAGTTGGTGTAGAACCAATTCTGGAAGGAAGACTTCAGTGGAATTTGAGAACAGAAACAGAAGAAGAGGGAGAAGAGAAGGAGGAAGAGGAGGAGAAGAAAGAGAAGAGAAGAAGAGAGGAGGAGAAGACGGGGGAGAAAATTTCTTAAACCTTCATTAAACCCTAATCATGAAAAGAGGTCCCTATATATTGGGCCAAAATACAAAATTTGCATAAATCCCCTTACACAGAAATAAATCCTAATAAACCCACAAATAACACAAATAACCCACAAAGAAGCCCTAAAATGCAAATAAGCCCAGAAATAAAAATAAACAAATAAATATGCAAATAAAATGGGGACCTAGCTGATGTCCCCATCAATAATATTCAACCCAACATAAATTTTTTTTTCTTCTTATGCCATTTTTTTGAGTAATTTTTCTACCATCCAAATATGGTAAAATTTATTTTCCCCAGCAGTTATTTTTCCACAAAAATAATTTTCTAGAATTTGTCCGATTACATCGTAATCTGACATACTCCAACCAAATGAATCCTAAAGTAATTCGACCATGGAAAAAAGCAACTACAAATTGAAGGGAATAAAATACACGAGACAATAGAGAGACAAACAAGCTACTCGAACCGGTCTCCCACTATTGATGCCAAAATTTTGCCCGACTATGAAAGTTTGGAGGGGCCAATCAATCCGTAGATAGATGCCGATTTGCACATAAAAAAAAGAAAGGCTCGCCGGATACACAATCTACTCTCTCTTTCACTGTTGTTCTAGATCTTTGACTTAAGCATCAAATGATCTCCTACTAGAAACCTTTCAGCAAGTAGACTTTTTTGCAGGTTGACATCGCCCTTCGTTTTAGTTTCAACCAATCTCGGATCATCTCGATCTTATCTGACCTCAGCGCACTTCGGTTCCAACCAAATGATATTAAGTGGAGTTGGACCTCAATCCAGAATCTAGCGGCAACACCCATATTAGTTTCCAGATTTTATACGTTAATGGTACCAATTTTTTCACTCGATCAAGTTATGCATTTGAAACATGTAGGAAGCTTGGATGCCCATGGTAGAATTGAGAGTAGCATGGGAAGGATTTTTTTCTGCCGTGCTCCCTTTGACAGCTAAGAGGAATTTGCTAGAAGTTGACTCCTTAAAAGTTGTTAGACGGATTCAAATAAGCCACTCTCTTATCATGGATGTTAGGAGGATTATCCTGAACGTGGAGTGTTTTCAAGTAACTCATGTCTACGGGAAAGGTTGGGTAGTTACCACCCATGCTGCAATTAAGCACATTGTAATGCAATATTCTGGATGGCTGAGACTGATGGTCCTGCTGCTTTTCCTGATATATTCTTCATTCTTCTTCTTCTTCTTCTTTTTCTTCTCTTTCTTTCTTTCTTTCTTTCTTTCTTTCTCTTTTTTTTTTTTTTTTTTTGAAACGGCAATTCATATAGCTTTAACGTGAGTACATTCTGTCAAGTCAAAAGAAAGTAAAAAATATAATGGGGACGGAAGCTCTACCGTGGTCCATAGAAACTCCTCGAAATACCATGCAATATAGGAGGCGACCCAGTCTACTGCTTTGTTCGCCTCCCGAAAAATATGTGCTACCTGGCGCCCACCCACCTCCACAACCAGCCTGCATGTTTCATGAATAAGTGGATGACCATCTCCATACCTGTCCGCACCCCGTATCCACTCGATCACCATAGATAAGTCCCCCTTGATGTGCACCTGCTCGGCACTGAGCACCCGCCTCGCATATGATATACTCTCTCAAGCTGGCCGAAGCTCTGCCCCAACTACGGTAAGATCTGGCATGCGGCGACCCTTACTGCGACCAGACTGCCGCGATGGTCTCTGATCACAAATCTAACACTTCCGGATCTTCCATCTACCGCCACGCTGCCATCAAAGTTCACTTTGAGAAAACCGTGGGGTGGGGGCACCCAAGAAACAAGGGCGAACCTGGGCGCTGTAACAGCGAAGCGAGTACCTCAGATGTCCCTAGCCATCCCAAGAGAATACATAGCGGCGCATGAGGTCAGAGAGAGAGAGAGAGGGAGAGAGAAAAGGGGGTAAGAGGGACAATGGAAGATTACCTTGAGCAAAAGTAAGAGAATAGAGCTGCTGACTAGGTCGCTTCATTTGCTACTCATCATTCTGGAGAGATCTTTTGGACTCGCTGTGTACCTATTCCTCCACCGTTGTGGAGTATTTTGTCTCTTGACTCTGTAGGCAATGTTCACGTGAGATTAGTGTTAGCAGCCGGTTTACTAAAAAAAAAAAAAAAGAAGCAAGAGTGAGAGAATGAGAGGAAAGAAAAAAAGACACGGAATGAGCGAAGAGACTCATGAACCGTTGCATTATTTTTGAAATAGGCCAAAGGGCCTTAAATTCTAATCCGATCCTCTAAATTTAGCCTGATCCAACAACCATGTGCAACATCGCAACTGTCAGCTACCGTTTGGTGAGTCAACATTAGGACAAAAAATTTTCCACCTAGCTAGGTATGTCCATAACGGTGGGGCCTTGATTTATTAGGGTCAAGGGATGGAAAGGAAATCAAAGTTTCTTTCCTGGGATATTATTTTTTTCAAACAAAAATCATGTGGTATGAAGGCTTTCTATTTTGTCATATTTTCTCCACCATCCATTTTAAAAAGGAAATTTCACAGTAAAATCGAGACGGAACTTCCACTACTAATGAATTCTGTTAGTAGAAATAACTCGTAGGTTCCATTTAAAATGGGCACAGAAAATATAAACCTGCCTCATTCGAAATTCCCCTGTGCGCACACCAAATATTTTTGTCCATTTCTTTCGTTGCCTTAAAAGGATTAATATATAGCCACCTCCATCTCTTGGCCTTGATTCCCTTTCAATCCAGTACTCCTCTCCAATGGCCTCCACTCGTCTCTTGCTTCAACTTTTCCTCCTCACCATTTTCATCGCTGTTTTCCTTGTTCTTGTAAACACGATCCCGGCCACCACGTACCACCCTTCCATCTCGAAGAACACTTCCCCGATCACCCCCTGCTACACATCCATCTTTAGCTTCGGCGACTCCCTCGCCGACACCGGAAATTTTCTCCACTACTCCGGCAACAATTCAGGCCCGGTTGCCCATCACCCATACGGCGAGACATACTTCCACCGCGCCACCGGCCGGTTCTCCAACGGTCGACTGGTCGTTGACTTCATCGGTACCTAATCCTCCCGATCTCTTCTCTTCCTTCTTCCCAAATTTTATAGTTGTTATCTTGGATTACCAACTGTTACGTTTCCTACGATAAGCTAAACTCTAAAGCGAGATCTGGTAACGGTGGCTGCAGCACAAGCCATGGGACTGCCCCTCGTGCCGCCGTATCTCGCCGGAAAAAATAGCCAGGATTTCCGGCATGGAGCGAATTTTGCGGTCGCCGGAGCCACCGCGCTTGACAATGACTTCTTTAGGGCCAAGGGGCTTAACGTCGCATGGCCGGAGTACTCGCTGGGTGCCCAGATCAAGTGGTTCAAGCAATTGCTGCCTTCTCTGTGCTCCTCGGATTCAGGTAAGCCTACCCCCCTTCTTCCATATCGCTACCTGCCCCATAGGAGACGAACAGTACCACCGTCGAGGATGACGTCAAATTAGTTGGCATTTACTCAAAATTATTCTAATGCCATGGTGGGCCACACGGACGCATTTTGACATATTTCTTAATAAATGTGTCAATGGTGCTGCACCCATTGTTTACCGCCTCGCAATTGAACTTGCAACTGCAATTGAAAGATATTTTATTAGAAAAAATTATAACTCCACCATTCTTATGGCTAGAGATCTTGGCTTAACGAGCACATGTGCACATTTAGACATGCATATATAGTTTACTCACCAATTAGAGTAGTTTAGATGATACCTTGGGCAGATCATGTGGTTTATGTCCGTTGCAGATAGAAAACCGAGTGACACAATTTGAGATCAAAGTTTAGTACGCTGTTGAACATATAATACTATCATTAGATATTACTAATTTCATTTGATTGCGGAGACAAATGACCATTAACATTCAAGGATGATGCATCGATGTGCCCGATTTAATAGGTATCCATTTCTATGGTTGGATGATGCGGCAGCCATCAAGGCAAAAACTTAGTTAATTAGCTCTACTAATTTTATTAGATTTAATATATTACATATAAAAGATGATTAGTAAATTTACATATGCTTCTTCTGAATTTTTGCATAACCAATGCCTATCCTGATGAGGTTTTTCATAGACCATTAGAGATAAAATATGCATTAAAATCCATTTTAAAGTACCAACACGCTGTGTATTGGGCACCAAACCCGGTATGGCTTTCATCTTTAGTACGTGCTGGGGTACGCCTAGCAATACTCCAATTTGATAAGGGTCCAAGCTCAGCTCAAACCTGTAAAAACGAATAAGCTGGATCTGAATCAAGCTGGACATAGACTTGACCAAATCCACTAGTAGTCCACCCTGTAAGCGTGCATATTGATATAATTCAGAAAAACATTGAATTGGAAAAAAAAAAAAAGAAAAGAAAAGAAAGAGTGTCTTTTGGGGAAGCCAGCTCACCGACAGCAGTTGCTTGGTAGTTGGATTGGATAGTTGGCGGGCCACATACTTTACTAGTTAAAATTTAGAAAAGTGAAACAAGATCGATCCATCGTTTTTATTTCTTGGCACATTGACAGATTGCAAAGGACTCATGAGCAACTCGCTTTTCCTCATGGGAGAAATAGGATGGAACGACTACAATCACCCGTTCGTCCAAGGAATGACCATAAAAGAGATACGTACATTTGTTCCAGACATCATCCATGTCATCAGCTCAGCGATCACTGTGAGCTCATTTCTGTCTCAAGCTTACACTCGTCTTCCTAAAAGCCAAGAAATTTTTCTGGAATTTGAACACGGTGCGATCCAAGCTTTCTCCCATTTTTTCACCATCAGGACTTGATCGAACTTGGGGCAAAGACAGTGGTAGTACCAGGGATCGTCCCATCCGGATGTGTCTCCTTGTATCTTACCGTGTTCCAAAGCCAGAAACGAGAAGACTACGACCCACAGACGGGCTGCATTAAGTGGGCGAACGAGTTCTCGGAACACCACGGTCGTCTACTTTCGGAGGAACTCGACCGGCTCCGACGGCTTCACCCTCATGCCATCATCATCCATGCTAACTATTACGATGCCATAATGAGCATCTTCCGTTCTCCACAGCAATTTGGTCAGCATTTCTTTCGTGCCTCTCCTTTTCTTTTTTTATTTTTTCTGCCCCCTTTAACAAAACTTTTATGCCTCACTTGGTGATAGTTCCATAAGTCCCAAGATTCCTGGAGATTTTTTTTTTTTTTTAACACTGTTTTTAACATTTTTGTAACCGAATGGCGTTGGCGTAATTGCAGGATTTAAGAAGTCACCTCTGGATGCGTGCTGCGGAGGTGACGGACCTTATAATCTGAACATTTCTTTAAGGTGCGGGGATCCAATGACTACGGTGTGTCACGATCCGTCGAAGTATGTGTTTTGGGATGGGACGCACCTAACGGAGGCGGCTTACGAGGTCATCTCTCGAGGTTTATTAGAAGGACCGTATGCCACTCCTTCCATAATCCAAACGTGCCGCCATTTAGAGTAAAATGCCGCTCATGAGTCATGACTCCCTTGTTCCGGGAAAAAAATTTTTAGTCGCCGAAATATGTTTTTTTTTTTTTTTTTGTTTTAAGAAAGCTGATGTCTGAATATTTTAAAAAATTAGACTTTGTATGTCTCTTCTGTATGATTTTTTTTTCTTACATAAAATATTTTTTTTTTTCTTTTTTTTTCCTACAAACCAAATGAATCTTCGGCTCCAGTAGCTTTCTAGGTAAGGTTGGCACTTGGCTCTTAGTGGTAGATTATTGGGGGCTAGTATGGTTTTGACTTTGTCACAAGATTCTGTGTGAGGACTGCTACTCTTGATTGATGTAATTGATAATTATTCTAAGACGCAACCTTGCAAGAAATCCACGATGATGTGGGTCCCGAGAGGAATTAAATAATTCGAATAGAAAGTGGTAATTGCTGGAAATCTGAGTAGACAGGAAGACTAGAAAGGAACCCCCTATAATATGACTCTGCCGCCCACGTGTTTTTTTTTTCTTCTAAATTTTATATTTTAGTCACTAAAAATTCTGTTTTTCCCACTTGACCACAACTTCTTACGACCAGGAATTCGCCCACTCCACTGCATTTTCGACTCCAAATTTTTATTATCTTTCAACTTGTTTACTTAGAAATTCTCAACTTCATCCCTGCTTGGGTCAGTGTCCGTCGGACTAAGAAAGGAGGAGGATTAGGCCTAAAATATATTAAGAATATGAATCATGCTCTGCTGGCAAAATAGGCCTAGGAATTGATCAGAGACTTGAGGATCAGATATTTGGTTGTGAGAGGACTCTTGGATTGGCTCAGCCCTGCTCTGTTATCTCTTTGAGGATCTGTATCATAGAGCTCTCAAGACAAACATAGCTGTTGCCTCTCAATAGAGCTAGAGATTTTTGGCTTGAAAGGGAAGATTGTAAGGGCTTCTCATGCATCGTAAAGCTAGTCAATTAGAAAGCCTGCACTAATCTAGGAGGATTCCCAAATCGATGTGCACCATTTTGCCCACTACGAGCAAGACCAAATAAGGTCTAAAAGCATGATCTGCCATATCGAAGAGCGAATCGTATGCCAAACTTACAGAGGACATAACTAGATCATACGACGTTTAATTAAGATGGTTATTTTTAAAATCAGGCAGTTTTTCGAAATCTATGACGTGACACATAAAAGGGCAGCACTCTTAGTAATTAAGCCTAAATTTTATCGTTTGGGGTTCAAAATGAGTCGGTCAAATGGAAAGTTTTATTTTTGGGTAAGACTTTGATTGGGCGTAGCTCTCTATCCGAGAAGAATTAGGTAGAGCAACAGAAGACAAAATTGATATATAAGTCGAGATCTACCTCTTCAGAATTTTTAGTTTTTTTAGAAGATTTCTACTAGTGATATCTATTTTATAAAAGAAAGTCATAGTAGGATCAGAAAGAGAAATTCGTCTAAATTGTGTAAGGGTGGACCTCACCATTATAAATAGAGACTATATACCTTGATTTTTTTAATCATCAATAAAAGAAAAATGTACTTAATTCCTACTTTCGTAATTATTTTATCTTTTTCTAGTTATCTTTTGATAGATTCGAAATGAGCGGATTAAAAAAAATCTCCCTCTTCTCTAATCAAATCATGCACAATATCCTTCATTCATAGGATGGCTGACATTACAGTTTGGAAACTCACTCCGAATGACAGCTTTTCGGTTGACTTAGTATAGGTTCATCAATAACGACAGCCTGCATAGTCCATATTATAAAGTCATTTGGAAAGCTACGGCATCAGAGGACGTGAGTGTTCCATTGCTTGGCTTTGAAGAATAGACTGCATGCAAACGAGATTCTTTGTTTAGAAAAGTTGAACGGTTAGCTCGGGTTGGTCTTTACATGGAACCAGGTTAGAATTCATTGCCCATTTGCTCATTAAATGCTCGTTCATTTGATCTGCCGCGAATTGAAACCCAAGTCCATTGATAGGATGGCCAGAACTAAGAAGAGCTTGGGACTAGCTAGTGATTAGCTTAAGTCGCAAAATTTGGTGTGATCGGCATGCAAGTATTTTTTCCAAGAAGGAACAGTTCCATCTTCTCTGTTCTCCAACGGACACTTCAAATTTATCTCTTCATCTCCCGCGTACAATAGGAACTTCTCGCCACTCCCCTAACAGCTGATGATTTCAAGAAGAAACCAAATGGTAAAATCGCGCCTCTAGTCCCTCACCACCTCCAAGTTTGAGAAGATATAGAGAAGCAGAGGAGAGACAGAGCGTAGAGAAGAGAGCAGAGGAAGACTATTATGCGAAAAAGAAAACAACATTAGGTGATTGAACTAACGTTTTTAAAATAAACGCACAATCAGGAAGATCAACGAAAAAGGTTCAAAAAAAGGTTCTAGTGAGAGAAACTCCGGTTCTAGAGAGAGAAGCCTAACGGCTAGTCTCCGGGGTGCCTCGAAGCTTAACGGTTAGTTTCCGGTCGGCCGGAGAGGTGCTTCGACTGCCGTGTGGGGTGCTCACGGCAGCCGTGGTGGTGGAAAGGCCCTGATTCGTGGCTTTGGGTGGTCTGTGTGACTGTGTCCATCGGCTGGTGGGCTCGAGGTGGTCGGAAGGGGCGGCGGCTGTCTACTCTTCGGGGTGCTTCGAAGCATAGCGGCTAGTCTCTAGTCGGCCGGGGCAGTGCTGTGATTGCCGCGTGGGGTGCTCACGGCAGCCGTGGTGGTGGAGGCTCTGGATCGTCCGTGTCCATCGGCTGGTGGGCTCGGGGCGGTCGGAAGGGGCAACGACAGTCTGGTCGAGTGCTCCTGGCGGTGATCCATGGGGTGATATTCGTGGGGCAGCTGGTGCGGCAGTCCAGTGGAGTGCTTACGGAGGTCACGGCCGAGAACGCTCTGAGTCAGCTGCCTGTTTCGTCTGCAGATCCAAGCTAGGTTAGTGCTTTAGTTTTTGTTTCCCCAACCCCTTTATGTGTCCCAGGTTTATCAGGCATTATCCCCTAGGGCCTTGGCGACCCGATGGAGCGGACGACGGGTACAATAGCGGAGCAGACAACGGGAAAGAGGGTGGAGGTGGCAGCTCAAGGCAAAGGTACGGTATCGGAGAGCCGTGGGGAGAGATCTGGGGCCCGGGTGAGACCAGGGCCCTAGGCGACCTATCGGCCGACAAAAGCAGAGTTGGCTCGCTTGAGCCGCTGCTTCTTGACAGTCTTGGAGCTCCTAGAGAAGCCTATCGAGGCAGCCTGCCGAGAGTGGGAGGGACTGGTGGTGGTGGGCCGCAACCTCGGCCGGTGGATGCCGGCCGAGTGGGTAGCCAAGGATGGAGCCCCCCGGCTGAAGAAGGCAGGGGAGGTGGCAGCGGTGACAGTAGCCTGACGATCATTTTGCCTTGCATTTTCGGTCAACGGCGGATCGAGACCACGCGTTGTCGGAGGGGCCATGAGTGGTGGCAGGGCAGCTCCTTACCATGAAACTGTGAGTACCGGATTTTCTACCCAGGGAGGACCCTATGAAGACCATGGTGGTCTGGCTCTCACTACCCAGGCTGTCAGTGGAGTAATGGTCGACCTTGACCATTCTCAACATCGCGGCTTGGGCAGGGTGGCCGTTGGCCGTGGATGGGGTGACCGAGGAGCGGCGAGCCATGGGCTTCGCCCGAGTGAAGGTGGCGATCGACACCACCGAGCCCCTCCTCTCGAGGGCCTAAATTCATGGGAAGACGAAAGTGCTCTGGCAGCCCTTCGTCTTCGAGAGCATCCTGGACTTCTGCATCCGGTGTGGAAGGATTGGGCACCCGACGTCCGTCTGCCGGTTTCTGGAACCAGCACATACGGAGGAGGGAGGCCCCATGGTGGTGGAAATCGGGGACGACCCAGAGCGACGAGGCTATGCCTCGGGGAGGGTGACCCCGGGCCGATCTATGGCCCATGGCTGGTGGCGATCCGTGCCCAAATTCCACGGGAGAAAGGGCCGCCACAGCCGAGGAAGACGACTGTGCCCGTGGTTGAGTTGTCTTCAACTCGGCCGCCCTCCCTGGTGATTTGGCCTGGTCCTCCTGCGTCCCCGCCGGATCTGGAAGACTGGTCGAAGCCAACTAAGGTGGCCCGCCACCACTCTCCGCTAAAGGGGCAGCCGGAGGTGGTGGTTGGGTTTTCGGTCTCCGATATCTTGCCCGAAGGTTTCCGAGTTGACCCGGCCCTCGGCTCGATCGTGGGTTTGGGTGACTCGGTACCCCTTGCAGGCGAGGCTGGGCTGGCGGGGGTGCAAGCTGGCCTGGCTGAGCAATAGGCTGACCCAAGCAATGCACCTGTGGGCTAGCTTGCAACCCCATCCAATAAGCGACCCAGGAACCCTGGGTTGCTATTGGAGTTGGGCCTCGGCACTGCGGGCCGAACCCTGACGAGGGGAGCTGGCCATGGCCCTGCTAAGATGCAGCCACGCGGGGCACGTGTGACAGGTCTGCTGGCCTGTCGTGGGGCTGTGGACGCACGGGCCCATGAACCTAGGCCGCGCGCGCGCAACACTAGGAAAGCCCTTGTGGATGCGGGCCTTTCGGTGGGGCGAACTTAGTTGGGCTCAGGCAGGCCCGCTAGCAGGCCTGGGTCGGGATGCCCCGTGAGTGGGGCTGCCGGGCCTGCAGGGCCCAGCTCCAGTGTGTGTGGGCCAACCTCGGGGAGAGGGTCCGGGGGGGGGGGGGGGACTCCGTGACTTTGGGTTAGGGCCTGTTCAGGATATTAGGCAGGCCTGGTGAGCCAGGAGTGACGGAGCCCCTAGGGGGCTCAGCTGAGGTAGCGGCCACGGTCTTCCAGTATAGCTCTCTGGCCTTGGTGGCAGATTCGGTTCCTGAGATCCAGACCTCTCGAGGCCCTGCAGGAGTGACTGCAGTGCAGAGGGAGGCTGTCTCGGGCGGGTTTGAGTCGGATGGCGAGACTCGTTTGGCTAGGGACTAGGTCGTGGTGGGCTGCCCTACGGGTGATGCACTAGTGGGTCGCGATATGTCTACACCTATGCTGTCCGAAGTAGGTGACTGGGATGGTTATGAGGGGCCCGCTAGCAGGCTAATGGTGGATCATCTGACGATTGTACAATGGGTCAAGGCGGCAGTGATGCAGGTCGTCTCCGGAGCCAGTGTGGATGATGATCTACAGGGTGGCATTTACCCCGATGTAGAGATGGACCCTGAGGCCTAGGGGGTGGGCGTGCCTATGGCCGACCTCTCGGACTTTTCTCCATGAAGATTCTAGTGTTAAATTGTAGGGGGCGGCGGCAAAGCCGTTTTTCATGTCATCTTTTAGAAGGTTGGTGCAAATCCACGGTCCAGAGATCTGCTTCCTCTATAAAACGCGTCTGTCCAGTAGAGGGCTTTGCCAAGTACAACGACGCTTAGAGGCAGACTAGGAGATCTATGCAGGAGAATCCCAAGGACTGTCTGGGGGTATTTTGGCAATGTGGAAGTGGGGTGTGGCAAAGGTAGACATTTTCTATAACTGCTCTCAACAAGTTATTATGATTGTCTCGGAACCCAACGCAGCACCGTGGGTTTTAAACGGTGTGTATGCGAGCACTGACCATTGGCCTAGGAGAATTTTGTGGGATGAAATCACCCATTTAGTCACTTAAGGTTTTCTGGCAGCAGTGGTGGGTGATTTCAACTATATCCAGGACGCTAGTGAGAAGAGAGGAGAAAGGGCTTTCACTGACATAGTGATAGGAGGAAGTTCCGTGACTTCCTATCGCGGAACGACCTAATAGATCTGGGCTTCTCCGGACCACAGTTTACCTGGTGTAATAACCAGTTAGGTAGAGCCAGGGTTTGGGAGCGGCTAGACAGGGCCGTGGCATCTACCGATTGGATTATCCAGTTCTCTTCCTATCAACTCAGCCATTTATCTCGGATTGTCTCAGATCATTGTCCACTGCTGATCTCGTCGGCATCAGACTCCAGCTGCCATTGCCCCTTTCGCTTTGAAAGGTTTGGTTGTCTTACCCTCAGTCCTAGCACATCGTTTGAGGAGCTTGGAGCTTGCCGCTGCGCGGCAATGCCATGCAGAGAATTTCTCAAAAATTGGAGCTGACCAAGAGGTGGTTGTGCCGATGGAATCGTGAGGTTGTGGGTGATATTTTTTGGAAGTTGAAAGAAGTGGAGATCGCAATAGCCGACCTTTGATAGTCAACTTTAAAGACCACGCAATAGCACGTATCTTGTAGGAAAGTAGCTAATTACGGGTATCGATCCACAGAGATTTGAAAACAGTTGTTTTCTTAAAAATATATAAAGAAGAGTTTGTGAAGAAGATTAAACTATGGTAATCCCATAAGAAGTGTAATTAAAAATGATATGAATAGAAGGACTTAGGGTAAGGAATTTACCTCTAACACAACAATAATGATTAATTGTATTTTAATTCGTTCTTGGATTAACATGCAAATTGGCTACAAGCCTTATAAGCATTCAAATAAAAATCACAAGAGTAATTTAGAAAAATCCATCTTTAGTTGGCATGAGATGTTTACCCTAAACTAATGTGGCAGGACACCGCATTTTTTTTAAGCATAGATTATCTTATATTTACTTAGTGATCATGAAAAACAGTTGTATAAAGATCATACTTAAGATCACAAAAATTAAATATGAGATAAAAGAAGATATTCATTAAAAAAAAAAGTTCATACAACTCCAAGAATAGAAATTAAAGATACAAAACTCCTTCATCTCACCTTAGTGAAGAGGTCAGCCTTCCATGCAGATGTGGACAACAATAGCACAGAGGGATTCTTCCATCAAGATTGCCTTCTCCTCCTTTCTTCCTCCTCTCTCTGACATCCCCTTCCTACTTTTGCACCCCTCACTTTATAGGGAGGGGGTTTGTTAGATGTATACCCTAGAAGCCAATCTGGCTGACGCATAATTAGTTCTGGAACATAATTTTATATTTAACTTTATTATTATTGAATAATTAATGGGTATACCAAGCTGATGGCGGACTACTGCAGAGAGAAGAGAGAAAGAGGAAGAAGAAGGGAAGGAGGATGAAGAAGAGGTTATAGAGCCGCAGGAAGAAGAGAAGAGAAGGAGGAAGAAAAAAAAGCAGAAAGGAGGTTAGAGTTTTTTTTTATTCAATCATTCAATGATGGGGACATCAGCTAGGTCCCCATCTTATTTGCATATTTGTTTATTTTATTTCTGGGTTTATTTGCATTTAGGGGTTTATTTGTGGTTTATTTTATTTCTGGACTCATTTGCATTTTAGGGCTTATTTGTGGGTTTTATTTTGTGTAAGGGGTTTTATTTTAATTGTTCTTATTGGGCCCTATTTATAGGAAACTTTTATGTTGATAGGGTTAATGAAAGTTTAAGAAATTTTTCCCCCACGTCTTTTCCTCCTTTCTTCTTCTCTTCTCCCTCTCCTCCTCTTCTCCCTCCTTCTCTTCTCCCTCTTCTTCTGTTCTAATTTAAATTCCCACTGAAGATTCCTTCCGGAATTTGGTTTTACACCAACTTGGTATCAGAGCAAAGGCTTTGCCCCTGCTGCCAAAGCCACGATCCAGCATCGTCTTCCATCTATCACACCACAACCAGTTCCCTCCCCGACACCACCGCCGAGTCTGTGAAGGCCCAGATCGCCGTCCATCCGCATCCGACCCTCCCTCTCTCTCGAAAAGACAGAGGGGAACAACCCCTCGGTTTCAAAAAAAAAAAAAAACACACGAGAAACAGGGTTGTCGTCCCCGTTCGTCCGCCGCTGCTCCACCACCTGCAACCACCGTCAGCCGGTGTATGGCTGAGCGTCGCCGAATTCCCATATTTATGTGGCCGCATGAGTACTATGCCGTACTTCGACCACGGATGCCGGAGCGTGTCGAAGGACCACGAGCGGTTCCCGCCGCCGGAAAGAAGAAGAGTGTCACCGCCCTCCTTGCAGCCTTCTCCCTCTCACTTTCCCCAAATTTCCTCCTCTCCAAAACTCCGCCATCTTCCCCGGTCCTTCCACGCCGCCGACCACCCCTTTGTGTTCCTCCCATCCAAACCACCCCCCCCCCTATCTCCCATTTAGACTACACCCGAGCCCAACACCAGAGCCCTCTTTTCCCCCACTCCACTCCAGCTACCCCATATTCACAGGTCCACCCGCTTAGCCATTCATTAGGCCCAATGAACCTGAAGCCCGATACCACAGTAACACCCCTCCTCATGGGCTTAATTCCTTAGGGCCGCGCCAACCTCGCTGCCTGTTCTCCTTTTCATTACATGGGCCCAACTGCAGCCACAGGCCCGCAGACCTTTCAGGCTCATATTGTACAACTACTACAGGCCACTGCAGCATCCTCTTAGTGTCCATTTCAACTCAACAGCTCGGATTCAGTAATCAGCCCCCACTGAGCGTCGGCACTGTGTCAACATCTCCACTGCTTGGGAAGCCACGAGCAAACGATTTTGGTCGATTACTTCACGACAGGTGATAGGTTTCTTCCTCCTTTTGGGCTTGTTTATCTAATTATGTTCTAGTTCTCTTGCATGACAGTCCTATTTTGAAACTTATTTTCTTGTCAAACTGCAAAACCTAGAACATTTCCCACCACACCCATCCTACCAACCATTTAAATCTAAATATTAAATTAGCACGCTTTAGCGACAGGATAGTTCTCAACATCCATAGATCAGATTACTTTCGGACTTTGAATGACCATAAAACGTGCTTGCAACCTAATTTCTTATAGTGACTAATTTTCTACTTTAATTCTGAAATAACCAAAGTACAAATTAGTAACATTTAATTTTAAGTTACTTTTGTGAAAATTTGCTGATTTCTGAATTCATAATAGATTGCATTAGTAGGTTGTCTTGCATTGCATTTGGTAGATTAGGGTTCAATAGTAGCATCGCATATCATATCATCAACTAGAGTAGTCCCTGCATGCCAACCCGTAGTGGTAGAGAGTACCTCCTCACTGATTCTCAGGCTTCTTTACCCACCATGGATCCTAGAGTTCTACAAGATATTTTGGAACAATTAGCTGCATTACGAGCTGATCAAGACGAATTCAAACGAGAGATCTGTGCTCTAGTGCAACATCCTACGAATCCTAAACCGTCAACCCCATTCGCAGCTTACCCCGAGCTTGGTTTGGCTACACCACCGGAAGCTTTTCCCCATCCTCCTAGGAACCAACTTCCTCCTGATCACCAGCGCGATCTTGATGAGCGACTACTTCGTACCGTACGAGTAGATGCCCCCACATTTGCTGGTCAATTAGAGCCGAGCGTGTACCTTGATTGGAAAGCAGCCATGGATAATTATTTTGAGTGGTACGATATGACTGATGATAGAAAAGTACGGTTTGCCAAAATGAAGCTTATTGGGCAAGCTCACTGGTACTGGCATAATGTTGAACATCGGCGTGAGACCCAGAGGCTTCCACGCATCACCACTTGGGAGGATATGAAAGAAAAACTGAATGAGAAGTATTTGCCATTCTCTTACCGACAATGCCTTATGGATAGGTGGCAGAAACTAACTCAAGGAACTTCAACTGTTGCCGATTACATTGCACGATTTGAGGAGTTTCACATGAGGTGCGGTGTAATCGAAGAGGAGACTGTTACTCTTTCTAGGTTTCGGGCAGGACTCCGCGAGGAGATCCAGAAAGAATTGATCCTCCGAGAGATTACTACCCTTGGCGAGGCATACCAGTTGGCTCAAGATGTGGATAGTTTTTTACGAGTCCCTGTAGTGAGACGTACCGACTCTCGGTTCTTACCCCCAGGAGCCCGTCCTAATCAAAGCTATCTCCCGCAACCCAGACCACTCTCCAACCATCCTTCCCAGCCCGGTTCTAGCCAAACGCCGACTAGGACGTTCCCGGTGCCTGCTCAAAGTACATTAACTGATAAAGAAAAATGCATATTAGGGTCCAACCCGCCCTTAAGAAGCCAAACCCAGTGTTTCAGGTGCCAAAAGTTTGGCCATATTGCGTCCCAATGTAATGCCAAGACCTATTTAATGACTGAACTGGAAGCAGGAACCCAGGAGACTGAATGTGTCGAAGAAGTCTATGAACCAAATATCGAAGATTTTGTAGATGACTTTGGAGACGAAAAGACAGGGTTAGAGTTTGTTCAGACTGAATACCAAAATGAGCCCACTGATCGGAATGACCAAAACCATAGGCTCCATGTGGTTAGGTGCACACTAGCCCAAACAAAGACCGAACAAGACTGGCGTAGAACCTCCCTATTTTATACACTTATTAAGATCAATGGTAAAATATGCAAAATCTTATTTGATAGCGGGAGTTGCATCAACGCCATTGCATCTGGAGTTGTTTCTCGCCTTGGCCTGAAATCTACCCCTCATCCTAATCCATATAAAGTAGCCTGGGTAGATAAGACGTCCATTTCGGTATCAGAAAGATGCTTTGTTCCGATTCAATTCCTATCTTATAAAGACGAGATTTGGTGCGACTGCCTTCCAATGGACGTAGGTCAAGTCATTCTAGGAAGACCTTGGTTATACGATAGGGATGTCACACTTCATGGTCGGTCAAATTCGTGTAGCTTTATGTTCCAGGGTCGGAAAATTATACTGAATTCTTGCCTCCTAGAGAGCCCGATCCTGAGAAGAAGGGTGCTACACCACGAAAAGATGAATCACTTCACATCATTACGTCGAAAGAGGTAATGAAAGATATCGAAAGCCATTCACCTGTGTTCGCCCTTGTGGCTAGAGTTATCAATGTGGAGTCAGATGCCGAGCATCCGGCCGCCGTAATTCCTCTGTTGGAGGAGTTTCACTATGTTTTCCCAACTGATCTTCCAGAGGCACTCCCTCCAATGCGTGATATCCAGCACGTAATTGATCTCATTCCTGGAACGTCATTGCCAAATCTTCCCCACCATAGACTCAACCCAAACGAGCACACTGAACTGAAACGTCAAGTTGACGAACTCTTCACTCGAGGGTATATTCGTGAGAGTCTGAGTCCCTGTGCTGTACCTGCACTCCTCACTCCCAAGAAAGATGGCTCTTGGAGGATGTGCGTCGATAGCCGTGCTATCAATAAAATCACGGTTAAGTATCGTTTTCTCATTCCTAGGCTGGACGACCTTTTAGACTATATGTCTGGTACTACAGTTTTTTCCAAGATCGACCTAAAGAGTGGGTACCACCAGATTCGGATTCGTCCTGGGGATGAATGGAAAACTGCATTCAAAACTAAAGATGGACTCTACGAATGGTTAGTAATGCCTTTCGGATTAACAAATGCTCCAAGTACTTTTATGAGGGTGATGACACAGATCTTTCGACCTTTCTTGAACAAATTTGTCGTTGTATATTTTGATGATATCCTCATCTATAGTCAAACTCAAGAGCTCCATCTCTCACACTTAAGGCAGGTTTGTGATGTCCTGCGGAAAGAAAGCTTCTTTGCAAACCCTAAGAAGTGTGCCTTCCTGACTGATCACGTCACTTTCTTAGGATTCATAGTGTCTTCCAAGGGTGTCTCCGCTAATCCAGAAAAAGTAAGTGCGATAGTCGATTGGCCTGAGCCCAAGACCCTAGCAGAAGTACGTAGTTTTCATGGTCTGGCTACTTTCTATCGTTGCTTCATTAGAAATTTTAGTTCAATAATGTCTCCCATTACAGATTGCATGAAGAAAGGAGACTTTATCTGGACTAAGTCGGCATCCCAAGCATTTAAAGATATTAAGCATAGGATGACCGAAGCACCTGTCTTGCGCCTCCCCGATTTCACTAAGGTATTCGAGGTCGCATGTGATTTCTCTGGCGTTGGCATAGGTGGTGTGTTAAGCCAAGAAGGTCACCCTGTCGCGTTCTTTAGCGAAAAGTTAAGTGACGGCAGGTTGCGTTATTCCACCTATGATAAGGAATTCTATGCGGTAGTGCAAACTTTGCGACATTGGCGACACTATTTGCTACCGCAAGAATTTGTCCTGTATTCAGACCATGAGGCTTTAAAGTATCTCAGTTCTCAAAAGAAACTAAACCTTCGACACGGCCGATGGATTGAGTTTCTGCAAGCCTATACTTTTGTGCTGAAACATAAAGCTGGAGTTGAGAACAAGGCTGCTGATGCGCTCAGTCGACGGATCTTCCTCCTATCCGTGATGAGCACTGAAGTAATTGGTTTTGAAAGGATCAGGGAACAATATACCACCTGTCTCGATTTTAGTGATGTATACTTGACCTTACGAGATGGAGTAGAGAGAGAGCAAGATGATTTCTTTTTACAAGATGATTATCTCTTTCGCTCCGACCGGTTGTGTATTCCTCGAACCTCATTGAGAAATTTTCTAGTATGGGAAGTACATGCTGGAGGACTGTCTGGGCATTTCGGGAGAGATAAAACTATTGAGATGGTGGAAAGACGTTTCTTCTGGCCGAGTCTCAAGAGAGACGTGGCCAAAATTGTCGCTCAGTGTCGCACATGTCAACTAGCCAAACAACGTAAACAGAACACTGGGCTTTACACTCCACTATCTGTTCCTGATTGTCCGTGGCAAGATGTTAGCATGGATTTTGTGTTGGGGCTTCCACATACCTCGACCAAACACGATTCCATTTTTGTAGTGGTAGACCGATTCTCTAAAATGGCTCATTTTCTCCCGTGTTCTAAGACTTCTGATGCTTCTAGGATTGCGAAACTCTATTTTGACGACGTTGTTCGACTACATGGCCTTCCAAAATCTATTGTGTCCGATAGGGATGTTAAATTTATAAGCTATTTTTGAAAAACCCTTTGGCACATGATGGGTACTGTTACGGGGGAACTAAGCCGCCATGCTCCACGTGACCGGCACGCGCGCCCATGAAGACTACGGCTGTCCTTTGATCCAGCAATCCGACCCCGAGTCGGACATCTTCGGCTCCACAGCCTGACCTCGAGTCGGCTGCCCTTCGATCCAGCAGTCCGGCCCCGAGTCGGACATCTTCGGCTTCGCAGCCCGACCCCGAGTCGGCTGCCCCTTAATCTAGCAATCCGACCCCAAGTCGGATATCCTCAGCACCGCAGCCCGACCCCGAGTCGGCTGCCCCCTGATCCAGCACTCCGACCCCGAGTCGGAGATCTCTTGATAACGACAGGCTGCTTCCCAGAGGCACGCCGAGGCCTCCTGCTCCACTACTCCCTGCAACGGCTGTATCCGATGCTGTTCCACGATCTCCTGTATCAGCCGTACAAAGCGGAACTCCACTACGCCCTGTCATGGCCGTACCCAGCGCTGCTCCACGACGCCCTGTAACGGCCATGTCAGTGGCCACTCCATCGCGCCCCACGATGACAAACCCCCCTGAGAGACCCCCCAGCCAGGTATATATGCGGCTGGGGGGAGAAGGGGGGGTAGGCAAGAACTTCCAGAGCATTCTCCTACTACCTGCAATTATCTCTCCTCCTCCTCCAATCTCCTCTGACTTGATCGTCGGAGGGCCCCCACTACCCCAGTGGTGGTGCGAGGCTTGCTTGCAGGTTTCTCGGTGGAAGGTGGAGCACAATCAACATCAACCAAGGCAGCTCAGACGGAATTCCGTTCACACCGCTGTGCCAATCGTTCTCGGTTTGGACCACCAGCAACAGTTGGCGCTAGAGGAAGGGCCTGATCTCAGAGCGATCGTAATGGCACGGCGAGGTGGTCGTGGAGCTTCCAATGCCTCCGGTCGCGGGGCCTCTCGCGCCTCCGGCCGGGAGGCCGCTGCGTCTCCAACACATTCTCAGCAACACTCCACCATTCCACCCCCCATTCAGATGGTCGAAGCCGCTCAGTTCGACCAGTTAGCCCAGCAGGTTCGCACCCTCGCGGAGGCAGTGCAGAACCTGCAGGGTGTGATGTCTCGAGCGCCACAGCGGGCCCAGGAGCCGCTGCCCCCCGAGCGCTCACCTGTCTTCCTCAACCCGCGCTCCTTCCTCTCCCATGGGGAGGAGCGCCGGCGCGAGGAAGGTTCTCGAGCACGGTCCATTCTGCCAGGACCTTCTCATCGAAGCTGCGCGGGGTACGAGAGGCGAACCCGGGCGCGTTCTCAGACCCCCCAGTCCTCGAGGGGCCCGCACTCCAGTCGGTCCCCCTCGCGCCGCTCCTTGTCTCCCACCCACCGGTCGCGCTCCCTGGACCGGCGGGTGGACGATCTCCACAGACAACTCCAGGTCCTGAAGGGCCACTTCAAAGATCTCTTCGCCGACTTGGAGATCTCCTCCCAACCGGCGCTTGCCTCGAGGATCCTGCGGACCCCAAATCCGCCGGAACTCAAAATGCCGGCGATCGAGCCCTGTGACGGGGCGGCGGACCCGCGGGATCACGTGGAGAGTTTCAGGACTCTTATGCTCCTCCATGGAGCATCAGATCCTCTCCTCTGCAAGGCCTTCCCGGCGACCCTCCGTGGCCCAGCCAGGGCGTGGTTCGCCGGCCTGGAGGCTGACTCTATCCAGTCCTTTGACCAGTTCACTCGCCTCTTCATCAGCCATTTCGCCGTCAGTAGCCGGCGGCGATTGGTTTCCGACTCCCTCTTTGATATCCGGCAAAACGAGGGAGAAAGCCTGCGGGATTACCTTACCCGCTTCAACAAGGCTACATTGGAGGTCCGGAACCTGAGCCAGGAGGTGGCTCTTTCAGCCCTGAAGCGTGGCTTCCGAAAGGGCAGACTCACCTTCTCCCTGGACAAACGCCTGCCGCGGAGCTTCCCGGAGCTGTTGTCCCGGGCAAACCAGTATGCGGACGCCGAGGAGGCGGCCGCCCACCGGAGCAAGGAGGCCGCCGAGATCCCTCCAAAGCTCGGGAAGAAAAGGCGAAAAGAGGCACGCCAGGGGAGGAGCCCGACGCCTCAACGTCGGCGCAGAAGCCCGTCGCCGGCGAGGAACCACGGCGCCCTACGCCCTCGTTCTCCGCCCCGACGTTTCAACCGGTACACTCCTCTCCTGACTCCCCGGGCCCAGATCCTCATGGAAATCAAGGGGCGAGAGGACCTCCCGGTCCCGAGACAGATGAAGAAGATCCCTGGGAGGAGGCCCTCTCGGGCGTACTGTGAGTACCACCGGGACCACGGCCACGACACCGAAGACTGCTTCCAGCTTTGGGACGAGATCGAGGCTCTCATCCGCCGAGGGCGTCTCGGTCGATACGTGAACGACCGACGTCCCCCCGCAGACTCGCGTCCGGCCGACCCGGCCCCTCCGGAGCCTCGGGAGCAGAATCGACCCGTCGCGGGCGTGATCCATACTATCACTGGGGGCTGCCCCCGGCCCGAGAGGAACGCGGGGGGCTCGACTGAAGCATCAAGGGCAGCCGTCGCAAAGAGGCAGAGGGTCGGTAATGTAATCACTTTTTGTGATGAAGATGTAAAGGAGGTTCAGACCCCCCACGACGACGCCATGGTGATCTCCCTCACTATGGCAAACTATGATGATTCACTGGAGACGCTGTCTCGGCCGAAGGTGTCGTTGAGCTGCCTGTGACTGCGGGCGTTGCACCCGCAGAGGCCACGGTGCGGCTCGGGTTCTTGGTCGTCCGTGTTCCCTCGGCCTACAACGCAATCCTCGGACGACCCGGACTGAACGCCCTTCGCGCGGTGGTCTCAACGTACCACTTGCTCATGCGGTTCCCCACGGCGGCCGGGATTGGAGAGGTCCGAGGTGACCAACCGACCGCAAGGCAATGTTTCTTAGCAACTCTCAAAGGGAAGAAGCCCGTAGAAGCCTTAAGCGTCGAGTCCCTCGACGCCAGAGACGAGGTAGCCTTGCGGCACGGGGAGCCGGCCGAAGGTGTGATCGAAGTTCCCCTTGAGGAAGGTCGCCCGGACCGGACGGTCCGGGTCGGCACCAATCTCGACCCGGGAGCTCGGGCTCGGTTGGTGGAATTCCTCCGAGCCAACGCCGATGTATTTGCCTGGTCGGCGGCCGATGTACCTGGGATCGACCCGGAGGTCATTTCTCACGCCCTCAACGTCGACCCAACCCACCGACCAGTAAAGCAGAAGAAGAGACACTGTGCCCCGGATCGGATCCGAGTGGTCGACCAGGAGGTAGACAAGCTCTTGGAGGCAGGATTCATAAGGGAGTCAGCTACCCCGAATGGCTGGCAAATGTCGTACTTGTCCGGAAGGCGAGCGGAAAGTGGAGGATGTGCGTCGACTACACCGACCCGAGGCCAATTCGGAACAACTCCGAGGGAACCTGGATCTCTTGGAAGAAGCGAGGGAAATGGCGCAGGTTCGGATGGCGATGTATCAGCGGAGGGTGGCCCGATATTACAACTCCAAGGTCCGACCGAAGCTTTTCAGAATCGGAGATCTGGTGCTAAGGCGAGCTAAAGCATCTCGACCTGCGGAAGGTGGGAAGCTAGCGCCAAATTGGGAAGGCCCATATAAGGTTCGCTGGGTAAACCGACCTGGCTCCTACCAGTTGGAGGCCCTAGATGGTCGAGAAATTCTAAGGAGCTGGAATTCCGCTAACCTGCGGATGTATTACCAGTAGAACGACGATGCCAAAAAGACAGTTCAAAAATGTATAACACTTTGCATTTCAATAATTTCTGGTTACAACGGCGTGCTCGTGTGATTACAAGGAATTCCCAGAGGGGAATTAGGGTGTAAAGAAAGTAAAGAAGAGGTGGAGACTCCGAGGAGCTGAAGATCTGGGATCCCGAAACCTCCATCTGAAGCGGTTGCAATCCCGTCGGAAGTGGGTGCTTCCAACCGGAGGCGCCATCCACGCCCCACGAAGAGGATGAGGAGCCGCCGCAGACGAAGCTCCCGCTGCCTCCAGGGGAACGCCACCTCCAAGGGATATTCCGGTCCTCCCCAGTGTTAGGGGAGAGAAGGAATACAAGGGGGAAGAGCATATGGAGGCGCGGTCCCAGATCAAGCACCTGGTGCGGAGCTCAATCGGGAGGCCGAACTTCAAGGAGGGGAGACGTGATCCCGGATGAAACGCCTAGAGCGGAGTTCCGCCGGGGAGAACCTCCTTGTTGATCCCAGATGAAACGGCTAGTTGGCGGAAGTCGCGAAGGGCGCGCCTCCCGTTCCTTCGGCAGGGGTCTCTCAGCCATGCGCCAGAGAGAAGGTCCACGATCCATGGCAACTTGAACAGCTCCGGCTTGGCAAACTCCATCGCACCTGCACCTGTATTTATAGCCAAACTGCAGCCCCCCGGTCGTTCCGATGCGGGTGGCTCCCATAAATGCGGACGCATTGAATCCGGAGCCGTTCTGGCTCTCGAGGCGTATCTTCCCGCGATTTCCTAAGCGTCATTCTCCTTAATCGCATTCTTTGTGCAGGACACTCCGGGTGGCACGTACCCCTAGGTCCACATATCTCCGCTCGCGCCCAGGCCGCATCCGCCTCGAAGAACGCGCGCATCGCGGCCGCTTAACTGACACTCCTAGCAAGCAGCAACTGGCGATCCGATTTTCCAGGTAACGCATCAATTAGCGTTTAATGCCCTTCTGGTGTTCCCCAGGCAACGCTTGGAGAAGAGGAGAAACACGATCGCAGCTGGCCACGGAGAAACCCCGTCGGGCTGCAAGCGACAGGCGCATGGCCAACGAGCGGAATTTTCCGAGGCACGGCCCTCGGATGCCAGGCTAACCCGATGGTCATCCCGGGAGCAGACTAGCCTGAAGCCCCGACCGGTCGCCTCGGCTTGCGCCAGCCTTGGCCGACCAACGAGCAGAATCTCCCGAGGCCCGGCCCTCGGATGCCAGGCTAACCCGATGGTCATCCCGGGAGCAGACTAGCCTGAAGCCCCGACCGGTCGCCTTGGCTTGCGCCAGCCTTGGCCGACCAACGAGCGGAATCTCCCGAGGCTCGACCCTCGGATGCCAGGCTAACCCGATGATCATCCCGGGAGCAGACTAGCCTGAAGCCCCGACCGGTCGCCTCGGCTTGCGCCAGCCTTGGCCGACCAACGAGCGGAATCTCCCGAGGCTCGGCCCTCGGATGTCAGGCTAACCCGATGGTCATCCCGGGAGCAGACTAGCCTGAAGCCCCGACCGGTCGCCTTGGCTTGCGCCAGCCTTGGCCGACCAACGAGCGGAATCTCCCGAGGCTCGGCCCTCGGATGCCAGGCTAACCCGATGATCATCCCGGGAGCAGACTAGCCTGAAGCCCCGACCGGTCGCCTCGGCTTGCGCCAGCCTTGGCCGACCAACGAGCGGAATCTCCCGAGGCCCGGCCCTCGGATGCCAGGCTAATCCGATGGTCATCCCGGGAGCAGACTAGCCTGAAGCCCCGACCGGTCGCCTTGGCTTGCGCCAGCCTTGGCCGACCAACGAGCGGAATCTCCCGAGGCTCGGCCCTCGGATGCCAGGCTAACCCGATGATCATCCCGGGAGTAGACTAGCCTGAAGCCCCGACCGGTCGCCTTGGCTTGCGCCAGCCTTGGCCGACCAACGAGCGGAATCTCCCGAGGCCCGGCCCTCGGATGCCAGGCTAACCTGATGATCATCCCGAGAGCAGACTAGCCTGAAGCCCCGACCGGTCGCCTTGGCTTGCGCCAGCCTTGGCCGACCAACGAGCGGAATCTCCCGAGGCCCGGCCCTCGGATGCCAGGCTAACCCGATGATCATCCCGGGAGCAGACTAGCCTGAAGCCCCGACCGGTCGCCTTGGCTTGCGCCAGCCTTGGCCGACCAACGAGCGGAATCTCCCGAGGCTCGGCCCTCGGATGCCAGGCTAACCCGATGGTCATCCCGGGAGCAGACTAGCCTGAAGCCCCGACCGGTCGCCTTGGCTTGCGCCAGCCTTGGCCGACCAACGAGCGGAATCTCCCGAGGCTCGGCCCTCGGATGCCAGGCTAACCCGATGATCATCCCGGGAGCAGACTAGCCTGAAGCCCCGACCGGTCGCCTCGGCTTGCGCCAGCCTTGGCCGACCAACGAGCGGAATCTCCCGAGGCCCGGCCCTCGGATGCCAGGCTAACCCGATGGTCATCCCGGGAGCAGACTAGCCTGAAGCCCCGACCGGTCGCCTTGGCTTGCGCCAGCCTTGGCCGACCAACGAGCGGAATCTCCCGAGGCTCGGCCCTCGGATGCCAGGCTAACCCGATGATCATCCCGGGAGCAGACTAGCCTGAAGCCCCGACCGGTCGCCTTGGCTTCCGCCAGCCTTGGCCGACCAACGAGCGGAATCTCCCGAGGCCCGGCCCTCGGATGCCAGGCTAACCCGATGATCATCCCGGGAGCAGACTAGCCTGAAGCCCCGACCGGTCGCCTTGGCTTGCGCCAGCCTTGGCCGACCAACGAGCGGAATCTCCCGAGGCCCGGCCCTCGGATGCCAGGCTAACCCGATGATCATCCCGGGAGCAGACTAGCCTGAAGCCCCGACCGGTCGCCTTGGCTTGCGCCAGCCTTGGCCGACCAACGAGCGGAATCTCCCGAGGCTCGGCCCTCGGATGCCAGGCTAACCCGATGACCATCCCGGGACCAGACTAGCCTGAAGCACCGACCGGTCGCCTCGGCTTGCGCCAGCCTTGGCCGACCAACGAGCGGAAGAATTTCCTGAGGCCTAACCCTCGGATGCCTGGCTTAGTGCCGGAAGAATTTCCTGAGGCCTAACCCTCGGATGCCTGGCTTAGTGCCGGAAGAATTTTCTGAGGCCTAATCCTCGGATGCCTGGCTTAGTGCCGGAAGAATTTCCTGAGGCCTAACCCTCGGATGCCTGGCTTAGCGCCGGAAGAATTTCCTGAGGCCTAACCCTCGGATGCCTGGCTTAGTGCCGGAAGAATTTCCTGAGGCCTAACCCTCGGATGCCTGGCTTAGCGCCGGAAGAATTTCCTGAGGCCTAACCCTCGGATGCCCGGCTTAGGACCGGAAGAACTTCGAGAGTCAGGAGTCGGCAAGACGCTGCCAAGAGTTAAAAAGAAAAAAAAGAGGAGGACGAAAGCGAGATGAAGAAACATTCGACTTGTATTAATTTTCATTGTTTCAGGACCAAGGCCCATACAATTTGGCAAAACGCCGACATACAAAAAAAAGAGGACAACGAAAGGTACAAGAGGTCAGCTTGGAGGAACCCCCGGGTCGGGAGCGTCGGGCTCGTCCGCAGGGGGTAGGGAGGCAGTAGGAGAATCAGCAGGCGATGGCGCCGGAGAGGAGTCGAGAAGGGTCGCTCGCGCCCGAAAGGCGAATCGACACCATTAAGGAAGGATGTCCGCCGAAATCCTCAGACTGCCAGGTCAGCAACAACCGCCATACGCCATAAAGAAGGCGGGGAGCTCGAAGCGCGCGCGCCTCTCCGAGGGATGGCGGCAATCTCGAAGCATCACTCCCTTCACCCGTTCCCCTTCTGGTTCCAGGCTCGGAAGTGGGGGGCTACTGTTACGGGGGAACTAAGCCGCCATGCTCCACGTGACCGGCACGCGCGCCCATGAAGACTACGGCTGTCCTTTGATCCAGCAATCCGACCCCGAGTCGGACATCTTCGGCTCCACAGCCTGACCTCGAGTCGGCTGCCCTTCGATCCAGCAGTCCGGCCCTGAGTCGGACATCTTCGGCTTCGCAGCCCGACCCCGAGTCGGCTTCCCCTTAATCTAGCAATCCGACCCCAAGTCGGATATCCTCAGCACCGCAGCCCGACCCCGAGTCGGCTGCCCCCTGATCCAGCACTCCGACCCCGAGTCGGAGATCTCTTGATAACGACAGGCTGCTTCCCAGAGGCACGCCGAGGCCTCCTGCTCCACTACTCCCTGCAACGGCTGTATCCGATGCTGTTCCACGATCTCCTGTATCAGCCGTACAAAGCGGAACTCCACTACGCCCTGTCATGGCCGTACCCAGCGCTGCTCCACGACGCCCTGTAACGGCCATGTCAGTGGCCACTCCATCGCGCCCCACGATGACAAACCCCCCTGAGAGACCCCCCAGCCAGGTATATATGCGGCTGGAGGGAGAAGGGGGGGTAGGCAAGAACTTCCAGAGCATTCTCCTACTACCTGCAATTATCTCTCCTCCTCCTCCAATCTCCTCTGACTTGATCGTCGGAGGGCCCCCACTACCCCAGTGGTGGTGCGAGGCTTGCTTGCAGGTTTCCCGGTGGAAGGTGGAGCACAATCAACATCAACCAAGGCAGCTCAGACGGAATTCCGTTCACACCGCTGTGCCAATCGTTCTCGGTTTGGACCACCAGCAACAGGTACCAAATTAAAATTTTCCTCTGCCTATCATCCCCAAACTGATGGCCAGACCGAAGTTGTCAACCGAAGTCTAGGGAATCTTTTAAGATGTCTGGTAGGTGAGCATGCTAGGACTTGGGATCTCGTGTTACCAACTGCCGAGTTTGCATATAATAGTTCGGTCAATAGGACCTTAGGCATGAGTCCTTTTGAAGTGGTGCATGGATATAAACCTAGGCAACCCATAGACTTGATTCCCATGTCTCATCAACATAGAGTCTCTGAGTCTGCACAATCATTTGCTTCACACCTGCATTCATTGCATCAGGAGATCAGCAAACATATTCACTCTAATAACTTAAAATATAAATCCCTTGCTGATTTGCACAGACGTTATAAAGAATTGAATATAGGCGATTCTGTCATGGTAAGAATTAGACCTGAACGACTCCCTTCGGGGACGTTCAAAAAGTTGCAATCCCGTAGTGCGGGACCGTTCAAAGTACTAAAGAAAATCAGTTCGAATGCGTATGTTGTAGATCTTCCTGAAGACTATGGGATTAGTGCGATATTTAATATTGAAGATTTAGTCCCATACAAGAAATCAACATTCATTCCTTCTGATCCTTTTGTTGATACATCCACTATTGTTGATCACCCTGATCTAGCACCTGCTAGTGAGCCTCCACCTCCACAGTTTCATGCATGCAGAGAACACACAGAACATATATTAGATGAGCAGGTTATATCTACCAGGAGAGGAAGCTACCAACGTTACCTTGTTCGGTGGAAAGGTCGACCCGAATCAGATGTGTCGTGGATTTCGCGAGCTGAGTTGCAGCGCCTTGACCCGGATCTTCTGGAGCAGTACGACAGCCGACCCGATCTACACTCGACGAGGTCGAGTTTTTCTCACCCGGGAGGAGTTGATGGGGACATCAGCTAGGTCCCCATCTTATTTGCATATTTGTTTATTTTATTTCTGGGTTTATTTGCATTTAGGGGTTTATTTGTGGTTTATTTTATTTCTGGACTCATTTGCATTTTAGGGCTTATTTGTGGGTTTTATTTTGTGTAAGGGGTTTTATTTTAATTGTTCTTATTGGGCCCTATTTATAGGAAACTTTTATATTGATTAGGGTTAATGAAAGTTTAAGAAATTTTTCTCCCACGTCTTTTCCTCCTTTCTTCTTCTCTTCTCCCTCCTTCTCTTCTCCCTCTTCTTCTGTTCTAATTTAAATTCCCACTGAAGATTCCTTCCGGAATTTGGTTCTACACCATTCAATCTCCTAATTCATGAGCGGGGTGGCTTTTATATAGGCCTTATATTATGAATTGACCAAGTCAATCAATTGATAACTAACCAAACTTGAATTCTTCAATAATTGACTAAGTCAATCAATTGATTACATACCAAAATCGATCCAATCACTCGACCCAATTATATGACTCAATTGATTTGGTTAATAACAAAACAACTAATCAAATTGACTTGACTAAAATAAACACAAATAATGCAATAAAATAAAAGTGGCTCAGACTCAAATGGACCCAATCTGGGGACCGTGATGTCAAACTCTGGTGCGGTGTGAGTGAATAGTTGTGATGGCTCCATCATCTAAAGCAATGACTCTGATGTTTCCAGCACTAACGTGGTAGACTTAATCTACTAATAATTTCTCTGGTGGTGGGGTGTCAACTTGTGCGATGGAAGGAGATGTCTAGCAATTCATTGGTTAGTAGGCATCCCGAAACATCATGGCTTTCAAATTTTGGCGCACTACTATATGATGGTCTATTCAGAAGATGTTACTCGTAAATAAAAAGGTTGTTTACCAAAAAAATTTAATACAAATTCGTATTCATATACATAAAAAATTTATGAAGAAAAAAGAATTATCGAGGGCCATTCATTTCCTGGAGATTAAAGCGTACCGGCACTCCTTGGTCCCTTGTCCACTCTTACCTCTCCAATGGCCTCCTTCCATGACTCGCTTCACCTTCCTCTCTTTACCGCCCTCCTCGTTCTTCTCGGCACCCACCTTGTCACCCTATATGACACCTCCATCTTGAGGAGCACCTTCGCGGCCACCACCGCCAGCTGCTTTGCCTCCATCTTTAGCTTCGGGGACTCGCTTGCCGACACCGGAAACCTTCTCCACTACCTTGGCGACGATGCCGGCGCACTTGCCCAGCTCCCATATGGCGAGACTTACTTCCATCATGCCACTGGCCGGCTCTCCGATGGGCGACTCATCATTGACTTCATTGGTGTTTAATCCTCCTTATGTCTCCTTCTCCTTCTAAAAGCCATTGTTGTGAATTACATTTGGTTCCCAAAATGTAACGAGCTAATTATTAATCGAGTTTTGGTGATGGCTGGTGTTAGCACAAGCCTCGGGACTGCCGCTCGTGCCTCCGTATCTGGCCGGAACTAGTGCCCAGGATTTCCGGTATGGAGCGAATTTTGCGGTCGCCGGGGCCACCGCTCTCGACAACGACTTCTTTAGGGCCAAAGGGCTAAACGTTACATGGACGGAGTACTCGTTGGGTGTTCAGTTCAATTGGTTCAAGCAACTGCTGCCTTCGTTATGCTCCACGGATTCGGGTGACACCAATTTCTTCCTCCCAGTTTTTCTTCTTGTTTTTTTATGTCTCACACTCTCCTCCCCATTTAGTTTTATGTCTAATAAAAGTTTGATGATACGATGCACAAACTTCTTTTTTGCTATATGATTTTGTTGGTTTGAATTTACCAAGAACAATTTTTATTGCTTCCACATGTTGACAGACTGCAAAGGCATCATGAGCAACTCGCTTTTCCTCGTGGGGGAGATTGGATGGAATGACCATAGTCACTCGTTTGAACAAGGAAGAACCACCGATGAGATAAGAACCTTCATTCCTAATATCGTTGAAGTCATTAGCTCAGTGATCGATGTCAGTTTAATTTCTCCCTCAATCATCTAACTGTGCCTAGTTTTAGTGGAATTTAGCCCCAGCTCGGGCAACACCAGCTTCTTAATTAAAGATCTGTTTGCTTGATTGCTAGGACTTGATCAAACTTGGTGCAAAAACATTCGTAGTACCGGGAATCTTCCCATCTGGATGTGTCTCGACGTACCTTACTGCGTTTCAAAGTGAAGATGCAGAAGACTATGATCCAGACACAGGCTGTATCCGGTGGGTTAATGAATTCTCGGCGTACCACAATCATCTACTCCAGAATGAGTTGGACCGGCTCCGACGACTTCATCCTCATGTTACCATCATCTATGCTGACTATTACGAAGCCCTAATGAGCATCTTCCATTCTCCACAGAAATTTGGTCGGTGTTTCCTTTTTGTCTTCCAAATCTTAATTAATAGTTGCTGTGAGTTGTTCTATAATGTCCAAGACTGCGATTCGCTTGGATAACTTCCAATCTATCGCAACAGCTTAATGTCTTGTTTCCTTCTATTTTTTGTTTTGAATTTTCTCTATACTACATTCAGTCATCTTTTTGAGAGAATGAAATTTGTGGAATTGCAGGATTTAAGAAGGCACCTTTGGATGCATGCTGTGGAGGTGGTGGCCCCTATAACGTCAACTTCTCTTTACTGTGCGGGGCTCCAATGACTACGGTTTGCAGCGACCCATCGATGTTTGTTTTTTGGGATGGAACGCACCTAACCGACGCGGCTTCTGAAATCGTTGCCCGTGGTTTATTAGAAGGACCATATGCCGATCCTCCCATAATCCAAACATGCTAAAAAAATAGAGTGAAATGCCAGTCAGCTCCAACATGTATTCTACCCAACTAAGTAGAGGAGTTAAGAATGGCCTGCTAGGATGTTGGTTCTTATTTTCAAGAATTTATATGATTTTATGGCTAATGGAAAAAATATTGGATATTTCAATCTCAGATTAGATTGACCTCCTTGGCTTGGGTATTAACTGAGGTGAACAACTTTGGTGAGAATCGAGAAATCACTCTGCTCATGCTAATAAAGATTGGTAGTTATGACAACATTGCAGTCAATGCACGATCAGAGTAATTACCACCGTGTATTGCTCATGCGGACAGTTACCGCATTGTAAACATGCGGCTGACCATTATCTTCTAATTAATATACGTCGCATCCAATCAAGTAACGGATCGATTACTGCTCTATATAAAGGGGTGACTCGGAGTTCCTCAAGTTAGCTCATTTGGAGACTCTATACTGTAAGATTTTTTTTCTACACTATTGTCATACCATTCCGATTTAGGCATAAGATCGAGGATTTTCTGCTGGAAATTTTCTGATAAGCAGACTTCTTATAGATCATCTTCAAAGACATACCAGTTCTTCTTCATTTTTGCCGCCTTACTTAGTTTGGTTCCATCTGGCCTCAGTATTTAGAATGTAGCGGCAACAGTGAACTTGCCACATTAGGGGCCATTTCTTGTTGATCGTACTCAATCTTTTCAGTCTTGTAATTCATTGTTTTGGTTATGCAAATGAATGGATGTGATTGCACTAGTACTATGAATCAGTGTTGAGTGGTTATGCAAACGAATGAGATCGATGGTTGCTCATTTTTTTCTGATATACTGCTCATTTGCTCATTAAATGCTGCCCATTGGCAGGAAGCATTTGATCTGCTGCGAATTAAAACCCAACTCCATCTAAGAGGACAGCCAACCCAACCACCGCACGCTCTGGACTTCCTAGAAGTGCAGAAAATTTCGGCCATTAGTAGGAAGAGCTTGGGGCCAGTTAATGATTGCGATAAGTTGCAAACATTTGGTGTCAACAGAATGCAAGAATTTTTCAGAGGAATAGTTCCATCTTCTTTGTTCTCGAACGGACTCTTCAATTTTTTCACCAATGGGAACATCTTTGTTAGCCAACTGCACCACCACCCCAAATTGTATGTAGTTCGTACATTCCATCTCTTTATTAATAAAGACGATTCTATTGTATAGGAGCAACTATTGGGTAAGAGTGAGTAATACACCAGGACAAACAATTGAAGCACTATAGTGAACGTTGTTATTCCTCAATTTTACACTCTTTAGGGAGATGGCATCTCGTTTCTTGGAGACAAGAATGGCAATGCTTGAATTCAACAGAACAAAGCGAACGAGCTAGTTGAGAATTACACACAAGGATGCTGAATCTAATTCTCAAAAAAATTGATCTGGAAAATGCTCGACATCGAGATCCTATCCCGACAGCCAGACTCATGGCCGTTCATGCCTGTGGTTGATTCTTGAAGGCTTATTTTGGTTCTATGACATTTTCATATGTTTAACTTGGGTTAGGATTGTTATTTTTGATTCATATAACCAGTTGACAATTATTCTACAAAGTGGGAAGTCAATGACTATGTTGAAATATTTTATTTTTTGAGAGTTTGTTGATAAAATATGCTATTCTTCATCATAATATACAATATAGTGCATAGAATCAAAATTATAATACATTTACTTTATCTTTAGTCATTTGTTGGCTCCAATTGTTAATATGTGTTCATTCAAAATTAGAAAATTAATTAATAGTAATTAGTCTTAAATCTATGAGATACATGCACTCATCAATGTTATCTGACATTACCATATTGAATACAGACCCGGCACGAAATGCAATTAAAAATGAATACAGTTATGGTGTTTTCTATTAAATGATAGATTGCTAGATCATGGGCCAGATTTGGACATAAAAAAAGTTAAATTTTATATAGACCCGGCACGAAATGCAATTAAAAATGAATACAGTTTAAGCTCAAGACCAGCTTACGATTAGTTGTAATTGTAAGAAGAGTTTTTTTAATCGCTCCGGAATGGGATCTTTACGAGTGCTTACGACATTTGAGAGCTTTTGTATAGTACTTGCCTCTCCTCTTTGTACTTTCTCTTTTATAAGCTAAGATTTCTCAATCACGTCCATCCGTGGACATTGACCATCAAGCTAACCACGTAAATCAATATATTTCTCTTTCTTTTTGCTCTACTATCTCTAAGTTTCTTTGCAAAGCTTTCTCATTTGCTTTTAAAGTACCACAAGTTACTCTACCAGTGGAATTAAATCAAGATACTAGCATATCTCGATATTGCAGGTGGCCACCTATTCAAGATGGCCAGGAGGGTGGTCACCAGCTAAAACATTGCTCTCAGGAGGGCAAGCGACGAGTCTAATGACAAGTTTTTGATATTTTTTTTCTTCTTTTTGTTTCTATTTCCATAACAAAATTTACATTTTTCTTAAAATCACATGATATTTATTTGAAAAGTTAGTTGACAATGACTGCTTAACATCCAGCTCATAGCTTAATTATTATATTATTCAAGTTTAGGTATCTTTACCAAGGAAAATGCCATGATTTGGATCTCGACATGTCATTCGCGAATCATGGAAGAGCACTGCTTTTAGCTTCTGGTCATGTGGAATAACTTGTTTCAGGGAGATAATTAATTGTAATAAAGAAAGTCAGCTGCTGAAATCATGCGAATGGAGCATTTACTATCCAAGATTCAATCAATTTTGGATCTAGAGTTGCTTCATCCGAGAAGTCTTGGAGTGCGCTGCTACGTCCACGCCTCCACTGTAGTTATATTTTTTTAAAATAATTAATTATAATAAATAATTCATTATTATATTTTAAATAATAAAGATAAAAAATATTATTTATATTTCTAAAAATAAGAAAATGAAAGTGATACAAAATAAACCATTATTTTTCACCTTTATCTTATAAAAAACATAAAATGTATAGCTAGATCATATGTTTGCCGGACCCGCACGCCCTTCATATTTTTTCAATGAGATGAATGGATTAAATCATCCTAGAGAGGTAATGAGAGAGATGGATTAAATCATCTTAGAGAGGCTCGAATACAAAATATTCTGAAGTTGGAAAGAAATTAAAAATAAGCTATCCTAGGTAATGCCATGGAGTGGACTAGCCAATCTGCCACTTAATCAAGCTTTAAAACCCTATATTCCTATAAAAAGCGTGTAAAATTAGTTTTAGTACTTAGCTAAATAAACGCTGAGTACGTTGAGCAATATTTTTGCAACAAAAAGATCCATCTGCACGAGGTGGAAAGTATAAATTCTATTTTTAAACATTATAGATGGGTGGCTTCTTATGTGATCTATCACTCCGTAAGCATTCTATGGATTTGGAGTTAGGGGTTATTGGCAGCATTTTGGAACTTGTTATTTTTTGATTTTATTAAATGCATTCATATACATAATATATAAAATATTTACTATACACGAGGTGAGTTGACGATTGAGGACAAAAAATACCATCTCTATCCTTGACGGCCCAAAAATAAAGGAAAATTTGAACACGTTTTGCGTACCTATTTGTGGTATGCATTTTCCCTTGCACAATACCGGTAGAAAACGACAGATACTAGTTGTGCTGGGACCATGAAGTCAATCGCACATTAACATGAATAAAAAAGTCCTCCGTGCATTGCGCTCGAATCGGAACCCGTTTGTTCCCTGGCTCATATTTAACTATTTTACAGCAGAGCCGAACCACAAGAGTTGCCGTCTCCTACAGTCGTTGGGGAGAAAAAATAACGACAAAAGCCTTTAAGCCCTCAACGAGCTGCCTTAGAAAACACCACCCCGCCCCCTTTCCCTTCCGATCCACTCCACCTCTCCAATGGCCTCCTCCACCAACAAATCCACCGCCACCGTCTTCTGTAAAGCGATGATCTTGCTTCAACTCCCCCTCTTTGCCACTGTCTTCATCTTTCTAAAATCCAGACCGGCCACCACCTGCTACAATTCCATCATCAGCTTCGGGGATTCGATCGCCGACACCGGGAACTACCTCGTCGACTTCGGCGAGAAGGCCGGCCCAGTTGGCCATCCCCCATATGGCAAGACCTACTTCCGCCGCCCCACTGGCCGGTTCTCCGATGGGCGAGTCATCATTGACTTCATTGGTATGCACTCCTCTCCTCTCCTCTCCCTCCGCAGAGTAATTAATCAATCTTGGTTAGAATTTCCAAATTGTGATGGTGGATGCAGCTCAGGCCATGGGGCTGCCGCTCGTGCCGCCGTATCTTGTGAGAACCAGCAAGCAGGATCTCCGGTATGGCGTAAATTTCGCGGTCGCCGGGGTTACCGCGCTCGACGGCAAATTCTTTAGGGACAAAGGGATGGTTCTCACGTGGCCCCAGTACTCGTTGGCTACGCAGATCCAGTGGTTTAAAAAATTGCTGCCTTCTCTCTGCTCCTCTAAATCAGGCAAGTCATCTCTTCTCCATGCTCAATTTTCTTGGCTTCATTCCCGAAAATTTTGATCCTATTGGGCATCCATAGAGAACCAGCCTAAGGATATGAGATCAATGGATATCCCAATCATACAACTAGGTGACGCGGTTTAATGATTTATTGGAGGGTTATGTCTCCCTTCCTTGATCCCACCAATATAGGGGATTGGGATACTGCAGGCAATTTCCGGTGTGTCTCGACATCCGGTTATGGTATCCGAGGGATATCCTGAATATAATGATAGATACAGCTAGCTGAATGATATAATAGCTGAAAGAAAGGCTAACTTAATCCAGTCTATTCTTTTATATCCGACACATGCTTGTTGCCTTCCACAGCAACAATAGCCGCTACGGGATCTAGAAAAAAAATCAAAATTCTTTAAAATCTGTGAGAGATATGATCTAACAGTTGATGTTGCGAAATAAGATCCATCATTTTCTCATGTAAAGTCAATTAAAATTCATATAATGCCTATTATAATATATTCTGCCCCGTGGTCTCAAAATCAATAAAAATGATTATTATGTTCATTTATATATTTAGTTGTTTTACAATGACAATTTCTAAAATTGAAATGAGAAAAAAAACGTGTACCATGACTTTTACATTTAACATATGAACATATTTCTGATTTTTTTCTGAAGTTAAGTCTCCTGCATTAGGTATTGAGATGATGTGTATTGAATTAAAAAGTAATATTAACTTGACCTCTTTATTTAAAACCAATTCGGAAACCAACTGGTCCACCAAATGTTCAAGTTGGGTTGGCACCAGAAGATTCGGAGCTAAAATATGCCCCACTAGTCATGTCTCTCAGTAGCTATAATCTCAAAAAAAAAAAAACATAAACCGCTAATATGTTTCTTTACTTAAGAATATCATTCTATATTACTAATGCAAGAGGAGAGAGAAAGATATTAAAAAATAAATTAATGAAAAATATCAAAAATCAAGATTTCTCTTGATCCTTGAGTGCAGAGAATTCTAGAACGAGAGAAAACGTAAGTTTGATAACTCTCTCACTCCATCCTTTATAAATAGTTTCTGTAAACTCTCCTTGTCTAAGCCGGGCAGCTTTGCCTCCCTCTTCATCATCAAAAAAAAAAAAAAAATCTCATTTCCCCTTAGCCAATCATCAGCTTCCACATCCCCGGCGAACAGAGTAGTGATCTAGCAGGTGGGGTGATTGGTACTTCTTCATTCCAAACTGTATCTTATGAATTAAAATTTCTTAAATTGGTGCTCTTTTTGGAGAGAGTCTATCCAAAACCATTTGAGCAAAAGGAGATTGATCAATTGAGTCTTGCTCCTTGCACACATCGGCAGACTGTGAAAGCTTCTTCAGCAAGTCCCTCGTCCTCATGGGAGAGATCGGAGGAAACGACTACAACCACCCATTCGCCCAGTTAAAGGCCATAGATGAGATACGAACCTATGTTCCTAGCGTCGTCAACATCACTAGCTGGGCTATCAATGTGAGCCCATTTCTCTCTCGCTCTTTCTTTCTGTTGCTAGATCCCATATCCATCTGAGATTTGGTGGCAGCGCAACCTCTACTTAAATTTGTACTGAGGCTCTCAATTTGATTTGCTAGAGCTTGATCGAGCTCGGGGCCAAAACGTTGGTAGTACCAGGAATTTTCCCACTTGGATGCGTCTCCGCGTATCTTACGGTGCACCAGAGCGGAAGAAGAGAAGACTACGACCCGCAGACAGGCTGTATCAAGTGGTTGAACGAGTTCTCTGAGTACCACAACAGCCTCCTCCAGACTGAGTTGGATCGGCTCCGAAGACTTCACCCCCGTATCACCATCATCTATGCCAACTACTACGATGCTGCCATGGATATCTACCGTCATCCGCTCAAATACGGTGGGCATTCTTTTTTTTGTTTTTCTTCTCTTTGCACATCTCCATTATCATGCTTTAGCTTATAGTATGACAGATTGTGATTAGATTACCACATATCACGCCTAAGTGCAGCTTAAATACGTTCTTCTGGGCTAGTGTTAAGAGTTCTGCAGCCTTATTGGACGTGGGAGCTGCCCATAGACCCCAGCCACCTCTGATTTTGGGCATCTATGCACTGGAAATTTTGTTCTTTAATTTAAAAGGAGGTTGGCAGGCCATGGATTATATTAATGTGAGGTAGCCTTCCCCAAATAACTCTTGATTAATGGGGCGATTTGAGTAGATATCTCTGGTACCCCTCTTGTGATAAATTTAATGATGCATGCTGAAGTGTTTAGCACAAACTTTAGAGTTACCTAGCAGAAAACTAAAGTAAGATATGCAATAAAAGTAAATCTAGCATAACTTCAGTCCTTCAAGACCATAGAGTTTCACGAAAAGGGCTAGGGATTAGAAAATAATGGATAAGCGAGATATCTCTTGCAAGCAGCAATAACTACTTCGTACTTTGTGTGATTTCAAGTACTTGTGTTTATAGGTATGTGTTATATGTTATCTAATAGCTAATAAAAAAAACAATTTCTGCTGCACTTGTTCAACAATTGATGATGGTTATATTAGTAGATCGCATCCAACAGTCGGTGCAGTTGTCATATTGGTTTGGAATTTTGAGAGCACAGGTGATTACTTGTGATTGGTAATTAATCATGTGGCGAATTGCTAAACAGCAGGATGAATTAAACATATCCTTATTAAATAGATGGAACAACTAATATTAGTGGATTATATGTGATGGTTTTGAAGCTGAGTGAATGGCATTGATGTGGTTGCAGGATTTGATGCACCTCTAGCTGCATGCTGTGGAGGTGGTGGTCCGTATAATTTCAACCTCACTGCAATGTGTGGAGCTCGAGAGGATACGGTCTGCAGTGATCCCTCGAAGCATGTATGTTGGGATGGAATGCACCTAACCGATGCGGCTTATGAGATTATTGCCCGTGGCTTGTTACAAGGATCATATGCCTCTGCTCCTATAACTCAAGCTTGCCTTCTGCTGGAGCCAGACGTCCCTCAACTCCAGCGTGTATTTTAGCCAAAAGAAGATCATTGTGTTTGAACATGGACAGCAATCCGTTCCTTGCCCGGCATGGATGGTTGCCGAATATGCTGTTCCTTATCAAGAAACTAGCTTCTTTCTGTATTCTTTTCATTTTCTAATCTCTAGCTAGCTTCCAAAATACTATGCTGATATCCTGATATTTGCTTGTGAGGAACTCAATTTTTGTTGTAGATGTGCTCCTCGCAGTCCATGTCGTGCAATTTAGTGCTGATGCGCGCTGCTTCCATTGGAGGTTGGACAAGATTCTGTTTCTTGAAATGTTAGGTCCATGGCTCCAAACTTACTGTGATGGCAGCCAAACTTCTTCTTTATGAGCAAAATATGCCTCGGCAATTGACTGCTGCATCACCCATTTGGAAGAAGGTTTCGGTTTTTGGTTATTGAGAGGTTCGTTTTTCATTTGAGATCATTGAACGTAAGCTGCATGTGAGAACGTTGGGTTTATAAAAGATTTAGTTCAGTGGCAATTACGAAGTCATGTCTTATGGCTTGCACCTTGCTTTCTGTTCTCTCGGATGAATGCAGATGATCTACTGAAAATGTAACCACAAATTGTTAAACAATCATAAATTCTCAGAATCTATAAAGAAAAGAAAACTCAAGCGTTCTTATGCCATGTTGAGAATAGGCTGTACAATGTGGTTATATATCTCTTTCCTATCAGAGAGAAATTCTAAGGAAAACATATGAGAAGTCTCAACCGGGCCCATCCTCTTTTTCCTTTGCTCTTTCAGGTTGAGGGCATGAATTTTGTGGTTCTTTCGGCCATGTACAATTAACAGCTACAGTCATGCATGCAAAAAATTGTTATAGTTTTTCAAGTGGAGAACCTGATCGAGCTCCAGCTACAACACATGCTCTCTATATTAGAAGCTGAAAAATTTGTGTTATAAATAAGATAATTTTTTTATTCTATTCATGGTATTAGCATGCTTTATATACAAGTTGAACTTTTTGATTCATAAGATTAGATATGGTAGAATATAACAACATGAATTTTTAATTACAAAAAAAACATTAGAGACCAAATATAGGAAGCACTTCTTGGAGGATTTCTAGGACTCCTTCAAGCCATTGATCACATGCAAATCAAGGGTGGAGAAGTCTTGCACGCTGCCACATCAGCAAGGATCCGTGGGAAGACTCTTTTCCATGTTTATCTTAGCCTTTTGTTTAGGAATTCAAGTTTATCTTGGTCTTTTATTGTAACTAGGAGTCCTAGGGTTTTGAGTCCATAAAAGGGGCTGTAGGAAGCCATTGTGAGGCATCTCAAAGTTGAGTTGAGTTTAGTTCTCTTGTGAGAGAGTCGGCCGAAAAGCTTGGGCGGCATTGTGCTGATTTCGGTCCTTAAATCTTGTGTTCAAGGACTTGGACTAGTAGTTGATATATCAATCTTCACTAGATTGGGCTAGAAAGAGATTCTTTTGATCTTTTGCTAGATTTTTTTTAGTTTTCTTTTGATTGTTCTTTTTTGTTTGTTCTTCAATTGGAGTGGAATAAAATTCAGTTTAGTTTTATTGTTGATCTTTGTATTGAGTTGTTCCACTAACGTTACTTATAGTCGGTCCATAATCAGTGGCTTCTTCAAGGGCGCACGCCAAGGAGCAAGGCAAAGGAGCTTGGTTCGGGGCTTGAGACCATGAGCCCCCATCAAATAGTAAAATTTTATGCTTTGACATAGGTACTAAATTTGAACGTAATAACCAGATTTCATAAATTTTGAAGATCATTTTAAATTGATATATTAATATTATGCATGCAATATATAGTAATCATGATATCTACAATCATGTATATTATAATGAACGATATTATGCATGATTCTGATATATGTTGGTCAATAATCAGCGCAGCAAGCGATCAATTGCAGTTAAGGATCCGGATGCCATTCAACCATCTTGGACCGGCGGTGAAGGAAGAGATAAGCGGCACTTCACGTTGGAATCTCTATGTGATTTGATTGATGTGACAATTTACGATTTTTGGAGACCAGATCCCTGTGACCACCACGATGTAGCCCGTTCCAGTTCGTGTGGCCAGCAATGAAGTGGTGATAACGGATCCTATCCTATGCTGCTTCTTTTTTTTTTTGTTGGTACATCGGCTGCTCCTACTGCTCTTGTGTGAGCACAGCCAGCTGCGTCACTAGCAATAAGGATATACAAAGCAAAGGGAATAGAAGATAGCTGGGTCGAGAGAAATTCGTCCGAATGATTAGTAGCAAATGAGATGACTCAGTCAGCAACCTGATTCGTCTATCGAAGGACATGCTTGACCTGGAACGCACGATACTTTCGCAGCATCTGTCGTGTGTCGCCTAGGTGCGGGTGCTCTGCCTCCTCCGGCCCTCCCTCTTGTAGGCGCTCAATCAACGAGGCTGAGTCCCCCTCTAGAATGATGTAGCCTGCTTCCAGAACATGTTTCGCATAAGAGAGCCCTTCCCATACAGCCCTGAGCTCCGCTCCAAATGCTGATGCCTCGAAAAGACGATGTCCTCCCACCGCAATCAAGCTGGAGCTATGGTCTCTGATCACAGATGCCCCAAATCCTGTGCTTATTCGCAGCGCAGATCCTTCATCTTTCAAATGGATGACTGAGACCTTTGCGGGATGCCGAACATGTTGGATTTTGTTTAAAAGGCCTATATTTTTCCGGCGGCGGCAATCCTATAGCGCACTGTCTTCTGTACCATAAAAAATGCCTACAAGGCATCACAGAAGATCCCACTTTGATGGTAATAGCCAAATGCACCGGGACAAGAAAGTTAAAATAGTATCTATCTTGTTTGCCATCCATGGATCCTATTATGGACGCATAAATGTGAAGGAACGAAGGGCAAGTAACCAGTTTTGACATATCACTCTCACTTGAAAATACTGTCACAAATGGCTATTTTTAAGAGAAAAATGCTCCTAGGCATCAGTTATAAACATAAAAAAATATTATTCAACACGTAGATAATTTCATATTGAAATATTGTACATCAATTGCTTTATGCCACGTCGTAAGAAAATTATGCATATGAGCATAACAACTCATGTTAAAGAGGGGCTTCTTCCACCTCTATTCCCCTTAAGAAAAATTAAAGAGAGGGTGGGCCACATTGGAGGCTGTTATAATCAAATGAAATGGACCTGACACCAAGCATAGCCAGCAGTTAAATCATATCAATTGTTTATAGCATTCCATTTTATTGTACAATCGGAATCAAAATTTGTTATTTTACCAATAACTTTACTCTCATGAAAGATATACCTCATCTTGTAGATCTGTGGTTTGGAATCTCTCTAGCTTCTTCATGTCAAATTTCAATAACCCATCAGTGACCAAGACCGGCATCACTCGAAAATGGAAAGCAAACCATGTAAGTCGGGGGCTGGCAATTTAATTGAGGATGTTGAGTTAGAGAGGATCCAAACTGACTTCTGAAATAATTCTAATTTTCTTTTACGAAAAGGGAAAAAAAATTGTAGGCCATCAAGTTGGATACCCACAGGAGATCTCTTTTATCCATGATGAGCATGGATTTCGGAGGTATGATTCTTGTTGCTTACAAACAACAATTAATATTGGTTGATTAATAATCAAAGAGGATCATTGGATCTGTCTCAATCATTTTGGATTATACTAATCATATATTATTCATGTTAAACCATATATTACTTGCTTAGTTATTATTTGATATCCAGTTCTTGGCCTAATTCCCACAACAATATCAATCCCTTCATGCCGCATATCGGCTAAGTAATTGCAAAGAAGGTGCAATCCAGTTCATGAGGTTCTTACCACTGCAAGGTTTGAGAAGGATTGATTGTATGCAGTCTTACTCTCGGTATGCAAAAAGGTTGTTTTTATATTTCAATCCCATGACATCCAGATCCCTATGGAGTCACCCTTGCCGTCATGCCAAGATAGACATTAAATTGGGAGATATCACAAATCTCTGACAAAATAAAATAAAGATTACATCAAGTATCTATAAAACAGAAAATGGAGCACACCACAAAGCTCAGCAAGCAAACACACTCTACTTCATCTTGTCCCTCAAAAGTGCCTCAAATATGAGTGGACACCACGTCATAGTTTTCTCCGGTCTAACTCTAAGAAAAACAAATCATCAAAGTTTCAGACTTCTGAAGCCATCATGGTCAGAGTTCCATCCCAGTATTATACGCCAACAACATACATCCAGCACAAATGTTTGTTGCCATCAAATTCAATTACCAGATTGTTTTTTGAAATTAGTGTCCATCAGGAGAGTTATTCTGGCTCATCTTGGATAAAATCGTTGGCAGCTCTTTTATAGATTGTTCTGCTAGAGGTGCTGAAGACTGAGAGGATGGAAATCTTTTTCTTTTGATCAGTAATGTGGAATGATGGTTCCATTGAACCTTTTTTTTTGTTTTGCTTGTTCTTTGGATGAAAAGCTATCGAATTTGAATGATTCATGTCCCGGTTTTGAGCTTCTGCTTTGCTGATTTCGATTTGAATCTATCTGGTTTTCTTGTTAGTTGAAGATGACCGACTTCAGATGTCTTGGTTTTGGCGAGTCTGCACTTCGGTTGGGTTTGGAATTCCTCTGTCAAATTGCCTCCATGTTGTTTATGTTCTCTCCCCCTCATACTTGTAACTGCTGAACTGATCGCATCTCCTTTGCCTACTTTCTTAGCCTCCCTTTCCATGAAGAAAAAAAAAAAAAAAGATAGTGTTCATCAATCCATCACAATCACGGAGGCATCAATCTAGACCATCCAATTTAGCGTAAATATATAGCTGACTCAAATAATATATATAGCATGCCGGGCAAGGTATGGCGTTTTGGTACCGAGCTCCGAACTGGTGCCATTCTGTCATTATGTTGGCATATTTGGTATGGAGGCCAGTTTGGTATACCGAAGGTCGATGTGCCCTTTGTACCATTTATCGATATTGAACTAGTACAATACGGTACGTTTCGTACTGTTCTGTTCGATATATGATTTGTATCATGATTCCAAAACTTGCTCACCTCTCTCATCATGGCCAATTACAATATTGACAATATAGTCAAAACATTTGACTTAAATCATTATTTTAGGACACGAGTAACATAGAAATTATCACGGCAGAACAATCTTTGGTCGTTGCCAACTACTTAATAAGACCTAGCTTCAGATATTTATCATTTTCTCGTCAAGCTATCCATCGTTTCTGAAATAGAAGAGTACCCATCTTTATGGTTCCATATGTGGAGGGGCCATACCAAACAGTACTGGAAAGCGTCATTCTCTTCTGATGAAGAAGCGCCGTGGAATCTTGAGCGGATTCCTAAACAAAAAGAAACTTACAAACGAATCCAGTGTGCCAAAGAGAGAAGAGAGTGGGGCTTGAGGGGTGTGGCCTCTATGCTCCGAAAATAGGTTATCAAAATATATGGATATATTTCTTTATCTAGTATCAAAAAATAAATACTCTGCATATATTCCAAATTTTTTTTAAAAAAAGCATCATTCACCTAATATCATCATATCAAATCAATATCCATACAATGTAAAAATCCACAATTTAATGAGAAATATCATCATCCACTAAGCATAATAATATTATTCATAAGATATAAATATCCACAATCATATAACATCAATTATAAAATAAAGATAACTATAATCTCATATATCAACTGTAGAAGAAGAGAGATGTCTACAATCATATAATATAATTCATTTCTTTTTCTTCTTTTCTATTTTAAGCTCCATTCCATGAGAGCATGAAATAATTAGACCGGCATGGAACAAACTAATTATTAGACTGGTCTAACCCACTATGGAAAATTATCTGCTTCGAATTTGTAGCACAGTATTTATTTATATATATGAATGTTTTTTGACTAAAAATACAGCATACATGATGTATAACGTTAAGCTAAGAATCTATTCAATTAAGGAAAAGAAAGCTCAAAAAGGCAACCAAAAAAGAAAGCATAAGTGATAGCATATGTGATTCCACATTCTATATGTGCTAAGAGGTCCTTAACATTTATTTTACCAGGGCAGCTATGGATCGGATTATATGCTAAGAACGCACCAAACCTTGACTTGTCACTATTCAGGATTTCTCCCAAAAACAAAACAAAAAAAGACACTCCCTGCCCCACAAGTGTGGATTCGCAGGACCTAACATGACTGAACTAACCTGCTGTTTGCTTCACGCATCCCAAACCAACCATCCTGACTTAACCCATCTTAATCCATCGAAGCTCATTTAGACCTACCTTGAACTGGTCAAAGTTAAATTTCATAAAGCTTAAAAGGAAGAGAATAGAAACCAATCATCTGAACTAACGCATGCTATGAAAATAGATGACATGGAATACCTTGATGTGATCAAATTAAGCTAATGAATGTAACTTTTAGATCCTTTTCCGGCTCTAATATAGCACTCCGATTGAAACATAGCAACTGATACCAAAGTAACAAACCGGCGGTGCAAGACTGAAGCCAACAAGATCTGGATCATTTTAGCTACTACGAGGAGGATTGAACATGATCTAAAAGCAAGATGTGTCTTATTAGAAAACCGAGTTACATGTCAAATTTTCGGAAGCTAATATGATGTCCGAAGATGCCCCTCTTCGCTAACTTCCAGAAGCTCTAGTGTTGCTTACTTTTTTTTTTTTGCTATTTTTTTTTCTCAAGAGATCCAAATTGTGTAGATTGAAAAAATTATTTCTTTTCCAATTGGATCAAAGTTAGGACGAGATGGCACATAAAAAATTCCAAACCACGGATTGATTTGGATTGAAGCTCTAATACATATTCTACTCACTCAAAATTAGTGCAGATAGACAAACTCCGAACATATCATTTTTAAACGCTGAGATATAAGTAATCTAGGTGAGTGATGGACAATGAACCTAAAAAATCTTGGGTTTATCTTGACCTACACGATAGGCTGCTAAGTTTGAAAAGAATCAAAATTTTCCTGGGTCTCATTGACCAAAATATCAAATCTATACCAATGCGTTGAATCCAAAATTACCAACTAAATATTAAAAATCTTTTTAAGTAAAAAAGTTATCTAGATTTACTGGCTGTTGATATCTTGGAATTATTTTTTATTGGCCAATATACTGGTGTCAAGATTTTTTTTTTTTTTCATGTAACTTGTTTGGATAGGCATCGCGCACCCCTTTGTGACCATAAAATAGAGAGGCGTTAGATCCAATGCCCATTATAAGACCCCGCTGACATGCGCCATTCTTTGTATCCTCTCTTCCCTTGTGATCCACGCTAACTCTCCCATGGCCTCCTCCTCCACCTCCTCTCTCTTGTTTCCACCTCCCCACCTCCTCGCTCTCCTCCTCATTCTCTACGCCAACCCAGCCGTCAGCTGCTTCAACTCTATCTTTAGCTTTGGTGACTCCCTCGCCGACACCGGAAACTTTCTCAGCTACGCCGGCGCCAATGCAAGCAACGTCGGCCGCCTTCCTTACGGCGAGACCTACTTCCACCGTCCCACTGGCCGGTTCTCCGATGGGCGAATCACCCTTGACTTCATTGGTGTGCAGTCCTCATCTCTTCTCCCGTTGCTATTAATGGAATAACGCTCTAGAGAACCAATTAATGTTATCAGAAAAATTGAAATTCCAAAGTTGTTCGGAATCTGGAAAGTTGAGAAAATGCTTTTTTTCCTCCAAATTAAAGGAAGAAAACTTTAAGTGTTTCTTATGATGAGTTTATCGGGTGATTCTGGGTGACGGTGGTGGGTGCAGCACAACGCCTGGGACTGCCTCTCCTGCCGCCGTATCTAGCGGGGCCCGGAGAGCACGATTTCGGGCAAGGGGCAAACTTTGCCGTGGGAGGAGCGACGGCGCTGGCTAACGACTTCTTCAGGGCCAAGGGGCTCAACGTTACGTGGACCGAGTATTCGTTAGGCATTCAGATTGAGTGGTTCAAGCAACTGCTGCCCTCGCTTTGTTCCTTGGATTCAGGTAAAGCTTTTCTAGTTTTATTGGATCAAATTCATAAACAGGATGAAATCAGCTTGTTTTATACATACATGCATGTATGTATCTATTCTTTAAGTATCCAAATTGTATCCACATTTGTTTAAAACAAATATGAATATAAATTTTATTTTTATGTCTAACTAATATTCATATATATATATTTGTATTTTTTTAAAAAAATAAATATGGATATACATGTATTAGTATCCAATCTGTATTAAATCTAATTTCAGCCCGAGAATGGATAGTGTGATCCTTGCCCCTTTGGATAATGGGCAATAGTGTCATTCCCTCAGTTGGAACTTTCAAAAGCTAGGCCTAGTCTGGTTAGGTTCTGGGCTTCAACCCAAATAGAGATAGTGGTACATGGTAGCAGGTGGTGCTAGGGCCTTTTGAACGCATGACTGAAGGACTCTCTAACAAGGTTACAAAGGAGCTAAGTTGAGATAGGGTCTCGAAAGAAGTTAAACAGTCCCAGACTTCCTATTTGGGATTTAAACTAGGAGATTTTGATAACAGACTAATGGATGAAAACCACCAACCTGATTCATTACTTTTATGGGAGAAATTATACCCTATACCATGTGCACCACACGATGGTGCACCGCACCGATCATCTACTCTCGTTCTTGTGGATCCCATTCATTAATTATGTGCTTGTGACTAGCCCATAGGAGCAAAGCAAGATGATTGGCGTAGTGCACAGCCACATGATACATGTGGTGTAGAGTTTTTCTCTCTCTCTCTCTCTCTCTCTCTCTCTCTCTCTCTCTCTCTCTCTCTCTCTCTCTCTCTCTGTGTGTGTGTGTGTGTGTGTGTGTGTGATGTGAATTGGAGGAAGTAGGATACTTCCTCCAAAGTTTATTCGGAAAAGAGTATTACGGACAAGAAAGTAAAAGGGAGATAAACATCAAAACAAGGCACGGAAGAACAACAAACATCAAAGCGGCCTCATGGGCAGAAGTGAAGATAAATCTGCCCACAACTTTTGGTGCAAGTCAGTATCATCTTCTTGGAGTATAAAAGTTGGTTGCTAGCAAATTCGGTCTTTGTTTCTTGCCCTTTTTTTTTCTCTCTAGTTCCACGTACTCGCCTTCATGGACAAAAAGTTGGATAAATCTGACAAGGACCATTGCGAGTCTAACTCTTTTTTGTTCACGTTTGCAGGGTGCCATGATTTTTTGAACAACACGCTTTTCCTTATGGGAGAGATAGGAGGCAACGACTATAATGATCCATTCATCCAAGGAAGAACCGTGGAAGAGGTTACTACCTATGTTCCCATCGTCATCTCTGCCATTAGCTCGTCAATCAAAGTGAGGCCATTTCACTCACTCCATTCGCTGCCGAAAGCCCATTTCATTCTCAATATTGCATTTATTCTATTTGCAGAGTGTGGGAGATTCTTAAACCCTTTTTTGCAATGCTCTCTATTTAATTGCTAGGTCTTGATCGATCTTGGGGCGAAGACATTGGTAGTACCGGGTAACTTCCCGATTGGATGTGTTCCATTGTATCTGGCTCTTTTCCAAAACTCAAGTAAAGGAGACTATGATCCACAAACAGGCTGTATCAACTGGCTGAATAAGTTTTCCGAATACCACAATCACCTACTTATGGATGAGCTAAATAAACTTCGGCAACTTCACCCCGACGCCACCATTATCTACGCCAATTACTATGAAGCATTATTGAGCATGGTCCGTTCTCCTGGCCAATATGGTGAGCCTTTTTAATGCCTACCAAAACTTTTGGAACATGATTTTCTTTTAGTTGCCCGTAACCACACAATTTCGACATCATTTCAAACATAAAAAATATTCTATTTTTAAAAATTAAAATACAAATATATTCGCATTTGATGATGGAGATGATGATAATGGTGGTAGATACGGTAAAAGTTGCAGCGGCGGCGAAGGCGGTGGTAAGCAGTGGCTACAATAGATTCTTGTTTAATTACCTGAGGTGCCTATTAGCTAGGTTAGTAGGTAATTTAGATATCATTTCAAACATAAAAAATATTCTATTTTATAAAAAATTAAAATATAAATATATTTGAATGATGATAGTGGAGATGATGATAATAGTGGTAGATACGGTAAATGTGGTGGCTACGATGGAATCTTGTTTACTAGAGGTGTCAATTAGGTTATTGGGCAGTAGAAATACAATGCAAGTTCAAAACCATCTGATCCAAAACTAATCAAGTTGGAAGATGATTGCCCCAACTCAATTGCGCATGCTGGTTCCATTATCTTTAACTTGAAGTCTTTTTCCTTTTATTATATGCTTTTCCTCGAGCTTAGTACGTTGAAAGCCTTCATGTTTTGCATGACCATGCACACCTTACAATAATAGGATCACTTGCGTGTGCTGCAAACTTGTTGATTGCCACTTTAATGGAGTCGACGTGGCTGCAGGAATTGAGGTAACTGAGGCCGCATGCTGTGGTCCTAGTGGACCCGTTAATGTCACATCCCCTGTTCTTTGTGGAGATCCAGCGGCTACGGTCTGCAGCGACCCTTCAAAGTATATTTCGTGGGATGGGGTGCACCTAACGGAGGCGGCTTATGGAAACATTGCTCGTGGCTTATTAGAAGGACCATATGCAACTCCTCCCATAGCTCGAGCGTGCTCGAGACGATAGAAAAGGGAAAATGATCTAAATAATTCAAAGCAAACATGGAGAAGGCAATGCCTTATGAATGATATGTTTTGCTCGCTCGCAATGACAAAGAAATCTTATACCGAGAAATGTTTTTAGCTGCAATGCATGATACTACTAGACGGCCTGCTAAATCTCTTAATGCGATATTTCAGAATTTATACGATGGAAAGAAAAGCCAGCAAGTTAATTGGGTGCGATGTCTAGCCGTCACCCAATCTTCTACATGCCTTGATCTGAACGGCGAGGACCGCAAGGGATATCCAATAACCTTATTCTTCCCTATTTAGATTGAAACCAATGTTGTCGGAATCGGACCAGACTGACCAGTTGAACCGAGAACCGATTAGCTAACCGGTTGGGTATATACCAATTAAACTAGTTTAGTAAAAAAAGAGGTTAAAATCGGGTGAATTGTCTGAACTGGTTGAATTGGATGACCCGTTTGAGTTGGACAAATCATAGAAATTTGATATCTGGGATGGAATTTTAGGCTTAAATATTTTAATCTATGAGCTTAAATTACTAATATACTGTCCCAAACCTAAAGGCAAAGGCCCAAAGCCCTACACTTATAAACAAATAGAACTCGAAAACAGCAACAAAGAAAACGCTTATCATCACTAGCAGGGACGATGGTTAGTTTTTTTTTTTTTTTTCAATTATTTTGTCTTTTATAAAACTTAAATAATAAAATTTTAAATTATGATATCAACTTGATGTCAATATTCTGTGAACTGGTTGAACCGATTTTACTAGAAACCAGCCAATAAAAATGTTCAACTTCTTGTCTGATTTTTAAAACATTGATTGAAACTTAGGTCTCCAGATAGATCAAGCTTTAATGTTGATGAAAGAAAAGTACTGAGAAACACAAGCTCGAGAGTAAGGGATGACAATCCTAGGCATCAAACCTTTTGCCCCTTGACAATGGTTGATGCTATCCGAACGAATGTTCGATGATCTGATTTGCAACATCCTAATCGAGCAAGTACGATGTCTTCAGAGGCATACCGGAGTTTCCTAGAGCAACGCTATGCTAACTCCATGAAAAGCACTCAGAAAACGCATTTAGGTGCCTAGGTTTCTTACGTAGATCACTTTGCTTCACTAAATGGCACACTTCACAGTACCACTTCAAGAGGAGTAACGAGAATACGCCACACTAGCCAAGAGACTGCTTGAATGATAAATGAGTTACTGGAGCATTTTTGTATATCTAGTAGGTGTAGATAGGAGTGTAGTGATGGTTTGCAATTATTTTGGAAAACCTTGATTTGCTTATCATTTCAAGCTTAATTTCGTCCTAGCTTAATTTCCCGATTGAATTAATGCTTCCTATGTACCAACCTTTTTACGTTAGCACAATCAAAAATTATCACTAAATCGACTGCATCAAGTGTTTGAAAGACTTCCATGTACTGCAAAAGTCGAGTTCATTTCGAATTGGACTGAGTCCAGAAACTGGATTTCTTGTGTCCCTATAATCTATGCCATTTGTTGCAGTGCTGCCACAAGCTCGGTCTTCTTCCCATGCCAATTTGGTGACCTTCCATCGATCTTAGCCGTCAAACCGGCATCGTTAGATCCCGCAACCACTTGGGCCTGTCATGTGTTCGGGCCTCAAAGTTGCATGATCTGTGAATTGTTCACAAGGGTCCAGCGCAGCGTCTTCGGCCCGTTAGGCTACCACAGAAGTGGTCCAGTGCTCAACCCACGTCCATGTCGTCAAACGAATCCTCATCTAACGAGTCCTACACTGACGTGATCTTATGACAGCCCAGCCCGTGCCCCCATTTATCATGCCCAAATTTGGACCATGATACTATAAGTTGATCCTGGGCTTAGTGCAGTTTCATATTTCATGTTCTACGTACACACTCAACCCAGCCCGATTAACTAGATTTCAGGGTAAAACAGCTCATTATAAAATGTTTTTTCTCTTAGCATTCTTGCTAGGTATGTTCTAAGCTTCATCTACCGGCGGTGCTTTTTCCAAGGGCCTATTTGGTTGCCGCTCCATGAATCATGGCGTATATCTTTGGGCCTGGGAAGAAGTTCGCAGGGAAGACAGCGGGAGAGAGGACTCATTCCAATTTAAGAGGGTGGGTGATGGATTTCATTTCCCTAAAATTTAGCTATAAGGTAAATCACGAGTCCAACCAAATCGGTAAGCTGAAATTGCTGCAATCTGCGGATTTCTTGCCATCTTGAATCTATTAATTTCCTATGTCCTAATACTTTTTTTGTCTTATATATCCAAAAATTGGGGGGCATACTAGAGATATAATAAGAAAAAGTACCTAAAAGTAAAAGAGGCAGTAAAATCGACGAAGGCAACAAAAAAAATAGAAACTATCCTCAAGAATTTAAGGACACCGGTAGTACTCCAAAAAAATTAAATAAATAAATTTAGCTAACTACCAAACAAATAGCAGAAAACAAAAATACACGTGGCAGCAAGCTACTGCACTTGATGTCGAATTCTTGGAATGTCAGATCATCTCAGTTTCTAAATGCTGAAACTCATGGCCCAGGATTTAGCCGTCTCTAGAAACTAGATGTCACGCCCCGGATCCGAATCCATGACACGGCCGTGCTATTGCCGACTACCGCTTACAATAGCACGAAGCCTCATACATGGGTAACAGGGTAGTCAAACCAACCAATTTTTTTCATATGAAAGCATTCTTAGTACAACATGCTGGTCAGTACCCAAATACAGAGCTTTTTTATGTAGTTTATGTACACAAAAGTATACTTGATTTATCCGAAAGAAGCCCTGATACAAAAGTAAGTGTCTCTGACAGCTATCAGTGGTGAGGATCTGGAAAAAAATGTAAATAACGGGTATGAACTACACAGCTCAGTAAGTAATCATACATAATCTTACCGGATCGAACATAATGGTAACCATGTTTATGCAGGGTTTGAGAAGCTGACATGCATATTATCTCACAATTTATCATGACAAAATATTTATGCTGGGAAAACAAAGCAGAATTTTCAGTCAAACAGAATTTTCATAAAATATGCATATGAAACCGTGCCCCCGGCATGCCATAGTCCATTCTCTCGGATGCTACTGCAAAGTCAGTCTCGGTCACTAGCAGGGCCAGCTCAGTTATTATTCAGCCACTGGCGGGGCAGGCTCAGTCATTCTCGGCCACGAGCAAGGTCAGCTCAGTTGCATTCGATCAGTAGCATCTTTGAGCCCATTATAGTGCCTCTTGGCTAGATATTATTCCGTTATACTAACTTGCATGCATGATTAAAATATCAGTATAATCATGGTGCATACATGGCCATAGTTTATGAGATCAGGCAAGTTACTTATCCATCATAACATATCATTCATGAAGCATATACTTGGTTAACACTTAGGAAAATATTAATAACATGACATGATCCAAAGTAGGATTAGAACAGGATTACTTATCTCAATTCGCTTTCCAAATTTCTCAAGTCCAGGTGACGAATCCTTAATCACCTAGTTCATCATACTATGAACTCACTTGCTTGGATCCCATCCAAGGATTTAGCCTAAGTCCAATTTGAAGCCTTTGGGGTTCGATTTAAAATCAGATTGGGTCCACATGGGTTGATTGGGTTTTTAATTAAAGGATTGGGCCTCGTTAATAATTGGGTCCAACCTTTTCTAGCCAATTGGGTTCTCTGATTTGGTCGATGTGGCTCATTTGGGCCTGAGTCAGGGTTAGCCCAAGGTCAATTCGACCTTCTGTCAGTTGAATTGGGCTTGAATTGGGCCTGATTCACAATCAATTAGGTCTGCTGAGACCAACTCAGCTTAATTGGGTTCGGACCCATTTCAATTTAACTTAAATTAGCTCGGATTTAACCCAATTTATAGTTTGGGCTCGTCCAGACTTAACCCAATCTGATTGAGCTCAGATTTAGACTTAGCCCAATCTAATTGGGCTTGGGTTAGTCAAATTTGGCTAAACCCATTTTTTTTCCTTTCCTTTTTCCTTCTTTTTCTTTTCTTTTTCTTTTTCTTTCCCTTTTTCTTTCCTTTTCTTCTCTTCTCCTTTTTCTTTTCTTCTCCTTCCCGAAGCTTCCTCTCCTCCCTTTTTCTCTTTCATCCCGATCTCTCCTTCCTCTCTTCTCCGACGAAGGGAGGACGGCGAGCGAAAGGGGGGAATGGCGAGAGGAGGGGGGGGGGGGGACGGCGAGCGGAAGGGGGCTGGGCCACGACCGGCGGCGTCCCCGACCGAGGCTGCAGCGCTCTCGGCCGCGCCTGCAGCGACGGTGCTTGCGGCCGAAGCCGGCGACCGCCGCACACGACGACGAGCTAATGAGTCCCCTCTTCCTCTCTTCTTTTTCTTCTTCCTTCCTTTCTTTCATTCTTCTTCTTTTCTTCAATCTCCCTTCACCAACCTTCCATATTCTCTCTCTCGTTCCCAAACCCTCTCTCTTCCTCTCTCTATTCTTCTCCTGTGAAGGAAGAAGGGGAGTTTGGGAGGGTCGGGCCACAGCCGGCGGTGCCGTGGCCGGGCTCGCGGCGTCCTCAGCCATGCCTGCGGCTGAGCCCACGGCCGCGCCCTTGGCCTGCCAGCAGCCAACGCCCGCGCCGACGGTGATCGCGGCCGAAGCCGGTAGCCGTCGCCGATGGCCCTCGGCCTACCAGCAGTCCCCTTCCTCCCTTCTTTCTTTGTTTCTTTCTTTGTTGTCCTGAATGAATCAGGGGGAGAGAAGGCATGGGGCTTACCTAGCTTCCGGGGGGGGGGGGGGTACCACGAGCATCTTCTCCGGCGACGGATGTGGGTTTGGCAACCCCTCTCTCAGAGAGAAGAGGAAGGAAGAAGGAGGAAGGGGTGCAGCGAGAGGGAGAGGGCTCTAGAAATAAAATATCAGGTCTTTAGCTGGGGTGAGCTGTCACCCCCAGCTTCGGCTTAATAGCTGGGTCTTTCCCTGATCCCCACCTGGCCCTAGTCAAATCCATACATAAAGCATGAGGTGGCAGCCATCAAACGGGCTGCCAACCATGGGCCCAGTTAGCCTATTAGATATCATGGCCCAATGTTTGAATATGAGCCCCTAAAGATATATTGGGCCCAGTTGATTTTTGGGCCCAGGTATTACACTACAGAGGTAGCATGTGTGGATATGGTGAATCTTTTTTTTAAAGTTTCTTTTCTGACGACTTTCTTATGAAGCTCTTGTGTAGGTAGGACCGGCCGTGGCAGCCAGTAAACTATCTGAAAGATGCTCTGCGGAGCAGGCGTGGATAAATTTTTGCCGAAAGCTGGCGTCGTTGTCGTCACAATATTCGGCATCCGCCCTCTTATATCACCCACCTCCTCTACCCTTCTTGACCACTCAAACCCGTCTGCCTTTCTTGATGGCCTCCTCCACCTTCCATCTCTTGCTTCAACTTTCTCTCCTCCTCGCCCTCCTCTTTCTCCAAAACGTCCACCCGGCCGCCACCTCATGCTACACCTCCATCTTTAGCTTCGGAGACTCCCTCGCCGACACCGGAAACTTTCTCCACTACGCCAACCAGGGCCCGGAAGCCCGGCTTCCATATGGCGAGACTTACTTCCAACACCCCACCGGCCGGTTCTCCGACGGGCGACTCATCATTGACTTTATTGGTGTCTAATTCTCGTCCTTTTCTCTGTTTCCTCCATTCCGATAGCCTGCAGTCCATAGCACTACTCTTTGGTTACCAAGTGTTTGTTATGATGATCTCATCGATGAGGCGACGAGTGATGGGTGATGGTTGTGGGTGCAGCACAAGCCATCGGAGTGCCGCTCGTGCCACCGTTGTTAATCACATCTGTAAATAGGATCATATGTAGAACCAAGAAAGCGTACCTGGATCCATGAGTAATCTGCACAACTACAGTCCTCGTTTCTCCCTCTTGACCCTGCGGTAATGACACCCCCCGATGGCTGGTTCTGTGTCGATCAAAATGGGCAGAGGGTGAGACCCATAAGCCTTATCCTTCCATCAAGGATTAAGGGAGTTTCCACTTCTCTAGGAGTCAGTTACGGGATTCATTCTGTAACTGACCACGTTGTGGTCATGTGGGTCAAAACCCAACATTCTCCCACTTGGCCCATATGACCATACTTTAGTTAGAATGATATAAACATTAGGCGCGCATCATTCTAATCCACAGTCAGTTGGGTCATCATAATACCATAATTAAACAACTTATTAATGCGAGTCAAGGCGGTTCCACATCAACATAATGACATAGTTCCTTCCAAGTACTACAACACTAGCAAATTATTTAACCACAGTCCATAAATGAGAAGTATCTTTAATGGTCAAACATTATGTCTTTGTCAGAGACAATTCCTGTAATCATACATTCAAAACCATACATGTACATATATTTGAAGAACAGGAAAATCAGAAACATAATCAATTATATCTAAGTGTCAAAGAAATAAACATAATACAATCCTCAACTAATATCATGGATTACAACTAAGACCCATTCTTTCAACATGCTCTTTAAAAGTCTTCGGTTGTAAATCTTTTGTCAAAGGATCTGCAATCATGAGCTCTGTCCTCATATTTTCTATAGACACATTTTGTTTCTGAACTTCCTCCTTGACAACAAAATATTTAAGCTCAATGTGCTTAGCACCATTAGAATATTTGTCGTTTCTGGAGAAATGGACGGCTGCAGTATTGTCACAAAAGATTCTTAGCGACCTGGCAATAGAGTCGACAATCCCAAGTCCCGAGATAAAGTTACGCAGCCACAAACTATGAACCGTGGCCTCAAAGCATGCCACAAATTCTGCTTCCATGGTGGACGAAGCAGTGCTTGTCTGTTTGGCACTTTTCCATGAGATTGCTCCTCCAGCTAATAGGAACAAATAGCCAAACGTTGACTTTCTACTATCCACACATCCAGCAAAGTCTGAATCCGAATAGCCAATCACCTCAAGGCTATCTGACTTTCTATATGTAAGCATGTAATTCTTTGTTCCTTGCAAGTATCTCATCACCTTCTTTGCAGCTTTCCAGTGATCCATCCCTGGATTACTTTGGTATCTTCCTAGCATTCCAACTGCAAAACTGATGTCCGGTCTGGTACAGGTCTGAGCGTACATCAAGCTACCAACTGCAGAAGCATAAGGTATATTTTCCATCTGCTTACGTTCCAATTCATTCTGTGGGCATTGCATGAGACTAAATTTATCCCCTTTCTGAATTGGAACAACACTGGCTGAACAATTCTCCATACCAAATCTCTCTAGAACTCTGTCTATATATGCCTTTTGAGACAACCCTAACAATCCACGTGATCGATCACGAAATATTTCAATGCCTATCACGTAGGTTGCCTCATTCATATCTTTCATTTCAAAGTTCTTTGAGAGAAAAACCTTAGTTTCATACAATAAGCCAAGATCACTACTGGCAAGCAATATATCATCAACATATAGGACCAAAAAGATAAACTTGCTCCCACTGACCTTCAGGTATATACACCGATCAACAGTGTTTTCCTTAAAACCGAAGGAAGTGATGGTATCATTGAACTTGCGATACCATTGTCGGGAAGCTTGTTTAAGACCATATATTGACTTCTTTAATTTGCAAACCATGTGTTCTTTTCCCTTTAATGGGAAACCTTCGGGCTGGTCCATATAGACTTCTTCATCTAAACTCCCATTCAGAAAAGCAGTTTTTACATCCATTTGGTGCAACTCTAAATCATAATGTGCAACCAAAGCCATAATGATTCTAAATGAGTCCTTTTTAGATACAGGAGAAAAGGTCTCTTTATAATCAATGCCTCCTTTCTGAGTGAAACCTTTGGCCACCAGTCTGGCTTTATGTCGTTCAACATTACCCTTTGAGTCGAGCTTGGTCTTAAAGATCCACTTACACCCAACTGTTTTACAACCTTCGGGCAAATCAACAACATCCCAGACTTCATTCTGATCCATTGATTTCAACTCATCTTTCATGGCATCAATCCATTTAATAGAATCAATACTTTCTATGGCTTGTTTAAAAGAAACCGGATCTTTTCTTGTCCCTATATCAAAATCAAATTCTTGTAGATAAACCATATAATCATTTGGAATGGCAGATCTTCTTTCTCTTTGAGATCTCCTTAATGTCATCCCTTGTGGTTCTTCTACAACTTGTTCAGTGGTGATAACTTCATTATGGAGTGTTTGATCATTAATTTGTTGTTCATTGTTATTAAACTGTGTGACAACTATAGGAACAATAATTTTCTTAGAAGTCATGGGTAAAGGGACTTGCACCCTAACTTCTTGAATTTTCACATTTTGTAGTTTATCACTCCCACTGGTTTCACCATTCTCAATGAATTTGACATTACCGGTCTCTATAATTCTTGTACTATGGTTAGGACAGTAAATCCTATACCCTTTGGATTTTTCGGGATAACCTATAAAGTATCCACTAATCGTTCTAAAATTCAATTTCTTTTCATGTGGATTATAAATTCTGGCCTCCGCCGGACAACCCCAAACATGCAGGTGTCTTAAACTCGGTTTCCTTCCTGTCCATAACTCAAAAGGAGTTTTTGGAACTGCCTTACTAGGAACCCGGTTTAATATGTATACAGCGGTCTTAAGGGCTTCCATCCACAACGATATGGGTAACGGAAAATTACTTAACATACTCCTAACCATATCCATAAGAGTACGATTACGCCTTTCAGCTACTCCATTCTGCTGTGGCGTTCCCGGCATAGTGTATTGAGCACGTATGCCATGCTTTTCTAAGAGTTTAGCAAATGGGCCAGGGTGTTGTCCTGTTTCATCATACCTACCATAATATTCACCACCTCTATCAGACCTGACAATTTTTACCTTTCTATCTAATTGTCTTTCAACCTCAGTAATGTATATCTCTAGGACATCCACTGCCTGAGATTTTTCATGCAACAAATAGACATAACCATAACGTGAAAAATCATCAATAAAGGTGATAAAATACTTCTCTCCACCAAATGATGGGGAGTCAAAAGGCCCACAAATGTCTGTATGGATAATTTCAAGAAGTTCTTCACTTCTTGTGGCAACTTTCTTTGTGTGTTTGGTTTGCTTTCCCTTAATGCAGTCTACACACATACCGAGATCAGTAAAGTCTAAGTTTAACAAAATTCCATCCTTTACTAATCTCTCTAATCTTTCTTTGGATATATGACCCAATCTTTTATGCCACAAGTTAGAAGATCTTTCATTTATCATGTTTCGTTTAATTCCAATATTACGATGCAAGGTCATAAGAGTTTCAGCAAAATGATTATCAAGATTTACTTTATATAAACCATCACACAAGACACCAGAACCAATGAAGAGATTGTCTTTGAAAAGACGCAAACTACCATTCCCAATTTTAAAGAAATATCCTTCAATATCAAGTTTAGAAACAGAAATTAAATTTCTAGAAATAGAAGGAACATAAAGAGTCTGAAGCAAATCTAAATGACAACCAGTATTTAAAAGCAAACGATAGGTTCCAACAGCTGTTACTGGAACTCTAACCCCATTCCCCAAAACGATAAAACTCTCATTTGGATCTTGCATCTGGGTTGTAAGGAATCCCTGCATCGTATTTGAAACATGAACATTAGAACCTGAGTCAAACCACCAAGTATTAGAAGGAACTTCAGTAAGGTTTGATTCAAAACATACATAAGCCAAAGGCTTACCTTTCTTTTCAAACCATGCCTTGCATTTATGGCAGTCCTTCTGATAGTGTCCCAATTTCTTGCAAAAATGGCATCTATCTTTGTTTTGTTTCTTCTTATGAACCTCGGTATCATGATGAGGCTCTTTGCCCTTGGATGGTCCACTCTTCATGCCCTTTCTTGGCTTCTTCCATTTCTTCTTGGCTCCATGACTTACAAGATTGACAGAATGATATCCTTGTTGCTTAAGTCTTGTCTCCTCTTGAACAAGCATACTGGTCAATTCATTCACATTCCACTTATCCTTAATAGTGTTATAGTGAATTTGAAATGATCCAAATTGAGGAGGCAAGGAGTTCAAAATAAATTGAACTAAAAAGGATTCATTCACATCCATCCCAAGAGCCTTCAGCTTAGCAGCTATATTTGTCATTTCAAGGATATGCTCATGCATCCCACAAGTACCATCAAATTTCATGGTGGTAAGTTTAGCCATTAATGTGCCAGCCAGAGACTTATCAGCAGATCGGAAACGTTCTTCCACAGTTCTCAATAATGCTTGAGCACTGTCACATTCAGGAAGCGTTGACTTGATATTGTTCGCTATACTCATCCGCATAAACATAATGCTCAATCTGTTCGATCTTTCCCAAGTCTTATAAAAAGATCTTTCTTCCGAGCTGCTCAAATCAGTAATGTCAGCCGGTTTCTCAGATCGGAGTGCTAAATCAAGATCCAGAACACCTAGGTGAAACTGGACTTGTTCATTCCACTCTGAGAAATTAGTTCCATTAAAGATCGTAACAGATGAAGCTTGCGAATGAAGCGAAACAGGAATAGATACTGCAATAAGAAAATTAACAATAAGAAAATGCTTACAACATTAACACTTTGAGTTAGCAATAATGATGAATAACATAAACAGTATTACCATAATACACCTTTGGGTAGTAATTATGAAACACTAAATTACTATTATGGTGATTCCCAATTCACCTAGGAATAATTAATGATATAGGTCCAAAATTCAAATAGGTCTGTTGCCTTTGAGCATCCAATACCTATTAAATCAAGGATACTCATTAATTATCCTAACTCAGCAAATCAATCATTTGAAAGTGGTGCACCTTTGGGCCAATCCATAATATCTCATGATTGAAAAACTGTAAGTCATAATTTGCAAAGTCATTATCTTAATACCTGGGATTAGAGTATTTGATGACTTGATGTCTATTAAACATTCTAGTTGGGTTACTTTGGCAACTACCAAACTATATCATAATATAGACATCAAATTAAAATAATGACATTGCACATAATTGACAATTCATAATATGACAGATTAAAATAAAACATGTATTTAATATTTTACTAATCTACACAATCAGTACATGTGTCATATCATGCTATCAAGTATACTAAAATGTAAAATAAATGACAAAAATTTTTTTTTTATCACATTACCCTACAAGGACCTCCGCATAAATAATATGTTTTATAGGGACTAAATTAACATATTTTGAGGACCTCTGCATAAATAAAATGTTTCACAGGGGCGTAACAGAAACAATTTCATCTTTTAACAGCCCTCTAAGGACTTCACTGTAAATAAAATATTTGATAGGGACTTAATAGAAACATTCTCATCTTGTAACAGCCCTCTAAGACTTCAGTATAAATAGAATGTTTCACAGGGACTTAAACAGAAACATTTCATTCTTTTAACATCCCCGGGAGGGCTGTATGAAAAAATAAAATGTTTCATAAGGGCTTAACTGAAAATTTCCCTTCTATTGGCTAAACGAACTCGGGTTTCGGATCGAAACCCAAAAACCCGAACCCGTTTTGCCTGTTATGCCCTTTTAAATGCAGCGGGTTAACGATTACGGGTTCGGGTCGAAACTCAAAACCCGGACCCGTTAGAAATAAATTAATATTTTTTTTTTTTTTAAAAGAACTGAAGACGGGTCGGGATCGACCCGTCTTCCTCCTCTTTTAGCGGCGGGCTAGGGTTCCGCCGAACCCAGCCCGCCTGCCTCTGATCTCCGGGGCGGCGAGCGCGCCGCCTCCTTCCGGTGGACTCGCCGCCCGATGGCGAGCCCACCGGCGGTCGCACGCCAGCAGGGCAACGCCGGCGGGTTGGGGTTCCGCCGAACCCAACCCGTCGGCTCTTAGGAGCAGCGGGCGGCGATCATGCCGCCGGACGAAGTGCCGCCCGACGGCGCCACCGGGATGGGCCCGACGCCGGACGAAACGCCGCCCGACGGCGTCACCCGCAGGAATACAGAGGAAGACGATCATCCGGTAAGTTTTCCCTTTTTTTTTTTTTTTTTTTTTAAAAGGGTGGGAGGCAGACCAGATCCGGCGTCAGCAGGGTCACCCCGAGTGGGGTTGTTTCTCAAATCCATGAATCCGACCCGATCCGGCATTTGGATGGGATGGAAGCCATGGCCGAGAGTCGACGCTGGATCCCGTGTCGGCTCTCGGTGCCATGGCCGGCTAGATCCAACATTGGGATGATCCATCCCTGCGGCCGTGGAGGACTGTCCATGGGACTGTCAAAATAGGTCTTTTACCATGTTCTGGTTCTCCCCTTTACTGTGATCTGGTTCTAGGATGAACCTTGCTCTGATACCACATGTTAATCACATCTGTAAATAGGATCATATGTAGAACCAAGAAAGCGTACCTGGATCCATGAGTAATCTGCACAACTACAGTCCTCGTTTCTCCCTCTTGACCCTGCGGTAATGACACCTCCCGATGGCTGGTTCTGTGTCGATCAAAATGGGCAGAGGGTGAGACCCATAAGCCTTATCCTTCCATCAAGGATTAAGGGAGTTTCCACTTCTCTAAGAGTCAGTTACGGGATTCATTCTGTAACTGACCACGTTGTGGTCATGTGGGTCAAAACCCAACAACCGTATCTAGCAGGACCCGGCGATCATGGTTTTCGGCGTGGGGCGAACTTTGCGGTGGGAGGGGCGACGGCGCTGGACAACGACTTCTTCAGGGCTAGGGGTCTCGATGTTTATTGGACCGACTACTCGTTGGCCACTCAGATCGACTGGTTCAAGAAACTGCTGCCTTCGCTCTGCTCCTCCGACTCAGGTAGGCCTTCTAAATCCTGAGTACTAATGCTCGACCCGGAGTAGATCGATGGATTGGGGGTGGGTGAAGAACATGTTGAGGTCAACAGTTTCGCGTCTTACCGTTTCGTTCGAAGTTTTAGCGGCAGGTCAACGGATTTGCTTCCGCCTCTTTAATTCTTTTGCTTGCCGCAACTTCTTGACGTCTCCATTGTCCATTTAAAAAGGGGTTAAATAAGAGAATTTATTTTATTTATAACTGTTCGATTAGGTTACCAAATTAGGGATTTTTATACGCTTTGTGGGTTCAAATTATGCTGCTTAAAAAAGTAAATTATTCACTCCTATCTCTTGTTCACATGGTAGAATGCGAAGGTATCTTCAGCAGCTCCCTTTTCTTCATGGGAGAGATTGGAGGCAATGATTACAACGAGCCGTTTATTCAAGGAATAAGTGTGGACGAGATTCGGACCTTTGTTCCCGATGTCATCTCTACCATTACCTCGACACTGAAAGTGGGCTTTGTTTCTCTCTTAAATCTTAAACTTTTTCCTACTCAACTCCATATCTATGGAATTTCGTAGTGCCGTAGTGGTGCTTGCTAAGTTCTCTGAAGCTGATCTCTGTTCTTTTAGGGCTGCTTGCCAAGCTCTGTTTACCAAGGTACTTCCTTTTGATTGCTAGGTGTTGATCGAACTTGGGGCGAAGACATTGGTGGTTCCAGGTAACTTTCCGATTGGATGTGTCCCACTATATTTGATGCACTTCCAAAGCCCAACAGCAGAAGATTACGATCCAGAAACGGGTTGTATCAAATGGTTAAACGAGTTCTCAGAGTACCACAATCGCCTACTCCTGGATGAACTCGGCAAGCTTCGTCGACTTTACCCACATGTCGCCATCGTCTATGCCGACTATTACGAAGCACTATTGAGCATCTTCCGATCTCCACATGAATTTGGTGAGCATTTTTTTTATTGCCTGCGAAGTGCATATTCGGTACTGTCTAGAAAAAAGTACTTTTCATAATTTAAAATAAATTATTTTTTTAACAATATTAAACATTTTTCAGAATCAAATATTTGGTAATATAATTTAAAAGTAGTTTTACAAAAAAAAATTAAGAGAAGTCAAAAAATAAAATCCTTTTTTCTTTTTCTAGAAGAGGTACAACACCAAACAGACCCTAAATCTTAATATTCATAGCATTGTGTAAACCATGCTTGGCTTAATCTTCAAAATTTCAAATACTTAATGTAGTTTGAATAATAAGCTTAAATCAATGGTTGGCACTGAAGGGGACACCTATTATCACTTCCCTTAGACTAAACCTTTTTTTCTATTGTTATGGGGGTGGCAGCCTTTTTTTTTCTTTTTTTCTTTTTTTTTGATGAAAACGGCAATTCTTATAACTTTAACACGGGTACATTCTTCCAAATCACGAGAAAGTAAATAGTACAAGGAAGAGGGTATGTCAACTGTGAATGTCCAGAGAAACTCTCCAAAATGCCAGACGATAAAGCCTTCATGTGCTGTGTAGCCTCATTTGTGCTTGAGGCTGTGGTTTTGTTTGATATTAAATAGCATCAAACGCACGTTAATTCCAAGATCTAGTAGGTCGTATTTGAAGCTCATAGTTCATTACCGTTGTTTGCTTAGAAGTGATTGAGGAGGGTGATTGCAGGATTCGAGAAACCTTTTGATGCATGCTGTGGGGGTGGCAGTGTCCATGGTTGTTGTTCCATACCCTGTGGAGATGAAGGTGCTGCAGTCTGCAGCGATCCATCAAAGCACATTAGCTGGGACGGAGTGCACCTAACGGAGGCGGCTTACAAGGCAATTGCTCGTGGTTTATTAGAAGGACCATACACTGCTCCTCCCATGATCCAAGCATGCCCGCACGCAGAGCAGCATGCTGCTCTTCTCCGAAACGCTTCTATCCGACCACCTGCGCAAGCTTACAGTGCTTCTGTTTAGTTAGAATAATAATAGCAATCACTGAAGTAATGATAATAAATAGAAGTAATTGCATTGAAAAAATGCAGCACCATTTTCCTGAAAATGTAAAAAAGCTGATGCCCAATAGGTGATAGAGGTATGAAATCTTACACCTCAAATATATATTTATCTACAGTGCATATCACACAACTTGGTAATTCGGCTGTTTGATAGTTAGTTGGATTGATAAATGCGCATTTAATAAAATTTTAAGATTTTTGAGTTTCATCATTAAAAAGAAATTGTCCGTCCACTTTTTAAAATGTTTATAGAGTGGAGAATAAAAAATAGGGAACTGAAAGTGACAAAATCAAAATTATTCTGCATTATAATTCTTTTTCACCAAAACAGTGAAAGAGCTATATCAATAATAAATATTACATCCAACTATAAGATATTTGATGACTTATTGACTAGCTAATGAATAGCTAAAGAACTCGCGACTTAAACAAATAAATTATCATCTTGTTAGTGAAAATTTTAGATGCGTTCTTACGCACACAAAATATATATATATATATATATATATATATATATATATATATATATATATATATATATATATATATATATATACAGATAACTTGGAAACATAAATTATGAAAATTCTGATTGCTATACACGGTTCTCCATAGAAATGTAGGTAAGAGTCCACTTAGTGGGTCATCTAATTGCGCGGCGCTGCTCCTCTCCTAACTCCATCCAAATCTGGAGGTCAAAAGGAAGCTACTGTAGGAAACACCCATTCCCTATTGTCATGAATCACATGTTTTCAGTGCACTGCTATGGAGCACCCAATTCAATTACTTGTTCTAATTTTCTTAGATTTTTTTTTTTTTTGATGAAAAGAGAGGCAGACGGCCATCCTGTCTTTATTATATTTCAGAAAAAATCACATCAGATTCAACAGAAAAAACAAAAATAATGAACAGGTGGATGATGACACTGGAAACACTACAGCAAAAATAATATGTTCCGACGCTTTTTTAGGCTTTTACCGATGCTAAAAAGCGTCTCTAAAATTCTTCCCGACGCACCCTCAAGCGTGGCAACCTTGTTGGCTATGCGAGCATGGAAATGAATTTTTGCGACGTGTAGTTTTGTGTCAGCATTAGATGATGCTTTAAAGCGTCGCGTATGGCGGCGGCCTGGGCGATGGGGGAGCAGCCTGTTACAGCAATATCACGGTCTACGGGGAGGAGTGTAGACCGCGATATCACGGTCTACGAAGGGTAGTAGGCCATCTTCTGCTGAGGCAGGCGAGGTAATTGGTGGTGAGCTCGGCAACGAGCTAGGCAGCGGCTGTTTGGGTGCACATGGGGCCTCATCTTTGAAGAGCGCGGAGCAGACGCCGGAGTCGACGACAGAGGAGCTATTCTCATAACTTTCGCTCATGAGTAGCTTCCTTTCTTTCTCCTTTTATTCCGATCGATCCGCCGATGTGGGACTAACTCGATGGCCGTCTATCCGCGGCCTCCTTCTTGACATCTCTCTCCTTCCCTCGTCGGAATCCGATGGTGCAGAAAAGTATAAGCATCGTCGGAAGCCAAATTCACCAAAGGTCCCCTCCATATACCGTTTCTCGAATTACGAAAACACCCCCGGTTTTCTTCTTCTTCCCAAAATCTCATTTCCATCTATGCCGTCGATGCCTGCCCGCGCCCTTGAGGAGCTGGAGGAGTCGCTCCTCGGCCTGACCCCCGACCGCCTCTCGATGTTCCCAATTCGGTACTCCTAGGTGTGGGAGATGTACAAGAAGGCCGTCGCCTCCTTCTGGACCGCCGAGGAGGTCGACCTCTCCGCTGACCTCCCCCACTGGCTCCACACCCTCACCCCCGACAAGTGCCACTTCACCTCTCCCATCCTTGCCTTCTTCGCCGCCTCCGACAGCATCATCCTCGAGAACCTCGCCTCCCGCTTTATATCGTGGAGAAGCTCGGAAACGGTTCCAACGATGCTTATAAGCGTCCTCAACCTTTTGGGTGGACTTTCGACGCTTATAAGCATCGTCAACTTCCGACGCTTATAAGCGTCGTCAACTTCCGACGCTAAAAACAACCGTCGGCAGTTTTTTGCGATCTAGCATTTTTTACCGACGCTTTTTCCTAGCGTCGGCAAATAAAAGTCGGAAATTTAAAATTTTTACATAGTGGAAATAGTAGCCGATTCTTAGAGAATAGTAAAAAATTGACTAGCTTGTTCTCCTTTTGTCTTATATAGAGAGAGAACAAATTTTATCATTTACACCACGTCGTATGGTTTACCCCGGGTCTAACTCAAGAAAAACAAATCAACCAAATTCAGACTTCTGGAGCCATCATGGTCAGAGTTCCATCCCAGTATTATACACCAACAACATACATCCAGCACAAATGTTTGTTGCCATCAAATTCAATTACTAGATTGTTTTTTGAAATTAGTGTTCATCAGGAGAGTTATTCTGGCTTATCTTGGATAAAATCATTGGCAGCTCTTTTATAGATTGTTCTGCTAGAGGTGCTGAAGACTAAGAGGATGAAAATCTTTTTCTTTAGATCAGTTATGTGGAATGATGGTTCCATTGAACCTTTTTTTGGTTTTGCTTGTTCTTTGGATGAAAACCTATCGAATTTGAAGGATTCATGTCCCGGTTTTGAGCTTCTGCTTTGCTGATTTCGATTTGAATCTATCTGGTTTTCTTGTTGGTTGAAGATGACCGACTTCAGATGTCCTGGTTTTGGCTAGTCTGCACTTCGGTTGGGTTTGGAACTTGATGTAGAACGGCTACGGGAAAGGAGAGGAGAGAAAGGAGGAGAAGAGAGGAAGAGGAGGAAGGAAGAGGAAGAAGAAAAGAAGAAAAGAAGAAAAGAGAAGAGAGGAAGAGGAAGAAAATAGAAGGGAGGCAATTTAATCATTCATCATCATTAATCCTAATTAAGTGTATGGACCCATACATAGGGTTACAAAACAACAAAAAGGTCCCTACAAATAAAATAATTCCATAAAAGCCCCAAAATAATAATATGCAAATAAACCCAATCAACATAAAATAAAATAATATAAAATCAAATCAATCCAGGCAAAATCAAATCAATCCAGCCATAACGAAAGTGGCTGGACCCTCCTCTTGCGACGACCGTAGCCCCTCGTAAGAGGTGGTCCGGTACTGGTATTCGCACCAACTCCTTCCGGGTCGGAAGAAGTCGATCTTGACGAATGCGGCTCAGTGCAGCTTTGGTAACAGTCCAAAAGATCCAGATCAATATGCTGAAGCTCCTCCCGTGTAATCCAAGTCGAATCGGACTCTAGGCATTTACGCCAACGAACTAAAAAACGCTGAATGCTCCTAGCACTAGATAAAATGGTTTGCTCATCTAAAATGACATCAATGAGTTCTTTCTGTGCTTATGGGAGAGGCAAAGGAAGTGGAGATGGTATAGAATCAGAGATATGGAAAGTAGCGGGCTCAAGAGAGGCCTCAATGAAAGGGTCATCAGGGATGGATGGTGGACCATTGTAAGCAACAAGATCTTCAATATTAAAAGTAGAGCTGATACCAAAATTAGAGGGAAGGTTAATAATATAGGCGTTCGTGCCTACCTGGTGCAATACCGGAAATAGCCCAACACTACAAGCCTGTAATTTCTTAACAATCCTATGTGGGAACCGCTCTGGCTGAATACGTATCAGAACATAATCCCCAGGTTGGATTTTTTTTCTCGTTTATGAGAATCAGCTTGTACTTTATATTGAGCATTATTGACATGGATGCACTTTCGAATTTTCTGATGTAACTCATGAATGTGTTGTACAAATGCGTGTGCAGACTCAGAAATTCTAACATGGGGTGACATGGGTAAAAGATCTAAAGGTTTTCTAGTTTTGCAACCATGCACGATCTCAAATGGACTCATGCCTATGGACCTATTGACTGAATTATTGTATGCAAACTGTGCGATAGGAAGAACTGAATCCTAGTTACGAGTATGCTCGCCCACAAGGCACCGTAAAAGATTACCCAGACTTCGGTTTACCACTTCTGTTTGGCCATCAGTTTGTGAATGATAAGTAGTGAGAAATTTAAGTTTCGTACCAACCGAGTGCTACAAAGTTTTCCAAAAGTAACTCATGAGCGTGCATCCCGGTCGGACACGATGGTGTTTGGAAGGCCATAGAGTTTAACAATCTCATCAAAGAAGAGTTTGGCCACTTTGGAAGAATCCGAGGTTTTGGAACACGGAATGAAGTGGGTCTGTTGCCTAGAGGTGCAGCCCAAGAGGGGGGGGGGGGGGGGGGGTGAATTGGATCTTTTAATATTAATAGTGTGAAGAATGTGAGTTACTATTATCTTTCAATAACTTGTAGATTTAGCAGTGGAATTAAAGTTGCACAAATAAAACAATGGATGAAGAGAAATAAACTATACACACAAACACCAGAATTTATAGTGGTTCACTACACTCCTGGCACCTACATCCACTCCCCAAGCCTAGCTTGAGATTTCACTATAATCCAGCAGACAGCCTGATTGTTTTTTGGGCTTACAATAAAAAATCCAGTTGGTTTTTCCAGGTAACCAACCGAAAATCTATCACCATTTGTTTTCCGGACTCACAAACAACCCAGTTAGTCTTTAGAAAAATCAACCAAAAACTTTACACCATTTATTTTTTCGGGCTCATAAACAACCCAGTTAGTTTTCAGACAAACCAACCAATTTTTTTTTCTTGCTGCATACTCTCGATTCAGCAACTTCTAATCAAGGCTTGGAAGAGCCTTTACAAGTTTCAAATGAATAAAACTGTTACATCAACAGTTAATCGAAATAAATGAATATTGTAACTAGAAAACTTAAAGTTTCAGAGTATATAGAATGAATCAATAAAAATAAAAGCTGAAGTCGATGAAGAAGTTGGTTGTGGAAGAATGTCCCAATGTTTGAGTAGCAGCTCTTCTCGATGCAATGAGAAACTTCGACTGATTTCCTCACAGGAGTAAGTTTCAGAAGAATGCCGGTGAGGATGATGAACTGTTTAGCTTTTTCTTTTCTTTTTTTTAGTGGAAACTTTTCTTTCTTAATAGAATCTTTTTCACTTTTCTTGTTCTTTCCCTTCTAAGATTTCCTTGAATTTATAGACGAGTTCTTCAGAGGGATTTGAATTCTTTTCTTTCCGTTCTGATGGAAATCTTTTCTGTTATAGAAGAAGACAAAAGTTGTTGCAAGTTTTCCATTGTGGTCCCAGCAGTACAGGGGTCGACTCATGTTTATCCTGGATCGGCACTTCAAGATATTGAGACGGTTCTTGCTGTGATAACTTCAAAGGGTCAACTCTTTAACCTTAAGGGTCGACTCATCTTCTTTAGGAGTCGCCTCTTTAAACACAAGGGTCGACCATGCAGTAATTTTTCTGACTGACGCTGAGACTGAACAGAGGTCGACTCTTCAAATGCAAGGGTCGACTCTTCAATTTCGGGGGTCGACTCATTTGGAATAAGGGACGACTCTTCAATTTCGGGGGTCGACTCATTTGGAACAAGGGACGACTCTTCAATTTTGGAGGTTCGACTCATTTGGAACAAGGGACGACTCTTCAAACTTTGTCTCAGGCAGTAAAAGCTCTCTATTTAATTTGAACTACACAAGGGTCGACTCATGTTTTGCGGAGGTTGACTCATTGACTATGCCACTTGAAGAAAACATGTCAGAGTCAACTCAAACTTGTCTTTTTTGCTTAGGAGTCGACTCAAGTTTTTCAGATCTCCATGGATTAGATTGAATCATTTTTCTTTTAGAACATATCCAATGAAGTGTTTGTGAAGAACTTATGATTTTGCAGTGCTTCATTTTTTCTGATTTTTCTTGACTTATAAAACTTCACAATTAAGCCAACATCATTAGTACACAACATCATCTCAAGTGTTTTGTAACCATCAAAATTTATCCTTTAGAGTTGACAATCTTCTCCTTTTTGATGATGACAAAACCATTGAGTTTAAAAGAATTTTGCAATAAATTTCATAGCAATTATAAGAATTTTATAATGAAATTTAGAGCAAATATGACATGCAGCGATATATGCATAATTTCAACAAGTTAAGGAGAAAAATCTTCCCTTATCAGTTACAAACATTTAAATTATGCAGAATTTTTTTTCTTATGAAGTTTTTCTTTTAATAATGCAGTACCACATTACTATTACCATTCCATATCTGTATATTATAATTTAAATATCTCCCTATATATTATCTTTAGTATAGAGATTGAAATTCTGAATTCTTTTCATATTTCTTATTTCTCATTTTTTAGATTGGAACTCTTTTCACATTTCTTATTTTTCATTTCTCAGATTAGAATTCTTTTCACATTTCTCCCCCTTTTTGTCATCAACAAAAGAAAGGATTAGTTAACAGTTGTGTTAAGGAGAGAGGATATCAAACTCAATATATGTATCAGAGCAACATACAATCCAAGAAAACATATTTTTCAAGATGGGTAAGTATTCATTGCACTTGATAAATCAAAAAGATACAATTGGTATCAATTAGTATCATTCAGTATACAAGTGTGCTAAATAGACATGAAACAAAGTTGTATTTTGAAAACATGGGATTCATTCTAAGTTCAGTCTAGGTTCAAGGTTTTGAGGATGAAGGTCCAGACTGATCTTCCTTTTGCTCTTCCATCAGCTTGTCAATCTTGCTGTTTAGTACAGAGATAGAGCCAGTGAGCTGAGTGTGTGCTTTCTTCAGTTCTTGGATAGAGCCTTGAACAGAATTTTTCTGAGACTTCAATTGCTCTTCAATTGTAGCAATTCTTCTTTGCTGATTAGCTGCTAGTTGCCTCAATCCTTAGAGTTCAGCTTTTACTTCTTGGGTCAAGTTAGTGAGATGATGGACTTTGCTAAAACAGACTTCAGAATTAATCAGTGCTATAATGATGTTGTCCCCAAAAGCTTTTAATTGCCACTTCTCAAGTCGTAGTGGAGGATCTGATGGTCTTTGAATTGGTGGAGGTTGACTGACTGAAGGCTCTTTTGGAGGTGTTTGAGTAGGGATTCTTTTGCCTTTAAGTGGTGTTGGAGTGTTTTGACCACTTTCATCTTGAATTCCTTTCCCTTTATGAATCCAGTTGCCCTCAGTTTTGACAAATCCCATTCTCTTCAGTGATTTGTCATTGTAGACATCTGAAGATAGTAATTCTTTATTGATCTTCCCTTCTAGATTCAAATTGAAATAAGTGAAGACTAATGTCAGAACCATACCATAGGAAAGTGAAGCTCCTTTTCTCTGTCCTTGAGCTTCCATATATTTGAGCATTAAGCAGGATAGATTCAGTGGCAATCCTTGAATCACATGATGCATAACTAATATGTCTCTCTCTGAGACATGATACCATTTTCCTATCTTCGGGAAGAACATCTTGTTGATCATCTGATGCAGCAGACGCAACTCAGCATTTAGTTGATTGGCACTGATTTCAGTTCAATCTTCTGTGATTTCTCTATTTAGAATAGTGCTTATTCCTTCGTTCCTATTCTTTAAGTGATCTCCAATCTCTCCATCATTTGAAATCCGAAGAGCATCTTTGAGAATCTCTTCTGTAATCAAGATAGGAATTTCTTTTATCTTAGATGAGATCTGACCCTGTCCAAATCTGGCATTGTTGTAGAACTCTCATACCAAGTCTAGATAGGTTGGCACATTCAGTGAACAGAGATATTCCCAACCCATCTTCTTTAAATTTTGCTCTAATGGGAAGTTCTTCTCCAAAAACTCGAAATCCACTCTTCTTCCGGTGGAGACATTTCTTATGGAGAGGGAACCTTACTTTGAAACCGAGGATGGAGGTGACAGAGGGGCCAAAATGGGTTGAGGTGGCGGCATTTCTTGTCTTTGTGGATTCATGTCTTTCTCTGCCCTAGCCTTTGTTCTCCTCTCTATTTGTGGAGCGGTATTCTTCCTCTTTGGTCCAGATGTAAGTTGCTTTCTTCTCACCATTGGAAGATCAATCGGGACTTCAGAAAGGTTTTCTAGGATTTTTTTTTGTTTGAAGGAGTGTTTGAAGACTGAAAAATGCTCTAAGGGGTATGAAATGTTTCAGGTTCAACGTTTCAGAGAGAGAGAGAGTCCTTAAAATCCGTTTCAAATAGTTCCACTTTAGTCGACTCATTCAACTTATGAGTCATCTCCTGTAGATTAGGGGTCGACTCTTTTAACTTAAGAGTCGTCTCCTGTAGGTTAGGGGTTGACTCTTTTAACTTAAGAGTCGTCCCTTACTATATGAGTCGACTCCTCATTTACATGAGTTGTCTCCTCAGACAGTTCAAGAGATAAAATCTTTTTAAATAAGATTTAAAAATCGATTGTAAACCACATATCAAATTAACTAAAATTCAACCAATAATAGTCAATCAAAATATATAATTTATCATTCATAATCAGTCATCAAAAAGGATCACCAATGCCTAATTCACCTTTAAATTTACAAAAGACTTCTTCATTAAGAGGTTTAGTGAAAATATCTGCAATTTATTTATCAGTATTTATAAATTCTATTTTTATATCCCCATTTTGAGTATGATCTCTTATGAAATGATGTCTAATTTCTATATATTTAGATCTTGAGTATTGTATGAAATTTTTAGTCAGATTTATGGCACTAGTATTGTCACACCTTATAGGAATTTTATTTTGTTTTATACCATAGTCCTTGAGTTGTTGCTTAATCCATAGGATTTGGGCACAGCAACTTCCTGCAGCAATATATTTAACCTCAGTTGTAAATAGTGCTATGAAATTTTGCTTCTTGCTAAACCAAGAGATTAAGTTTGTTCCAAAGAATTGACAAGTTTCACTTCTACTTTTTCTGTCTAATCTACAACCAGCAAAATCAGCATCTGAATATCCAATTAAGTCAATTGTAGATGTCTTAGAATACTATAAACCTAAATGTTGTATTTCTTTTAAGTATTTTAATATCCTTTTAACAGCAATTAAGTGTGATTCTTTAGGATTTACTTGATATCTTGCATACATACAAACACTATGCATTATATCAGGTTTACTAACTGTAAGATAAAGTAAAGATCTAATCATTCCTCTATACAGCTTTGAATTAAAGGATTTATCATGCTCATCTTTTTCTAATTTATAAGAGAGGCTCATGGGAGTACCTAATGATTTTGAATCTTCCATACCAAACTTCTTTAAGATTTTCTTTGTGTATTTGCTTTGGCAGATGAAGATTTCATCTCTTGTTTGCTTGATTTGGAGTCCAAGGAAGAAGTTGAGTTTGCCCATCAAACTCATCTCGAACTCACTTTGCATGAGCTTAGCAAATTCTTCACATAAACTTTCATTAGTAGCACCAAATATAATATCATCAATATATATTTGAACAATCAGAATATCAATATTTTTTTTTTAATAAACAGAGTTTTATCAGCATTTTCTCTTGAAAAATTATTCTTTATTAAAAAGTTGCTTAATTTATCATACCAAGCTCTAGGAGCTTGCTTCAAGCCATAAAGTGCTTTGTTCAATTTAAAAACATGATATGAAAGTTTATGATTTTCAAATCCGGATGGTTGTTCTACATAAACTTTTTCAGTTATGAAACCATTTAGAAATGCACTTTTGACATCCATCTGAAATAATTTAAAGTCCATAAAGCATGCAAATGCAAGTAATAGCCTAATAGCTTCAAGTATAGCTACAGGTGCAAAAGTTTCATCAAAATCAATTCATTCTTCTTGATTATATTCTTAGCAACTAATCTAGCCTTATTTCTAATTACAATTCCATCTTCATTTAATTTATTTCTAAAAACTATTTTGTCCCAATTACAAAAATATTTTCAGGCCTTCTAATCAAATTCCAAATATTGTTTCTTTCAAATTGATTTAGTTCTTCTTACATAGCTATTAACCAATTGTTATCTTTTTCAGCTTATTCAAAAGATTTTGGTTCTATTTGAGAAACAAATGTAAGGTGATTACAAACATCTCTAATAGAAGATCTAGTCCTAATGCCTTGTGAAGGATCACCAATTATTAAGTCTCTAGGATGACTATGTGCATACCTCCGTTCTTTTGGTAGACTAGTTTTACCTTTAAGCATTTGATCTTCTTCTCCTTGATTTTCATCATGTTCTGAATTTTTAGATGCAGAAACATCTTTTAGGGTTAACTCTTTGATTTGCTTGTTGAGTTCTTCTGCATCATCATCGAGATCTACATTTTTTCTTGAAGAAGGATCATCAGATTCATCAAAAATAACATGTATTGACTCTTTTACGACTAGAGTTCTCTAATTGAATATTCTATATGCTTTGCTTGATGAAGAATATCCAAGAAAAATGGCTTCATCTGATTTAGAATCAAACTTTTCCAAGTTGTCTTTGTCATTATTTAGAACAAAATAATTGCAACCAAAAACATGAAAGTATGAAAGATTTGGTTTCTTATTTTTCAAAAGTTCATAAGGAGTTTTTTTTAGAATTGACCTAATAGTAACTCTGCTAAGAACATGACAGGCTGTGTTTATAGCTTCAACCCAAAGATACTTAGGTAAGTTACTTTCACATAACATAGTTTTAGCCATTTCAGTAAGAGTTCTATTCTTTCTCTCTACAACACCATTTTGTTGTGGTGTTCTTGGTGCAGAAAAGTTATGATCAATACCATTTTCAGTGCAGAAATTTTCAAAGTCATGATTTTCAAATTCAATTCCATGATCACTTCTAATTTTGATAGTTTGCAGTCCATGATAATTTGAAATCTTTTTATACAGTTTAGTGAAAGCTGAAAATGCTTCACTTTTGTGTGCTAAAAATAAAATCCATATATATTTAGAAAAATCATCCACAATAATAAAGCCATAAAGTTTTCCACCTAGGCTTGCAGTCCTAGTTGGTCCAAATAAGTCCATGTGCAGAAGCTCTAAGGGTCTAGTTCTGGAGACAACATTTTTAGATTTGAAAGAAGCTCTGGTTTGTTTTTCTAGTTGGCATGCAGAGCAAATTTTATCTTTTTCAAATGATAATTTAGGCAAGCCGAAAACAAGTTCTTTTCGGATAAGTTTTGAAATTAAATCACGCTTGCATGAGCTAATTTTCGATGCCATAACCAGCTAGCTTCACTATTTTTGGTTTTCATAGCTACCAAACAATCCCTGTTTTTCATGAGTATTTGATCTAAATCAACCAAATACACATTTCCATGTCTATGTCCAGTAAATATTACACCACTGTCATTAGTATTAGAAACTAAGTACATAGATGATTCAAAATTCACAACATATCCTTTATCAAAGAATTGATTAATGCTTAGTAAATTATGTTTTAATCCATCTACCAATAAAATATTTTCAATAAAAGTTGTTGGAGTAATCCGAATGTTACCAATGCCAATGATTTTGCCTTTTCCACTATCACCAAAGGTAACCATTTCTCCATCTTTCTTATTGAGGGACATGAATTGAGATTCATCCCCTATCATATGTCTAGAGCACCCACTGTGCAAATACCATTTTCTGTTTGATGCTTGGAATGCTAGATACTCTTGCAAAATAGAAATTTAATTTTTTATATTTGGTACCCAAGCTTTCTTGGGTCCTTGAATGTTAGCAATAATGGTTCCCTTTGGAACCCATATCTTCTTAATTGAAACATTGCTCATAAGATTTTGGCTTATAGGATTGCATGTAGTGTATTTCTATTTCAGTTTGTCTAATTTGAATAGTGCATATTTTGGTTGAACATAAGGTGGCTTCACAAATATGTTTTTCAACGATTTCTGTTTTCTCCAAGAATTATATCCTAAACCAGCTTTATCATAGACAGCTTTCTGACTTTCAAGAATTAGATTTAATTTCAAGATACTATAGGTTTCAGTTTTCCAACTTCTTTAGCTAACTTCGAATTTTCTTCATGCAGTTTCTTTTCATTTTTCAGAAGCAGAACATTTTCTTTTCCCAATGATTGGTTCTTATTTTTCAGTTTCTTATTTTTTAAGCTAAGTTTTTTTATATTCAGTCATTAGTTCAGAAAAAGCATCTTGAAGTTCATCAAAAGTAAAATCATATTCAGTATTCAAATATACCTCATTTTCGTGTGACATTAGACATAGATTTGCAGCTTCTTGTTGCTGTTCTTCTTCTCTAGAGCTGGATTCATCACTGTCACTCCAAGTAGCCAGCATAGCTTTCTTCCTTAACCTTTTTGGAGCCTTTTTCAATATAGGACAGTCAGTTCTGAAGTGTCCTGATTTTTTGCACTCGTAGCAAACATATTGCTCCTTATGATTATTTTTCTTGCTTTGCTCCCAGTTGATTACAGGCCTTTTCTTGAAGTTTTCTCTATTTCTTCTGAAAAACTTTCTGAATCTTCTTGTAATCAGGGCCATTTCCTTACTGGTATCAGATTCAGAATCCTCGTTCTTATATTCATATAGAGTGGATTAAAGAGCAATGGTTCTGCGCTTCTTGTGTTCGTCCTCCTCAAAGTTCTATTTCATTGAAAGCTCATGAGTCATTAAGGAACCCAGCAGTTCTTCCAATGGGAGAGAGTTGAGATCTTTAGCTTCTTGGATGGCAGTGACCTTTGCTTTCCATATTCTAAGAAGAGACCTAAGTATTTTTCGAAGAAGATCACTATTAGAGTAAGATCTACCAAGGCTTTTCAAGTCGTTTATAATATCAGTGAATCTAGTAAATATTTCAGTTATAGACTTACTGTTTTTCTTTTTAAATAGTTCATATTTATGCACTAGCATACTGATTTTAGATTCTTTTACCTGGTTAGTACCTTTATGTGTAATTTCCAGCCTATCCCAGATTTTTTTAGCAGTCATGCAAATAGATAAACTCATTTGTATCTAAAGGACAGTAAAGAACATTCATGGCTTTTGCATTCAGCTGAGCCATTCTTTTATCATGATCATCCCATTCAATTTCAGGTTTGAATAAGTTGATGCCATCAATAATCTTAGTTAGTGTGTGAGGTCCATTGACAATAACAGTCCATAAATCATAGTCAAGTGCTTGAATAAAAATACGCATACGTGCTTTCCAATAAGTAAAGTATGTGCCATTGAAAAGAGGTGGTCTGTTGGTAGATTGTCCTTCGGCAATAGAAGTTTCCATATAGGCTGCCATGACTTTTAACTCTTGATTGTTAGATCAATAAGTTACTGTGAGTACTAGGCTCTGATACCATTTGTTGCCCAGAAGTGTAGCCCAAGAGGGGGGTGAATTGGGTCTTTTAATATTAATAGTGTGAAGAATGTGAGTTACTGTTATCTTTCAATAACTTATAGATTTAGCAGCAGAATTAAAGTTGCACAAATAAAGTAGTAGACGAAGAGAAATAAACCATACACACAAATACTAGAATTTATAGTAGTTCAGTGCACTCCCAGCACCTATATCCACTCCCCAAGCCTAGCTTGAGATTTTACTATAACCCAGCAGATTATAGCCTGATTATTTTTCGGGCTCATAATCAAAAACCTAGTTGGTTTTTTCTGGCAACCAACCGAAAATCTATCACCGTTTGTTTTTCGGGCTCACAAACAATCCAGTTGGTTTGTAGACAAACCAACCAAAAACTTTACACCGTTTCTTTTTCCGAGCTTACAAACAACCCAGTTGGTTTTCAGACAAACTAACCAAAAACTTTTTTCCTTGCTGAATATTTCTGATTTGGCAACTTCCAATCAAGACTTGGAAGAGCCTTTACAAGTTTCAAATGAATGAAACTGTTATAGCAACAGTTAATCCAAATAAATGAATGCTGTAACCAGAAAACTTAAAGCTTCAGAGTATATAGAATGAATCAATAAAAATAAAAGCTGAAGCCGATGAAGAAGTTGGCTGTGGAAGAATGTCCGAATATTTGAACAGCAGCTTTTCTCGATGCAATGAGAAGCTTCGACTGATTTTCTCACAGGAGTAAGTTTCAGAAGAATGCCGGTGAGGATGATGAACTGTTTAGCTTTTTCTTCTCTTTTTCTTAGTGGAAACTTTGCTTTCTTAATAGAATCTTTTTCACTTTTCTTGTTGTTTTCCTTCTAAGGTTCCCTTGAATTTATAGACGAGTTCTTCAGAGGGATTTGAATTCCTTTTTTTTTGTTCTGATGGAAATCTTTTCTGTTACAGAAGAAGACAAAAGTTGTTGCAAGCTTTCCGTTGTGGTCCCAACAGTACAGGGGTCGACTGATGTAACTCAGGGGTTGACTCATGTTTATCCTGGGTCGGCACTTCAAGATATTGAAACGGCTCTTGCTGTGATAACTTCAAAGGGCCGACTCTTTAGCCTTAAGGTTCGACTCATCTTCTTCAGGAGTCGCCTCTTTAAATAAAAGGGTTGACTCATGTAGTAATTTTTTTGACTGACATTGAGACTGAACTAGGGTCGACTCTTCAAACGCAAGGGTCGACTCTTCAATTTTGGGGGTCGACTCATTTGGAACAAGGACCGACTATTCAATTTCGGGGGTCGACTCATTTGGAACAAGGGTCGACTCTTCAAACTTTGTCTCTGACGGTAAAAGCTCTCTGTTTAATTTGAACTACACAAGGGTCGGCTTATGTTTTGCGGGGGTCGACTCATTGACTATGCCACTTGAAGAAAACATGCCAGAGTCAACTCAAACTTGTCCTTTTTGCTTAGGGGTTGACTTAAATTTTTCAAACAGAAAATTTTAGACTTCATCTTTGATCTCCATGGATTAGATTAGAATCATTTTTCTTTTAGAACATATCCAATGAAGTGTTTGTGAAGAACTTATGATTTTGCAGTACTTCATTTCTTCTGATTTTTTTTGACTTATAAAACTTCACAATTTAGCCAACATCATTAGTACACAACATCATCTCAAGTATTTTATAATTATCAAAATTCATCCTTTAGGGTTGACAGGGTCATTTTGGAAAAACGGTCCACGACGACAAGAATGAAATCGTGTTTTGGATGGTATGGAAAAGTCCAAGCACAAAGTCCAAACTAATATCATGCCAAGGATGATTAGATATTAGTAAAGGGGTATAGAGACCAGTGTTCTATTTTTGGTGTTTGGCTAATTGGCATGTTCGACATTGGCCAGTGATTTTAGCAACGTCCTATTTTAGGCTAGGCCAGAAGAATTGACATTCCACATCTTCGATGGTCATATCTCGTCCGAAGTGCCCGAAAAGGCCACCGGCATGTACTTTCCACACTAAAAAATCTCTTACTGATGTCCATGGGATACAGAGCTTCGCTACCTTAAACAAATAACCATCCTAAAGATAAAACCCATTGATTGAGGGTCCTTATGAAAGTGAATCTTAGGTTCTTCGGTGTTAAGCATGCTGATTTTTTTTAAAAAAAACCATGGCTGAACCTGATCGGGTTGCCTACATACCCCTTCATAAGGTCAAAAATGCAGCGGAAAAATCGAATCAAATAATTTAATTCATGCATGCTTACAAGATCAAATCTAAAAATCAGCACCTTAAGAACACATAGGATTATGCCGGAATCATTTAAACAATTATGCTAAAACTTTCATGCATGATTAACTATCAGATCTGAAACTTAAGAACTCTATTCCAATTAATTTTTGAATATCCATCGAATGGATTCTGGAGATATCTCCGTGAGGAGCCCCAAAAGAGGGTAAAACCTCAGAGAATCGGACCTAGATCTTGACACCATAATAAAAGATTAATACTAGATTAATAATTTTTATGATGGATGAAAGTTGTGGATCTGATCCGTGACTTCGCAGCCACGGACACGAATGGCCTCTACGAGAAGTACACGCGAAGTTCCTGAAGAGATCTAATCCTGCGGAAGTGCTAGCTTGCGCAGAATTTCTTGAGGCTGAAATTTGATCTTTCCGACGCTATCAACTTTTGAACCGCCTTCTTGGAAGAACTTGGAGGAAAGGTTTGGAGGGATTTAAGAGGACTTAGATCTGATCTAAAGACTCTTATCAGGGACCCTTAACACTAATGGTGCAATGGACTTAGAGGTGGAAGAAGTCGGCTAGATTGAATGCAGAATTTTTCCATGCATGAACTAGGGTTCCTCTCTTTTCTTTTTCCTTTTTTTCTTCTTTTTCTCTCTTTTTTTCTTGAATTCGACCACCAGTTGATGGAGGTCCTTTTAATGTTGCTATCCCCTCTAACTTCATGCCAACCATCCCATATTTGTGGAGGATTTTGTGGGATTTTGAATTTAAAATTCAAAATTTAAGTTCATGTGCCATTATATGATGAAGCTTGATCTAATCTAAACCATTCATTATGTTGCCACTTCCCTCTTTCAATTTCGAAATTCCCATGCCCCCAATCAGATTAGAGGGTCACATGGTGATTTTGTGGTGATTAAATTCAAAATTCAACCTTAATTAGAAGTGAGATAAAGATAAGGATGACATATGCCATGAAGAGAGAGAATTTGATCTTATCCAATTCTTTTCATGAATTTATCTCTCCATTTCGACCCATCTAATGATGAAAGAGGTCTCTGATGTTGCCAAGTGTCCCATGGCACCATTAAATAAATAAATTAATTTTTAATCATATTAAAAATCAATTTATGGCGCCATGCATGGATATGTGACAAGTGGATTTCAAGATCCGAACAGCTTCAGATCAAACCCATTTAATTTAATTAAATCCTAACAATTAGAATGATCCAATTACCATGGGTCGAACTTAATCCAATTAGGTCAATCCCTAATTAAGCACAAATTTAATCTAATTTAATTTGGACAACCTAAGTCCTCTTGATTCAGACCTAATCCAATCAGGTCAAAAATCTTGATTGAGCCCAGAATTGAATCTAATTCAATTTGGCTCATCCTTAGTCTAATTACTCAATCTAATTGAGTTCATTAGCAATCTAATTACTAATTAATCCTTCGATAATTACTTTAATTATTTTATAAGATAATTTGCCAATCGAATTAACCAAATTACCCCCGAATGATTCTTAATCATTCATCAACCTTCTTGATCAATCAGGAATCTTCTATGCGTGTGACCTCATAGGTTCGAACCTAAGCCGGTAGTATAGGAACGACTTCCTATACTAATCGATGTGACCATCTAGCAATGGTACCCGAGGTCCGGATAGGCCGAATATATGCGAAGCAAATATTCTGGAACCCTGAACTATGGTTACTGTATAATTCAATCCCTTTGACTCCTAATGCCAGGATGACTTAGAGCTCACTGTCAACCCTATAATTAGTACATCCATTATGTGATTAACTTTAGATATCCTGTGACTCCTCACTGGGATTACCCTGGTCAAGATTTTGCTAAATTAATCACAAGACATTATCTCCTATTTTTAAAAGGGGTCAATTCCATCTCGACTCACAACTGACTATGCAAGTACTTGACTGCACCCAGTGACCTTCCGTCACTGAATTAGAAATTTAGGTAGTCCGGTACCAAAGTACAATGAGTTGCTTGCTAGTCACATGTTGCGGTCTCAGGTCAGAGGGCCAAACTTATACCCATATCCACTCGGAACATCTTTTGACAGTAGAGCGTTCCGGAATTTGTCACGTTCAGTGAAATGTACTCCTACACTTCATCTGTGTGGCATACCAGTGTCTCCACACTCCTTGGTTAAGAGGACAACCAACGTATATGTCACACAACAATCTAATCTCGATAATGCTGTCGTCCTTGTAACAACATATCATTTGGTCGCGAACTAGTTTAAGAACTCGAAGATAAATCCTCCTTTATCATTAATAAGTCCTAAGGACTTTATCATATAAGAGTTCATTTGAAGATGTAAAATGATGAATAATGCCAAAAAAAAGACTTTATTGATTTGTCAATTCATTTACAAAATTCAATCATCAACATGCTGACGATTGACATTTAGGATACAATTTCCAACACCTTGTCCATCAACAAGGATTTTGTAGAGTTCTCCGAAATCGGGGCAAAATAAATAGTCATTTCTGAGTTTGTCGAAACTCGTAACATGTACAGACATGGTCGAGAGTAGGGTCACTCGATGGCTGAGTGCATCAGCAGTAGTGTTGGAGGCACCCGATGTGTGTTTAAGAACAAAAGTGTATTCCTGAAGAAACTCAACCCAATTGGCATGCCTAGAATTCAATGTCTTTTGGGAGTTAAGGTAGCAAAGAGCTTCATGATCGGAGTAAAGTATGAATTCATTGGGTAGCAGATAATGGCGCCAATACTGGGGAGCCAGGACTACAGCATAAAATTTCTTATCATAGGTAGAGTATTTTTGCTTAGCCTCGTTTAACTTTTCACTAAAGTATGCTATAAGATAACATTCTTGACTAAGCACCCCACTAATGCCAAGGCCTGATGCATCACACTCCATTTCAAATGCCTTACTGAAGTCGGATAAGTGCATAACTGGTGCGTCCATCATCATCTTGTTGACAATGTGGAACGTGTTAGCAGCAGCGCTAGTCCAATGGAAGTCATCCCTTTTTAAGCAATCAGTGATTGGGGACATAAGTGTGCTAAACCCCTTAATGAAACGAGGGTAAAAAGTAGTGAGCACATGAAAACTGCGAACCTCAGTGAGGGTTTTAGGTTCGGGCCACTCGACTATCACAATGACCTTATCAGGGTCAGCAGATAAATCCTCTGAGAAGACAATGTAACCTAAGAAGCTGACATGAAAAATAAAGAACGAACACTTCTTAAGGTTAGCATACAGTTTCGCATCCCGCAGGGTTGTGCATACCAGTCGTAAATGATCGAAGTGTTGCTCCTTTGATTGGCTGTAGATAAGGATGTCATTAAAATATATGACTAAAAATTTGCCCATGAAAAGTTGTAGTATTTGTGTCATCACTCGTATAAAAGTACTAGGAGCATTCGAAAGGCCAAAAGGCATGACCAACTACTCATACGGGCCATCTTTTGTTTTAAAAGCCGTTTTCCATTCATCACCTGAACGGATCCGGATTTGATAGTATCCACTTTTTAAATCGATTTTGGAGAAGATCGTGGCGCCTACCATCATATCCAACAAATCATCGAGCCGAGGGATGGAAAAACGGTACTTGACCGTGATTCGGTTGATGGCTCGACTGTCGACACACATCCTCCACGTGCCATCTTTCTTTGGAGTTAGGAGTGCAGGTACGGCACACGGACACAAGTCGAAGATGGGTATTAAATACTGTGCCGATTGGCTTTAGGCTAAGTGGGAGTTGTTGGAAATTGTATCCTAAATGTCAATCGTCAGCATGTTAATGATTGAATTTTGTAAATGAAAGCAATAGTGTAGTAGGCTCGTTAAGTCTAAAGTGCAGTAAGGATTGGATTCCAACTAAGAAAGTGGAAGTCAGCGGCTATTCGTCCTTATGGCCAGTTCAGTTGAAAGCATAGCCCAAGGTGAGACTATCACCACTACACTGTCAATGAAATCTTTCAGCTCCTGTTGGCTTCGAACGGGAGTGCTCAAGGCCGGGTGCACCACTTTTCATTCAAATTCCCCATAGCTAGAACTAACTGTTGGACGAAGCTTATTTTTCCTCGTCGGATGGCTGGCACTTGACTATTTATGGGTCCCAAATGATCCATGGAGTCGGATCCAGCGAAATCAAAGAGAAAAAGCTCTTATTCTTGAATGGTAGTCGGGATGAAGCCTTTCAGGTTCAGCAATATGTGGACTGAACATCCCAGGTTCCTGGAGGTTGTTAAGGAGGCCTGGACAGCAGAGGTGAGAGGGAACCTCTTTAGGAATTTTTTCATGGGTGCCTTCATAAGTAAGATGCCGTTTGAGTGAATCAAGACGGACAAATTAATAAAGTGTTATTTGGCATTATTCATCATTTTACATCTTCAAATGAACTCTTATATATGATGAAGTCTATAGGATTCTTTTATGATAAAGGAGGATTTATCTGTGTCCTTAAACCAGTTCACAACCAAATAATATGCTGTTAATAGGACGATAGCATTATCGAGTTTAGATCGTTGTGTGACATATACGTTGGTTGTATTCTTAACCAAGGAGTGTGGAGACACTAATATGTCACACAGGTGAAGTGTAGGAGTACATTTCACTGAACGTGACTAATTCCGGAATTTTCTGCTGTCGAGAGATGTTTCGAGTGGATATGGGTATAAGTATTCCTCAGACCTGAGATCACTATAGTGATTAGCAAGCAACTTAGTGTACTTTAGTACTGAACTAGCAGAATTTTTAATTCTGGGATGGAAGGTTACTGGGTGCAGTCAAGTACTTGCAAAATCGGTGCGTGAGTCAAGATAAAATTGACCCCTTCTGAAAATAGGAGATAATGCTTTGTGTTCAATTTAGTAAAACCTTGGCCAGGGTAATCCTTGTGATGAGTCACAGAATTTCTAAAATTGATCATATAGTGGATGTACTGATTAAGAGAGTTGACAGAACTCTGAGGTCATCCTAGCATTTGGAGTCAAAGAGATGAATTATACAGTAACCATGATCCAGGATTTCAGAATATTTGCTTCGCATATATTCGGCCTATCCGGACGTCGGGTACCGTTGCTAGATGGTCACATCGATTAGTGCAGAAAGTCATTCCTGGGCTACCGGTTTAGGTTCGAACCTATGGGATCACATGCATAGAAGTTTTCTAGGTTGATCATAAAGGCTGATGGACGATTAAGAATCATCCAAGAATAATTTGGTCAATTTGATTGACAAATTATCATAAGTAAAGGTTGCTAAAAAATAATTAAAGAATTATTGGAGGATTAATTGATAATTAGATTGCTAATTGACTCAATATGATTGAGTGATTGAGCTTGGGATGAGCCAAATTAAATGAGATTCAATTTAGATTTCATCAGGGATTGACCTAATTGGATTAGGCTCAACCTAAATCAATTTGGGCTTCAATCATGGTTTGACCTAATTAGATTAGGTTCAACCTAAGTTAATTTGGGCTTATGATTGGTTCATACCTTGATTAGATTAAGGAATTAACTTAGAGAATATTCCTTTAAGTTGTGATCACATTATGTGAATCACAAAGAACACATGTCACCACTTTGTCTTGGCGCCATAACTAATTCTGATTTGATCAAAATTAATCCCTGATTAATTCGAAATTAATTGGAAAGTTTCCTGATGTGATTAGGATAAAAAGGAAGCATGTGATGCATCCTTTCATGCGCCATAAGAAGGGTTCTAATCAGATTAGAGTGGATCCCTTGAATCAAGAATTGGATGACACATGTCATTTTCTCCTTGCATGGCGCCATGGATTGATTTGATCCTAATTTAGTTAGGATTTAAAATTCAAATGCTGATGGCACATGGTGACACATGGCAAGCATCAAAGATGGGGCGCCATATGAAGGAATTATTCAAAAGTTATTGTGAGCAAAATTTACTAAATTGTGAACTAACCAAATCAGGTGGTAAGAAGAAAATTTGGTAGATTGAGATTTGATCAAAGAATATGATCAATCTTTTGGGATTTGATCTCATCACTTTGCTTCATCCTCTCATACGCCCAAGCATAAAAGAACAACAGAATATGGCATGAATAAATAGGGGTATCTTGATGAGATTTCAATGAGATTGAAATCAGCTCACACGCCTCTCTTCATTCCTTTTTATTTCTCACGCTTAGGGTTTAATAGTTATTCCTTTAGGGCGTCCAAAGAGATCTGAGATTTTTGTGAAAAATCTGAAACCTCTTCTCCTCCTCTTCATCCTCCATTCACCTCTTGTCTTGGTCCGATCAAAGGTTGATCAATCCAAGAAAGAAAGAAAAATTTCAGCCATAGTAGAGTTTTGCGCAAACTAGCACTTTCGCAGAATTAGATCAACCCGGAGCTTCGCGTGGACGATTCATAGAGGCTGGACATGTGTGCGGCTGCGAGAAACAGATCTATAGAGTTTTCACATTTGAAAGGTAAGAGATCCGATCTCTTCTTCATTCTTAGTAAGGTTTAAAACTTGACTAGGGTAGAATTTTCGGATCATGTAATTAATCATGCACAAGTTGTTTTACATAATGTTGTTTAAAGTTCCTGAACTTGTTTATTTCGAGATATGATCTCTTGCATGCTTAGAATTAAATAGTTTAATTCTATCTTTCCGCTGCAAGTAAAAAAAAATTACATGCATATAAAAATCGGTCGCACTTTCAAAATTATCATAGTAGAACAATCTTTGGTCATTGTGTTGCCCAGAGGTGCAACCCAAGAGGGGGGGTGAATTAAGTCTCTTTAAAAATTATTAACGTTAAAACGTATGGAGAGTATGAGTTACTAATATCTTATAGATTCAGCAGCAAAAATGAGATTGCACAAATATGATAGTAAGTAAAAGTTAGGAATGCAGTAAAGAACATGCAGAGGAAAGAAAGAAAAGAACCACAATCACAAACACCAAGGTTTATAGTAGTTCGGTGCACTCCCAGCACCTACGTCCACTCCTCAAGCCTAGCTTGAGATTTTCATTATAACCCAGCAGATTATAGCCTGATTGTTTTTCGGGCTCACAATCAAAAATCCGGTTGGTTTTTTCAGGCAACCAACCGAAAACTTTTTGTTTTCCGGGATCACAAACAACCCAGTTGGTTTTCAGACAAACCAACCAAAAACTTTATACCGTTTGTTTTTTCGGGCTCACAAACAACCTAGTTGGTTTTCAGATGAACCAACCAAAACTATCACTCTTGCTGAATACACCTGATTTAACAACTTCCAATCAAGGCTTGGAAGAGCCTTTACAAGTTTCAAACCAATGAGACTGTTACAGCAGCAATTAATCCAACTAAAAGAATGCTGTAACTGAAAACTTAAAGCTTCAAAACATATAAAAAATAAATCGATGAAAGCAAAAGCTGAAGCCGATGAAGTAGTTTGCTGTGGAAGGATGTTCCAATATCTGAACAGCAGTTCTTCACGATGCAGTGAGAAACTTCGACTGATCTCCTCACAAGAAAAAATTTCTGATTACAGTGCTGGGGAGGAAGATGAACTGTTAAGCTTTTCTTCTTTTTTTTTCTCAGTGGAAACTTTTTATTTTCAATGGAATCTTTTTCATTTGCTTGTTGTTTCCATTCTGAGGTTTCCTCGTATTTATAGACAAATTCTTCGGCGGGACTTGAATTCGTTTCTATTTGTTCTGATGAGAATTTTTTTCTATTACAGAAGAAGATAAAAATCATTCACAGCTTCCCGTTATGGTCCCAGCAGTACAAGGGTCGACTCATGTATCTCAGGGGTCGACCCATGTTCTTTCTGGATCGGCACTTCAAATCGTGGAGAGAGCTTTTGCTGTGTCATCCTCAAAGGGTCAACTCTTAATTCTTAAGGATCGGCTCATCTTCATCAGAAGTGGCCTCTTGAACACAAGGGTCGAGTCATCTTCATCAGGAGTCGCTTCTTTAAACACAAGGGTCGGCTCACGTTTTAGTTTTTCGGCCGGCGCTGAGATTGAGCAGGAATCGACTCTTCAAATGCAAGGATCGACTCTTCAATTTCGGAGGTCGACTCATTTTGAACAAGGGTCGACTGTTCAAGCTTTTCTCAGGCGATAAAAACTTTCTGTTTACTTTAAACTACACAAGGGTCGACTCATGTTTTGCGGGGGTCGACTTTTTGACTGTGTTCCTTAAATAAAATTTATCAGAATCAACTTAAACTTGTCCTTTTTGCTTAGAAGTTGACTCAAGTCTTTCAAACAAAAAACTTTAGACTTCTTCTCTGATCTCCATGGACTAGATTAAGATCAATTCCTTTTAGAACATGTCCAATGAGATATTTGCGAAGAACTTAAGATTTTACAGTGCTTCAATTCTTCTGATTTTTCTTGACTTATAAAACTTCACAATTAAGCCAATGTCATTAGTACATAACATAATCTCAAGTATTTTGTAATCATCAAAATTCATCCTTTAAGGTTGATAATCTCCCCCTTTTTGATTATGACAAAACCATTGAGTTAAAAAGAATTTTGCAATAAATTTCACAGCAATTATCAGAATTTTTTAATGAAGTTCAGAGCAAATATGACATTCAGAGATATATGCATAATTTCACCAAATTAAGGAGAAAAATCTTTCCCTATCAATTATAACCATTTGAATTATGCAGAGCTCTTGTTCTTCATCTTTTCTTAAGTTTTGTTTACCATCATAATTTAAATCTTCCCCTATATATTATTTTTAATGTAGAGATTGCTCAGACTAGAATTTTTTGTCATATAATTCTCCCGATCTGTATTCTGAATTCTTTTCACATTTCTTATCTCTTTAGAATTCTTTTATATATATTTCTCCCCCTTTTTGTCATCAACAAAAGGAAGGAAATTAAACATAATTTTTGATACTAACATTAAGGATTAAGAGTTGATTCAATATGTATCAGAGCAGCATACAAACCAATAAAGACATTCACTGCATTTCAAGAAAGGTAAGCATTCATTACATTTGATAAATGAAGTACACTTGATAAATCGAAAAGATTACAATTGAGATCAATTTGTATCAGACAGTATACAAGTGTGCTACAAAAAATCATGAAACTTAGCTTAGTACAAGGTTATGTTTTGAAAAACATGGGTGTCAGTCTAAGCTAAGGGTAGTTTCAGTCTAGGGTCAATCTAGGTTCAAGGTTTTGAAGATGAAGGTCCAGACTGATCTTCCTTTGGCTCTTCCATCAGCTTGTCAATTTTACTGTTTAGTGTAGTGATGGAGCTAGTGAGCTGACTGTATTCTTCTTTCAATTCTTGTACAGTGCCTTGAACAGAATTTTCTTGTGCTTGCTGCTATTTTTCAATCTCAGTAATTCTTCTTTGCTGGTTAGCTGCTAATTGCCTCAATCCTTATAGTTCAGATTTGACTTCTTTAACCAAGTCAATGAGGTCAACAACCGAATTCCAGCAGACTCCAGAATTGAACATTGCTTTTATAATATTGTCTCCAATAAATTTCAACTATCATTTCTCAAGTCTGAGTGGAGGATCTGATGGCCTTTGATTGGAGGAGGCTGACTGACTGATGGTTCTGTTGGAGGTGCTTGTGTAGGGATTCTTTTGCCTTTTAGTGGTGTAGTAGTGTCTTGACCACTTTCATCTTGAGATCCTTTCCCTTTATGAGTCCATTTTCCCTCAGATTGGATAAATCCCATCCTCTTCAGTGATTTGTCATTGTAAACATCAGAAGATGATAAGTCTTTCTTGGTTTCCCCTTCTAGATTTGCATTGAAGTTACAGAGGACTTGAGTTAAGACCATACCATAGGGAAGTGAAGCTCCTTTTCTTTGACCTTGAGCTTCTATGTATCTAAGCATCAGGCATGGTAGGTTCAGTGGGAGTCCTTATATGATATGGTGCATTACTAGTACATCCCTTTCTGAAACATGATCAAATTTTCCTGTCTTCGGAAAGAATATCTTGTTGATCATATGATGTAGCAGGCGCATCTCTGCATTCAGTTGATTGGCACTGATCTCAGTCCAATCTATTGTGACTTCTCTATTCAGAATGATACTAATACCTTCATTCCTATTTTCTAGATGATCTCTATTTTCTCCATCATTTGGAATCCGAAGGGTATCTCTAAGAATCTCTTCAGAAATTAAAATAGGTACATCTTTTACCTTGGACGAGATCTGTCCTTCTCCATATCTGCCATTGTTGTAGAATTCTCGTACCAGGTCTGGATAGGTTGGCACATTCAGAGAGCATAGGTATTCCCAACCCATATCCTTAAGATTCTGCCCTAAGAAAAAAATTTCTTTCTCCAAAAATTCGAAATCCACTCTCCTTCCTGTCGATACATTTCTTATAGAGAGAGGTCCTTGTCTGGATACTGAGGACGGAGGTGACAGAGGAGTCGTAACGGGTTGAGGCGGTGGAGTTACTTCCTTCTGTGGATTCTCTACCCTTGCCTTCGTTCTCCTCTTTGTGTGTGGGGAGGTATTCTTCCTCTTTAGCTCAAATGTCACTTGCTTGATTCTCACCATTGGAATATCAATCAGAACCTCGAAAAGATTTTCTAGGGTTTTTGGGAGTTTCTGGTTTGAAGAAGAGTTTGAAGACAAAAAGACGCTCTAAGGGTTATGAAACGTTTCAGGTTCAACATTTTAGAGAGAGAGAGAAAGCCTTTTAGAATACGTTTCGAATAGTTTCCTCTTTAGTCGACTCATCTAACTCATGAGTCATCTCCGATGAACTAAGAGTCGTCTCTTTTAACTTAAGAGTCGTCTCTTGTGAGTTAGGGGTCGACTCTTTTAACTTAAGAGTCGTTCCTTACTTCATGAGTCGACTCCTCATTTACATGAGTCATCTCATCAGACTGTTCAAGAGACAAAATCTTTTTGAATAACATTTAAAACTTAATTGCAAACCACGGATCAAATCAACTAAAATTCAACCATTGATAGTCAATCAAAATATACAAATTATCAGTCATAATCAGTCGTCAAAATGGATCACAAATGCATAATTCACCTCTAAATTTACAAAATATTTCTTCATTAAGAAGTTTAGTAAAAATATCTGCAATTTGTTTATCAGTATTGATAAATTCTATTTTTATATCTCCATTTTGAGCATGATCTCTTATGAAATGATGTCTGATTTCTATATGTTTAGATCTTGATTGTTGTATGAGATTTTTAGTCAAATTTATGACACTAGTGTTGTCACACCTTATAGAAATTTTATTTTGTTTTATGCCATAATCCTCAAGCTATTGCTTAATCTATAGGATTTGGGCACAGCAACTTCCTGCAGCAATATATTCAGCCTCAGCTGTAGATAGTGCTACGGAATTTTGTTTCTAACTAAACCAAGAAATTAATTTTGTTCCAAAAAAATTGACAAGTTTCACTTGTACTTTTTCTGTCTAATCTACAACCAGCAAAATCAGCATCTGAGTATCCAATCAAATCAATTGTAGATGTCTTAGAATACCATAAACCTAGGTGTTGTGTTCCTTTTAAGTATCTTAATGTACTTTTAACAGCAATTAAGTGTGATTCTTTAGGATTTACTTGATATCTTGCACACATACAAACACTATGCATTATATCAGGTCTACTTGCTGTAAGATAAAGTAAAGATCCAATCATTCCTCTATACAGCTTTGAATCAAAGGATTTACCATGCTCATCTTTTTCTAATTTACAAGAGATGCTTATAGGAGTACCTATTGATTTTGAATCTTCCATACCAAACTTCTTTAAGATTTTTTTTTGTGTATTTACTTTGGTAGATAAAGATTCCATCTCTTGTTTGCTTGATTTGGAGTCCAAGAAAGAAGTTGAGTTCACCCATCAAACTCATCTCGAACTCATCTTGCATGAGCTTAGCAAATTCTTTACATAAACTTTCATTAGTAGCTCCAAATATAATATCATCAACATATATTTGAATAATCAGTATATTAGAATTTTTCTTTTTGATAAATAGAGTTTTATCAACATTTTCTCTTGAAAAATTGCTCTTTATTAAAAAGTTGCTTAGTCTATCATACCAAGCTCTAGGAGCTTACTTCAAGCCATAAAGTGCTTTGTTCAATTTAAAAATATGATCTGGAAGTTTATGATTTTCAAATCCAGGTGTCTGTTCTACATAAACTTTTTCAGTTATGAAACTATTTAGAAATGCACTTTTGACATCCATTTGAAATAATTTAAAATCCATGAAGCATGCAAATGCAAGTAATGATCTGATAGCTTCAAGTCTAGCTACATGTGCAAAAATTTCATCAAAATCAATTCCTTCTTCTTGATTATATCCTTTAGCAACTAATCTAGCCATATTTCTAATTACAATTCCATCCTCATTTAATTTATTTCTGAAAATCCATTTTGTTTCAATTACAGAAATATTTTCAGGTCTTCTAACTAAATTCCAAACATTGTTTCTTTCGAATTGATTCAATTCTTCTTGCATTGCCATTAACCAATTGTTATCTTTTTCGGCTTCTTCAAAAGATTTTGATTCTATTTGAGAAACGAATGTAAGATAATTACAAACATCTCTAATGGAGAATCTAGTCCTAATTCCTTGTGAAGGATCACCTATTATTAGTTCTCTAGGATGACTATTTGGTAGACTATTTTTATCATTAAGCATTTGATCTTCTTCTTTCTGATTTTCATTATGTTCTGAATTTTCAGATTCAGACACATCCTTTAGGGTCAATTCTTTGGCTTTCTTATTGAGTTCTTATGCATTATCATCGAGATCTAAATTCTTCCTTGATGAGGGATCTTTAGATTCATCAAAGATAACATGTATTGACTCTTCTGCAACTAGAGTTCTCTTGTTAAATATTCTATATGCTTTGCTTGATGAAGAATACCCAAGAAAAATAGCTTTATCTGATTTTGAATTAAATTTTCCCAAGTTGTCCTTACCATTATTTAGAACAAACAGATGCAACCAAAAATATGAAAGTATGAAAGATTCGGTTTCTTATTTTTCAAAAGTTCATAAGGAGTTTTCTTTAAAATTGACCTAATAGTGACTCTATTAAGAACATGACAAGCTGTATTTATGGCTTCAGCCCAAAAATACTTAGGTAAGTTACTCTCACATAACATTGTCCTAGCCATTTCAGTAAGTGTTCTATTCTTTCTCTCTACAACACCATTTTGTTGCGGTGTTCTTGGTACAGAAAAATTATGTTCAATACCATTTTCAGTGCAGAAATTTTCAAAATCATGATTTTCAAATCCAGTTCCATGATTACTTCTAATCTTAATAGTTTTCAGTCTATATTCATTTGAAATCTTTTTATACAGTTTAGTGAAAGCTGAAAATGCTTCACTTTTGTGTGCTAAGAATAAAACCCATGTATATCTAGAAAAATCATCCACAATAACAAATTCATAAAGTTTTTCTTCTAGACTTGCAGTTCTAGTTGGTCCAAATAAGTTCATATGCAGAAGCTCTAAAGGCCTATTAGTGGAAACATCATTTTTAGACTTGAAGGAGGTTCTGGTCTGTTTTCCTAGTTGACATGCAGAGCAGATTTTATCTTTTTCAAATGACAATTTAGGCAAGCCGAAAACAAGTTCTTTTTGGATAAGTTTTGAAATTAAGTCCATGCTTGCATGAGCTAATTTTCGATGCCATAACCAGCTGGTTTCCCTGTTTTTGGTTTTCATTGCTACTAAACAGTCCATATTTTTTCATAAATATTTGATCTAAATCAACTAAATATACATTTCCATATTTATGTCCAGTAAATATTATACCACTGTCATTACTACTAGAAACTAAGCATAATGATGATTCAAAAGTTACAACATATCCTTTATCACAGAATTAACTAATGCTTAGCAAATTATGTTTCAATCCATCTACCAATAAAATATTTTCAATAAAAGTAGTTGGTGAAATCCGAATGTTATCAATACCAATAATTTTGCCTTTTCCATTATCACCAAAGGTAACCATTCCTCCATCATTCTTTTTGAGGGATATGTGATGAGAGCACAAAAGTGCGATTTACACATCACTTAAATTAATATTATTGCTAATAAATAATGATAAAAGTGTTGCATTAATATTATCTTTTGTGGTGCACAGGTTATTGTAAATCAAGAGTTTAAATGCGCATTTTGTATAGTTTGGGATAAGGCATGGCTCCAAGCCTGATGATGTTAGGAGCATAATTGACCTAGTCAAGCACACTTACACCGGAGCTGCACATGTCTACATGCCACAGCTTCTAGAGCACATTGGGGATTAAAATAAAGAAAGATCACGTGTAGTTGGGGAAGTATTCCAAGTATTGGCTGGCTATCCCACGCTTCATCTTCAGTTGTACAAGCCCCCAATCCAGCCATCCATAGTCAATTTTCTGATTCCAAATTAGAAACTTCCCAAATTGGGCAACCCCTTTTCCAGCCGTCCGTGAAGTTTTTGTGCTTCCTCTTCTTCCACCCGTCTCATACACTTCCCAGCGTCCGCTTCATCCACGGCATCCGGTCCTCTTCTCCCTTCCCGTCTTGACCGCGATCACCTCCCAAGCATCCGCGGAGCACCCGTATCAGAGCCTCCTCCGATCCCGCTTCATCTCCCAGCCGATTCACACCCAGAACTCGCGTCCGAGCATCCCACGCCCAGCCGGGATCCTCAGCAGCGGACTTCCAGCATCCACGATTTCATCCATAGCCTCACGTGCCCAAGATCCAACCATTTGCACGGACTTCCAGCACATCCCCAAGATCCCATCCGTATTCTTCTTCCACTTCATCACCGGCGTCGTCCCAAGTCCGTGGCCCCAGCTCCAGCCATGATCCAAGCAGCGGATCCCAGCTTCCTTCCCAAGTCGAATCCGCGTCCATCCCGTGCGAAAACAGGGAGGGCAACGATCCCCACCATCCCGTGATCCACTCCTTCCGACTGCAAGCATCCTCTTCCGTCCGCATTCACCAGCGTCTGCAATCAAGGATCCACTCTAGCCCATGATTCAAGCCATCCTGCGCGCCGGATTCACATCTTCTTCAAAGCAATCCCGCAGCCAGCTCCATCGATCCAGCCGATCCCGTGCATTCCGCCCCAACCATCACGCAGGCGTTCTTCCTCCTCTCCACGCAAAATCAGATCCATCGCTGGCTGATCTCTGGTGGGATATATAAGAGGAGGAGAAAGGGGGGAGGGAAGGACATCGGAAGGAGGAGGAGGGGAGCCGAGCCCTGTCATTGAAAAGAAGAAACAGGGCATCCCCTGTTTCTGAAAAGAAAAAAATAAATAAATAAAAGAGAGTGAAAAAGGGAGAGATGCTGATGTTTGTAATGGCTTGCTAATTCCTTTGGCAAAGGGTGATGGATGAACCCTTGTCATGTTGCTTTCATCAAGTACACTCTAAACATTAATTCTAATTGTTTTATATCCATTGGTATGTTTTGGGTTCTTGTATATTTATTTATTAGATAGATCTTGCATGGTTTATATAAATTGATGCATGGATTATTTCGATGCTTGATTTGTCGTAGACGTAACCGGCACGATAAATACTTGGATGTTTAATTCATGTTTTCCGATTGTATACTCCATGATTAGAACTACCCTATTATATTAATCCTAAATCAAGAATCGCCGAGTTTATTTGTTGAAAGTAACATTGTCAAGGAGGATTCCGGATCCCTAGCCTTCTCTATATTCTTGAACGTTGTTTAATCACATATTATTCTCTGCTTTTAATTTCTAAAGATCAACTAAAAAAATTACATCGAAAAATTACGCTAATAATCCATAGATCGTTCCCTGAGGAATCGACCTCGGACTTCCGAGTTATACTACTTGTGCGATTCTCCTGCACTTGGGAGAACAGTTTTATACTTGCACCAAGTTTTTGGCGCCGTCGCCGGGGAATGGCTGAGTTATTAGTATAATTTTAGATTTCATTTTTACCTTAGTAGTTAGTATTTTTCTTTTGAAAAAAAAATTAAATCTTTACTACTATTTTTAATTCCCTACACAGTTTGCATCAAACTCTTATATCATAATAATTAGCCGTCTGATTGGACTCAAATTTGGTTATTTAGTGCAAGACACATTGTTCAATAATCTAAATGGTCTGATTGACATTCTGAGAATTTTAAGACCATTAGATTAATACGAAATCTTGCTGCTTTCTGTTTTGAATTTTCTGTATTTAATTTTTTTTAGAATCAGAATTTTATTGTTATTATATCTCATTAACCCTTGTTGCTAATTGAAAATTAAAAAAAAAAACTTTAAGAAAAGATCAAGGGTGATTATTCAAAAATTAAAAAAAAATTCAAATTTCAAATTTCAAATTTTAGAATTCAAATTTCAAACTTCAACTCATATAATTTTAAAAAAAAAATAATTTGCTTGATCACCTATTCAATGAAATTTAATGTCATGTCATAAAACATTAAAAAAAAAATCTCTTGATTGTTGCCTATAGTATAAGGCATCAGCATAAAATATTCTAAGGGCTAAACTTATTTAAAAAGATAAGGTTGGGATTTTATCACTCGTCCTTAGCCCAAAAATCACCCCAGTGTATAAATATCCTAAGCTTAACTAAAATCAACTAGACGTTGGCCCCTAAGGACATTCGAGCTCAATAGGACGAAGACCACCGAAAGTTGCACCAATTTCGCTTTGTGGCTTAGTTGATGTATAGGCAAGCTTTGTCCCTATAAGGGAGACAGTTCATCTGTTCGAGGCAAGTGGGTTTTAAGTGGGACCTTTGCAAATACATCGTGACCCCTCCACTTACCTGGGAGCTTACCTGGTCAACTCAGTTCATTAGACCGGATTGGAGGCTTAGGTGTCCTCTTCAAACCAGTTAGGAGCTGTCTAGAAATTTAAGAAAAATATTAGAAATTGAGGTGCAATGTGTTGTTGCATTTTTGATTGTGAATAGATTTTTGTTTTAGGGTGTCGTTTTAGGGTATCTTTAGTTGGTACTTATATTTAAAAAAAAAGAGGGAAATATTTTGCATGCTAAAGTGGAATAGGGACGACACCGGTCGATTAAGTCGTACAACTTTAGATCATCCCTTAGGACATACCCCTGAAATTCCTTCGCAATATCTCACACCTTGTGAGATGGCTGATTTAAATGAAGATGCGGGGAGTCACCACGATCGAGAACGTGAACCCCATGTTATGACCCTAAGACAATACCTACAACCGGCTAGGACTAGTCAGCCTTCATGCATAATTTTTCCTGATAATGTAGGACATTTTGACATCAAACCCGGAGTAATTCAATTGCTGCCCAAGTTTCACGGGTTAGAATCCGAGAGTCCGTATCTTCATTTAAAGAATTTTGAAGAATTGAGCATTACATTTAGAGTGCCGAACGTCACCGAGGATGTCCTCAAGCTGACATTGTTTCCTTTCTCTCTAAAAGATAAGGCCAAAACATGGCTAAACTCGTTGCGACCTAGATCAATAAGAACTTGGCAAGATATGCAGAGAGAATTTTTGAAGAAGTTCTTTCCCACACAAAGGACCAACTTTTTAAAAAGACATATTAGCAATTTCCAACAAAAAGATAATGAAACATTTTATGAATGTTGGGAAAGATTTAAAGACCTTCTTCTCTCATGCCCTCATCACGGGTTCGAAACCTGGAGAACCATTAGCTTCTTTTATGAAGATTTATCTCCACAGTTGAAACAGTTTGTAGAGACCATGTGCAATGGTAGATTTTTAGAAAAACACCCTGATGAAGCGTGGGAGTATTTGGATTCCCTTGCGGAGACTGCCCAACTTTGGGATAACGGGGATAGAAATAACAAGTCTTTGCCTAAGCCTACTAGCTCTGTACAGGGAGGCCTTTACAACCTCAGAACTGAGGATGATCTTCATGCTAAAATGGCAGCCCTCACTAGGAAGGTAGAAGAAATTAAGCTTAGGAAGGTTGAGCCTGTCAAAACTATAGAGCTTAGAAACGAGTGTTGTGGTATCTGCGATATGTCGGGTCATACCACTACAGATTGCCCCACCATACCGGCATTCAAAGAAGTCTTGCACGATCAAGCAAATGCTATGAACTCCTACCAAAAGCCTTATAACGATCCATACTCGAATACCTATAACCCTGGTTGGAAGAATCATCCAAATTTTAGGTGGAGAAATGATCATTCTCAACAGTCACACCATTCAGCTCCTCCACCTGCACATCCTACTTTTGCATCACCACCCTCTCAAAAGCCAAATATCGAGGATACCTTGCAATCCATACAAACTTTTCTATAAGGTCAAGCTAATATCAATGCTCAAAATACTTGAAATTTTGAAGACATAAGGAACCAATTGTCAATGTTGACTACCGTCCTAAGTACCCAAGAGAAGGGTAAGCTTCCAGCTCAATCCCAACCTAACCCACAAGTGCACGGTAGTAATAATACGGCTCCTTCTAGTTCGCATACAGAACATGCAAAGAGCATCATGACTTTGCGTAATGGAAAAGTCATTGATCAGACCGTCCCATTGAGACCGCAAGTCACTTCTAATTCTGATGCTCCCAAAACCGATGAAAAGAACAAAAAAAAAGTTGAGGTCCCAACTTCTACTGAGAAAGTTGAATGTCCTTTTCCTCCATCTTTTCCACAACGGTTAAAGCCGTTGCAAAAGCTCGAACCTAATTCTGAAATTTTTGAGCTTTTTAAGCAAGTAAAGATCAACATACCTCTTGTTGATGCAATCAAACAAGTACCCTCATATGCCAAATTTTTGAAGGACTTGTGTACTGTCGAGCACCAATTAAATGTTAAGAAGAAGGCATTTTTAACTGAAAATGTGAGTGCTATTTTACAGCACAATGTTCTTCCTAAATATAAAGATCCAGGTTGCCCAACCATCTCATGCATCATAGGCAACTTTAGGATAGAGCGAGCATTGTTAGATTTAGGGGCGAGTGTGAATATGTTGCCATATTCTGTATATGAGCAACTTGGTTTAGGTGAGTTGAAGCCAACCTCCGTCACTTTGCAATTAGCTGACAGGTCAGTTAAAATTCCAAGGGGGATTATCGAGGATGTATTGGTCCAAGTAGACTAGTTCTATTTTTCTGTCGATTTTATCGTACTGGACACACATCCGGCTTCGAACTCACAATCTCAGATTTCAGTTATTTTAGGACGTCCATTCTTTGTAACTTCTAATGCATTGATTAATTGTAGGAATGGCGTCATGAAGCTTTCTTTTGGTAACATGACCCTGCAACTTAACATTTTTAATGTTTGCAAGCAACCCAATGATCACGAAGAGAATAAGGAGGTTGACTGGGTTGAAACCATCGCGGAGGAATATTTGTTAGCTAAAGCAATTAACGACCCATCTGGTGATAGCTTAATTGATTGGTGTCCTAATGACACCAATGATGATGATTTGTCAGTCACACCTATTGTGGATAGTTTGGATATCAAGATGATCAATGGGTGGAGACCGAAAGTAGGGGAATTTGAGAAGTTGTCGCCTCGAGAGGTGAAAATAGTACCATCCCGTGAGCAAGCACCCAAGCTCGAATTGAAATCCTTGCCAAAGGAACTTAAGTATGCTTTTCTTGGACCCGAAGATACTTTTTCTGTAATCATCTCGTCTGGACTTGATCATATCCAAGAAAGAAAATTACTTGGTGTTCTAAAAAATCATAAGGGAGCCTTAGGGTGGTCTATTGCGGACTTGAAAGGAATTAGCCCCTTAATCTGTACGCATCGGATATATTTGGAGGACAATGCCAAAACCACAAGGCAAATGCAACGAAGGTTAAATCCTACGATGAGAGATGTGGTTAAGGCAGAAGTCCTCAAGTTGCTTGACGTGGGTATTATTTATCCAATTTCCGACAGCAAGTGGGTAAGCCTTACTCAAGTCGTTCCTAAGAAGTCGGGTTTGACGGTAGTAGAAAATGAACGAGGTGAACTAGTTCCAACTCGTGTCCCGATGAGTTGGCGTATGTGTGTTGACTACCGAAAGTTAAATTTGGTCACACGAAAGGATCACTTTCCTCTACCCTTCCTAGACCAAGTGTTGGAGAGAGTTGCAGGCCATGATTTCTATTGTTTTCTCAATGGCTATTCGGGATATTATCAAATTGAAATTTCACCAGAAGATCAAGAGAATACTACCTTCACTTATCCTTTTGGCATATTTGCTTTCCGACGAATGCCATTTGGGTTGTGTAATGCACCTGCAACATTCCAAAGATGCATGCTCAGCATTTTTGAAGACATGAACGAAAAATTTTTAGAAGTGTTCATGGACGACTTCTCCGTTTTTGGCGACTCATTTGATAATTGCCTTTCACATTTACAAGCAGTCTTAGCTCGATGTATGGAGAAGAATTTCATACTGAATTGGGAGAAATGCCACTTCATGGTACCAAAAGGAATTGTCTTAGGACATATTATTTCATCGAAGGGCATGGAAGTAGATAGAGCTAAGATTGATTTAATTGCTAAGCTACCTGCACCCAAGACGGTTAAAGATGTTAGATCATTTTTGGGTCACGCCAGATTTTATAGGAGGTTTATCAAGGACTTTAGTGTCATAGCTCGACCATTATGTAACCTCCTATCCCTTGATACACCGTTCAATTGGACTGAAACCTGTCAGGAGGCATTCGAAAAGTTGAAGTCTATGCTTAGCACTGCACCCATCGTGCGACCACCTGATTGGTCATTACCTTTTGAGATTATGTGCGACGTTAGCGACTATGCTATAGGAGCTGTCCTAGGACAACGCAAGGATAATAAGCCATATGTCATTTACTATGCAAGCAAAACCTTAAACGATGCTCAAATGAATTACACTACCACCAAGAAGGAATTGCTTGCAGTAGTATTTGCCTTAGATAAATTTCGCTCTTATATCCTTGGAGCTCCTATTGTTATCTTCACGGACCATGCGGCACTAAAATATTTGTTGGATAAGAAAGAGGCCAAACCACGCTTAATACGATGGATACTTCTACTCCAAGAATTTGACATCACTATCAAAGATAAAAAAGGAGTAGAGAATGTGGTTGCTGACCATTTATCACGATTAGTTTTTAATGATTCGGTGCCACAGTTTTCCATCAAGGACTCATTCCCTGAAGAGCAGTTGTTTGCACTCTCTATTGTGCCATGGTACGCTGACATTGTAAATTTCTTGTTACAAACCGGATGCCAGAACATTGGGGGTCGACAGATAGAAAAATTTTCTTGCGCGAAGTAAAGAATTATTACTATGACGAACCCTATTTATTTAAATATTGTAACGATCAAATCTTTAGACGATGCATACCGGATCATGATATACAAAGCGTACTCTCTTTCTGCCATACTGATGCTTGTGGTGGACACTTTGCTTCTAAGAAAACCACTGCAAAGATCTTGCAATGTGGTTTCTACTGGCCTACTATGTTCAAAGACGCCCACGCGTTCTGCAGGACATGTGATCCATATCAACGTATTGGAAGTCTAACTCGTAAGCAGATGATGCCTCTTCAACCCATTACTATTATCGAAATTTTCGATTGTTGGGGCATCAATTTTATGGGCCCATTCCCACCATCTTTTGGATATGAATATATTTTAGTTGGTGTCGAGTATGTGTCCAAATGGGTAGAAGCTGTCGCTTGTAGGACCAATTATCACAAACCTGTCCTGAAGTTTTTAAAAGAAAATATTTTTTCACGATTTGGGATGCCTAAGGTTATAATTAGTGACGGTGGAAAACACTTTTGTAATAAGCCTTTCGAGACCTTATTGAAAAAGTATGGTGTCACCCATAGAGTTGCTACTCCATATCATCCGCAAACTAGTGGCCAGGTAGAGCTAGCTAATAGAGAGATCAAGCGTATTTTAAAAAAAATGGTAAATCCATCACGAAAAGATTGGTCCTTGAAACTATCAGATGCATTATGGGCCTATCATACTGCATACAAAACCATTCTTGGCATGTCTCCCTACCGGCTAGTCTACGGAAAAGCGTGTCATCTGCCTGTAGAAATAGAACATAAATCGTATTGGGCAATTAGAAAATTAAATTTTGATTTACAAGATGCCGGTCTAGCTAGAAAATTACAATTGAACAAGCTTAATGAGATTCGCAGAGATGCTTATGACAATGCTAGACTTTATAAAGAACGAATGAAAATTAGGCACGATAGATCAATTTTAAGAAAATCTTTTAAACCTTCACAAAAAGTTCTTTGTTATGACTCTCGCTTACATCTGTTTTCTGGCAAGTTGCGATCGAGATGGACAGGTCCTTATATTATAAAAACTATTTTTCCACATGGAGCGGTTGAGATTGAGAATCCACGAGATGGTAAAATTTTTAAGGTAAATGGACACAAGTTAAAACCTTTTCTTGAGAATTTTGCAGATGAAGAGGACTCCTTTTCCTTGGGGGAGCCTTCTTATGACTGAATATGAAGGCAAAGGTATGTGTCAATTAGTTAGGATTATTTTTCTAGTTTTGTAGGTTTTATTTTTCTGAATATCAACAGCTCAAGGTATTTCTCTTCTCTCCAATATTATTTTCTCTATTGTCTTTCATTATAGTTTTCTTGTATCTATTCCATTGAGGACAATGCAATGTTTAAGTTGGGGGGAGGGAAGTAATTTGCAAAAAAAAAAAAAACAAAAATGTTTTTGCATTCTTTTCTAAGCAAATGCACATGTATTTTCATATTGAGTTTGTGCAACTATTAAGGCAAGGAACACATGCATACTATGACTGATCAGAGATCTATTATTAGATCCCCGCACATGTACTTAATGATTATAGGAAGGCCTCAGGAGTTCACATTTGTTTAATGCATTTTTATTAAGCCATATCTGTAAAAGAAGTACGAGTATCATTGTCCGTACTATAAGGTTCATGATTTGGTTTTCACATAAAGATAAAAGTTGAATACCCTGGCTAGATCACCTAAGTGCCTTAGGTTCCGATCTTGGTTGACCTATAGTCACGATGCAGTCACGTTATATGGTTCAGTTTACCTCCTCTTTTTATTGAACAAAAAAAAAGAGATGACAAGTCTGACCTCGTGGCGTAGTATGGTTCGAGTAATTAAGCCCGAGGGGTGTTTCACCTAATGCCTTGAGCCAACTGGATCAGGAGTCATTGGCCGAAAACTCGTTACATGGACCTTACTAGAGCCTAATGGGGTTGGACAACTGTAGTCGTCATATATATATATATATATATATAATGAATAATGATGAAATAAAAATAAGCAAGAATGAGTTGGTCAGGCTGAACCCAGTGACATGTGATAATGGCTGATTTGACTCCATTGTATTGGACCTCTGTGTACCCGGGTTGTTTAGTTGGGATTGATAGCTCTTTCTTTACATACGAACCATTCTTGACGAATGTAGACAACATGTGATATTCTGAAAATTTGATAGATCAGGTTCTAATAAACTGTAGTAAACACTTGCGAACTTGAATAGTGCACCTAAAATTCAAGCGGTACCATGTTGTGGTGGAGGTATTAGTGCTCTAAGAAAGTCATTCTGTTTATGCATACTACACTTTAGTATTCCCTTTGCTTTGATAGTTGCCAAGCTTGAGAAAAATATATATCACATGTGTATTGACTTAGATTTTATTGTATATTATTTTATGAATGATGTTTGTGGGTAACATCTCTACAAACCCTCACGAGACAACACTCGTCCACTAGGGTAACCTAGGGGTTTAACGGCTTGTTGCACGTGCTAAGTGCAATCGTGATGTCCTACGAAAGTAGGTACGTATCTTAGTTTTGTATCTTTAGCTTCAATAAAAAGTCATAGTTTAAACCACACCTTTTGCACTCTCATTTTTTTCATTTGTCCGTTAATTGCTAAGAGACTAGCAATAAGCTAGTTGGGGGGTGTGACGAGAGCAAAAAAGTGCGATTTACACATCACTTAAATTAATATTATTGCTAATAAATAATGATAAAAGTGTTGCATTAATATTATCTTTTATGGTGCACAGGTTATTGTAAATCAAGAGTTTAAATGCGCATTTTGTATAGTTTGGGATAAAGTATGGCTCCAAGCCTGATGATGTTAGGAGCATAATTGACCTGGTCAAGCACACTTACACCAGAGCTACACATGTCTACATGCCACAGCTTCTAGAGCACATTGGGGATTAAAATAAAGAAAGATCACGTGTAGTTGGGGAAGTATTCCAAGTATTGGCTGGCTATCCCACGCTTCATCTTCAGTTGTACAAGCCCCCAATCCAGCCATCCATAGGCAATTTTTTGATTCCAAATCAGAAACTTCCCAAATTGGGCAACCCCTTTCCCAGCCGTCCGTGATGTTTTTGTGCTTCCTCTTCTTCCACCCGTCTCATGCGCTTCTGATCGGTTATTTCAATTTCAAAAATAAACCACGCAATAGCACGTATCCTGTAGGATAGTGATTACGGGTGTCGGTCCACAGGGATTGAAGAATAAGTTATTTTTCTTTTAAAAATAAATCAACAAGAAGGATTTGCTAACTTGATTTAACTAAATCAAACTATGAGTACGGATTGAAATTTTATCAAAGTAAATAGATCTAGGGTTTGGAATCCACCACATAGCATTGCATCAAGGATTGTGTTCTTAATCTTATCTTTTGGAGAGGCATGCAATTTTGGCTACAAGCCTTATAAAATAAAAGCATAAAGAGTTTTAGGAAGATCCATCTTCGGTATAGCATGAAGTGTCTACCTAAGTATGCTAATCTAGGGTGTAGCACATCTCATCTTCCTAGGCATGGATCATCTTAGACTACTTTAGCAACATGAATAGTAAATGGCATGCTCAAGGTTTAAACATCATAAAATAATTTTTCATTGAGAATGAGAATTTAAACAAACTCCAAAAAGATTAAAAGAGTAAGAACTACAATGCCCTGTTACATTGCTAGGGCTTCATCCAGCCCTAGACTAGGTGTTCAGCCGCGCATGGTGGCCGGATGTCCTTCCATCTTCAAATGAAAGCCTTCACCTCTCATTCTTCCCAGAATAACACAAACTCTTCTCTTTCCTCCTCTCTCTCTTCTTTTTTTTTTTTTATTTCTTTCTCTCGGCTGGTGGCTTCTTCTTCTTCACCGAAACAGGGGTTCTCCCCTATTTTCTTTCTTCTCAACCGAGCCCCCCTGTTTTCTTTCGAACCGAGCTCCCCCCCTTCCGATGGCCACCCTCCCTTTTATAGATCCCACCAAAGATTAGCCAGCGGAGGATCCATGATTTCGCGTGGAGAGGAGGAAGAACGCATGCATGATCGTTGGGGCGAAATCCATGGAATCGGCTGATTGATGGAGCTGACCGCGGGGATGGAGGCGCTGATCCGGAAACGAGCTGGTTGGGTGGCTGAATCATGGGAGGAAGGAGAAACGGATGCTGGGAGCGACGCGGACGGAAGCTGGAATCCTTGGATTTCGATGCGGCTAGGATGCTGATCACGGAAGTCTTGGGATCTCGGAGAAGACGGGAATGGAGCTGGAGATGGATGCGAGCTGGGTTACCGGCTGATGGCGCTGGTGCACTGCATGGATCACGGAGGAGATTGGTCTTTTACTCGGTTGATGGCTGCGTGGAGGATTCCGTGGGTCTCGTGGCTGGAACGAGCTGATCGGAGGAAATGAGTCTCGACGGTTGGAACGGCTCATTGATTGCCGCGGACTGGGATTGTGGAGGAAATTGGTCGCTGGCGGAAACACCCGGGGATGAAGACAGAGGAGCTGGATGCGGTGGTCACGCGGTTGATTTCCCTCTTAGATGGATTTGGCACGCGGCTGATACGAGGTCCCGTTGAGGATGGAGGACGGTTGCTTTGATGGGGGAAAAATCGGCGTGACTTTCCTGTTTCAGCATTGTGAATATATATATATATATATATATATATATATATATATATGTTGGATGGCTGTTGATCTGAGAAGGATAGGGGAGTTGGCTTTGGATGGTTGTTGATTTATCCTCGAGTCCAATGTTATTTAATTCTTACTAAACCGCTTCAGACTGAACTCGACCAGATAAATAAAACCGTGACTTAATAAAAGGGTTAATCAAATATTTTTCCATACAATTATAACTTTCAATCTAACCAGGACCAAAGCCCATTTAATTATAATCTTAGTCGGGTCAACACAATCTTCTTATATGTTTTTCTGTAGTTTTCATGAAAGATTGCAACCAAGAGAAAGAAAAGTTCAGAATCTAGTTTTAAGAAAATAATTACCATATTTTAAACTTACTTCAATGTTTGTTCAATTTCATGGTAAAATATGTATTTATCAGTTTAAAAATATTGATAAGTGCCATGGAAAGGTAACTAAATTATAAATTATTGAGCACTTATCAGCTTCCCAGCGTCCGCTTCATCCACGGCGTCCGGTCCTCTTCTCCCTTCCCGTCTTGACCGCGATCACCTCCCAAGCGTCCGCGGAGCACCTGTATCTGAGCCTCCTCCGATCCCGCTTCATCTCCCAGCCGATTCACACCCGGAACTCGCGTCCGAGCATCCCACGGCCAGCCGGGATCCCTCAGCAGCGGACTTCCAGCATCCGCGATTTCATCCACAGCCTCACGCGCCCAAGATCCAGCCATTTGCACGGACTTCCAGCGCATCCCCAAGATCCCATCCGTATTCTTCTTCCACTTCATCACCGGCGTCGTCCCAAGTCCGTGGCCCCAGCTCCAGCCATGATCCAAGCAGCGGATCCTAGCTTCCTTCCCAAGTCGAATCCGCATCCATCCCGTGCGAAAACAGGGAGGGCAACGATCCCCACCATCCGTGATCCACTCCTTCCGACTGCAAGCATCCTCTTCCATCCGCATTCACCAGCGTCTGCAATCAAGGATCCACTCTAGCCCATGATTCAAGCCATCCTCCACGCCGGATTCACATCTTCTTCAAAGCAATCCCGCGGCCAGCTCCATCGATCCAGCCGATCCCGTGCATTCCACCCCAACCATCACGCAGGCGTTCTTCCTCCTCTCCACGCAAAATCAGATCCATCGCTGGTTGATCTCTGGTGGGATCTATAAGAGGAGGAGAAAGGGGGGAGGGAAGGACATCGAAAGGAGGAAGAGGGGAGCCGAGCCCTGTCATTGAAAAGAAGAAATAGGGCATCCCCTGTTTCTGAAAGAAAAAAGAAATAAAAAAAGAGAGTGAAAAAGGGAGAAATGCTGATGTTTGTAATGGCTTGCTAATTCCTTTGGCAAAGGGTGATGGATGAACCCTTGTCATGTTGCTTTCATCAAGTACACTCTAAACTTTAATTCTAATTGTTTTATATCCATTGGTATGTTTTGGGTTCTTGCATATTTATTATTAGATAGATCTTGCATGGTTTATATATATTGATGCATGGATTATTTTCGATGCTTGATTTGTCATAGACGTAACTGGCACGATAAATACTTGGATGTTTAATTCATGTTTTCCGATTGTATACTCCATGATTAGAACTACCCTATCATATTAATCCTAAATCAAGAATCGCCGAGTTTATTTGTTGAAAGTAACATTGTCAAGGAGGATTCCGGATCCCTAGCCTTCTCTATATTCTTGAATGTTGTTTATCACATATTATTCTCTGCTTTTAATTTCTAAAGATCAACTAAAAAAATTACATCGAAAAATTACGCTAATAATCCATAGATCGTTCCTTGAGGAATCGACCTCGGACTTCCGAGTTATACTACTTGTGCGATTCTCCTGCCACTTGGAAGAACAGTTTGTATACTTGCACCAATATGAATTGGGATTCATCCCCTATCATGTGTCTAGAGCACCCACTATCCAAGTACCATTTTCTGTTTGATGCTTGGATGCTAGACACACCTGCAAATAGAAATTCAATTCTTTATCTTTGGTACCCAAGCTTTCTTGGGTCCTTGAATGTTAGCAATGATGGTTCCCTTTGAAAACCCATATCTTTTTAATTGAAACATGGTTCATATGATTCTGACTTAGGATTGTAAGTGGCATATCTCTGTTTCAGTTTGTCTAATTTGAATGGTACAGATTTCGGTTTAACATAAGCGGGTTTCACAAAAATATTTTTCAATGATTTCTATTTCTTCCAAGGATTATATCCTAAATCAGTTTTATCATAAACAGCTTTCTAACTTTCTAGAATTAAATTCAATTTCTCATAGCTTAGGGTGAATTTATCAACTATAGGTTTTAGTTTTTCAACTTTATTAGCTAACTTTTGATTTTCTTCATGCAGTTTCTTCTTGTTATCCAGAAGCAGTGTATTTTCTTTTTCTAATGATTGGTTCTCAGTCTTCAGTTTCTTATTTCTTTAAGCTAAGCTTTTTATATTCAATCATAAGCTTAGAAAAAGTATCTTGAAGCTCATCGAAAGTGAAATCGTAATCAGTATTCAGATATACCTTATTTTTCGTGTCCCATTATACACAGATTTGCAGCTTCTTGTTGCTGTTCTTCTTCTCCAGAGCTGGATTCATCACTGTCACTCCAAGTAGCCATCATAGCTTTTCTTTCTTAACCTCTTCGGAGCCTTCTTCAATAGAGGACACTCTGTTCAGAAGTGTTCAGGCTTTTTGCATTCATAACAAACATATTGCTTCTTATTTTCTTTGCTTTGCTCCCCCTTGATCACAGGCCTTTCTTAAAGTTTTCTCTATTTCTTCTAAAGAATTTTCTGAACTTTCTTGTAATCAGGGCCATTTCCTCACCGTTATCAGGTTCAGAATCCTTACTTTCATCCTCATGCAGAGTAGATTTAAGAGCGACGGTTCTGCACTTCTTAGGTTCATCCTCCTCATGATTCTGTTTCATTGAGAGCTCATGAGTCATTAAGAAACCCAGCAGTTCTTCCAGTGGGAGTGAGTTGAGATCTTTTGGCTTCTTGAATGGCAGTGACCTTTGCTTTCCATGCTCTAGGAAGAGACCTAAGAATTTCCGAACAAGATCACTGTTAGAGTAAGATTTACCAAGACTTTTCAGGCCGTTTATTGATATCAGTGAATCTAGTAAACATTTCAGTTATAGATTCACTGTTTTCCATTCTAAATAATTCATACTTATGCACTAGCATACTGATTTTAGATTCTTTGACCTGGTTAGTACCTACATGTGTAACTTCCAGCCTATCCCAGATTTCTTTAGCAGTCATGCAAATAGATTATACGATTAAACTCATTTGCATCTAAAAAACAGTAAAGAACATTCATGGTTTTTGCATTCAACTGAGCCATTCTTTTATCATGATCATCCCATTCAATTTCGGGTTTGAATAAGATGATGCCATCAACAATTTTAGTTGGTGTGTGACGGTCCATTAATAATAACAGTCCATTAAGTCATAGTCAAGTGCTTGAATAAAAATTCTCATATGAGCTTTTCAATAAGTAAAATTTGTGCTATTTGAAAAGAGGTGGTCTATTGGTAGATTGCCCTTCGGCAACAAAGGATCCCATAGTGGCTGCCATGACCTTTAATTCTTGATTATTAGTTCAAAACGTTTTTGGAAAACCAGGCTCTGATACACTTGTTGCCAGAGGTGCAGGCCCAAGAGGGGGGGTGAATGGGTCTCTTTAAAAATTATTAACGTTTAAAATGTATGGAGAGTATGAGTTACTAATATCTTATAGATTCAGAGTAGCGGAAATGAGATTGCACAATATGATAGTAAGTAAAAGTTAGGAATGCAGTAAGGAACATGCAGAGGAAAGGAAGAACAAGAACTACAATCACAAACACCAAGGTTTATAGTGGTTCGGTGCACTCCCAGCACCTACGTCCACTCCTCAAGCCTAGCTTGAGATTTTCACTATAACCCAGCAGATTATAGCCTGATTGTTTTCCGGGCTCACAATCAAAAACCCCAGTTAGTTTTTTCAGGCAACCAACCAAAAATCTTTTTTTTTTCGGGGATCATAAACACCCAGTTGGTTTTCAGACAAACCAACCAAAAGTTTTACACCGTTGTTTTTCCGGGCTCACAAACAATCCAATTGGTTTTCAGATGAACCAACCAAAACTATCACCCTTGCTGAATACACCTGATTCGGCAACTTCCAATTAAGACTTGGAAGAGCCTTTACAAGTTTCAAACCAATGAAACTATTACAGCAGCAATTAATCCCACTAAAAGAATACTGTAACTGAAAACTTAAAGCTCAGAGCATATAAAAAATAAATCAATGAAAGCAAAAGCTGAAGCCGATTGAAGTAGTTTGCTGTGGAAGATGTTCCAATGTCTGCAACAGCAGCTCTTCATGATGCAGTGAGAAACTTCGACTGATTTCTTCACAAGAGAAAGTTCTGATTACAGTGCTGGTGAGGAAGATGAATTGTTAAGCTTTCCTTCTTCTTTTTTCTCAGTGGAAACTTTTTGTTTTCAATGGAATCTTTTTTCTTTTCTTGTTGTTTCCATTCTGAGGTTTCCTCGTATTTATAGACAAATTCTTCGGCGGGATTTGAATTCCTTTCTTTCCGTTCTGATGAGAATCTTTTTTCGTTACAGAAGAAGACAAAATCATTCACAGCTTCCCGTGTGGTCCCAGCAGTACAAGGATCGACTCATGTATCTCAGGGGTCGACTCATGTTCTTTCTGGATCAGCACTTCAAATCGTGGAGAGAGTTTTTATTGTGTCATCCTCAAAGGGTCGACTCTTAATTCTTAAGGGTTGGCTCATCTTCATCAGGAGTCGCCTCTTTAAACACAAGGGTCGACTCATCTTCATCAGAAGTCGCTTCTTTAAACACAAGGGTCAACTTATCTTCATCAGGAGTCGTTTCTTTAAACACAAGGGTCGGCTCATGCTGTAGTTTTTCGGCCGGCGCTGTTTAAGCAAGAGTCGACTCTTCAAACGCAAGGGTCGACTCTTCAATTTCAGGGTCAACTCATTTTGAACAAGGATCGACTCTTCAAGCTTTTCTCAGGCGATAAAAACTTTCTGTTTACTTTAAACTACACAAGGGTCGACTCATGTTTTGCGGAGGTCGACTCTTTGACTGTGTTCCTTGAATAAAACTTATTAGAATCAGCTTAAACTTGTCCTTTTTGCTTAAAAATTGACTCAAGTCTTTCAAACAGAAAACTTTAGACTTCTTCTCTGATCTCCATGGACTAGATTAAGATCAATTCCTTTAGAACATGTCCAATGAGATATTTGTGAAGAACTTAAGATTTTGCAGTGCTTCAATTCTTCTGATTTTTCTTGACTTATAAAACTTCACAATTAATCCAATATCATTAGTACATAACATAATCTTAAGTGTTTGTAATCATCAAAATTCATCCTTCAGGGTTGACACATTGCCAACTACTTAATAAGTCTTAGCATCAGATATTTATCATTTTCTCATCAAGCTATCCATCATTTCTGAAATACGAGAGCACCCATCTTTTCCAAAATCTGTAGTTTTTATTGGATTCATTAAACTAGCTTCAAGTCATAAGGATTCAACATGATCTTTCAGCATCTAAATTGAAAGTGCACCTCTACCATGTTGAATTAGAGAAATGCAAAACAGTTGTTGATCATCAATTAAAATGATATTTCTCTAGTAAAATGATATTAATTATTTATTAATAACGTTTAGTGAAGAAACCCTACCAGAGTTACAAGCTATCATAATTCGAGCAATTCAACATGCTACAACATTAACACCAAAGGTGAAGCTAGGGCCGTGCAAACCATCGTTAGGTTTCAGACCATACTAGAGCTGATAGATAGGGTCGAGCGATGTATATAAACTCTATTGTCCCCACTTTCAGGACCTGTGAGTTGAGGGAGTGGAGCTTGCTTTAGGGTGACTGTTGGAAAAAAATGCAATCAAAAAAATAATGACGCCATAATTTTTTTCTTTTTTGTGTAATTAAATGAGATATCACTTACCAAACAACAATAATCTCTATAATCTACTCAAGTAATAAAAAGCAAAATAATCAAGCATTCCACACATAAGTGCAACAGCAAAGTTTTTAATGTGGAAAATTTTCGATGTGAAGGGAAAAACCCACGGAAACCTAGTCCAGCCAAAAAATTTCTACTATTTAGAATAATTGAAATTTCAATAAATTGTCTCTATTTCAACAAAGAGGCTTGCACAAATATCAACAATATTTAATCTTTGACTTCCACAACAAAAACATTCATCACCAGGTGAATTTCAACAATGAACAGTAAAATAGAGGTTAGATGTCACCAAGTGTTGAAATTTCAAAATCCAAACCGTTCGATCTGTAATTGTTAATGTTGGGAGCAATATACTGAAATTTCAGCCAAATCTAAACAAAATCAACCATTCGATCATCTGACATATAGAAAAATCGGCCTTTTCCGATGCTTTTTTTTCGGATGCTATGGAAGAAGCGTTGGGAAAAAAGGGTACCGCGCCAAATTTGCCGACGCTTCAATTAAGCATCAGTAATTTGCAAGAATAGACGCCGCGTAATAGCATTGTCGTATTCCCTACAGAAAAAACCAACGCTTTTAAAAGCATCGGTAATACACGCGTATAAGCATTGTACTCACTAGCCTAAGACGACGCGTATATAAATGTCGTCAAAAGTCAAATTCACAACAAAAACCAGTGCCGCCCCTCTCCTCCTCATTTTGCATCTCAATCAATCAAGCCCTAGCTCCTCTCCTCCACCCTTCTCTCCGATGACGAGCAACGACCCTTGTCCTTCTCCGCGCCGAGCGACGTTCTGACGCCAAGCTCCTCTCCTCCTCCCTCCTCTTTTGGCGCGAGTGACCGTCCGCATCCTCCTCTCCTCTCCCTCCTCTGCGGTTGCCGACCAGCCAACACCATCTCCCTCCGCCTGAGAAAGAGGTAATTCGAAAGATTTTTGAGGCAAAGATAGTTACAACAATGAAGCCTTACATCTTAATGATTCATATGTTGAATGCTTATTTTAGAAGAAATTTGTAGTGTGCTTATGAAATTAATGATTTTGGCGACAGTTTTCTATTTGTTTCTACCGGTATTACTGCATTCTTGAATTTGAGTAATGCTAATGGAAGTATACTTGCAAAGACAATCAAATCTCACAAAAGGGTATTGTGCTTGCTTTTTTGGGGGATGCTCTGACGGGGTATCCATTTGGATAGCTAATCTATCCCCAGCATTGCTTTTGTTTCTCTTTTATTGGTTGGATAGGTAAAGTTCATTTGGAAAGTATCTGTCAGTAGTAGTTGATTCTTTGCTGGGACCAAGTTAATGTGCTTACTGATTGCATTTTGTCTCGAGATGAACTTTATTGTGCACTACAATTTAGTGTGAGAAGTGTTTGTAGGTCATTTGGAAGTTTTATTCATGCAGTTGAGCTTTTTATCCTGTCCTAGATGATGCCAGTTTGATTTTTTTTGGTGCAAGCCATCTGGTGGAGTTATGCTCTGTCATGGTGGAGAATGCAAGGAGAAAAGGAACTAACTGAATTAAGGTTCTTTGGTTCATCATAATCATCATTCCATCTAGTCATTCTTTGGGAGCAGCCATTTATTTTACCCATTTCTGTTACATAACTAAGCAAAAGGGTCCTTACTAACTCTTCTCTTCCCCCTCCTTTTTGTCTCCTCTAGTCTTCTTCTGAAACCAAGGTTGCTGGACATTAATGTTTCTCTCATTGGATGGGTGCAGCGCTCACTTCCCTTTCCTTATCCTGTGCGAGCTTGCTTATAAAATTACGTGCAAGGATGACAATCCTTGCTGATCATTTTGTCCATGTTTATGCCTACAAAAAAGACAAGAGAAGTTCCGTATCCTCCCAGCAATAACCCAAGAGTCTGACGAGGTGGGATGTGAAAGCCCTCCCAAGACAATTCACTTCAGACTGCAAATTCCCCACAAAGAATAGAAACCAGTAAATAAACTAATAGACTAAACTCATATCCATGCCATCAAACAACACCTAGCAAATTAATCATTCATTGCCAGTAATATCAGAAAAGAAAAAAAATATAATAAAATGATCAAGTAGCGCTGAATTCTTAGTTAACACTATGAATTGTGCCAATCTCTCTTTGTTCATTTGCTATATGCCATGTTGGCGATAGAAAGATAGCACAGGTTTTTGAGGACGCTAACAACTCGAGAATGATGACAGACGTTTATGGGACAGGAAAAATGACGATGGCAAAAACCCGGTATCCACACAGAAGCTGATTAATGGGAAAAAAAGGAGCATTTTTTTTGTTTTACCTTATTGAGAGTATAATCTTCTTCGACATTAATCTTGATGTTATTGCATATAAAAAGATGTTTATGTTACTTGTTGGAACATTGTTAGTCTTGAAGGAAAATCAAAGACAACTTGAAAACATCTTGATTTGAAAGACATGGGCATAAGACAAAGCTTTATCCGAAAGAACCTTCCAATGATAAATATTTTATACCTCCTGCGTGTTACACAATGTCTACTCAAGAAAAAGATCTTTTCCTAACGGTTTTGAAAAATATGAAGGTTCCTGATAGGTATGCATCGAATATTTCAAGATGCGTTAAACTTAAAGAGCAAAAACTTTCAAATCTTAAAAGTCACGATGGTCACATTTTGATGCAAGACATCTTTCCATTGGCTTTAAGATCGTCATCTCAGAAACAAGTTCTTCCAATTGTGTCTCAATTATTATTCTTTTTTAAGGCATTATGTTCCAAAGTTCTTGATCCTAAGGAGCTTGATCAATTGGAGTCTAATGTTGCACTTATACTATGCCATATGGAGAAGATCTTTCCTCCTGGGTTTTTTACTATTATGGTTAATCTACTCATTCACTTGGTTGCGGAAGCTAAACTTGGTGGACTGGTTTACTACAATGAATGTATTCTATTAAGAGGTATTTTTTCTAAACTCGAAAGTCCATATTTATTATTAATATGGATGTATTCTATTATCTTTTTGATGTTAATATTGAGCATTAAAATTAAATCTTGAAGGTATCTTATACGTTTAAAGGAATATGTACGCAATCGAGCCTATCCCGAGGGATCGATTGCTGAAGAATATATTGCTGATGAGTGTTTGATATTTTGCTCGAGATATCTTAAAGATGTTGAAATTTTTTTAATCAACCACAAAGAAATTATGATATTGTACAGAATGCAGAAGTGTACAAGTTCTTATCTGGTGGAGATTTTTGAGAAAAGTTGAAAGTATTGTTGTTCATCACAAATCATTGGCATAGGCACATCGCTTTGTCTTACTTCACAGTGACTTAATATCCGAGTATCACAGGTCAGTATGGTTATAAGAAATCATATTTTATTGTCACATCATATATAATATTCTAAACAGATGAATTCTGCTCGTGCAGAGAATTTTTAGTAGCTCAACGAAGCATCAACAATAATATCATACCCCAAGGATTGAGCAAAGATGGTTGGTTGAGTTTTTTCCTGAATGGCTATTTAAACAGGTTAGACGTTGAATATGTTAGGTCTTTTATTATACTCTATAATCAGACTTTGACAAATAATTATACTAGTATAATTTTTTTAGGTACCAATGATGATGGAGAGGAATTGTTCAATGAATTAATAGTCTTTGCTCGAGTCCGAACATATTGTCAATAGTTAATGGGTTCGTTATAATGATTAATTTATACTAAAATTGAGATATTTAAAAATCCAAAACAGTCGGGTTATGGTTGAGGCGGACGGAAAAACTATTATGGTGCCCTAACAATATTTATGAGCTGATTATTATAGAAATTTTTAAATAGTATTATTTCGATTGTGATTGGATGGATATAAACTCATCTAGAGGTTTGAGACAAGATATAAATGGCTTTACACTAGTAATTTTTCAAGATTGGTACATACTGGTGTTCTATTAAAAGATATCCATTCGTTTTTTCATCCAAGCTCAACAAGTGTTTTTCGTGCAAGACTTCAAAGATATATTGGTCTGTTTATAGACTAACCTAGGACTTGTATGATATGGAAAAGGATTAGAAGAGATGGATGATGACACTTATACTTAGTGTATGCCTTTTAATGTTCTGCCAATTGATGAACTGAATACTACGAGTTTAGTTAGGAAGGATGTTGAATGAGCCACTTAAGTTTCTTAATGGTAAAAAAAAATACTTCTATACATTAAATTAATTAGCAATTCATTAGATTTATTTATTATTTAACTAATATTGCTTCTTTTTGTGCATACTAGATAACACATGCTGCGAGGAAAACAATTCAGAGATATTGAGTTTCAGCATACATCCGTGGATCTTCTTCCGATCAGTCCTGTGGTCCCACAAGCCCGACGGCTCCAGCAGGCACGTGTTCCATTCGTCAGCACGAGTTCCATACTCGCAGCACAGCCTCAGTTTGAGCACGTGCAACCTGTTGATTGTCCAAACATGGATGATGTGGCATATCTAGAAAATTTTTGATTTACATTTTATATATATTTTTTTCTTACAATCTAATTATATTAAATCATTTGCCTTTAATGTTTTAATTAATAGATATTTTATTTTATTTTATAGATGGACTGGGGAGAGTGAGGAGGACACGAGGACCCACTTTAGCACGCCTATGTGAGGATGAGAGATCGTGGTCCATTGCAATGAACTAGGGCAGCCCATTAAGAGGGTTGCAAGCATTTTATCGACTTTTCTAAGATTGGTTGCGCGGAGGATCAGTTGTGTCTGCTCAACTATACGAAATGGGAATGAAATGCTTCATCGTATAAGGTTGAGCTTCTTAGAGTTATTGAGGTAAAGAATTGAATTTGCTTACTATCACAATTTCATTTTTTTGATTTAACAATTGTTATAACATTTTTTAATTACTTGGTGTAGCGTAAGTTTTTGCTCCCTAAAGAAGCCATAATTGGGTGTTGAAGTCCATCAACCACAAGTGGAAAGAATATAGGGCAAGTTAAAGGCGGACTGGAAGCATGATGGTATGATAAAAGAGGAGGTTGTCTGTGTTTGTCCTCCTGATGTAATCCTCATCAGTGGAGGAGCTTGTAAACTACTGATTTTTCGAGAAAACTTAGATGTATATATTTTTTCAATACCTTAGATTGTATTTACTAATATACAGATTACAAATTTATACATTAAATATATTATATTGTTTACTCTTTTTTTGAGAATGCATATTCCACATTGGTAGAGCTGCACGAGCCTCTCAGACTGTTCCTCATATTACAGGCTCGATGAGTTATGCTCGCAGAGAGCTGAATTCGTAAGTTTTTTGAAACTTTTTGAAACTATTTTAAACTGTTCTATCATATAGCATGTATATGATAACAGTTGCTTATATACTTTTTGTTGCAGATAGATGATAATGAAAGGAAGCCTGGTAGATGGAGTTTTATAAGATGACTCACACCTACTGAGATGGCAGTTTTGATCAGAAGTAGTCAAAAATATAGTTGTATGTATTCATCTTTGGAATCTTTCAACAATATTTTTATTAGTTCTATTATTGGCATACATTATATGATTTTTTTTCTTTTGAGAGATATAGGACAGGGCAACAACTCTTATTTTAGAGCGCATTGGGGAGTCATCATCATCCGACACGACCAGTCATATCGAAGCTCAGGTGCTTGCTGAATTATTGGGCCCAGAACGTTATGGTCGAGTGAGGGGTTATAGCTTTAGAGTTACTCCTACTTAATTGTCTGCAGTGGGCATGTATACAAGAAATGCTGGAGAAGGTAGTAGCAATGCAGAAGTTAGTAGACTTCGGATAAAATTAAAGATATGAAGGATCGCCATCAGGTAGAGTTAGCAGAGCTGAAGCAGAACCAACAAACTTTGTAGTCTCAACTTGAGCATATTTTATCTATGTTACAGCGATTTCTTCCTCCTCAGGTAAATAACTATATATATTTGATGACTTTACATAATTATCACTTATTTTGCATGAGTTAGTAATATTTATATTCCTAACTTCTAAGTTTTTCTTCTTTTTTTTTTGTAGATTCCTGATACTTCAACAGCTCGTAGAGATGATGATGGTGCTGAATCCAATCCCTGATACTGTTTAGACTGTTATTTAAGGAGTTTTATATGTATCTTTTTATATTTTTCAGAGTATATTGTAATTCTAAACTTATTATATAAATTTAATCATATATGACAATATGAATGTTTCGAATGATCTAAATGTTTGTATTGATGTAAATGTAATGCATGTTCATATTGCTATAATGTGATTTATGATATGCATTTGTTTTTCTAATATTTTTTTTTAAAAAAAATCCACTTCCGATGCTTTAAAGCGTCGTTAAAAATAACTTTGGCATGGGCTGACATGCTTTCGCCGATGCTTTCATGCATCAGTAAAAGCCTCAGCTGGAACTTTTTTGCCGACGCTCTAAAAGCGTCGGTAAAACCCTCAGCTGGAACTTTTTGCCGACGCTCTAAAGCGTCGGTAAAACCCTCAGTTGGAACCGTCCTGCGATGCTTATAAGCGTCGAAAAAAACCATGCACTATGCCGGCATGCCAAGTAGTAGTTTATGCCGATGCATTTTTCCATCGGCAAAACGACGTACGCGACGCTTTAATGAGCATCGGTAAATCCTTGGTTTTGCCGACGCTTTCTTTTAGCGTCGGCAAAACTTTTTCCACTTAGGTATCGCCGATGCTTTTGCGATGCTTTCTCTAGCGTTGGTTGGAATTTTACTGACACTAATAACATCAGTAAGACTATAGAAAATGCCGGTAAAAGTACTATTCCTGTAGTGCGACAGAGTAGCATCTTTTTTTCACTATTTTTTTGTCGTTTTTTTTACATACCCATAAACTCTTGGTTTTCCACAGTTACCTCACCCCAAGCTAGTGGTTTGAAACTGTCTTCTTAATTTTTTTTTAAATTTCAAATGATATAGTTCCATATATGGAGGGACCATACCAAACAGTAATGGAAGGCATCATTCTCTTATGATGAAGAAGCGCCCGTGAAATCTTGAGAGGATTCCTAAACAAAAGAAACTACAAACGAATCCAGTGTGCCAAACAATACTCTTTCTTGAGGGGTGTGGCCTCTATGCTCCGAAATAGGTTTAATCAAATATATGGATATCTTTCTTTATCTAGTATCAAAAAATAAATGATTCTGCATATATTCCAAAAAAAATTTTAAAAAAGCATCATTCACCTCAATATTATCATATCAAATCAATATCCATACAATGTAAAAATCCACAATTAATGAGAAAATATCATCATCCACTGAGCATAATAATATTATTCATAAGATATAAATATCCACAATCATATATATCAATTATAAAATGAAGATACTATAATCTCATATATCAACCATAGAAGAAGAGAGATGTCTACAATCATATAATAATTCATTTCTTTTCTCCTTTTCTATCTTGCGCTCCATTCCATGAGAGCATGAAATAACTAGACCGGGCGTGGAACAAATAATTGTTAGACCAGTCTAACCCACTATGGAAATTATCTGCTTCGAATTTGTAGCACAGCATATATTTATATATGTGAAATGTTTTTTGACTAAATACAGCCATACATGATGTATACGTTAAGTTAAGAATCTATTCAATTAAGGAAAAGATAGCTCAAAAAAGCAGACCAAAAAAGAAAGCATAAGTGATAGCATATGTGATTCCACATTCTATATGTGCTAAGAGGTCCTTAACATTTATTTACCAGGGCAGCTATGGATCGGATTATATCGCTAAGAACGCACCAAACCTTGACTTGTCACTATTCAGGATTTCTCCCAAAAACAAAACAAAAAAGACACTCCCTGCCCCACAAGTGTGGGATTCGCAAACATGACTGAACTAACCTGCTGTTTGCTTCACGCATCCCAAACCAAACCATCCTGACTTAACCCATCTTAATCCAACCAGGGCTCATTAGACCTACCTTTAACTGGTCAAAGTTAAATTTCAGAAAGTTAAAAGGAAGAGAATAGAAACCAATCATCTGAAACTAACACATGCTATGAAAATAGATGACATGGAATACCTTGATGGGATAAAATTAGGCTAATGAATGTAACTTTTAGATCCTTTTCCAGCTCCGATTGAACTTAGCAACTGATACCAAATTAACAAACCGGCGGTACAGACTGAAGCCAACAAGATTTAGATCATTTTTGCCGCTACATAGAGGATTGAACAGGATCTAAAAACAGATGCATCTTATGGGAAAAACCGGTACATGTCAAATTTTGGAAGCCATAACTTGCTGGTATTGATGTCCGAAGGTTGCCCTTCTTCGCTAACTTCCAAAAGCCCTAGTGTTGCTATTTTTTATTTTTTGCTATTTTTTTTTCTCAAGAGATCCAAATTGAGCAGATTGAAAAAAGTTATTTCTTTCCCAATTGGATCAAAGTTAGGATTGAGGATGGCACATTAAAAAAATTCCAAACCACAGATTGATTTGGGTTAAAGCTCTAATACATATTCTACTCACTCAAAATTAGTGCAGATAGACAAACCTCGAACATATTATTTTTAAACGATGAGATATAAGTAATCTAGGTGGTGATGGACAATGAACCTAGATCTTGGGTTTATCTTGACCTACACGGTAGGCCGCTAAGTTTGGAAAAGAATCAAAATTTTTCTGGGTCTCATTGGACCAAATACCAAAATCTATACCAATGCCGTGAATCCAAATTACCAACTAAATTTAGGCACTGATTTGAAGATTAATTTATAAAAATCTATTTAAGTAAAATGTTATCTAGATTTACTGGCAGTTGATATCTTGGAATTATTTTTTATTGGCCAAATACTGGTGTCAAGATTTTTTTTTCATGTATCCTTTTTGGATAGCCTGGACAATGATATAAACCCATACCTTACTTGAGATCTTAGCAAGATGAAAATCTTGCCCCTTATCCATACCCAACCCAAACAAATGTCAGGTTGAATCACTGTTAATTACCTCTTGGACTCTTTTTTTTCGCTACAATATTGTGCCCGAATCCTTGTCTGTGATTCCAAATACAAGCATATCATTATATATATAGGAAGAGTTAATTGACATTCCCTAAAGTTTGGATATATAGGGTATCATAGTGGTTAAAATGTAAAGGTCATTCATGTCCAGATTGGCATCGCGATTCGCGCACCCCTTTCGTTACCATAGAATAGAGAGGCGTTCGATCCTATACCCGTTATAAGATCCCGCGGGCATGCGTCATTGATTGTATCCTCTCTTCCCTAGTGATCCACGCTAACTCTCCCATGGCCTCGTCCTCCTCCACCTTCTCTCTCTTGCTTCCACCTCCCCACCTCCTCGCTCTCCTCCTCATTCTCTACGCCAACCCAGCCGTCAGCTGCTTCAACTCTATCTTTAGCTTTGGTGACTCCCTCGCCGACACCCGGAAACTTTCTCAGCTACGCCGGCGCCAATGCAAGCAACGTCGGCCGCCTTCCTTACGGCGAGACCTACTTCCACCGTCCCACTGGCCGGTTCTCCGATGGGCGAATCATCCTTGACTTCATTGGTGTGCAGTCCTCATCTCTTCTCCCCGTTGCTATTAATGGAATAACGCTCTAGAGAACCAATTAATGTTATCAGGAAAATTGAAATTCCAAAGTTGTTCGGAATCTGGAAAGTTGAGAAATGAATATATGTATATATATATATATATATATATATATATATATATATATATATATATATATATATATATATATATATATATATATAAAATAAAATAAATTTTAAGATTAATTTTGTACTAAACAAGTAAAATAATATAACTTTTCTTTTCCTTTTTTTCCAAATTAAAGGAAGAAAACTTTAAATGTTCTTATGATGAGTTTATCGGGTGATTCTGGGTGACGGTGGTGGGTGCAGCACAACGCCTGGGACTGCCTCTCCTGCCGCCGTATCAAGCGGGGCCCGGAGAGCACGGTTTCGGGCAAGGGGCAAACTTCGCCGTGGGAGGAGCGACGGCGCTGGCCAATGACTTCTTCAGTGCCAAGGGGCTCAACGTTACGTGGACCAAGTATTCGTTAGGCATTCAGATCGAGCAGTTCAAGCAACTGCTGCCTTCGCTTTGTTCCTCGGATTCAGGTAAAGCCTTTCTAGTTTTATTGGATCAAATTCATAAACAGGATGAAATCAACTTGTTTTATACGTGCATGCAGGCATGTATCTATTCTTTAAGTATCTGATTTGTATCCACATTTGTTTAAAACAAATGTGGATATAAATTTTATTTTTGTGTCTAACTAATATTCATATATGTATTTGTATTTTTTTAAAAAAAAATAAATATGGATATGAATGTATTAGTATCCAATCTGTATTCAATCTAATTTCATCCCTAGGTAGTGTGATCCTTGCCCCTTTGGATAATAGGCAGTAGTGTCCTTCCTCAGTTGGAACTTTCAAAAGCTAGGCCTAGTCTGGTTAGGGTCTGGGCTTCAACCCAAACAGAGATAGTGGTACAAGGTAGCAGGTGGTGCTAGGGCCTTTTGAAATGTCAAATAATGATGAACGCATGACTGAAGGACTCTCTAGCAAGGTTACAAAGGAGCTAAGTTGAGATAGAGTCTCGAAAGAAGTGAAACAGTTTCAGACTTCCTATTTGGGATTTAAACTAGGAGATTTTAATAACTGACTAATGGATGAAAACCACCAACACGATCCATTACTTTCATGGAAGAAATTGTACTCTACACTATGTGCACCACACGATGGTGCACCACGCCGATCTCCTAGTCTTGTTCTTGTAAATCTCAATTATCATGTGCTTGTGACTTTCTATAGTCTATAGGAGCGAGACGAGATAATTGGCGTAGTGCACAACCGCATGATACAAGTGGTGTAGGGTATTTCTCCTTTCATGCTCTCTAGCAAACTCTCTCTCTCTCTCTCTCTCTCTGAATTGGAGGAAGTAAGATACTTCCTCCAAATTTTATTCAGAAAAGAGTATTATGTATAAGAAAGTAAAAGAGAGATAAACATCAAAATAAGGCAGGGGATCAGAGACTGAAGAACAACAAACATCAATACAAACATCAAAGCGGCCTCATGGGCAGAAGTGAAGATAAATCTGCCCACAACTTTCGGTGCAAGTCAATCATCTTCTAGGAGTATAAAAGTTGGTTGCTAGCAAATTCAGTCCTTGTTCTTGCCCTTTTTTTTTCTCTAGTTCCACGTACTCGCCTTCATGGACAAAAAGTTGGATAAATCTGACAAGGACCATTGCAAGTCTTAACTCTTTTTTGTTCACGTTTGCAGGGTGCCATGATTTTTTGAACAACACGCTTTTCCTTATGGGAGAGATAGGAGGCAACGACTATAATCATCCGTTCATCCAAGGAAGAACCGTGGAAGAGATTACTACCTATGTTCCCAGCGTCATCTCTGCCATTAGCTCGTCAATCAAAGTGAGGCCATTTCACTCACTCCATTCGCTGCCGAAAGCCCATTTCATTCTCAATATTGCATTATTCTATTTGCAGAGTGTGGGAGCTTCTTAAACCCTTTTTTACAATGCTCTCTATTTAATTGCTAGGTCTTGATCGATCTTGGGGCGAAGACATTGGTAGTACCGGGTAACTTCCCGATTGGATGTGTTCCATTGTATCTGGCTCTTTTCCAAAACTCAAGTAAAGGAAACTATGATCCACAAACAGGCTGTATCAACTGGCTGAATAAGTTTTCCGAATACCACAATCGCCTACTTATGGATGAGCTAAATAAACTTCGGCAACTTCACCCCGACGCCACTATTATCTACGCCAATTACTATGAAGCATTATTGAGCATCGTCCGTTCTCCTGGCCAATATGGTGAGCCTTTCTTTTAATGCCTACCAAAACTTTTTGAACATGATTTTCTTTTAGTTGCTCGTAACCACACAATTTCGACATCATTTCAAACATAAAAAAAATTCTATTTTTAAAAATTAAAATACAAATATATTCGAATTATGATGATGGAGATGATGATAATGATGGTAGATACGGTAAAAGTGGCGGCGGCGGCGTAGGCGGTAGTAAGCAGTGGCTACAATAGATTCTTGTTTACCTGAGGTGCCAATTAGGTTAGTAGGTAATTTAGACATCATTTCAAACATAAAAATATTCCATTTTATAAAAAAAATTAAAATATAAATATTTTTGAATGATGATGGTGGAGATAATGATAATAGTGGTAGATATGGTAAATGTGGTGGCTACATGGAATCTTGTTTACTAGAGGTGCCAATTAGGTTATTGGGTAATAGAAATACAACTCAAGTTCAAAACTATCTGATCCAAAACTAATCAAGTTGGAAGATGATTGCCCCAACTCAATTCCATGCTGTTTCCATTATCTTTAACTTGAAGTCTTTTTCCTTTTATTATATGCTTTTCCTCGAGCTTAGTACGTTGAAAGCCTTTATGTTTTGCATGACCATGTTCCCCTTACAATAATAGCATCACTTACGTGTGCTGCAAACTTGTTGATTGCTACTTTAATGGAGTCGACAAATCTGCAGGAATTGAGGTAACTGAGGCCGCATGCTGTGGTCCTAGTGGACCCGTTAATGTCACATCCCCTGTTCTTTGTGGAGATCCAGCGGCTACGGTCTGCAGCGACCCTTCAAAGTATATTTCGTGGGATGGGGTGCACCTAACGGAGGCGGCTTATGGAAACATTGCTCGTGGCTTATTAGAAGGACCATATGCAACTCCTCCCATAGCTCGAGCGTGCTTGGGATGATAGAAAAGGGAAAATGATCTAAATAATTCAAAGCAAACATGGAGAAGGCAATGGCTTATGAATGATATGTTTTGCTCGCTCGCAATGACAGAAATCTTATACCGAGAGATGTTTATAGCTGCAATGCATTATACTACTAGACAGCCTGCTAAATCTCTTAATGCGAGATTTCAGAATTTAGACGATGGAAAGAAAAGCCAGCAAGTTAATTGGGTGCGATGTCTAGCCGTCACCCAATCTTCTACATGCCTTGATCTGAAATTCTAGCGCAGGAAAGTACATAAAAAGATAAATGCTATTTGCAGAGGCTTTTTTTTGAATTTTTAAGAATGGGGAGGACCGCGAGGGATATCCAACCTTATTCTTCCCTATTTAGATTGCAACCAATGTTGTCGGAATCGGATCAGACTGACCAGTTGAACCGAGAACCGATTAGCTAACCGGTTGGGTATTACCAATTAAACTAGTTTAGTAAAAAACAGGTCAAAATCAGGTGAATTGTCTGAACCGGTTGAACTGAATGACCTGTTTGAATTGGACAAATCATAAATATTTGGTATCTGGGATGAAATTTAGGCTTAAATACTTCAATCTAAAAGCTTGAATTACTAATTTACTGCCCTAAATCTAAAGGCCTAAAGGCCCAAAGCCCTACGCTAATAAACAAATAGAACTTGAAAACAGCAACAAAGAAAACGCTTATCACTAGTGGGGACGATGGTTATTTTTTTTATTTTTTTCATTTTTTTGTCTTTTATAAAATTTAAATAATAAAATTTTAAATTATGATATCAAGTTGATGTCAATATTCTGTGAACTGGTTGAACTGATTTTACTTGGAACCAGCCAATAAAATTGTTCAACTTCTCGTCCGATTTTTAAAACATTGATTGAAACTTAGGTCTTCAGATAGATCAAGCTTTAATGTTGATGAAAGAAAAGTGCTGAGAAACACAAGCTCGAGAGGAAGGGATGACAATCCTAGGCATCAAACCTTTTGCCCCATAACAATGGTTGATGCTATCCAAACAAATGTTCGTTGATCTGATTTGCAACATCCTAATAAAGCAAGTACGATGTCTTCAGAGACATACAGGAGTTTCCTAGAGCAATGCTATGCTAACTCCATGAAAAGCACTTAGAAAACCCATTTAGGTGCCTAGGTTTCTTTTCTTTTTTTTTTTTTTTGCTTAAAGGTGCCTAGGTTTCTTGCATGGATCACTTTGTTTCACTAAATGGCACGCTTCACAGTACCACTTCAAAGGGAGTAACGAGAATACGCCACACTAGTCAAGAGACTGCTTGAATGATAAATGAGTTACTGGAGCATTTTTGTATATCTAGTAGGTTGTAGATAGGAGTGTAGTGGTGGTTTGCAATTATTTTGGAAAACCCAGATTTGCTCATCATTTCAAGCTTAATTTCGACCTAGCTTAATTTCCCGATTTAATGCCTCCTATCTACCAACCTTTTTACGTTAGCACAATCAAAAATTATCACTGAATCGACTGCATCGATTGTTTTAAAGACTTCCATGTACTGCAAAAGTCGAGTTCAGTTCGAATTAAACTGAGTCCAAAAAATGGATTTTTTGCGTCCCTATAATCTATGCCATTTGTTGCAGTGCTGCCGCAAGCTTGATCTTCTTCCCATGCCAATTTGGTGACCTTGCATCGATCTTAGCGGTCAAACCGGCATCGTTAGATCCCACAACCACTGGGGCTTGTCATGTTTTGTTCGTGTTCGGTCCTCACAGTTGCATGATCTGTGAATTGTTCACAAGGGTCCAGGGCTGCGTCTTGGGCCCGTTAGGCTACCGTAGAAGTGGTCCAGTGCTCAACCCACGTCCATGTCGTCAAAACGAATCCTCATCCAACGAGTCCTAAACTGACGTGATCTTATGACAGCCCAAACCGTGCCCATATTGATCATGCCCAAATTTGGCCCATGATACTATAAGTTGATCCTGGGCATAGTGCAGTTTCATCTTTCATGTTCTACGTACACACTCAACCCAGCCCGATTAACTAGACCTTTTTTTTTTTTGGATAAAAACGGCAATTTATATAGCTCTAACGTGAGTATATCCTGCCAAATCAATAGAAAGTAAAAAGTACAAGGGATAGGGAATGTCTCCTGTAGATGTCAAGAGGAACTTCCTGAAATGCCAGGCGACGAAGGAGGTGACCCAGTCTGCTGCCTGGTTCGCCTTCCAAAAAACATATGCTGCCTGAAGACCGCCCATCTCCTGAACCAGTCTATGGGACTCTCTAATGAGAGAATGGTCATCACAATACCTATTCACACACTACAGGAAAATAGGCCTTTTCCGACTCTTTTTTTCTGACTTTGACAACGCTTCAATTAAGCATCGGTAATTCTCAGAAATAGATGACGCTTAAAAGCGTCGTTGTAATCCTACAGAAAAAACCGACGCTTTTTAAAAAGGGTTGGTAATAGACGATGCTTATTAGGGTCGTCGTACTGGGAGTGCTTACGATGACGCTTATAAGCGTCGTCCTAAGTCCAATTCCCAACAAAACCAGTGGCCGACCCCTCCTCTTCATTCTGCATCCCGATCAAGCCCTAGTTCCTCTCCTCCTCCCTCCTCTCTGACGACCAGCGACCGACCCGTATGCTCTCCGGCCGGCTTCGAGCAACGTCCGACGCCAAGCTCCTCTCTTTCTCCCTCCTCTCCAGCGCTGAGCTACCACGCATCCACAACCTCTTCTCCTCCTCCCTCCTCTGCGACGCCGACCGGCAGATCCCATCCTCCTCCGCTCGAGAAAGAGGTATCATTTGATAACCCCACCGAATAGAAAATTTCTTGATAATTTATTGGTGGATGTGTGTAATCCGAATACTTTTGTGTTGTAGTTATACATTCTTTGTACTTTACATTGATAAAAAAATATTTTATTGCCTGGTAGAAGCAAGTAAATTAGATTTTTCGGTCGTGGTTGGGAGCATTGAGCAATATTTTGATAATCAAATTACATGATGGAAGCTGTGACAGTAACATCCTTAGTGTTCTTCCCAATTTTCTTGTTCTTATTCGCCTGCTTTATTCTTTTATGTCCGGTAGTATGTCGTCTGTTGGAAAAGGGTATAAATGCAGAATTGCAAATGTGTGATGCTTTAAGAAAAATGCTACACTTGTTTGATGATCGTATTTTTTGCTTTCTTTGCATGTTAGCTTACCAGGTTTTTAATTACTTGGTTTGAAGTTCGAATGCTAACTATATAGGAGTATCTCTGTTGAACCTGTTTTGCAAGACTTTGGTATATGTGTTTCTGATATATAATTCCTAAATCAGTTGCTGAATATTTTGAATGACAAATTGTGATTCTATTACCATGCTAACATGCCCAGTGGCATTGTATATGCGCTTTTCTTTTTTGCTATGTTTTATCTAAATAGCAGATGTTGCTAATTTTTATGGAGTCCTCAGTTAGCGGTTCAGAGGATTATGTGGCCAGAGATCGAATGGGATCTGAGGACAGATAGAAAAGCCATATTATCTAAATGCATATTTTAGGGGGGATGCCACAGTAAACATCTGAAATTGTGATTTACAAGCATTTTAGTGACAAAAATGCTCCATGCTGCCATTTATATGCATAACTTCAAAACAAGATTAATGGCATTTACTTGAGAAAGTTCAGTGAGAGGGGAAGTTAATAAAAGTTTTCGAAACTAATAAGGCAACAGAAAAAAAATGCCTGAAGTGGATTTACATCATGATTAGAAGCAAGAAAAGAGCATTGACTTGGTTCAACTATTCATAAATGTTTGAAATGAATCTTGTGGTCTTACAATGTTTAAAACACAAGAAACAACCTGGTGAAACAGACATATCTTATTGCACAAAGAAGCTGAGTGTTTATTATTCTGTCAACACTTCATCCGCGACACGACACAAACGTAAAAAACAAGGATTTTAGAAGCAAGGATATATGTCCTATTTTGCACAAAGAAGTTCATCATTATTAGACGGAAAGTTACACCAAGGATTTCAGAAGCACAGAAATTACTTCTATACATTGAATTAATCAGCAATTCATTTAGATTTTATTTATTATTTAACTAATTTTGCTTCTTTTTATGCATACTAGGTAACAACATGCCATGAGAAAAATGATTTAGAGATATTGAGTTTCAGCATACATCCGTAGTATCTTCTTCCGATCAGTCTCTATAGTCCCAGCAGCCAAACGAGCCCCAGCAGCACGAGTCTCAGTCTGAGCACATGCCACCTGCTGATTGTCCAAACATGGATGACGTGCACATCCAGGGTAATTTGATTTACATTTTATATATTAATTTTTCTTACAATCCATGGATATTTTATTTTATTTTTATAGATGGACTGGGGAGAGTGAGGAGGACACGAGGACCCACTCGAGCACGGGACGTGTGGAGCCTATATGAGGATGAGAAGATTGTCGTCCAATGCAATGAACTGGGGCTGTGGAGTGATTGATCATAACCCTATTTGATTTTGATGAGATCAAAGCATTTGAGTATATCTTTTGTTTACTAATGAATTCAATTGAGTGTTTCAGTGAAAATCTTGTCTAAGTGGTTCTAGACTTGGTTCATAATATTTTGGATAAGTTAAGAAGTCAGTTTGAACCGAAGTCTGAGACTCGAGTCGACTCCAGAGTATTACGAGTCGACTCCAAGCGTATCAGGATCACTGGCACGGGCTCGAGTCGACTCCTGACCATTACGAGTCGACTCCAACTGAGAACAGACAGACAAACAGAAAGCATCAACTCAAAACCTGTCAACGAGTCGACTCCTGAAGTGCGCGAGTCGACTCCGATGTTTACCGAGTCGACTCCGGAGTAGTATGAGTCGACTCCAAGGAGTTACAGACAGAAAAGTCAGAGAGCGTTATTTCGACCCTGAGATTCGAGTCGACTCCTGTGGAACGCGAGTCGACTCCAATGGTTGGCAGGTCGACTCCAAAGAAAGCGAGAGTCGACTCTCAGTGGTACACAAAGAAAAAGTCAGAGAGGAGTTTTCGAAGTCTGAGATTCGAGTCGACTTCCGCAATACACGAGTCGACTCCGAGACAGCGCGACACCAAAAAGGCAGAAGGCCATATTTCGGAAACTGAGAGGCGAGTCGACTCCCAGACAGCTCGAGTCGACTCCAAGGCAGCGCTCCACCAAAAAGACAGAAGGCCAAGTTTCGGAAACTGAGAGCCGAGTCGACTCCAGAGAAGTTCGAGTCGACTCCAAGACTGGACGAGCCAAAAGACAGAAGATCGGGAGTTCGGGCTCTGAGCGCCGAGTCGACTCCCAGGATTATCGAGTCGACTCGAGTGGACCAAGTTGAAAATTGGCTCCATGGACTTCAAAGGATGAGCCGACTCCGAAAATGCCAAGTCAGCTCCAGAAGTTGGCGAGTCGACTTCGGGTCGAGTCGAGTCGACTTCCAGTCGAAGAGGCGACTTTAATTCAAATCCCGAACAGTTGCCGAGTCGACTCCAGAAAAGCATGAGTCGACTCCCGCTACAGCCGAGTCGACTCCTGATCGCGCGAGTCGACTCCGACCCCCCAACGGACATATTGTCAGGTTGTGCAGAGTGTGCAGAACGGGCAGAAAAAGGTCTCTAATGGCTACTTTCCGTGGGGGATGGCTTAAATAGCCACAGAGGACTGTAGCAAGGCAGAGAAGCACCATTCCATTCAAAGAGATCAAGCTTTCATTCTCTGCAAGTTGGTTTTCAACGAAAAGAGGGAAGAGCGGCATTAACTCCATCCAACTTCCTCTTTCCAGCATTTAAAGAAGACTCCTCCTGCATTCAAGTCGACCAGACATTCAAGAGGAGACCCGAAGTTCAAGAAGCCCTACTCAACTCCAACTCAAACGTGTTTGAGGGCTTCTAACCTCTCTTCAGTTTATATTGTTATTTATCTGCTTTAGAGAAGCTTTGTTTTTCTGTTTGTCCTTTTTCTTTACATCTTATCTTTGCTTGGTTCAATCGAGGGATTGAATCAAGGGTGTAGAGGTTAGTTGGTGAGCCTAGGTTAAAACCAACGTGTAAGGGTTCGATTGTGATCCCGGAAAAACAATCGGGGTGGTTCTAGTCGGTGAGCCTGGGAAAACCGACCGAGTTCGTTGTGAGCTCGTAAAACAACAAGTTAGGTTGTGAGCTTGTAAAACAACCGGCTGTAATCCAAGGGGTTATAGTGAATTTCCAAGTAAGACTTGGGGAGTGGACGTAGGAGCAAGGGTTAGCTCCGAACCACTATAAAACTTTGTGTTTGTGATTGGTTGTCTCTTTCTATTTCTCTCATTTCATTCACAGCACATAGTAACGAATTAATCATCACGCTAAAGCATTAATTAGTCATCCACAAACGTTTTAAATAGCTAAATTATTTTAAAACCCAATTCACCCCCCCTCTTAGGTTGTCTATCTGGGCAACAGGGGCAGCCTATCAAGAGGACTGCAAGCATTTTATCGACTTTTCTAGGATCGGTTGCGCGGAAGGGTCAGTTGTATCCGCTCAACTATACGAAATGGAATGAAATGCTTCCTTCATATAAGGTTGAGCTTTTTAAAGTTATTAAGGTAAAGAATTCAATTTCCTTACTATCAAAATTTTATTTTTTGATTTATCATTGTTATAACATTCTTGACTTTGGTGTAGAAAAAGTTTGTCCTTCCTGCAAATAGCCATGATTGGGTGCTGAAGTCCATCAACCGCAAATGGAAAGAATATAAGACGAAGCTAAAGATGGACTGGAAGCACATGGGCATGACTGAAGAGGAGGTGGCCCATGTTTGTCCTCCTGATGTAATTCCTCATCAATGGAGGGAGCTTGTCCACTACTGGTTTTCAGAGAAAGCTCAGGTTGTGTATATTTTTTTAATACCTTAGATTGTATTTACTAATAATATAGATTACAAATTTATACATTAAATATATTATATTGTTTATTCTTTTTTTGGGAAGACATATTTCAATATTGGTAGAGCTGTACGAGCCTCTCAGATTATTCCTCATACTTCAGGCTCGATGAGTTATGCTAGGCATAGAGCTGAATTCGTAAGTTTTTTTGAAACTCTTTGAAACTATTTTAAACTATTCTATCATACAGCATATATCATGGTAACTAGCTTGTTAATATACTTTTTGTTGTAGATGGATGATAATGAGAGGGAGCCTAGTAAGGTGGAGTTTTATAAGATGACTCACACCCACCGAAATGACAGTTTTGTTCGGAAGAAGGCAAGAGATATAGTTGTATGTATTCATCTTTGAATCTTTCAACGATATTATTATTAGTTCTATTATTGCCATACATTAATATGACTTTTTCTTTTGAGAGATATAGGATAGGGCAACAACTCTTATTTCAGACAATGTCGGGGAGTCATCATCATCCAACACGACCAGTCACGTCGAAGCTCAGGTACTCGCTGAATTATTGGGCCCAGAGTGTTATGGTCGAGTGAGGGGTTATGGCATTGGAGTTACCCCCACTCAATTGTCTACAGCGGGCATATATACAAAAAATGCTGGAGAAGATAGTAGCAATACAGAAGTTAGTAGACTTCGGGCAATAATTGAAGATATGAAGGATCGCCATCAGGCAGAGTTGGCGGAGCTGAAGCAGAACCAACAAACTTTGCAGTTTCAGCTTGAGCATATTTCATCTATGTTACAGCGATTTCTCCCTCCTCAGGTAAATAACTATATATATTTTATTACTTTACATAATTATCACTTATTTTCATGAGTTAATGATTTTCATATTCCTAACTTCTAAAGTTTCTCTTTTTTTTTGTAGATTTCTGATACTTCAACAGCTCGTAGAGATGATGATGGTGCGGAATCCGGTCCCTGATATTTTTGAGACTGTTATCTAAGGAGTTTTATATGTATCTTTCTTATATTTTTCAAAATACATTGTAATTCTAAACTTATTATGTAAATTTCATCATATATGACAATATGAATGTTTTGAATGATTTGAATGTTTGTTTTGATGTAAATGTAATGCAGGTTCATATTGCTATAATATGTTTCTTAATATACATTTGTTTTTCTAATTTTTTTATTAAAAAAATCCACTTTCGATGCTTTAAAGCGTCATTAAAAACTCCTCTGGCATGGTATGGCACGCTTTCGCCGACGCTTGGAAAGCATCGGTAAAAATGTTTAGTCGATGCCACAAAGCGTCGGTAAAATCCCTTATTCCGACGCCTATAAGCATCAGAATAAATCCTACCACTATTCGCCATGCCCAAGTTCTAGTTTATGTCGACGCGTTATTGCATTGGAAAAACGACATACGCCGACGCTTTAGTAAGCATCGATAAATCTAGAGTTTTTCCGACGTTTTCTCTTAGTGTCGGCAAAAACTTTTCCCACTCAGGTATCGCCGACGCTTTTGCGACGCTTTCTTTAGCGTCGGCTAAATTTTAACCGACGCTAATAAGCGTCGATAAAGGCTATAAAAAATACCGGAAAAAACTATTTTTTTTGTAGTGACACCTCGAATCCAATCAATCACCATAGAAGAATCTTCCTCGAGATGCACCCGCTCGGCACCGAGAAACCTCCTCGCATATGATAGCCCCTCCCATGCAGCCCGAAGCTCTGCCCCTACAACAGTAAGACCAGGCGTACGCCGACTCCAGGCTGCTACCAGCCTGCTAAGAGAATCTCTGATCATAAATCCAACACCCCTATATATGCCGTCCACCGACATACTTGATGTGTTCGCAAAAATGCTTTCGCGAAACTAATCTCCCAAGTATAGAAGAATCGTACAAGTAGTAAATTCTCGAAAGTCCGAGGTCGATTCCTCAGAGAGCGGTCTATAAATTATCAGTATAATTTAAGATGGTTTTTAGAAGTTTAGAAAACTAATTAATAAATTAAGTTCAATAATATGGAGATGGCTAGGGATCCGGAATTTTCCTTGACAATATTACTTTCAACAAATAAACTCGACGATTCTCGATTAAGGATCAAATAAATAAAATAGTTCTGATCATGGAATATATCGATTGAATACATGAACTCAACTTCTAAACATTCATCGTGTCGGTTATGTCTATGACAAATCAAATATCGGAGCAATTCGTGCATCAATAAATATAAACCATAACAAATCTATCTAATAAATAAATATGAGAGAATCAGAACATATAAGAAGATGTAAATCAATTAAAACCAGAGTTTAGAGTTTACTTTATGAGAGCAAAAAGTCAAGGGTTCTTCCATCTCCCTTGACCAATGGAGTTAGCTAGCCATTGACATGAATATACTAGCCATTGACATGAATATCTCCCCTGTTCACTTTTTTTTTTCTTTTTGGAAGCAGAGCCTCCCCTATTTTTGTGTGGGAACAAGAACAATGTGAGAGCCGACCCCTCCCCGCTCTCCTCCCGGCTCGCTGACTCCCTCCTTTTTTTATACAATGAAAACCTCTCCCAAAAACAAGATTTTCTCACAAATCAAAACCAAAATTTCCAAACTAAGGATGCTGGAATTTTGCTGGGAGGAGGAGGTCGTCCGGGATGCGCATCCCGGTTGGCCGCAGGATGCCCGGACGCGGGTTCCGTGATTCTCGGACGCGGGTGCTGCTGTGAACGCGGAAGAGTGCTGAGAATATGGCCCGATTGAGAGGGATCAAGATCCTTTCTATGCACTAATCCTCTGAAAGGAAGAACGGGATGCGTGGGATGCTGGAAAACTGCTGTGAACACAGAAGATTGCTTGTGGACGGCTGAAATCCGGGAAGTGAATCACGGACGCGGGCGGATGAGGTGGGCGGACGCATGGGATACGGGGTCGCACACTGAAGAACGGAGATGGAGGAAGCTGGGAGATTGTTGCGAGAGGATTGTGGACGGCTGGGGAAGGCTGAAGATGGTAACGGAAGGATGGAAGCGGGACCTACGGGAGGAGCGGACGTTGATCACGGGAGAGGTGGACGCACTGATGGATGGAAGCGGGATGCGGAATGGTTCACGGGATGATCGCTGATGTGGCCACTTTCTTCCTTTTGGATCTTCTCGGCTTGATAAATCTAAGCCCTCGGATGTCCCATTGCGCGTTGCCTTAGGATGGCTGCCATATATCCCTCGAGTGCAAGAATGCTTGATGAATGGTGGGTTCGATCAGACCATGACGAGGTTGGGCGTATGTGGTCTAAGTTATGCATTTGTCTAGGCCCAATTTATACTAAATGCGCATTGTAACTTTGATTTACGATCACCTGCACCCAACAAAAATATAATATTAAATTAGTGATAATATCATTATCTGTTGGCAATAATACTAATTTAAGTAGTATGTAGATCGTACTTTTGTATTCTCATCAATATTATCGTCCAAGTTTACTTTGAGATGACCAAGGGGTGGGGGCATCCAAGACACAAGGGCGAACTTGGGCGCTATGACAGCGGAGAGAGTGCCCCAGATGTCCCTGACCATCTCAGTAGAAAACAACATAGTAGCTGCGGTAACATCCTCCGCCTGCAATGTAGCTCTATCCACTACCATCCTCGGAGATGACTTCCTACCCTCAAATAGGCCAGCATTTCTATCCAACTAAATATGATAAGCTAAGTATGCTCTAAAAATCCCCTCCTCTCAGAATCTGGAACTCCGCATAAAAACTCTCAACAGATGGATCAGGTCCTTACCGACTCCACCGACTGGGGCAAGGGTGCTGGTGATCTACTCCATATCTCCCTCACCCTAGGGCACTGCAAAAGGACATGATCGATGGTCTCCTCAATCTCCACACATACCTCACAACACTGGGTAACCCGCACTCCTCGCCGAGCTAGCAAACTTCTGGTCGATGCCACCTTCCAGATGAAAAGCGCCACACGCGGGTGAACTCGCATCCTCCAAATCCATCCTTTCTCAATCTACCGAGCTGGCTCCCTACTGATCAGAGTGAGAAGATCCCTAGCTCGTACCTGTGTCCGGCCTGATGGCATCCACACTAGCCTGTCGGACTCCTTCCGGTCTGGTGTTAGTAGAGCCAGGACCAATTCTGCCAACTACTCTCCAAAAACCTCCCGAATCAGCCCATCCCTCCATTGACCCCCAGCAGGGTCCAGCAAATCACAAACTCTGTATCCAGCCAACCTCGCCGAGTTCACCATGGTCGGCAGACGGTTGATCGGCTGCTCAATCACCCAACTATCCTCCAGAACATCGAACGATCGACCGTCCCCAATGGCCTATCTAATCTCTGGAAGCACTAACATGGCTCTGACACACATCTCCCTCCAGACCGATGAGTGGTGACGGCCAGCCCGTGTCCCCGGCAACAAAGCACCATACTTGGCCCTCATTAGTGAGGACCACATACTGTCAGGCTCTAGTATGAATCTAGCTACATGACGCGCCGCTAGAGCCTCCTGTCTCACCACCAAAGACTGCACCCCCAAACCTTCGTACCTGGTCGGCTAACACATAATCTTCTATGCTAATAAGTAGATACCGCCTCTACCACTACTCCTCTCCCAGATAAAGTTCCTACAAAGCTGCTCAATGATCCTCAGAAATGCCACTGTAATGAGAGAGTTGGAGAGAAAATAAGTAGGGATCGACGTAAGAACTAACCAAATCAGGGTGATCCTCTTCATCATCGATAGTGTGTGCATCTGCCATCCCTCCAGTCTATGCATGATACTAAGTTCCAGATAGGAGCAGTCCCTACTGCGCAGCCGCTGACCAGAGATCGGGATCCCCAGGTATCTCAATGTGCCTTCCTGCTCGCTCACCCCCAAAATCTCTAAAATAGAATTCTTCGCTGCCAACCTAGTCTTCAAGTTGAAACATAATGCTGATTTAGACAAATTGACACACTGACCCGACATTGCACAGTAGTCTCGGAGGATCCTGCAAATAACCCGCGCGGCCTGCCGAGTCGATCGGGCTAGCAATAAACAATCATCAGCAAAAAACATGTGGAAAATCGGCAGCCCCCTCCACTAGCCTATAAACCTCTAAATCTTGCATAGACACAGCATGTCTAAGAGCTCTAGAAAGCACGTTCGCATAGATAATGAAGAGCAAAGAGGAGAGGGGACATCCCTGGTGCAGCCCTCTAGTAGACTCAAAGAATCGGGATAAAGTACCATTCACCAAAATGGCAAAAAAGGAACCCCGAACACAACCCATAATCCAACTGATCCATATCCCAAGAAAGCCAAACCCCTGCAAGGATTGCTGCACAAAATTTTATCTCATCTTGTCGTAGGCCTTCTCCATATCAAGCTTTATCTCCATCAAGCTCCTCTTCATCAGGGCCCTATGAAGGTCAAACATAAACTTCTGGGCAATAAGTACATTATCTGTATCTTCGTCCTAGCCTTATACAACGTTGTGCACAGGCTAATCGGATGGAAATGGCCCAGCTCAGTAGCATCCTGCTGCTTTGGTATCAGTGTGATGAAGGTTCTCTGCCAGTCAGTAGACATCATAGCTATACTGAAAAATTGTTGTATGACCGTCGTCACATCCTATCTCATAATCGTCCAATACCTCCAGAAGAACACCGGAGGAAAGCTGTCTGGTGATAGACAACTTTAAAGACCACGCAATAGCACGTATCTTGTAGAATAGTGATTACGGGTACCGATCCACAGGATTGGGGTACAATTATTTTCTTAAAAATATGTAAAAAAGAGCTTGTGAAAAAGATTAAACTACGATAATCTAATAAGAAGTGCAATTGAAGATGATATGAATAGAAGGACCTAGGGTAAGGAATTCACCACTGATATAGCAATAATGATTAATTGTATTTTACTTCGTTTTTGGATTAATAAGCATTCAAATAGAAATTCACAAAAGTAATTTAGAAATAATCCATCTTCAGTTGGCATGAGATGTCTATGCTAATCTAACATGGCAACACACGCATCTTTCTTAAGCATAGACTATCTTATATTTACTTAATGATCATGAAGAACAGTTGTATAAACATCATACTTGAAATCACAGAATTTAAATATGAGATAAAAAATATTCATTAAGACCAAAGAAGTTCATACAACTCCAAGAATAGAAATTAAAAATACAAAACCGTTGTTGTCTTTGTTAGGGCTTCATCCTGCTCTAGTGAAGAGATCAGCCCTCCATATAGATGTGGACAACAGCAACGTAGAGGGATTCTTCCATCAAGACTGGCTTCTCCTCCTTTCTTTCTCCTCTCTCTAACGTCCCCTTCTTGCTTCTGCGCCCCTCAATTTATAAGGAGGGGGTTGGCCCAGTGTGGAAAGAAATTAATTGATTTCTCAAGAGAAAAATCAGTACAGCATCTTTTGGAGATCATGGCTTGATTTGAACAAAAATTAGAAGAGTCCACGCCTAATTTGGTTGCTAGGGCTTTGAGGAAAGCTGCGGGGGGTGGCTCCCTCGTCCTCCACAAAAAGAGAATAATTAATACAATGTATCCACGAAGCAAAGTTTAATTTGGTATAGAATCACCCCAGAATCCACCCTTGAATTCATGTCTCTGATTGTGATCTACTTTTGACCTAGTAAACATCCAAATTTTGAAATCCTCATGGATTTACTTTTGTTCATTTTTAAGTTAACTTTCCAATGGATCTAATTTCTGCTTAATCAGAGATGTATGTCAAAAGTTACAGGAAGAATACTAATACTTGTATAGGCTGATAATTTCCAAATCTGGCTGTTACATTTTTAGAGATGGGATCTCACCTCCACCCTTTCTTAATTTGATCATGCATGCCTCCAAGAGCCCATGATGACAAGGGAGTATTAGACTTGGTCCTCCTTTCACCTTGTACTTGGTCATAGCCTAAGATGGAATGGGTTCGACTCGACCTCAATACATTAGACTCGATCAATATGACAAAAAAATCAATCAAACTCGAATCACTTTTGATAATTTATTGAAATTCAATGGTAAAGGAGAATACATCTTTTCATGGATAAATTTATAAAATATGTGTTGAGTTAGGCCTCGTGCGATGCAACGATCGCATCAGAATCTCGCACGGAATGTCGTTCATTGTATGAACATGCCACGAATTGTATAGTTTAAAAAATTTTCTGGATCCAAATCCAGAAGACCTTTGAACTCATTAGAGAAGGGAGATTAAGATCTGAAGAAAGTTGATTAAATATCATATAAACTGAAATAAAAATCAGAAACAAAGATTTGAAGATCCCATCTTCAAACTTTGTGCGGATGGAAAGACACTACAGCCTGATGATCTTTGTAGGTTCCTGTTTGAGCCGCATACCTGTCCGGCCTCTGTAGGTATCCACATGAGGACTTGACTATCTGAGATCAGATCTCACCGGAGTGTTAGCTCCTTCCAGAGACCTCTCATGACTATCAAAGATAATAGAAGAAGATCGGCAACATACTTTCTTGAAGAAGAACTCTTTCTTCTTCAACCTTGCTCGCAATGGAGGAAGAGAAAGGTTGAAGCTTTCACCGTGGATCTTCCTTTCCTTGCAACCGTGGAAGAAGAGGATGGAGAAGCCCCTCTTGCTGCCATGGAGGAGGAAGAAGATGGGCTTATAGCATGGGAGGAAAGGACTCTCCTTTCCTTGGCATGTGGGCTCTCTCCCTTTGGTTCTTCTCCCTTTCCAATGCCTTGGAAAAAGAGGAAGAAGGTCTTCATCTTGCTGCTGTGAGAGAAGAGAAGGAGAGGGAGAGAGGAGGCATGGAGAAGAATTCTCCAATTCATCCTCTTACATGCCTCCAGTGCCCCTTTTATAATGGTTGGCCTAGGGTTTTTCCAAGGCTTATCATGTCAGGAGATTAACTTTTCATAACCGCCCACCCTTGGATCAATGCCAAGTGTCCATGGCGCCATGATGAGAGAATTAAAATCCTCTTAGGTGGCGCCTCAAATCAATGCATGACATGTGTCCTTAGATCTAGAGATTGGAGCCTAATCATATTGGGCTTGGACCTCTTTCATAACGTCTAGGTTGGGTCCTAATCACATTAGGACCTGTCCCTTAATTAGGCTAACTCCTAATCACATTAGGAGAATAAGATAGGGCGCCATGCATCCTACGACGCCATGGGGACTTTAGAGTCTGCATGGTATGAACACGACTTAATGCATTTTCATCCTACGATGACATGTGGAATTTAAAATCCGCATAGTGTGAACACGACTTAAGACATATACCCTGATCTAATTAGGTTTGACCCAATTATGAACCCAACTTAATTTGGATTGAACCCAATTTGATTTAGCTCATCAAATCAGCCCAATTGCAATCAATTTCACTTAATTCTTCTTCCATTAACTCACTAACACTTAGTGGGTTAATTCAATCATCAATCATATTGATAATTGACATCTATTGTGATACTAAATTACAATTATGATAGTCTGACTAATTACATCCCCTATGTGTGTGACCTCATAGGTTCTATTCTCTTTGATAGTGAGACATATTGAGATCTCCATCTCAATATCACTGAAACTCCTTTCAGTGGACTGAAATAATTTCAATTCTACTCTTAGGGTTCACTGATCACTAAGTGAATACCTTTGAGTCCCACAATCCACTATGACACCTAGCAGTATGAGGTGGCAACCCAGCTGTTGCCCAGAGATGGTCACCCAAGAGGGGGGGTGAATTGGGTGTTTTAAAAACTTTTGACTAATTAAAAAATAAAACACACGAATATATGCACTAACGTAAAGAAGGAAGAATGAGAAGGGTCAATCGCAAACACAAGGTTTTATAGTGGTTCGGAGCTTCCACTGCTCCTACATCCACTCTCCAAATCACCTTTGGGAATTTCCACTATAATCCACGATTACAGTACGGTAGTTTTGCGAGTTCACTACCCAACTCGTTGTTTTACACCGGGCTCACAACAAACCCAAAACCCCCAATTTCACTTAGGCTTGGGACGCCTTTCCCTTGTTCCAAGTTCCTTGACTGGAACAAGCACCACAATGAAAGAGTTTACAAAAGAAAATAAAAGCTCTAAAAAGCAAATATAACAATTATGAACAATTGAACCCGGAAGAATCGTTTTGCCGTTGGAAGCGTGGGAGATATTGATTCTTCCGATGTGGAGCGCGTAGGATTGAGTGTGAGCTTTGAATCCCAAGTGCACGAGAGTGGTTGAGCTTGAAATCACTTGGGAAGCTTGAAAACACTTGATTTCTTCACTTGAATGCACTCACTCCCTTGAATTTTTCTTTCTTACTTCTCTCTTGAATGATCTAGCTTTGGGTTGGTGAAGAGTTGTTGAGAAGCACTTAAGAGGTCCCTTTTATAGCCCAAAAAGCAAATATAGCCGTTAGAGACAAAGAAAGAAGGATTTGAAATTCAAACCAAACCTGAAAAGCTGTCAGTCGCGTTCCAGTCGCTCCGGGGACGTCTCCGCTTCAACGGGAGACGTCTCGGCTACAAGATTTTACTTTTTCCATTGTCTGGGGTCGACTCGGCACTTTCAGGGGACGTCTCGGCTTGTTTGCACTTTTTGAATGGGGACGACTCCGCTGATCTGGGGACGACTCCGCTTCTTTATCTCCGAAGAACATGTCCTCTGGAATTTTCTGAGAGAGTCGACTCCGCTCCTTCAGGGGACGTCTCGGGTTGTCTGCACTTTATGCATGGGGACGACTCCGCTGTCTCAGGGTCGACTCCGCTTCCTTATTACCAAAAAACTATGTGGAGTGATCGATTAAAACCCCGTTTGATTTTGATGAGCTCAAAGCATTTGAGTATATCTTGTGATTACTAATGAATTCAATTGAGTGTTTCAGTGAAAATCCTGTCCAAGTGTCTCTAGACTTGGTTCATAGCATTTTGGATAAGTTAAGAAGTCTGCATGAACCAATGTCTGAGATACGAGTCGACTCCCGAGTTTCACGAGTCGACTCCAAGCGTATCAAGGTCACTGGCACGAGCTCGAGTCGACTCCTGATCAGTACGAGTCGACTCCGACTGAAAACAGACAGAAGGACAGAAGAGCAGTTTTTCAGGTCTGAGATTCGAGTCGACTCCAGTGGAATGCGAGTCGACTCCCAGCGGTACACACAGAAAAAGTCAGAGAGCGTTTTATGGACTCTGAGATTCGAGTCGACTCCAGTGGAACGCGAGTCGACTCCCAGCGGTACACAAAGAAAAAGTCAGAGAGCGTTTTATGGACTCTGAGATTCGAGTCGACTCCCGCAGTACGCGAGTCGACTCCGAGACTGTGCGACCATCGACAGACAGAAGACCATGTTACTGCCTCTGAGATTCGAGTCGACTCCCAGACAGCTCGAGTCGACTCCAAGACAAGCTTCACGTCAAAAGGCAGAAGACCAACTTTCGAAAACTGAGAGCCGAGTCGACTCCAAGGAAGTTCGAGTCGACTCCAAGACTGGATGAGCCAAAAGACAGAGAATCGGGAGTTCGGGCTCTGAGATTCGAGTCGACTCCCAGGACAGTCGAGTCGACTCGAGTGGACAAAATTCAAATTTGGATCCACGGACTACAGAGGATGAGCCGACTCCAAAATTGCCAGGTCAGCGCCAGAAGTTGGCGAGTCGACTCCGGGTCAAGACGAGTCGACTCCCAGTCAAGACGGCAACTTTAATTCAAACTGGGAACAGTTGCCGAGTCGACTCCGGAAAAGCTCGAGTCGACTCCTGCTACAGCCGAGTCGACTCCTGATCGCGCGAGTCGACTCCAACCCACCAACGGTCACATTGTCAGGCTGCGCAGAGTGTGCAGAACGGCCAGAAAAAATAGAGTAACGGCTAGTTTCCGTGGGGGTTGGCTTAAATAGCCACAGAAGACTGTAGCAAGGTAGAGAACACACATTCCACTCCTAGCATTCAAGTCTTCAAGCTCTCTAAGTGCTCTTCAACGAGAAAAAGGGAAGATCTGCATTTACTGCTCCACCAACATCTTCCCAGCATTCAAAGCTTCCTCCTCCTGCTTTCAAGTCGATCACTCTTTCAAGAGGAGACCGGAGTTCCAGAAGCCACACCTCTTCACCATCTTAAAAGCGTTTGAGGGCTTCTAACTCCTTTACGATTATATTGTTTTAAATCTGCTTTTTGAGAAGCTATTTTCTGTTTTCTTCTATCTCGTGTATTTACTTGATTCAATCGGGAGATTGAATCAAGGGGATTAAGGTTGGTTGGTGAGCCGGTTTAAAACCAACGAGTGTAAGGGTTTGATTGTGAGCCCGGGAAAACAATCGGGGTTGGTTCTAGTCGGTGAGCCTGGGAAAACCGACCGAGTTCGTTGTGAGCTCGTAAAACAACAAGTTCGGTTGTGAGCTTGCAAAACAACCGGCTGTAATCCAAGGGGGTTATAGTGAAATTCCCAAGTGAGACTTGGGGAGTGGACGTAGGAGCAAGGGTTAGCTCCGAACCACTATAAAACTTTGTGTTTGTAGTGCATTGTCTCTCATCTTCTTCCCCACACATTACTCACAGCACTTAGCTTTAATTAAATAACTGGCTATAGTATTTAGTTAATCATCCACAAAGTTTTAATTAGCTAAGTTAATTTAAAAACCCAATTCACCCCCCCCTCTTGGGTTGTCTATCTGGGCAACAAGTGGTATCAGAGCCAAAAACTCTTCCACTCAAGAGTTAAAAGATCAAAATGACAACCCCATTTGGATCTTCTCACATTGAGGGTCAGTCCACCCAAAGACCTCCTTTCTTCAATGGATCCGACTACTCATACTGGAAGGCTAGGATGAGAATATTCATCCAAGCCCAAGACTATGAGATGTGGACCATTGTAGTGAATGGCCCATACATCCCATCCACATATGTAGAGGGTGTTAAGGTACCCAAACTAGAAACGGATTGGGATGAACATGACATGAGGAAGGCACAACTAAACTCTAAAGCAATGAATGTGTTTTATTGTGCCTTAGACCGTAATGAATTCAATAGAGTTTCAACTTGTAATTCTGCAAAAGAAATTTGGGACAGACTTGAAGTGACCCATGAGGGCACGAATCAAGTCAAGGAATCCAAAATAAACATCTTGGTTCATAAATACGAACTATTTAAAATGGATTCAAATGAAACAATCACAAGCATGTTCACTAGGTTTACTGATATTGTCAATGGCCTAAAAAGCCTTGGCAAGAACTATACTAACAGTGAACTTGTCAGGAAAATCCTTCGGTGTCTACCAAGGTCGTGGGAAGCCAAGGTGACGGCGATCCAAGAAGCTAAAGACTTGAACAAGCTTCAACTTGAAGAGCTCCTTGGATCCCTGATGACGCATGAGCTTACCATGAAACAACACAACGAGGAAGAGTCCTCCCATAAGAAAAAGGTAATAGCTTTAAAATCTACTTCTTCTAACAAGGACCTGTCTTGCAGCAGCAGCAGTGAAGAGGAAGAAGATGAGGAAGATGGTGGTGAGGCACTTCTTGTGCGCAAGTTCAAGAAGTTTATCAACCACAAGAAGACGTATCATCAAAGGAGAGGTCCCTCAAATTCCTACCGCAGAGACAAAGGTAAGGAAAGGGAAAATGAGGGGATTGGGTGTTACGAGTGCAAGAAGCCGGGACACATAAGAGCAGAGTGCCCCTTACTGAAGAAGGGGAGTAAGTACAAGAAGAAGAAGGCACTTGTCACCACCCTATCGGACTCCGACGCATCATCTTCATCATCGGATGAAGAACAAGAAGAGAAGGCCAATTTCTGTTTCATGGCCAACGAAAATGAGGTAATTTTCGATACGCATTTTGATTTTACATTTGATGAACTTTATGATGCGTTCAATGAATTAATGATTGAGTATAAGAATATAAATGTTAAAAACAGAGAACTAAAAGTAACTAACCAAAGTTATATTCATAAGCATGATTCATTAATTAAGGATAAAGATAATCTCACCAAAGAAAATCTAGAACTTAAGACAAGCAACCAACTCCTAATTAAGAAGACTAACACCTTAACGAAAGATATTGAGAAACTAACAAAGGAATTTTCAGATCTCAAAAACCATAAACAAGTCTTAAACAAGGATCTAACTAAAGAGCTAAATGATCTAAAAACCGAAAATCAGACATTAACTAAAGAACTAAACAAATACAAACCCTTAGTTGAAAAATTCACATATAGTTCTGAAAAGTTAAACATGATACGTAATAATCAACGAGCCGTATTTAATAAAGCGGGTTTAGGGTATAAACCAAGGAATAAGCAAAAACTTCTTAGTAACTTCTTTGTTAAAGCTGGAGAAACTAAAATTAAGAAAATAACCTGCTTTTGTTGTGGAATAGTAGGACATAAAGCAAATGCATGTAATTTTAGGAAAAGTAAAACTAAAAGAAAAAATAAAAGGGTATGGGTTCCAAAAGGAACCAACTTGACTAACCATGAAGGACCCAAGAAAACTTGGGTACCTAAGATGACATGATTTGCTTGTGTAGGAGTGTCTTGCAGCCAAGGTCAACAAAAACTGCTGGTATTTGGATAGTGGCTGTTCAAGGCACATGACGGGTGATAAAGATCAATTTTTCACCCTTGAAGCTAAGAAGGGAGGTGCTGTGACTTTTGGAGACAACAACCAAGGTCACATCATTGGTATTGGTAAAGTTCAAATCACCCCTTCTACCTTTATAGATAACGTTAGATATGTTGATGGTCTTAAGCATAACTTGTTAAGCATTAGTCAATTATGTGATAAAGGATATGATGTTATGTTTAAACCATCACTATGTATTATAACAAATCCTAATGATAATAGTTTAGTTTTTAAAGGGATGAGACGTGGAAATGTATATGTGGTAGATCTAGAAGACCTTACAAAACATAACCAATGTTTAGTTGTTAATGAAACTAAAGAAAATGATGCTAGTTGGTTATGGCACCGTAAGTTAGGTCATGCAAGCATGGACACAATAACTAAACTAGTTAAAAGAGACTCCGTGATAGGTTTGCCAAAATTAAAATTTGAAAAGAACAAAATATGTGAAGCATGTCAATTTGGCAAACAATCTAGAAACTCTTTTAAATCCATAAAATGTGTCTCTACTTCTAGGCCTCTAGAATTACTACACATGGACCTATTTGGTCCAACTAGAACAACAAGCCTAGGTGGAAATAAATATGGTCTAGTTATAGTAGATGATTACTCTAGGTACACATGGGTCATGTTTCTAGCGCATAAGGATCAAGCATTTTCTATGTTTAAGAAGTTCCATAAGGAAGTAACAAATGCTAGAGAGTCCTCAGTTATAGCTATTAGAAGTGACCATGGTACCGAATTCGAAAATCAATTATTTGATGAATTTTGTAGTAAAAAGGGGATAACCCATAATTTCTCAGCACCTAGGACACCACAACAAAATGGAGTTGTGGAAAGGAAAAATAGAACCCTAGAGGAAATGGCTAGAACGATGTTATGTGAAAGTAACCTCCCTAAGTACTTTTGGGGAGAAGCCATTAATACTTCTTGCCATGTATTAAATAGAGTTCTATTAAGACCCATCATAAAGAAAACACCATATGAACTGTGGAAAAACAGAAAACCAAAGGTTAACTATTTTCATGTTTTCGGATGTAGGTGTTTTGTACATAATAATGGGAAAGATAATCTAGGAAAATTTGATCCAAAATCTGATGAAGGAATATTCCTAGGTTATTCTACAACTAGTAAAGCCTATAGAATCTTTAATAAAAGAACCCTAGTTATAGAAGAATCTATACATGTTGTTTTTGATGACTCTAGTGACATCTCATCTAGTAAGAAGGTTAATTTTGATGATGATATTGAAATACTTGAAGAAAAGATAGATGAGATGGGATTACAAGATGATAATCAAAAGTTGATTGAAGGAGAATCATCAAACCAAGAGCCTATAGTGGATCATGGGCTAACTAAAGCTTGGAGGTATGCTCATGGGCATCCTAAGGAACTAATTCTAGATGATCCATCCCAACCCGTTAGGACTAGAGCATCCCTTAGAAATTTGAATAACCATCTAGCTTTTGTTTCACACCTTGAGCCCAAACATATAGAAGAAGCCGAAAATGATGTAAATTGGATAAATGCAATGCAAGAAGAACTAAACCAATTTACTAGAAACAAAGTGTGGGATCTAGTAGAGAGACCTTCTGAATATCCAATTATAGGTACAAAATGGATATATAAAAATAAGCTAGATGAAAATAGAATTGTTATAAGGAATAAGGCTAGACTAGTAGCAAAGGGTTATAATCAAGAAGAAGGTATAGACTTTGATGAAACCTTTGCTCCCGTAGCTAGACTTGAGGCTATTAGACTATTATTAGCATATGCATGCTCTAAGAACTTCAAGCTATATCAAATGGATGTAAAAAGTGCTTTTCTAAATGGGTTTATTAATGAGGAGGTATATGTGGAACAACCTCCTGGTTTTGAAAATCATCAATACCCCAATCATGTGTATAAACTGAACAAAGCACTTTATGGACTAAAACAAGCACCTAGAGCATGGTATGAGAGACTTAGTAAATTTCTATTAGAACATGAATTCTCTAGGGGAAATGTAGATACAACATTATTTCTGAAAAAGAAAAATAAGGATATGTTATTAGTACAGATTTATGTTGATGATATCATTTTCGGTGCTACTAACAATCGCCTCTGCGAGGAATTTGCTGATTTGATGCAGAGTGAGTTTGAGATGAGCATGATGGGAGAGCTGAACTACTTCCTCGGGCTTCAAATCAAACAATCTGAAGGAGGCATCTTCATCAATCAAGCCAAATATATCAAGGAGATGCTCAAGAAGTTTGATATGGAGGGAAACAAGTCAATCAGCACCCCCATGAGCTCATCATGTAAGTTAGACCAAGATGAATCAGGTAAATCTGTAGATCAAAAACTTTATAGAGGTATGATAGGTTCTTTACTGTATCTTACTGCAAGTAGGCCTGATATTATGTTTAGTGTGTGCATGTGTGCTAGATATCAGGCTAATCCTAAAGAATCACACCTAGCTGCAGTTAAGAGAATCTTTAAATACTTAATAGGAACTAAGAACATAGGGCTGTGGTACTCTAAAGAATCTAGCCTAAACTTAATAGGGTACACAGATTCAGACTTCGCTGGATGTAAGCTTGATAGAAAAAGTACCAGCGGGTCTTGTCAATTTCTAGGAGAAAACCTAATCTCATGGTTTAGCAAGAAACAAAACTCGGTTGCATTATCCACTGCAGACGCTGAATATGTTGCAGCCGGGAGTTGTTGTGCTCAAATCTTGTGGATTAAACAACAATTAGAAGATTATGGCATTAAACAAGATAAAATCCCCATTAATTGTGATAATACAAGTGCCATAAACCTAACTAAAAATCCAATTCAACACTCAAGAACTAAACACATTGAGATAAGACATCACTTCATAAGAGATCATGTATTGAATGGTGATGTGACTCTCCAATTTGTTTGTACTGATAATCAATTAGCAGATATTTTCACAAAACTCCTAAGTGAAGAGAGGTTCAGTGTACTTAGGAGGGGATTAGGAGTGATTGACCCATCCTAGTGGGAGTTTCCACTAGATTAATTGATTTTGATGATTAAAATGAGGTTAAAATAGAGTTTCTATTCAATTATCATCAAATCAGATCCCAACTAGGTGATTTTCCCTCATTTGGCACGGTTATAGCATGATTTTTAAGTGCGTGCCAAGGTTAGAGACGACTCGAGTAAGTTTCAGAGCCGGCTCCTAAGGGGGAGTCGACTCGCGCATTTGGGGGAGTCGACTCGCAAAATTGGCAGCTGAGGGGGAGTCGACTCGCACATTGTCGGGAGTCGACTCGAAGTCTACAGGCGCATAAGGAGAGTCGACTCGCGCATTTTCTGGAGTCGACTCGAGGTCGAGTCAACTCGCGACTCAGGGGAGTCGACTCGCAGTCGGGATCCGACTTTTTAACCCTAGGTTTGTCGTTTCGCAAACACTTTTTCTCAAGCCGCCACTGTTCACAAAGCCCTAGAGCCGACTCCTAGGTCATCCTCGATCGTCTCCAAGCCCTTTTCCCGTCGATTCTTCGCCGGACATTGAGTTTCCGTCCGTTCCTAGGTCTTTTCAGGTCAGTCCCGAGCTTCCTCTATCGATCCTTCTTCGTTCTCTAGGTTTTCATCTCGTTTAGGTCAAGATGCCTCGCAAGGGAGTTGTTAGAAAGAGGTCCCGTCCCGTGGCCGGTCCCGAGCGGCGCTCCAAGGCGCGGCACGATCCCGCGAGGCAACCTCCTCCGGATCGTTCCCCGCCTAGGGTGGTTCATGTTAGGCCGTTGGCCGGGAAGGCCGTCACCTCCGGGAGGTATGTCACTTTCGACTATCTCTCCCGGAAAGGATTCACCATAGGCGATAGGCTTAGAGCCCAGGGTCTAGAGTACTTCCTCACCCTGGACCTTCCCACCTATCCTGGCCTAGTTCAAGAGTTCTACAGTACCGTCCATCGGGGAGATGGAGTAATTGAGGGCACGGTATTAGGTGTCCCATTGCGTGTCACAGAGGACCTCATTGCCCATATCCTCCACCTTCCATTAGTAGGGGTGGCTCCTGCACATCCTGAGGATAGATTTGAGGCTCTTACGATTGTCTTAGGGCATCCACCTCAGTCTCCCCTAGATGAGGTATCTGCTAGCTCACTTCCTATTGAAGTGAGAATCCTTTTGAGCATTTTGTCCAGGTCCATCTTCCCTAAGACAGGGAGATTTGATTTTGTGAATGAGAGGGACCTAGCTATTATGTCTTACATTCTTCAGGACACCCCGGTCAACTTCCCCAAGCTCATTTATAGGTATATGTGTGAGCCCCTGGATAGACCTAGGCTCTCCCTCCCATACGGAATGATATTCACTCTTCTCTTTAGGCAGTACGAAATTTCCATTCCTGAGAAGGAACCCTCTCGTGCCTTGCGATGGACTGATCGCTTGGGTACGGGGACCATGCACAGGATGGGATTTCGGAAGAGAGAAGGGATCTGGGTTAGGAAGTCCACTCTCACCGCTCAGACCACCAGACCATCACCCAGTCCTGAGCCAGATTCTGACTACCCAGAGTTTCCAGACCATCCAGACCTTCCATCCACTCCTCCTGCTCCTACCACCTCTGCCGGACCTTCCTCCTCAGCTCCACCATCTATGGAGGTCCGTATTGATCCAGAGCAGCTCCGGGAGCTGCGGCAGGAGATCGTCCGAGATTTGAGGGACGAGCTGCTCCGGGAGCTCCGAGGTTCCGTGCCAGCTCCCACTCCTGCACCCACTCCATCCTCAGCATTGGTCCCATCCTTGATAGCCGTGACAGACATGACGGCTGAGGTGCGGCAGGAGATCTACAACATTAGGACCCTGGTGCAGGCCCAGTTCCACAGCATGAGCGAGGTCACGAGCACCACGAGGAGGATGCGGGATGACATCCGCCGTGACATGCACACCACCACCGAGGGGGCCGAGCGCTTGTCGAATGTGCTCATCGACAAGCTGGACGCACTTCAGACCTCGGTGACTGGGCTTCAGACGTCGGTGACTGAGCTCTCCACTACACATAGCAGAGCCACCACGTCTATTATCACGCAGCTGGGCCATGTTACAGAGGCAGTCGCCCTCCTCATGGAGCAGAGCCGATTGAGAGGAGGAGCTACATCCTCCAGCAGAGGAGATGTATCCTCGAGAGGGGGAGCTACATCCTCCAGAGGAGGAGATGTATCCTCGAGAGGGGGAGCCACATCCTCCAGAGGAGGAGATGTATCCTCGAGAGGGGGAGCCACATCCTCGAGGAGGTCATAGATGATTTTGAGTTGTGTTTTGTCTTCTTTTGTATTGTTCTTGCTTTACCTATTGTATGCTCAAATGTATTCACCTTCATATCAATACAATGAGTAGACATCTTATCTTCATTTCTGTGCCATTTGATGATTGACTGTGCCATTTGTGCCATTGATTGTGTGTGATTACCTCCTTTTTGGTATGATGACAAAAAGGGGGAGAAATGTGTAAGTATAAAATATGTAAAAGGGGAGAAATATTAAAAAATATGTAAAAGAAATCAATGGAAATAAATAAAACGATAAACTCTTAAAAACACACATAAATTTGTTCTAAGTGGATTCGGTACCTCGAGGCTCATTATCTCTCTTTTGGGGCTCCTAATGGAGTAATCTCCAGAATCTATTCAAGGGATATTCGGAGATTAGCTGAATCCTACTCAAGAACAAATTGACAGATTTTCCCTCTAAAAACAAAAATTTTAGTTCAAAAATTTCAAAGCATTAAAAGGAAATTCAGAAAATCAAAACATAGTTGAATGCATATGTTGAGGGGGAGAATCTGAATTTTAATCAAGCTAAATCATTAATGTCATATAAGCCAAACAATTGATTGCAGAATATGAAGGCTTATATAATTCCAAATGAAAGGGGGAACTTTAACTCTGAAATTTAATGTTTCACTCCTTTCAACTTGGATAAATTAAATTATCAGACATTTGAATTCATTTATAGAGTTTATTTCATTATTTACTGAGCAACTCATTTTACATATACTCAAAGTTTTGTCATCATCAAAAAGAGGGAGATTGTGGAGTGATCGATTAAAACCCCGTTTGATTTTGATGAGCTCAAAGCATTTGAGTATATCTTGTGATTACTAATGAATTCAATTGAGTGTTTCAGTGAAAATCCTGTCCAAGTGTCTCTAGACTTGGTTCATAGCATTTTGGATAAGTTAAGAAGTCTGCATGAACCAATGTCTGAGATACGAGTCGACTCCCGAGTTTCACGAGTCGACTCCAAGCGTATCAAGGTCACTGGCACGAGCTCGAGTCGACTCCTGATCAGTACGAGTCGACTCCGACTGAAAACAGACAGAAGGACAGAAGAGCAGTTTTTCAGGTCTGAGATTCGAGTCGACTCCAGTGGAATGCGAGTCGACTCCCAGCGGTACACACAGAAAAAGTCAGAGAGCGTTTTATGGACTCTGAGATTCGAGTCGACTCCAGTGGAACGCGAGTCGACTCCCAGCGGTACACAAAGAAAAAGTCAGAGAGCGTTTTATGGACTCTGAGATTCGAGTCGACTCCCGCAGTACGCGAGTCGACTCCGAGACTGTGCGACCATCGACAGACAGAAGACCATGTTACTGCCTCTGAGATTCGAGTCGACTCCCAGACAGCTCGAGTCGACTCCAAGACAAGCTTCACGTCAAAAGGCAGAAGACCAACTTTCGGAAACTGAGAGCCGAGTCGACTCCAAGGAAGTTCGAGTCGACTCCAAGACTGGATGAGCCAAAAGACAGAGAATCGGGAGTTCGGGCTCTGAGATTCGAGTCGACTCCCAGGACAGTCGAGTCGACTCGAGTGGACAAAATTCAAATTTGGATCCACGGACTACAGAGGATGAGCCGACTCCAAAATTGCCAGGTCAGCGCCAGAAGTTGGCGAGTCGACTCCGGGTCAAGACGAGTCGACTCCCAGTCAAGACGGCAACTTTAATTCAAACTGGGAACAGTTGCCGAGTCGACTCCGGAAAAGCTCGAGTCGACTCCTGCTACAGCCGAGTCGACTCCTGATCGCGCGAGTCGACTCCAACCCACCAACGGTCACATTGTCAGGCTGCGCAGAGTGTGCAGAACGGCCAGAAAAAACAGAGTAACGGCTAGTTTTCGTGGGGGTTGGCTTAAATAGCCACAGAAGACTGTAGCAAGGTAGAGAACACACATTCCACTCCTAGCATTCAAGTCTTCAAGCTCTCTAAGTGCTCTTCAACGAGAAAAAGGGAAGATCTGCATTTACTGCTCCACCAACATCTTCCCAGCATTCAAAGCTTCCTCCTCCTGCTTTCAAGTCGATCACTCTTTCAAGAGGAGACCGGAGTTCCAGAAGCCACACCTCTTCACCATCTTAAAAGCGTTTGAGGGCTTCTAACTCCTTTACGATTATATTGTTTTAAATCTGCTTTTTGAGAAGCTATTTTCTATTTTCTTCTATCTCGTGTATTTACTTGATTCAATCGGGGGATTGAATCAAGGGGATTAAGGTTGGTTGGTGAGCCGGTTTAAAACCAACGAGTGTAAGGGTTTGATTGTGAGCCCGGGAAAACAATCGGGGTTGGTTCTAGTCGGTGAGCCTGGGAAAACCGACCGAGTTCGTTGTGAGCTCGTAAAACAACAAGTTCGGTTGTAAGCTTGCAAAACAACCGGCTGTAATCCAAGGGGGTTATAGTGAAATTCCCAAGTGAGACTTGGGGAGTGGACGTAGGAGCAAGGGTTAGCTCCGAACCACTATAAAACTTTGTGTTTGTAGTGCATTGTCTCTCATCTTCTTCCCCACACATTACTCACAGCACTTAGCTTTAATTAAATAACTGGCTATAGTATTTAGTTAATCATCCACAAAGTTTTAATTAGCTAAGTTAATTTAAAAACCCAATTCACCCCCCCCTCTTGGGTTGTCTATCTGGGCAACAAACTATTCTCTGGAAAACCCTGAGAGAGCCGTCTCCGCTATCTTGGGGACGACTCGGGAAGTCTCCTTTTTACTTGCGGGGACGACTCGGCTTACTGTGGGGACGTCTCGCGCATATCTCTTGAAAACTGCCTTTCTGCCGCCACTGAGAGAGTCGACTCCGCTACTGAGAGAGTCGACTCCGCTAACGCGGGGACGACTCGGCAGGTGTCGGGGACGTCTCCAAGTGTGCTGGTTCTTCCTGTTTGTGCCAGAGACGTCTCTGAAACTATCCGGAGACGTCTCGGCTGTCCCTGATCTGTTTTCTTTAACTCAAAATATTCTTCAATAAATTCATAAAAATTATGGGAACTTGCCTAGACATTTCATAACAATATTCTTAATAAAACACATGAATTCCTCAATTAAATTGTTAAGATATAATGGAATTTTACTCTAGTGTTTTGTATTCATCAAAATCTATTAGGGGGTCAACAATCTCCCCCTTTTTGATGATGACAAAATACTGAGTATATGCAAAATTTGAGATTTAAACATATACACAGTATTTGATCAGATGTACAAGTATAATGTTTTGATTAGAACTAGATACAATGTGCATCACTCAAGGTATTCAATTTTCAGTTCTTTCCTTGTGCATAAGATTGATCTTTATAGTTCTTAAATGATTTTAGCATATCAACTGAATTTGAATCAAGTTAAAATGAAGTATTGATGCTGAGGGTAATTGAAAGCTAGATTCTTTTTGACTCTCCCTTTCTTTTCCAGAAGGGCAATTATCTTAAGGTCAATATTCTTCAATTTTATCTTTTCTAAATCAACTTTGGAGTATGATTATAAATTTTGCATTCCATATTCAATATCCATATATATAACTGCTCCCCCCTTTCAATATCTCTACATTCAATATCTACTCCCCCTTTTTGTCATCAACAATGAAGGGGACAAATTATCTCTATATTCAATATATTCAGTGTTCATTTTACTCCCCCTTTGATATTCAGGTTGTGCTCCCCCTGTTTCAGATGCTTTGATACGTTGTGCCAAATCTGAATACTTAATGTATGTTATGAGATTCTTATGACACATCAAGAGGCACATTCACATTCATAGAAACACATACATAGAGTTGGCAATGTACACAGTTTTCAAAAGGGATTGTATTCATGTATCATTGTGAACCTTTGAAGTCAGTACATAGTCAAAAAGAAGAAATCATTACAAGTATTGATTTCTAATACAAAAGTGTTTCAAAATAGCCTAGGATTTACAAAAAGAAGATCCTACAAGATATCCATCATCGGCGACGTTGCTCATGGCCCCTACCAGCTGTATTTTGTTCATAAACTTTACAAGCTGCATCTATGAATGTGTTGATGGAATCCATGAGGGTCTTAAATTGATCTTCCTGTGACTTGTGGAAACCTGCCACAAGTGCCTCAAACTCTATAGTTGCCATTTCAATTCTTCCTCTGAGTTGGGCAACTAAGGTGCTCACATTGCCATCTGGTTTTGTTAGCTCTTTAAGACTGTTGGAAATGCTCTTCAAGCTGTCCTTGAGCTCTAATGATCTCATGGTTTGGGTGGCACCCACACCAATTATTTCTTGTGTTGTAGCTTCAATTTGACTTCTAATATCCTTCATCTCTTGTAGAAGCCCTTCATGTGAAGCTCTGATGGGGGCCAACTCTGTGGAGATCATGGATCTCATCTCCTCCCTCATCTGCTGGCAAATGGCAGATGCTAAGGTGCGCATCTGATCCTCTGACAGAAAGGAGGGCCCACTAACTGGAGGAGGTGGTGGCATGGATGTGGAAGGTCCAGCTGAGCTGGAGGGAATATCAGGGATATCCATGTGGCTAGGTGGAGGAGAGTGATGGTCAGACTCATGATGTGGGATCTCAGGCTCTAGGATTTGGGTTTTTCTCTTTGGTACCTTGACCCACGATCCATCTATCTTATGAAATTCCATTCTTCTCATTGTGCCCTCATTGTAATAGTCGGTGTTTCTCAAGGGCTTTGCAGGTTCATTTGTTGGAATGGGAACCTTGAAGTGTTTAAAGATTAAGGTAAAGATCATGCCATAGGGTATACTAAACCTAGAATACCTATGACATAGGGCAATGTAATTTAGCATGAGTCTAGGGAGGTTTAGAGGGATCCCTAGTAGGATGTGGTGCATTATAACTAAGTCTCGCTCCGAAACAAAATCGAAGCGACCGGTTTTAGGAAATAGGACCCGGTTGACAATACTTAAGAGAAGTCTCATCTCTGCATTTAGGTCCTGGGAATTGACAACATCAAGAGGGCCGCAGTCCTCTCTTCCTAAAAGTAAATTTAGGGCTGACTCCCTTTGGGGATGTGAGGTTGGAGCCTCACCGTCCCTAGGAATTTGTAGGACAGTGGATAGGACATCTTCATTGACTTCTACTAATGTCCCTTGGACATATCCAGTGTACCCTAGGTCCCCTAAGGCCATATTGCTAAAAAGTTCTCTAACTAGGCCGGGGTAGGTCAAGGTATTTAGGGTACAAAGGTGCTCCCACCCTTGGGCTCGGAGTCTCTCTCCAATAGAGAACCCCTCATGATCTAAAAAGGAGAAATCTATGTACCTTCCTGTCGTGACTGTGCGATTTGCACAGGAAATAATCGTGGTTGGCGGAGCAACCGGAGGAGACGGCGCGGAGGGTTCTTCCCGTCGTTCCTCACCGTCGGCCGCTACCCTAGGTCGCCTTCCACGGGTCGTCCTAGCCTTCTTTGGTGCCATGGATGCTAGGGTTTGTGATGTAGAGCAAATGGAGGCTAGGATTTGAGGTGGAGAGCAAATGGAGGCTAGGGTTTTTCGTTTTGGTCGGGAATGAAGGAGAAAGCTCGAGTCGGCTCGAGCGATTTCGACCTATTTAAAAAGCCCTCATTCGGTCCCCGAGACGTCTCCGCGACTAAGGCGAGACGTCTCCCCTGGGGGGACGTCTCTGCGATTTGCCAGAGACGTCTCCGGCACTGAAAAATTTCAGACTGTATTCTATCTTCTCCCAATTTCTGTTAAATCATCCTAATCAACATGATCTCTTTTGATAAACTTAGAGTGAATTTGTTTGTGATCCTCCCCCTTAATGATACATCCTATAATAATTTGATAATGATTTTTGAATTATTAATATTGAAATGAGGAGTGTTTGACCAAATTTCGAATACCTATGAAATAGGCTCTGAAAATATCTCCATGAAGAGTCCAAGGGAGGGTAACCATCCTCCGGAAAGTCAAACAGTTCGTCATTTAGCTTACATGAATTCATGTTTTCACTTATGTTTACCTTGAGGTTGATTACTAGTTTGCGCAGCAAACAATGCAATACAAGTTCAATTCATTTGCTAGGATCATACAAGCTCAAAGCATTCCTTAAGAAATTGAATCTTTCTTTACAAAGGGGCTTTGTAAAGATATCAGCTAATTGATTTTCAGTACATACATATTCAATCATCACATCATTTTTCAGCACATGATCCCTAATAAAATGATGCCTAATCTCTATATGCTTTGACTTAGAGTGTTGGACAGGATTTTTTGTTAAGTTAATTGCACTTGTATTATCACACTTAATTGGTATATTATCCATTTTGATACCGAAGTCTTCAAGTTGTTGCTTAATCCAAAGAACTTGGGCACAACAGCTTCCAGCTGCAATGTACTCAGCCTCAGCTGTGGACAAGGCAACTGAATTTTGTTTCTTGCTAAACCAAGAAACCAAATTAGCACCCAAGAATTGACATGTGCCACTTGTGCTTTTTCTGTCGAGTTTGCACCCGGCAAAATCAGCATCGGAATAAGCAATTAAATTTATGTCAGATTGTTTAGAATACCATAAGCCTACATTAGATGTCCCTACTAGATATCTAAAAATTCTCTTAACAGCTTGCAAGTGTGATTCCTTAGGACATGCTTGGTATCTAGCACACATACAAACACTAAATAATATATCTGGTCTACTAGCAGTAAGGTAAAGTAAAGAGCCTATCATACCTCTGTATAATTTGCAGTCTATACTTTTACCTTTTTCATCTTTGTCAAGCTTGCAACTTGAGCCCATGGGTGTGCTGATTTCTTTTGCATCCTTCATCTTGAATTTCTCCAACATTTCTTTGATATACTTGGTCTGACTGATGAAGATGCCTTCCTCTGATTGTTTTATTTGCAGCCCAAGGAAGAAATTGAGCTCACCCATCATGCTCATTTCAAATTCTCCCTGCATAAGCTTGGCAAACTCTTGACAAAGACTATCATTAGTAGCACCAAAAATTATATCATCCACATAAATTTGTACAAGCAATAAGTCACTTCCTTTTCTTTTAATAAAGAGGATTTTGTCTACATTTTCTCTCTTAAATTTGTTCTCAATTAGGAAATTACTTAATCTTTCATACCATGCCCTAGGAGCTTGCTTAAGTCCATACAATGCTTTATGCAATTTATACACATAATCTGGATGTAAGTAATTTTCAAAACCTGGAGGTTGTCCTACATAAACTTTCTCCATTATATAGCCATTTAAGAATGCACTTTTTACATCCATTTGATAGAGTTTAAAATCCATGAAGCATGCATATGCTAAAAGCAGTCTAATAGCCTCTAACCTAGCAACAGGAGCAAAAGTTTCATCAAAATCTATTCCTTCCTCCTGATTATATCCTTTGGCCACTAGCCTAGCTTTGTTTCTTATTACTATCCCATCTTCATCTAGTTTATTTCTATATACCCATTTGGTGCCTATAATTGAAACATTAGGGGGTCTTTTCATTAGAGTCCAAACTTCATTTCTTTCGAATTGGTTTAATTCCTCTTGCATAGCATTCATCCAATTATCATCTTTTTCAGCTTCTTCTAGTGATTTAGGCTCTATTTGTGAAACGAAAGCAAGATAATTACTAGTGTTTCTTAAAGAGGATCTAGTTCTTATACCTTGTGACGGATCACCAAGGATTAGATCCTTTGGATGACCATGTGCATACCTCCATTCTTTAGGAAGATCTTGATTTCTTGATGGAGGTTGATCTTCTTCATCTCGCTGATTTGTATCTTCTTTGATCTCATCCTCATGTTGTTTGTCTTGAGTGGAGAGTTCCTTCATTTGGTCTTCAAGTATACCTACATCACCATCTTCTTCTTTTCTAGAAGAATCTCCATTAGTTTCATCAAAGACAACATGAATGGATTCTTCAACAACGAGAGTTCTCTTGTTGAAGACCCTGTATGCTCTACTAGAGGAGGAGTAACCTAAGAAGATCCCCTCATCTGATTTAGCACTAAATTTACTGAGATTGTCCTTTCCATTGTTCAAAATAAAGCATCGACAACCGAAAACATGAAAATAACTTATATTTGGTTTCTTACCTTTTATCAACTCATACGGTGTTTTCTTTAAGATGGATCTAACTAAAGCACGATTTAAGATATAACATGAAGTATTTATTGCTTCAGCCCAAAAATACTTTGGTAGATCCGATTCGCACAACATGGTACGAGCCATATCTGCTAGTGTGCGATTCTTCCTTTCTACCACCCCATTTTGTTGGGGTGTCCTAGGTGCCGAGAAGTTGTGATTGATACCATTTTCTTCACAAAATTTTTCAAAATACTGATTTTCAAACTCGGTACCATGATCACTCCTAATTGCTTTTAGTTTAAGATTGAGTTCATTTGAAACCCTATTATGAAACTTGATAAAAGCGGGAAAGGACTCATCTTTGTGTGCAAGAAATGAAACCCATGTAAAACGTGAAAAATCATCAACAATTACAAGACCAAATTTCTTACCCCCTAGACTAGCAGTTCTAGTGGGTCCAAACAAATCCATGTGAATTAGTTCTAAGGGTTTTGATGTTGAAACTATGTTCTTAGACTTGAAAGAACTTCTTGTTTGTTTCCCTAATTGACATGCAGCACAGATTTTATTCTTTTCAAAGTCTATTTTTGGTAGACTTTTGACTAGATCCTTTGTAATTAATTTTGAGATTAAATCCATGCTAGCATGCCCTAACCTACGATGCCATAACCACCTAGTCACATTGACTTTGGGATTCATGGCTACAAGACATTGGCCATCCTTCATGGTGAGATCATCAAGATCTACCATGTAAACATTTCCATGCTATGTCCTGTGAGTATGATCTCATTGTCAAATGGACTACTAATTATGCATAGTGATGATTCAAATGATATTTTAAAGCCCTTGTTACAAAATTGACTTATACTTAACAAATTATGTTTTAGTCCATTAACTAACAATACATTATCAATAAATGAGGAGGGTGATATGGAGATTTTACCAACACCAATAATTCGGCCTTTAGCATTGTCTCCAAATGTGACTACTCCTCCTTCTTTTGATTCCAAGGTGACGAAGAGACTCTTGTCACCGGTCATATGCCTTGAGCAACCACTATCAAGATACCACATTCTCTTTTTATTCCCGGCTGCAAGGCATACCTGCAAAATGATCATGTGAAGCTCTTAGGTACCCAAGTTTTCTTGGGTCCTTCGTGGTTAGTGTAGTTGGTTCCCTTAGGCACCCATACTTTAGTTATGCTTTTAGCTTTTACAAATGTATTCTTGTTAGTTTGGATTTTTCTTTGAATACAAGAGTAGGCTTTATGTCCATTCTTTCCACAAAGAAAGCATGTTGGTTTTTCAGTTTTTACGTCTTTTGCTTTTACAAAGAAATTCTTTAGATACTTTTGTTTCTCATTAGTTTTATATCCTAATCCGGCTTTATTAAAAACAGCTCTTTGATTTGAAAGAATAAGATTTAATTTTTCAGAGCTTTGTGTAAATTTTTCAACAATTGGTTTGTATTTATGTACCTCATTCTTAAGATTCAAATTTTCTTTGACTAGTTCTTCCTTATCCTTTTTAAGAGATTCAATATTTTGTGCAAGTGAGGTATTATTATCGAGTAGGGATTTTACTTTTAGATTTAATTCCTTAATTAGTGTTTTTGCCTTTTTATTTTCAATGCTCAGTTTTGAATTTTTGATTTCTAGGTTAGTAGTGTCAATATTTTTAATGCTCTCCTTTTCAATTAATAAGTTTTCAATATTTTCCTTTAGTTTTTGATTGGAGGCTTTTAATTCTTTATTCTTTGCTCCTAACATACTACAATCACCCATAAGTTCTTGAAAAGCCTCATATAATTCTTCTAAAGTAAAATTTATGGTTGGGTTTTGACATACCTCGTCGTCTTCGAACGCCATGAAGCATAGATTGGCGGTCTCTTCCTTCTCTTCCTCGGAGGATGATGTGTCACTATCATCCCATGTTGCCTTCAATGCCTTCTTCTTCTTCTTTACAAAATACTTCTTTTGTTGAGGGCATTCGGAACGAATATGTCCCGGTCTCTTGCAATCATAGCATACGATTGGGTCTCTTTCTTTTTCCTTTTCTTTTTCCCAATCATTTCTCCCTCCAAATTTCTTTCTTGGGAAGGGTTTCTTTCTTCTCATGAATTTTTTAAACTTCCTTACTATTAAACCCAAGTCCTCATCTTGACTTTCTTCTTCACTCTCACTGCTCTCTTCTTCACATACACTTGAGGTAGCCTTGAGTGCGATTGTCTTTTTCTTTGGCAACTCTTCTTCATGCTGCTTCATCGTGAGCTCATGCGTCATTAATGAGCCCAAGAGTTGTTCTAGCCCCAAAGTGTTGAGGTCTTTGGCTTCTACAATCGCCGTGACCTTTGCTTCCCATGCTTTTGGCAGTGACCTGAGAATTTTACTCACAAGTTCGGGGTTAGTGTAAGATTTGCCCAAGCTTTTTAGGCCATTAATAATTTCGGTAAAACGTGTAAACATGCATGTGATGGTTTCATTAGGTTCCATCTTAAACAATTCATATTTGTGAACTAGAATGTTCACTTTGGACTCTTTGACTTGATTTGTACCCTCGTGGGTAACTTCAAGCCTATCCCATATTTTCTTAGCGGAACTACATGTAGAGACTCTATTGAACTCATTTACATCTAAAGAACAAAATAGTGAGTTCATGGCTCTAGAATTGAGTTGAGCCATCCTATCATCATTCTCATCCCAATCCTCCTCAGGTTTGGGAACTCGAATGCCATTAACCACATGTGATGGTTCTTGTGGTCCCTTGACTATAACCCTCCATAAGGCATAGTCTTGTGCTTGAATGAAGATTCTCATTCTAGTCTTCCAATAGGTATAATTTGTCCCATTGAAGAGTGGAGGTCTATTGGTTGCTTGCCCCTCGGCAGGAACATTGTTAAAGGGTGTTGCCATCTAGATCTTTGGCTAAGACGGTTAGGTCTTTCAAGAAATACACAGAGCACCCGCTCTGATACCACTTGTTGCCCAGAGATGGTCACCCAAGAGGGGGGTGAATTGGGTGTTTTAAAAACTTTTGACTAATTAAAAAATAAAACACACGAATATATGCACTAACGTAAAGAAGGAAGAATGAGAAGGGTCAATCGCAAACACAAGGTTTTATAGTGGTTCGGAGCTTCCACTGCTCCTACATCCACTCCCCAAATCACCTTTGGGAATTTCCACTATAATCCACGATTACAGTACGGTAGTTTTGCGAGTTCACTACCCAACTCGTTGTTTTACACCGGGCTCACAACAAACCCAAAACCCCCAATTTCACTTAGGCTTGGGACGCCTTTCCCTTGTTCCAAGTCCCTTGACTGGAACAAGCACCACAATGAAAGAGTTTACAAAAGAAAATAAAAGCTCTAAAAAGCAAATATAACAATTATGAACAATTGAACCCGGAAGAATCGTTTTGCCGTTGGAAGCGTGGGAGATATTGATTCTTCCGATGTGGAGCGCGTAGGATTGAGTGTGAGCTTTGAATCTCAAGTGCACGAGAGTGGTTGAGCTTGAAATCACTTGGGAAGCTTGAAAACACTTGATTTCTTCACTTGAATGCACTCACTCCCTTGAACTTTTCTTTCTTACTTCTCTCTTGAATGATCTAGCTTTGGGTTGGTGAAGAGTTGTTGAGAAGCACTTAAAAGGTCCCTTTTATAGCCCAAAAAGCAAATATAGCCGTTAGAGACAAAGAAAGAAGGATTTGAAATTCAAACCAAACCTGAAAAGCTGTCAGTCGCGTTCCAGTCGCTCCGGGGACGTCTCCGCTTCAACGGGAGACGTCTCGGCTACAAGATTTTACTTTTTCCATTGTCTGGGGTCGACTCGGCACTTTCAGGGGACGTCTCGGCTTGTTTGCACTTTTTGAATGGGGACGACTCCGCTGATCTGGGGACGACTCCGCTTCTTTATCTCCGAAGAACATGTCCTCTGGAATTTCCTGAGAGAGTCGACTCCGCTCCTTCAGGGGACGTCTCGGGTTGTCTGCACTTTATGCATGGGGACGACTCCGCTGTCTCAGGGTCGACTCCGCTTCCTTATTACCAAAAAACTATTCTCTGGAAAACCCTGAGAGAGCCGTCTCCGCTATCTTGGGGATGACTCGGGAAGTCTCCTTTTTACTTGCGGGGACGACTCGGCTTACTGTGGGGACGTCTCGCGCATATCTCTTGAAAACTGCCTTTCTGCCGCCACTGAGAGAGTCGACTCCGCTACTGAGAGAGTCGACTCCGCTAACACGGGGACGACTCGGCAGGTGTCGGGGACGTCTCCAAGTGTGCCGGTTCTTCCTGTTTGTGCCAGAGACGTCTCTGAAACTATCCGGAGACGTCTCGGCTGTCCCTGATCTGTTTTCTTTAACTCAAAATATTCTTCAATAAATTCATAAAAATTATGGGAACTTGCCTAGACATTTCTTAACAATATTCTTAATAAAACATATGAATTCCTCAATTAAATTGTTAAGATATAATGGAATTTTACTCTAGTGTTTTGTATTCATCAAAATCTATTAGGGGGTCAACACCAGCAGAATGGAATGTCTGAACTTCTAGGTACAGTTATGCAAAACTCGTCAAACTCCATTGTCCGTCATATGTCAAATTTATTCGACTTCCAGTTCGAGATATGAAAAACTTTTTTTTCAAAATACCTGGCCAGAAATTTATCGAACTCAGTCTCTTAAATTACATAGGATCACTCCTAATCTATCAAGATTGATAGATCCCGTCTAAATACAACCCTATTCCAAAATGAACCTACTACAGCCAATCTGCACCACAAGGATCCGAATGGCTAGGGCCCAAGTTTACATGCTCGTCAAACTACAACAACCTCATAGTGAATAGCTGAGACATCAGGTCAAAGGACCAGTAATACAACTGCGGCATAAGTAGTCACTGACAAGTGGATAGACATCCATGTGACTACTTTTTTGGTCACGCCCAATGCACTTGTTCTCTAACAAGTACTTACATAATCACTCCAGTGTCTCTACACTGTGGACTCGAGACTCATCTATCTGACTAAGTAATCTGTGCACTAATCTCAGTGGATCGATCATCGCCCTCGTGATGGATCCATCAATCAGGAACATCTAGAAATTAATCCCTAATGACACATGCCTCAAATTCTCAACTTCTTGAGAATATGTGACATCATCTTATTAATTTTTTGGACGATTCATGGACACATACAAACATAAATGAATAATAAATTGCCTAATCTCATTAATCAATAAGAGTCAAATTATAAATTTATGCCTTATATTACAAATATGCATCAGCCACATTGGCTTTTAGGGCATACTTCTAACAAAATATGTGAAAGAGAATATATCTTTTCATGGTTAAATTTACAAAATATGTACATGAAAATAATGATAAGTGCAATGAGAAAGGGGTTAATTTATGCATTATTTAGCACTTATCATCTGGCTCTGGAGCCTTGTCCCCTTCAAGAGACCAGACTATCTTCCTAATCTTTCTCTCCGATACCGGCCTGATCAGTGCTGCAGTCTCCTCGTCCGTCACCCCAACCAAAGGCATCAAAGTATCCGCTGGGCTCCCCTCCCCTGTCAGCTCTGTCCATCTAGCCCTGAAGAAGCCCTCCACAATCCTCGGAACCATATCAGGATCCTCCGCAACTGCCCATCCTCACCTCTGATGACTCTAATCCTATTCTGATGCCTCTTGATCACTGTCGCCTGATGAAAAAATCTAGTATTCCTATCACCCTCCAAAATTCACTGCCTCGACTTCTGTCTCCAAAGTATCTCCTGCTGTCTGAGGAGAGAATCATGCAATGCCAAGTGTGATCTGAGCTCCCCCACCTCCTCCTCCTATAATCCTCCTCTCTTGACCTCTTGAGACTGTAATCTGTTAATGGCCTCCTCTAAGTCCTCAATCCTCCTGAAAATATTCCCCACCTCCTCAACCATCTTCTCACGGTTCCACCTCTTCAACCGTCTTCTCGTCAACTCCAACCTTCAGGATATCCGGTATATAGCATCTTCCCGACTGGTGCACTCCATGCCTCCCTAACCATCTCTCAGGACTACGGATAACATAGCCAAAACTTCTCAAATCTAAAAGAAGATCGAATAGGAATAAGTGTCTCAGTATTCACCAGTAATGGACAGTGGTCCGACACAATCCTCGGCAGATGTCTGACATGATGATCTGGAAAGCACTGAGCCCACTCGGCAGTAGCACAAGTTCTGTCTAGTCTCTTCTATACTTGGGTCCGACCCTGCTGATTATTGCACCAAGTGAACCTCGGGCCTGAAAAACTCAGATCAACCAATCTATTCGAATCAAGGAAATTTCGAAACTCCTTAATTTTCCTTGTATAAGTGAAGGGTTTCTCCCCATTTTCTCCTGGGGATCGACAATGTAATTAAAGTCACTTGCCACTAACATTGGATGACCCTAACTGATCAACTGAGAGGCCTCCTCCCACAAGATCCTCCTCTCTCTGAAGTCGGTACTAGCATGCACAGTTGCGAGGATCCATGAATTTCTGTTGTCTTCCGAAATTACCATAATCACTTCTTGAGTGCAGACATTGAAGATGTCAATTCTACATTTATTCTAAGCCTAAGTAACAATAATACCTCCCGACAAGTTTTGAGATTCTATTGCATAGAATCCCCACGACCTTGGCACCGCCCTTCTTGCCTTCTGTAAGCTACTACCAGATAACCGAGTTTCCAATAACACACAATTAATATTTAGGTTGTGCTGATGCACCAACCTACGAAAAGCGGAGGCAAAGGAAGGCTTTCCTGCTCCATGGCAATTCCATAGGAGCACCTTCATGGTGCACTGGACGAGGCGGCACGGCCCACCTCTTCAAGGCCGCTGCCACATGATACCTCCACGTTCATATCCCCTTCACTCACCACATCATTGGGATTAACTCCCATTGCTGAAGCCATCATTTGGCGCACAATTTGAAAATGCCTCCCTACATTGTTAGCCTGTGCCAGACGGCACGCAGGATCTTCAGGCCCCTCACCAAAGGCCTCTGGTCTACCCTGCTGCCCCCCGTCTGCCCTGTCTCCTCCACCACAGCCGGATTCACAGTCTTCTTCCCTTTCCCAGCCACTGCTGGATCACTGTTGACCCTGCCAAATGGCATGGTTTTCAGGGTAAAACAGCTCATTATAAAATGTTTTTTCTCTTAGCATTCTAGCTAGGTATGTTCTCAGCTTCATCTACCGGCGGTGCTTTTTCCAAGGGCCTGTTTAGTTGCAGCTCCATGAATCATGGCGTATATCTTTGGGCCTGGGAAGAAGTTTGCAGGGAAGACAGCGGGAGAGAGGACTCATGCCAATTTTAGAGGGTGAGCGATGGATTTCATTTCCTTAAAATTTAGCTATAAGGTAAATCACGAGTCCAACCAAATGGGTAAGCTGAATCTATTAATTTTCTCTGTCCTAATACTTTTTTTTGTCTTACATACTCAGGAATCGGAAGATAGTACTGTAGATAGAATAAAAAAAAATACCTAAAAAGTAAAAAAAAAGGCAGTAAAAGAGCTATTTACGGACGAAGGCAACAAGAAAATATAAACTAACCCTAAGAATTTAAGGACACTGGTGGTACTCCAAAAAAAAAAAATAAATAAATTTAGCTAACTACCAAACAAAATAGCAGAAAACAAAAATACACGTGGCAGCAAGCTACTGCACTTGATATCGAATTCTTGGAATGTCAGATCATCTCGGTTTCTAAATGCTGAAACTCGGGGCCCAGGATATGGTCGTCGCTTGAAACTGCAGAGGTAGCATGTGTGGATATGGTGAATCTTTTTTTTAAAGTTTTTTTTTCTGACGACCATCTTATGTGCGGAGCAGGCGTGGATAAATTTTTGCCGAAAGCTGGCGTTGGTGTCGTCACAATATTCGGCATCCGCGCTCTTATATCACCCACCTCCTCCACCCTTCTTAGCCACTCAAACCCGTCTGCCTTTCTTGATGGCCTCCTCCACCTTCCGTCTCTTGCTTCAACTTTCTCTCCTCCTCGCCCTCCTCTTTCTCCAAAACGTCCACCCGGCCACCACCTCATGCTACACCTCCATCTTTAGCTTCGGGGACTCCCTCGCCGACACCGGAAACTTTCTCCACTACGCCAACCAGGGCCCGGAAGCCCGGCTTCCATATGGCGAGACTTACTTCCAACACCCCACCGGCCGGTTCTCCGACGGGCGACTCATCATTGACTTTATTGGTGTCTAATTCTCGTCCTTTTCTCTGTTTTCTCCATTCCGATAGCCTGCAGTCCATAACACTACTCTTTGGTTACCAAGTGTTTGTTATGATGATCTCATCGATGAGGCGACGAGTGATGGTGATGGTTGTGGGTGCAGCACAAGCCATCGGAGTGCCGCTCGTGCCACCGTATCTAGCAGGACCCGGCGATCATGGTTTCCGGCGTGGGGCGAACTTTGCGGTGGGAGGGGCGACGGCGCTGGACAACGACTTCTTCAGGGCTAGGGGTTTCGATGTTTATTGGACCGAGTACTCGTTGGCCACTCAGATCGACTGGTTCAAGAAACTGCTGCCTTCGCTCTGCTCCTCCGACTCAGGTAAGCCTTCCAAATCCTGAGTACTAATGCTCGACCCGGAGTAGATCGATGGATTGGGGGGTTGAAGAACATGTTGAGGTCAACAGGTTCGCGTCTTACCGTTTAGTTCGAAGTTTCAGCGGCAGGTCAACGGATTTGCTTCCGCCTCTTTAATTCTTTTCCTTGCCGCAACTTCTTGACGTCTCCATTGTCCATTTAAAAAGGGGTTAAATAAGAGAATTTATTTTATTTATAACTGTTCGGTTAGGTTACCAAATTTAGGGATTTTTATACGCTTTGTTGGTTCAAATTATGCTGCTTAAAAGAGTAAATTATTCACTCCTATCTCTTGTTCACATGGTAGAATGCGAAGGTATCTTCAGCAGCTCCCTTTTCTTCTTGGGAGAGATTGGAGGCAATGATTACAACGAGCCGTTTATTCAAGGAATAAGTGTGGACGAGATTCGGACCTTTGTTCCCGATGTCATCTCTACCATTACCTCGGCACTGAGAGTGGGCTTTGTTTCTCTCTTAAATCTTAAACTTTTTCCTACTCAACTCCATATCTTTGTGGAATCTGGTAGTGCCGTAGTGGTGCTTGCTAAGTTCTCTGAAGCTGATCTCTGTTCTTTTAGGGCTGCTTGCCAAGCTCTGTTTACCAAGGTACTTCCTTTTGATTGCTAGGTGTTGATCGAACTTGGGGCGAAGACATTGGTGGTTCCGGGTAACTTTCCGATTGGATGTGTCCCACTATATTTGATGCACTTCCAAAGCCCAACAGCAGAAGATTACGATCCAGAAACGGGTTGTATCAAATGGTTAAACGAGTTCTCAGAGTACCACAATCGCCTACTCCTGGATGAACTCGGCAAGCTGCGTCGACTTTACCCACATGTCGCCATCGTCTATGCCGACTATTACGAAGCACTATTGAGCATCTTCCGATCTCCACATGAATTTGGTGAGCATTTTTTTTATTGCCTGCGAAGTGCATATTCGGTACTGTCTAGAAAAAAGTACTTTTCATAATTTAAAATAAATTACTTTTTCTAACAATATTAAACATTTTTCAGAATCAAATATTTGGTAATATAATTTAAAAAGTAGCTTTACAAAAAAGAATTAAGAGAAGTCAAAAAATAAAAATCCTTTTTTCTTTTTCTAGAACAGGAACAACACCAAACACACACTAAATCTTAATATTCATAGCATTGTGTAAACCATGATTGGCTCAATCTTCAAAATTTCAAATACTTAATGTAGTTTGAATAATAAGCTTAAATCAATGAAGGAGACACCTATTGACACTTGCCTTAAACTAAACCTTTTTTTCCTAATGCTATGGGGGTGGCAGCCTCTTTTTTTTTCTTTTTTCTTTGTTTTTTTTTCCGGTGAAAATGTCAATTCATATAACTTTATCATAAGTACATTTTGCCAAATTACGAGAAAGTAAAGAGTACGAGAGGGCATATGTCAACTGTGGATGTTCAGAAAAACTTTCCGGAATCCCGGGCGACAAAACCTTCATGGGCTGTTCTGCAGCCTCATTTGTGCTTGAGGCCGTGGTGTTGTTAGCTATTAAATAGCATCAATCGCAAGTTAATTCCAAGATCCAGTAGGTCGTATTTGAAGCTCATAGTTCATTACCGTTGTTTGCTTATAAGTGATTGAGGAGGGTGATTGCAGGATTCGAGAAACCTTTTGATGCATGCTGTGGAGGTGGCGGTGTCCATAGTTGTTGTTCCATACCCTGTGGAGATGAAGGTGCTGCAGTCTGCAGCGATCCATCAAAGCACATCAGCTGGGACGGAATGCACCTAACGGAGGCGGCTTACAAGGCAATTGCTCGTGGCTTATTAGAAGGACCATACACCGCTCCTCCCATGATCCGAGCATGCCCGCACGTAGAGCAGCATGTTGCTCTTCTCCGAAACGCTTCCATCCGACCACCTGCGCAAGCTTACAGTGCTTCTGTTTAGTTAGAATAATAATAGCAATCACTGAAGTAATGATAATAAATAGAAGTAATTGCATTAAAAAAATGCAGCACCGTTTTCCTGAAAATGTAAAAAAGCTGATGCCCATTAGGTATGAAATCTTACACCTCGAATATATATTTATCTACAGTGCATATCACACCTCAAATATTAGGTATGCACTTTCCTTCTTGTGGTAGATTATTAAGAACAATATCTATACACTGTTTGACAGGAATCACTTGGCTGGTGTTTTCTCTTGTTGCTGTTCTTTATTTATGTAAATGATAAATTGATGGAACCAACATACCGCAACAGGATGGGATGTTGACACTTCAACTACATTTTTTTTCAGCAGGGTCTATTACAAATTGATGATAATTATTCTGATAAGCAGTATAAGTGACTTGACTCCAGCATTACATTTTCTTTGTCACCGTATTGTTGATTGGGACCACCAAATTTTAATGGGAACCGGCATTTGACTTGTCGTAATTATCATCCAATTCCGACCTGACAATTGGATGAATGACAAAAACGATAGAACCGGCGAACCACCCATGTACCAAAGTCAAATATTTCATTCAAGTCAGGTTGCCTTACCAACCCTGAGGTCGCCCAACCTAACTTAAAGGTTTCAACAAGTTAGGTAGCGCATCGTTCTCAGAACCAAATGGAAGAAGAGCATGAGAGTAGCGATTGAAGTTTTGGACTCCATTTTATGAGCTTGGTATCCTGAACAAAAGCCTACCGCAGAAAAGAAGCACGAAAGCAGGCCATTCGTGGACACAGCTCCTAGCTTTTTATTAATAATAATTAATTATACTAGTCAGCACAAAGGATATATCTGTTTAGTTTTTGTTATTGCCACCAACACTTGGAAAGCGAGTGTTGACCATTGATAACATCATATGAGCATCATTCCTGACCTAATCATAGACAAGAGAAGCAACTCTAGACTGATGAAGGGGCAGCGAAATTAGACAGCATGGTAGCATGGGAGGGTATAGTTTTCCCTTTCCTTTTTCATTGTTTGGGAGAAGAAATATAGGAAACTCCTCCTTCTTTCATTAATGGAGTATAGGCAAGATCCAAAATACAGCATACACCAGCACGACTGGGCTTTTGAAATCAATCCAAAAATAAAGCCGAAGTATTATCAGATTTGTGGGAAATCTAATTACAAACTTCACGATTGGCTCGGGCGGCTCTGATACTATTTGTCATAACCCATAATCTCATTCAAAAAAGCTAGTTGGAAAATATTATTTAATTTTTTAATTCTGTATAAGTACCCAAGGTGTATCCAGCGGATAGCCAATGTGGGACTAAATACTATTCTAAACATATTTTATATAAGCAGCCTCATCAATGGTTGTCTTTGGAAAATAAAAGTTAGCAGCCCCCTGATTTAAGGATTAGGGGGAAAAATATTTTATTAGAAACTGAATCATGGGAATTAAGATAGCCTTGTGCGTCTCAACTAGGTTGGTATTCGACATTTAGCAATCGTAGATTGTATGCGGTGCATGTTATGGAGAACTATTGCAGCTAATCTAAAACATGACTTGACGGATATGAGCAAATCCATGTTTGGCAAAGGGAAGTCATCTTTCGGACAAGTTTTATTTAGGTCTAAAAAATCAACACAGCAGCGGATTTGCCCATTCTTCTTGACAGGGACTATGTTTGTCAACCAAATGGGGTGTTGTATGGGCTTTATGAAACCAACCTTCAATAGCTTCTCATAACTAATTAACTCCGTCTTTCTTGCAACACAGCCGTTGGTTGGGCGAAATAACAGCTCAGTGTCACATTCTTCTCCTACTCTTGGACTTGTAGGGTACTTGAATTTGTTTTTGTTCTGAATTAAAGATTAAGATGAACTATTTGGCCATGGAGGTGTAACATTGTTTTCCATGTCGGTATCGGACACAACACATTTTCTTCTCTCCTCTCCAGGCAGTCCACTTGACAAGTATTCAAAGGGGAGAAATCTGTGCTGCCCGTGGCACTTTATCTAGTGCCGATGCATAAGAGAAAAATGAATGTTTATTGACAAATCCTTTTTATGTATGTACACAGACGCATCCATACATACATACAGATACATACATACATACATACATACATAGAGGATATCTTCCCATATGGCATAAGTCCTCCCTTTTTCGGTATTTGGCAAAAATTTGAGAGGTTATCCACCACGTATATAGGAGATATCTCCCACAAATTCTATAACCAAATGGCACGTTTAAGCATGCAATTGGGTTTGGCATGTCATTTTGATGCCTTAAGCAGACGGCACTTTGTCTATAATGCATGTGCCAAACTTGACAAGGTTGTAAGATGTTGCAGCATTATAGCCATTTGTTATAATGGCCTCTACGAAGTTTTCTCATCTAAAATCATGAAACCTAAAGGCCCATTTAGTGTTGCATTTTTTTATTTTTCTTATTTTCAAGAAATTGAAGAAAAATAAACTAGACTAGATAACATCTCCCATGAAGCTCCATTTTTAAGAAATTGTTTGTACATTCTTGAATGCTTTTGAAAGCAAAGATTTAAGTAAAAATAAAGACAAGGAGTAGCAGAAGTCCTGTGCTATCAAATAATGCCATCAACATGCCATATTACCAAAATTCGAACTTGTTGCTATGAACTACGCAGCAAACTGTTATCGATCCTTGAATTCTCGGAGGAAAAAGCTCATCATATATTCTAGTGCACCGCTGTTACCTTTGAGTGCAATTCTGTTAGAGTTTTTTACAAGCATGCCCTCCAAAATATACAAAATTATATAAATATCTTTATAAAGTTGCTATTTGCATATATAATGTTATAACTTTTTTTGTATATCTACCCATAAGATTATTTCAGTTATTTTAGTTTTAAGCCGTTTATTTTTTAACGACATTAGATGATACAATACATATAAAAAAAAGAATAAGGATATACATGTAAATAGTAATTTTACAAGGTATTTATATAAGTTTATACACTTATGAGGATATACATGCAAAAAAACTCATTCTGTTATAACATATGTTACAATGTCACTGTAGTAGAAAATAACAGACAAGAATAGAATGATGTTACTTTTCTAATCATTTGTTTTTTTAGTAAATCGGCTACTCACACGGCTCTGGCATGAACATAGCCAGCTACATCACTAGCAAGAACACTACACAAAATAGAAAGAGAAGTATGATGGGTCCATAGGATATCTCCCGAATGATGAGTAGCAAATGAGGTGACCTAGTATACAGCTCGATTCGCCTCTCGGAGAACATGCTTGACCTGGACAGCACGACACTCTTGCATCATCCGTCATGTGTCATTGAGAAGCGGGTGCTTTGGCACTCCCACCCCTCCCTCCTTGTAACAACCCAGGACCTCACTCAAAATGGCTAGCCGGAAGGTATTGTTTGGGTTCCTTGATCCTGTATAAGTACCCAAGATCTACCTAACGAATAACCAATGTGGGACTAAACACACGGCCGCACAAGTCCTCACATACTCCTCTCGTTCAAGCCCTGACGTCCTCGTCAGGCTAAGGGTTCAAATCCATTCAAATCTAATCACAAACACCACGATCGGTCCGTGGTCAACCCCAATGGATCCGTGCTGCAGTGTCCCCTAGTTCACATAAGTTATGGACCGGGTCCGCTCTAATACCATTTGTAACAACCTAGGACCTCACTCAAAATGGCTAGCCGGAAGGTATTGTTTGGGTTCCTTGATCCTGTATAAGTACCCAAGATCTACCCAGCGAATAACCGATGTGGGACTAAACACAAGCCCGCACGAGTCCTCATCGATGTGTATGTGAGGACTCGTGCGGGCGTGTGTTTAGTCCCACATCGGTTATTCGCTGAGTAGATCTTGGATACTTATACAGGATCAAGGAACCCAAACAATACCTTCCGGCTAGCCATTTTGGGTAAGATCCTGGGTTGTTACACTCCTATAATCACTCAATCAATGCAGCTGAGTCCCTCTCCAGAATGTTGCAGACAACCTCTAGTGCATATCTCGCGAAGGAGAGTCCCTTCCATACTGCCCCGAGCTCCACCCCAAAAGTTGAAGCCTCGAAGGAACGACGACCCCCTGCAGCAATTAACCGAGAACGGTGGTCCCTGATTACAAATGCAACTCCAACCCTATCACTATCGGCGGACAGGCTCCCGTCGAAATTCACCTTAAGATGGCCAGAGGGTAGGGGCTCCTAAAACACAAGAACAAACTTAGGCACTATAATAGCGGAGAGGGGGGCCCAGGTGTCCCTAGCCATCCTAGATGAATCCAACACAACAGTCTCAATGACCTCCACAGCCTGGTAGAGTGCCCACTCTACAATATACCTCAACGATGCCCTCCTGTCCTCGAAGACTTTGGTATTTCTGTCCAACCAAATATGATAAGCCAAGTACATGGCAGCAATACCCCACCTAGCAGTACGCGGGGATCGTGTGGCAACCCTCACCTGCCGAAGGAACTCCTCCACCACAACACCCGATACTAATATGGAGAATGATGCCCTCCTCCACACCTGAGCTGCCCGCGAGCACTCAAACAACACATGGCTGATAGTCTCTACTGAATTTGGGCAGTCACCACACATCAGAGAAATTCTGAGACTCCTCCTGACTAGCAAACTCCTAGTCAGTAGGCAGTCCCAAAGTACCTTCTAGATGAATAAAGCCACTCGGGGGTGAACCCGCAATCTCCAGACCCAGCTACCATCACACTGCCTAGACACCTCACCACCCCTCACCGCTTGTAAGTCTGCCGCACGCACCCTAGCCGATCCCATCGCCGCCCACACCAGCCTATTCAGTATGCCTTGAAGTAGTAGGATGGCAAGCACCCTCTGAAATAACTGCGCCCCAAAGGTCTTCCTGATCAAGACTTCGTTCCACCGACCCCCTCCGGCGACTGTCAAATCATTGACTCTGAGCCCGACCAACCACACCGAGTCCACCAACGTCGGTATCCTACAAAGTGGTGACTCCATCACCCACTTGTCCTGCAAAACATTGACGGACCACCCATCTCCAATCATCCACCTGATCTCCGATAACACGGACGGGGCGGAGGACTCTTTCCATACGAATGAACAATTGCGACAGGCACTGAACTCCACCCCGGTCACGTATGCACCATACTTTGCCCTCAGCAAGGCACTCCACAAACTATCCAGCTCCAGAATAAGCCTAGCGGCCCGCCGCACAGCTAGAACCTCCCGCCTCGCTTGCAAGGACTGCACCCCCAAACTTTTCTGTCTGAGTGGCTGACACACTACCTCCCACGCCACAGGTGAATGCCTCTCCTGCCCGACTGCCTGTCCTACATAAAGCTCCTGAACAGCTGCACCAGAGACCTCAATAGAGAAATCGACACTAGCGTGTTCACCAACAAATACACAGGTATCGAACTCAACACCGATTGTACCAGGATGATACGCCCCATAATGGAGAGAGAGTCCATCTGTCATCCCTCCAGCCTACGTCTGATACTCATCTCGACGTCGGAGTAGTCACTACACCTGAGCTGTCGGCCGACGATAAGGATCCCAAGATACCTCATCGTGCCCTCCTGCTCGCCCACACCCAGAATCTCTTTAATGGAGGCTTTGATCTATGGCTGGGTTCTCGAGCTAAAGCAAATAACTGACTTGGTCCTGTTGACCAGCTGACCTGAAGCAGAATAGTAGCTATCCAGGATATCCCGGACCACCTTCGCGGCCCTCCGTGTCACTTGAACCAGCAACAAGCAGTCATTGGCAAAAAATAAGTGGGAGATCTGACACAACTCCTCCGCCGGTCTGTACACCTCCAATACCTGATGCTCTATCGCATGCCGAAGTGCCCTGGATAATGCATCTAAACAAAAAATGAAGAGCAAGGGGGACAGTGGACAGCCCTGCTGGAGGCCTGTCGCCGATTCGAATAACTGTGTAGGTGTGTCGTTCACCAAGATGGCAAATGATGGAAAGGTCACACACCCATAACCCAGCCAATCCACTGCTCATGGAAACCGTAACACTCTAAAAACCACCGCAGAAAGTCCCAACTCATCCTATCATAGGCCCTCTCCATATCCAGCTTGATAACCATCAAGCTCCTCTGACCTGAGGCTCTCTTAAGATCAAACATGAACTCCTGGGCAATAAGAATGTTATCTGTGATGCTTCGCCCACCCACGAAGCCCCCCTGCTCTAGACTGATGATCTAGGTAGAATGTCATACAGCCTGGCAACAAGAATCTTAGCCGTAGTCTTGTACAGAGTCGTACACAAACTAATCGGTTGATAGTGGCTCATCTCCATAGCATCATGTCGCTTCAGGATCAGGGTAACAAAAGTCTTCTTCCACTCTGCTGGTAGGACTGCCAAGCTGAAGAACTGTTGTACCGCCTCCACCACATCCTGACTGATGATCGACCATTATCTTCTGAAGAATAATGGAGAAAATCCATCTAGTCCCGGAGCTTTATCCTCCCCCAAAGACCACAGAGCCTCCCTAACCTCGTCAGCAGAGATTGGTATGATCAACACTACATTCTCCTCCTCTAAAATCTTGGTAGAAGGAGATGGCAACATAGGCAGGCCCGCCCTAACCAACTAGTCTATCCATCTGGATCTGAAAAACAATCTAACTCCCGCCTGATTGCAACCGGATCCTCCATCACCTGGCTGTCTAACCCCCTGATTTTGTTCCTCTGCCTCCTGATAATAGTAGACCGATGAAAAAATCTGATGTTTCTATCTTCCTCTCTGATCCACTGAACCCTAGACTTCTGCCTCCAGAACGTCTCCTGCTGACGAAGAAATGAGTCATGGGTGGACAAGTGTGATCTGAGTTCCTCCAACTTCACTAAAGACAACCCTCCTCCCTATACCTCCTGCGCCTGCAACCTGAAAATATTCTCTCTCTGAAGTCCGTACTAGCATATACCACGGCAAGGACCTATGGCCTGGTCGTGCCATCTGAGATCACCATTACCACTTGTTGGTCGCAGACATTAAAAATGTCTAGATCACCACACCTCCATCTCCATGCAGCGATATTCCCGCCCTCGACAATTCTACAGTAATATCTTCATTGGATAACCAGGGATGTGGACAGGATCCCCTCCCCAGACCCTGCTTCTCGATTACCACTCTGCTCCTTCCACACTCCTCCTCGTTCGACCTGTTCTCACCCGGAGCACCCTGCAGAGCACGCTTCAAAAGGCCAAATAGCCTCACGTGTGGAGAAGAAGTAGAAGAAGACACCGCCCCTCCTCCCTGGTTGACTGAACGACCCACCATAGGAGAGTTGTGCCGGCACACTAATGCAGGTCCCGGCACGCATACAGGGCCCTCCAACCCCTGGGAGCTATCCCAGGCCGTGCCTTCACCCAAGGTACCCATGGAAAGCATCTCCACAAGTCGTAGGTGTGCCTGTCGAGGCGGTGAGAGGGGAAGGAGGGGAAGGAGAGGAATACCCACCCAGGGAGGACGAAGACCCCTCCACGGCCGGGCCCATCAGCCCCTGGTTGCCCGCCACGGCTGATCCGCCTGCCGGAGAAGGAGGAGGATGGGAGGATGATGGACGTTGGCCCGATGGCGAGGATGAGGACGAGGACCCACACGCCGCCGGCCGCACGGACCTCTGATGGCACTGGACCCAGATAATCGCCGGTTGTGCCAACCGATGGCTTCGATTGGCTTTGTCCCCACCGGTCACCGCGTCATGGGTGGAGACCACTGGCCGGTCGGGGCACCCGTGGTGGCCCCCGTCCACCCGGACCTCCGCGGACTGATCGAGGGTGGCAAGACCCGCCTTCCTCGACTCAGAGAGCCCCAGGCCCCGTGTTCTAGCCACTTAGCGCAGCCGGGTTGGGCCCTCGCCAAGGTCTGGTGAGGCCGGGCCCGCGCTAGCGAACACCAGGCCCCATTATAGGTCGTGGACCACAGGACCAGTTGGCCCAACATCTTAGGCTGGCTTCTTGCTCCACAGGCCCACCCAGCGCGAGCTGGTCGGCACCGCGGCTGCTCGGGTTGGCCCAAGCCCGTTGCTCCCATACCCACCCGCCTCTTCAACTCTAGGTGGGCTGCTGGCCCGATTACGCGCCTCGGGGCTCAGCCCCTGCCCACGGCCTGCGACCAACTGGCCCACCCCATCGCCTCGGGTGGGTTCTGGCTCAGTGACTCGCCCCAGTTCGCCCACTGCCTTCATCCGAACCTCCACCGCATCCACCGCTACTCCCTTCTCCGGCGAACTCCATCGGGCGACCCTGGACGAGGTCTGCCAACCCTCCAGGTCCAGAGCGTGGTTGGGCGCCTCCAAACTAGCCCCCTCCAGGCGTGCCAATGGCCTCGGAGCCCTCCTCCTTCCCTCCGCTGCCGGTGCCATTGCCTCCTTCGACCGATTTCTCGGAGGCCCTCCTGCTGGCCGAACCCTGGTTGTCGTGAACCATGGTCCAAACATCGGACGGCCACCCTCCCGGTTCTTCTCCAAAGTGCCCAATCCGAACCCCGCCCCAGTGCTCCAGCCCCCCTCCGAGATCCGGCAGCCTCCTCTACCACTGGGCCCGGGGGAGAACTGGCATCCTCCATCTCCATGTCCGGCGCGACCGCAACGGTAGCACACAACTGGCAGGCTCTCGTAAACGAAGGTCTGCCGGAAAGTCTCCACCGAGCCCTGGATGAAAATCCCCGGCATCAGTGGCTTCCCAATATCCAGTTCCACCCGAACCCTACCAAACCCCAACCTGCGTCGCTATTCGGTGAACTTGTCAACCGCCACCTGCCAGCCGGCTGCATTAGCGATCTCCAGCGCCAAGTCCCGATCCCAGTACTCCACCGGCAATTGAGGGAGACAAACCTAAGCAACTACCCTGTTCACACGCTTTGCCCCAGGGATGAAGTCCGGCTGCCACCTATCCATGGCGTGGAGTTAGCCGGCGACCATCCACGGGCCGTTCCCCATCGCCGCCTCCCTATCGGCCTCATTCTTGAAACGTATCAAAAGATGCTCCTCCGCCATCGGTATGGCTTCGGGGTCACAGCCGAGGTTTCCCTTAGCACACAGTTCCCGAACCACCTGCTGCTCCGGCACCCACCTCCCCAGACTGCGCATTATGACGGCCGTGGAGCTCCATGCCATCTGAGCTCTCCCCAGTCTTTCTGACGGTATCACCAACACCTCAGTGTAGTGCCGCTGCAGGATCTTCAACTCCTCGTCGGAGATATGGTGATTAGACCAAGACCAAGAGTCTCTTCGTGCGGGGCCTCTGGCGACCTAGACCCATGGCTTGTTGATGACAGCTACCTCTGCCGCCGGGCGCTCGCCGTCGGCTCTTTCCTCAGAACCACCCCCCTTCACCATCTCCAGTTGATAATCTCCCATGATACCGCACCCAGGGTGTTCGACAGAAATCCGCACTCAAACATGAATTTTGACGCACCCGCTCGCCCGCTCGCCCTTTCTTACCCTTCACCAAGAAGCCTAATCATTATTCGCTCCGCAATCTTTTGTTGTGAAACGACTTTAATTTTTATAGAAAAATCTTGCTAAAAATATAAAATTTTAAAATAAATTACTTTCTTTTGAAAAATAGTACAGATGATGAATAACAACAATTACTTTTGTTTTTGTTTTTTTTGCATGTAACGACAATTATTTTTGTCGTATGACAATCCTCATCGTTACGTAATGGTCAAATAGTGATGATTATTTAATGCCAGCGGTTAAAATTTAAAATATATAACATAACAATTTGTTCTCCAGCTGGCGTCGTCAGAATTCCGTTGGAGGCAGGTAAGGATCCGTCCACGCCCTCTATAGGAGCCACGTATCTGCCTGCCGTTTCTACGTCATCACCCTCCTCAATTCCTTATATTCCACTCCACGGTCCAACCCCCCCCCTGATGGCCGCCTCCACCTTCCGTCTCTTGCTTCAACTTTCTCTCCTCCTCGCCCTCCTCTTTCATCAAAACGTCCACCCGGCCACCACCTCATGCTACACCTCCATCTTTAGCTTCGGGGACTCCCTCGCCGACACCGGAAACCTTCTCTACTCCCCCAGCAACAACGCCGGAGCCATCGCCCGGCTTCCATACGGCGAGACTTACTTCCATCGCCCCACCGGCCGGTTCTCCGATGGGCGACTCATCATCGACTTCATTGGTGCTTAATTCACGCCTTCTTCGTTCTTTGATATGCCTATTTTGCTTACAAAATATTTGTTATAATAAGCCTATATATTAAGTAGCTAGTAATGATGGTGGTGGTGGGTGCAGCACAAGGCATCGGAATACCGCTCGTGCCACCGTATCTAGCAGGGCCTGGTGATCATGGATTCCGGCAAGGGGCTAACTTTGCGGTGGGAGGGGCGACGGCACTCGGCAACGACTTCTTTAGAGAGAAGGGACTTCATGTTAGCTGGACCGAGTACTCATTGGGCACGCAAATCGAGTGGTTCAAGCAACTCCTGCCTTCCCTCTGCTCCTCGAGTTCAGGTAAGCCTTTGTCTTCTATCTCCATGTCCTCTTCTCTCCGCCTCTCTCTCTCTCTCTCTCTCTCTCAGCTGGACGAGGCAGACCGTTGACTATGATCTTGTAGTTAGGAGCAGGTCAGCCTGTCCACCCACCCAGCCACAAATACAATATTATTGTTTAAAAAAAATTAATTAAGAATATGCCGACGTCGCATCATTTGATTGGAATCTGCCTCCCAGAAGCCTCCAAGTGAAAATAATGGTTGGGTGAGATCCACCAGCAACCAACCAACCACGAAAGCACATCCCTTTGTGGCTGGAATTGTCCACTGATGAGCTGGTGGGATCTGGTCCGACCTATGACTCGTCCTCAAACAGACCATGTTGGTGTTCCCCACCCAAAAAGGGGGAATAAAGATTATGTTGTCGTTTGCCCACGCAAAACCTACCACAATTTCCTTGTTTTTTTTAGTCTTTCACTCTATCAAAGCAATAAGATAGACCTTAGCCTGCGCGCAGTACATTCTGCCTACACCTTTACCGGTTCAATAGTCATACTAAACAAAGATTTATCCATTTACTCGTGTTTTTTTTATAAAGGATATCCCTCTACTCATGTTTCTTGGAAACAATGGCAGACTGCAAAGGCATCTTGAGCAACTCACTTTTCCTCGTGGGAGAAATAGGAGGCAACGACTACAACCACCCCTTCTTTCAAGGAAAAACCATGGATGAGATACGAACCTTCGTTCCCCGCATCATCTCTGCCATTAGCTCAGCTATCAATGTGAGCCCATTTATCTCAGATCGTTCACTTATTTTCACTAAATTCTATTCTTCTAGAAAAATTGTGCAACAGACACCTAAGCTTTCTTAAACTCTCAATTCTGTTAGGTTTTGATCCAACTTGGGGCAAAGACATTGGTTGTACCTGGTAATTTCCCAATCGGATGCGTCTCCTGGTATCTTCAAACTTTCCAAAGCCAAAGGAAAGAAGACTATGACTCGCAAACGGGTTGTATCAAGTGGCTGAATGAATTCTCGGCGCACCACAATCGACTGCTTCTAGATGAGCTGGATCGCCTTCGTCAACTTCACCCCCATGCAACCATCATCTATGCTGACTATTACAAAGCACTGCTCCACATCTTCCGTTCTCCAACACAGTTTGGTGAGCTTTCTTTTGCACTTACTAAATTTTCAATAATTCATTATTCGATGGTTTAAAATGTGACTAGGTTGATTTCTTTTTTATGGGAACGATTAGCTAGCTTAATTCCCGAAAGTCAAGTACCGAACATAGTTCGGATCGATAAATCTTTAAAAAAATTCTATAATTTTGTTAATAAAATTGGCGGAAATGTCTCACTTCCTGGATTACCCCCTTTAAATTTTTTTTTTGGCTCTGATGACAACTTAAACTACTGCACTTCATGGTGCATTCGTTTGGGCTGCCTTTATAGGGTTATGAACGAGTTGAGCCTGGGCGTTAGCAAATTGACGGATGGTCCAATGGCAAGTCACCATGGGATTTCAGTATCTAAACAGGTTGTCATATCGTTAAAGCATAATTGAGTGCTTCGCCGCCCATGTGGTAAGAAACATTCAACACCATACCGATCCAATTTAGGTACCTTTAATTAGTCGGGACCTTGGTGGCTATTGTCAACTACAGCTACATTGTCGGCTGGCTGGTTGCTCATCCAGGCTTGTATCACATGATCATTATGGCTTTCCTGGACTAAACAATCATGATAGAAATTAATAAAGTAGTGTAGTTTGCTTCATGCTCCCTTTCAATACACGCGAACATGAGATAGTGCCCAGAGATAGGAAGCACCCATTATGTAAAGGTATGTTTAGTTGGAGAAAGTTAGACTTTAGAATGGAAATGAAAATAAGCGACTTCTACTCCAATTGTTCAGTTGAGAGAAGTCCTATTCTCATTTCAATTTCAGCGGACAATGGAAATTCCACAATTCTTCAAAATCCAATTTTTATTCTATTCTAGTATACTCAAATTTCATTCCAATTCTAATCACGAACCATACATGATCCTTCCAATTTATTATACACTCTGATTCCAACCGGTTGGCACGGCACGTGTAGTTAATTATACACAAAGTCACTTGGTTAGCGGTGGCTTAACAATAATTTATTATATACTAAATCTGAAGATTAGTTACTTCTTTTTCATTTATCTTGAAGGATGTTTATTACACAAAAGTGAATAAATAATTCAATCATAGGAGATAACAATATGTAGTCTAGTAAAATCATCATGGTATTTTTTTTTCCTTTATTTTTTTCTTAAGGTAATTTCTACTCCACGCTGTATGGAGAAAGATTTTATATTTGGCGATATGGCCATGATCACCCTAATTAAAGACCCTACCAATACCATCATCTCACATCCAGTTGGCTTTTTATTAAAATTCAGACCTAACTTTTATTATCTTTTCAATGGTGTAGGATTTAAAAAGGCGCCTCTTGCCGCATGCTGTGGAGGTGGTGGTCCCTATAATGCCTCTGTAGCGTGCGGAGATCGGGCGGCCACGGTTTGCAATGATCCATCGAGATATGTTTCCTGGGACGGAATGCACCTAACGGAGGCAGCTTACAAGACGATTGCGCAAGGCTTATTGGAAGGACCAGACACCACTCCTCCCATAACCCAAGCATGCCCACACATAGAGCAGAGTGCCGCTCATAGCCTACATCCAATGTAGGGAATAAACCAATAGTGTCTTCTGCTAATCAGAAACAAAGGAGAAAAAAAAGAATGTAACAAGAATTAAAAAAAAAAAAAGGAAAGATGATGTTTTGTAATATATTTGCATCACATATATTTTTTTCTTAAAAAAAATTTGCCTCACAAAATTATGAAATTTAATTCTTCAAAAATATGTTTATGTGCTACCTTTGTTAGAATATCCCTCATTTTGTAGCAAACCAGAATCTCATTTAAGCTCTACAATCCTTGCCAAGTAAAATGTCCAAATTTATGCAAATCTAAATATAAGCATTATGATCAGTTCGTGGTCTGTCTAAATAGGTTTATGCTATAGTGTCTCTTAGTCCATGTTAGTCATAGAATAGGTTTACTCTGATGTTACTTGCAATAACTTAGAATCTCACTTGAAAAAAGAGGTTGTAAGATATTATTTGAATTTCTTAGCCATGTATGCATAGGTACTGAAGATCAATCCAGTATATAGCCGATGCGGGACTAAATATATATCTGCATGAGTTTTTATATATTTGTTACAAAAGAAATCAATGTTTGTGCTAGTATGGATGGTGAGTATATCTAGAATTCTTACTTTGCCGCTAATCCTGTCCTACAGGTTGATGCTAATGCAATAGTTATGAGTTTAGGGTTAAGAATAACTACTAACGATGTTTAATACCGAACTGCTAGAGATTAGGTGCCTAATAGTCACATATTTGATATTATTGTTGTTTTCATATTTATATTTCTCTATAAATTAGTAAAATATTGTATGATGGTTGATATTAAGGATAGTAATCGAATAAAACTTCTGCCATCCTTTTTTATTTTTTCTTTTTTTAAAGAAATAAATATTTATTTCCAAAATCTCTGAAGGCTTTACAAATAATTCTTACAAAAATAAAAGAGTCTTATCAAGCATTTCGCTTAATCTAGTTCATTTTTATTTTAAAATTTTTTAATAGATATATATGAAGGAGTGTGGTTCGTTCAATAAATTTCTGCCTCTATATAAATATTTATATTTTTCAACTCCATATATATACAGAAGAGAAATACTATTTCCACTCAGGCCAAGATAAAAATAAAAACAATACTATTGATTTGATTTTTTCAAATTTTGCAATAAAACCTACATCCCAATTTTTTTGTGTCTATTGCAGTTAGATGAGAGAAAAGGGCCAAATGGAAAACCGGCCGAATTGTCCAATTTTGTACAATACTAGCTTGGTGGGAGTGACAAATGCAGCACAACCGGCCCGGAATAAATCACACAAACTCTCTCATGCCTTGCCGAGCAAATCCATAAAGTTGATACAATGGTTCTTTTATACGACAAGTAAAAGATAACCTTGTCCTATTTTTTTCTCTTGCCCCAGATTGGTTTGTGATTGTATGCCGATCAAGGAACAATTTAAAGAATAAAAAAACTGCAGAAACCATAATTGGTTCGCTGGTCGAGAGCAATTGATGTGTGGATCCAAGAGATTGATTCACAATCAAGCAACCAACATTCTAAAATGCTCGTCTTTGGGCTAATTAGACTGCACATGATTATGATATGTGGAATCCATCAAAAAAGTGATGTAATTTTGCATCACCAATGTAGTCTAATAAATAAAATAAAAGGAATCCATGTGCATAAGTTGTAGAATCGTTCCATTTATCTTCTTGTACTATCATGCACGCTACCGCAAGGTCAGATTAAGTAAAATGCCTTGCACCTTCATTCTGCACTCTACTCTTCACATGGGAAGTGGGTTTGTCTCCATATGCCTTGGGTCGTAAGATGCCGATAGAGGCACATCTTCAAGTTTGGGTTAAGTATGCTTATATCTAATGAGTTTAATAAATTCAATTAACCACCAAAGCTTCACTTCTATTGTAACATGGGCCCATTCGTCTATTTAGATCCAAATACCAGAAGCAATATGATAAAAGGACTAAAATAACCTTGATTTAGAGAGGTCGGATTGTGGCTTTTAGGCAAAAGCACTTCATCATCTATGATTTATCCGTTTGCACAAATCTTAAAATGCTTCATTTTCTATCATTCATCTATTCACAAGAACTCAAAGTGCTTCATCCTCTATCATTCATTCATTTGCACCGATCTCAAAGTGCTTCTTCGATCCTCATCTATTATCTACCATCTGCATAAATCTCAAAGAGCTTCATCCTCTCATCGATCTGTCTGCACAGATCTTAAATGCTCCATCCTCTCTCCTCCGTCCATCTGTATAGATCTCAGAGCTCTCCATCTTCTATCATCCATTCACCTACACAGATCTCAAAGCGCTCCATCCTCCTCCATCCATTCATCCGCACAAATCTCAAAGCACTCCATCATCTGCTATTCATCCATCTGCACAAATTTTAAGGTGCTTCATGCTATGTCACCCATGCACTACACAAATCTTAAAGCACTCCATCCTCCGTCATACATGCATTTGCATCGATCTCAAAGCGATTTATCTTCGCCATCTATTCATCTACACAAATCTCAAAGTACTCCATCATCCACCATCCATCCATCTGCACAAAATCTCAAAGCGCTCCATCCTATATCATCTACCTGTCTACACAAATCTTAAAGCACCCCCATCCTCTATCATCCATGCATTTGCATAGATCCCAAAACCCTTCATCCTCCACTATCCACCCATCTGCACAGATCTCTCCATCTCTTGCCATCTATCCGCTTGCATAGATCCCAAAACGCTCTATCCTATTTCTTCTGCCTCCAGAGATCTCAAAGTAGTTTATCCTCTGCCATTCGTCCATCTATATAGGTGTAAAAAGAGCTCCATCATCTATCGTTCATCCACCAACACAACTTGCAAAGCAAACCCTTTTATTTATACAAAAAGCCAGCTCTTTGAATTCACCCCGAAACAAGAGTTTTTTGCTAAATTAGTGAGAAGGGTATTTCTAAAACTTTATAAAAATTTAGTTTTCAAATGATCCTCATGTGATAATATTTTATAATGGAGATAGACGGCTGGATCATATTGTAACAAATTTAAAGTTTTAATAGCTAATTGATAATTTTTAAACTTTTAAAACGGTAGATGTCCAAATTGGGAGTGGGGGGTGCCAGTGTAATTTTTCATAAAATAAAGGAATCCATGTGCACAAGCCGTAGAAGCGTTCTATTTATCCTGTGATTTGCTCGGTACTGCAAGGTCAGATTATGCAGTGTGCCTTGCACCATCGTTCTGGCTGCCGATCCGTGCACTCTTCTCGGATCTGGGTTTGACTCCTTATGCCTTGTTCTGAAGCATTTACCAGTTTTTGTTTGCACCTGCCTGCTCTGTGCTAAATCTTCTCAACTCCTCACCCAAAGACCCTCTTCATTTCCATCTCCAATGAATCCCTCCACCCATATCTCCCTTCTGCCACCACTCCTCCTCCTCCTCCTCCTCCTCTCGCTTCTTAGCACCTCCCACGCGGCCATCACCTGCTACACCTCCATCTTCAGCTTTGGTGACTCCCTCGCCGACACCGGAAACTTACTCCACGACGTTGGCAAGAATAATATCCATGTCGGCCGACTCCCGTACGGCGAGACCTACTTCCGTCGCCCCACCGGCCGGTTCTCCGACGGCCGATTGGTTGTCGACTTCCTCGGTTAGTGCTTATTTATCAGTGTTACTCTTGATTACTGAATTTTAGCGAGCGACAGCTAAAGAGTGAAAGCTTTTCGTCAAGTCAATGACATTAGCGGCGGCTTGCGGCGTTATTGTTGGAAACCAAAGGCTAACTAACTAACGAGCAAAGCGTCCGTGATTTGCAGCTCAGGCAATGGGACTTCCACTCCTGCCACCGTATCTCGCCGGGCCGGGCCGCAAGGGTTTCCGGCGAGGCGCGAATTTCGCCGTGGCCGGGGCCACCGCGATTGAGAACGGATTCTTTACGGAGAAGGGGATCCAGGTCCTGTGGTCGAACAACTCGTTGGGCTCTCAGATTGAATGGTTCCGGCAACTGCTGCCCTCACTTTGCTCCTCAGATTCAGGTACGCCTGCCTTTCTTTCCGTCGTTGACGGTCCTCGCGTCTGAAAAGCGGCTTTCGTCAAACAGCTGGCATAAAAGGCTATGACGTGAGAGTGGCATGTCTGATATCATGTTGTTATACGGGTTCGGGTTGGATCTTTCACGCGAAGGAACGACTCACCTTCCTTCGCGCGAATCTACCGTTGGATCGCGCGAGAATCGTCCAGACGGATGAATGGAGCAGTTCCAAATGCTTTGCGATCTGCTCTGTTCGACATCCGACGGTTGACATCGTGAAAGGAGATCAATCATCCCTTCATGCGAAAGATGCAACCCGAATCTGTTGCTGTCTCGCGTGGGTCGGCGTGTCGGTGCGAAATGATCAACTTTGCTGCGATTAATCATTCCCCCACCCGTCGAACCCGCAAAATAACCCACATCTCGCCCTCTCTTTTTCTCTCTCCAACTCAGTACGATGCCCAACCCAGTAGGACCAGGGCAAATGACCATGCTGTTCGCATGCTTGCTCGCTATGATTAAAGGAAGCAGGCAAGCTTGGGCCAGGCTTAGTTGGTTCGAATGCCTTGAAATCTAATTTTTCATATATATTTTAATGATTATTTATTTAAACAATTATTTTATTAGTTTTATTGTAAATCAATATAGATTATTTAGAATATATTACATTCCAACTATAATATTAAAATATAACAAGATCATTAGCTCAAATTATATAAACAAAAGATTCGAATGGGTTTAAGTTTGTACTGGACACCTTTTGACTAAACTGCTTTGTAATTAAGCTTGGCTTGGAACTAAATAAAATATGTCAAGCTTGATTTGTTTACAAAAGAAAAGCCAGGCTAAAGCTATACTTGGGAGGCTTGGCTAAATCCAATCCTACCGCGTATCCATCTATTGAAGTGTCACGAGATGTTGGGTGCAATTTATGAGCGACAGGCGACATGCGTAAGAGACAAATTGAATTGGCCTATGTAGTTTTTGTTGTATGCATAGTCACAAATCCAGTACATGAGGATGATTCTAAAGATTCTTTAAAATAAATTCAAAAACTAAAAATTAGAAATAATAAAAAATTAGATCTAAATATTTATATGTCTAATTATTTATTTTTTTTTATTTTATTAATTTCTATCCCAACCAGAAAGAGACTTTAGAAAAAATTACATGAGAGTTTTGGATTTTTTAGGTATTTAGACTAAGAGATTAAAGAGATCGCTAAACACTTCGAGTATGGTAGGGAATAACTTTCTGACGTAAAGTAGGAAGGCAAAATTTTATTATAAAGGAAGAAATTTTATTTTAGGCATGGGGCTTTAATAAACAATCATGCTTCGAGCTATTGCTTGATTTATTCATAAAATTTATAATTTATCTAAATATTTTGTGACCTAATCACAGGTAGCCAAGTAAAACGAAGAACAATTCGGTCGAGAATCATAAATATTTCTCGATTTTTTGAAAATACAATAATGATTATGGTTGTATGGGCAATAGGAAAGAAGAAAAATGTTAGGATACTCCATTCAGTTCTTAGCTTGAATCTTTGCTCGTGTGGCAATAGTTTGACCAGATCATAATAGGACATTAACAAAGAAAAAAAAAATTCAACTACCAAATCTCGTGAATCGTGTCAAGTCCTCCTACCATGTCAATTGGGCCCATGTTTGTTATTAACATTGGAGACGGTGACCGGTACAATTCCCAGAAGAGCTAACCTGACCCCAAAACAAGCATATGACAAATTCTCCAGCATCACATTTCTAAAGTAGGGAGCAGGTAGAGTAGGTGGGTCTTGTGGTGGTTTGAATAACCGGAGGCAAGCAAACCATTTTAAAGAACCAGGAAAAGCAGGAGGTGGATCTCTTTTTTTTTTTTTGTGTGTGTCTTAATCCAAACCACCATGCAGAGAATGTCAAATATTAGTAGTTCAAAAGATTGATACCTAACATCTGATTAGATATTAAATTATCTTATAGCCGTATAAATTTTTCATGCAACCTTATTTTTTATACCTGTTAAGTATCTTCCATAATTATATTTATTTGATATTCTCTCTAGGTTTGTCACTAAAGCTTGGATGCCCATATCTTGCCGGGACTATATTTGTTACTTACCTTGTCCCTATCAGGATCGATGACCTGTGGATCATGCGTGGATTTGACTTTGTGACATCAGCTTGATCCAAACCCAATCCAATCACAATAACTTTGTGCAATATATAGGGTCGTAGTTTTATTTTAAGAATTCTCATCTTTTAATGAAACTTATTAGTTACTCCATCGTGAGGTCATCAGCAAGTGGTTTGAACTTTAAAATGTAAGAAGACTATTTAAGCTTTCAAAGTAATTCTAGCAACGTGAAACCAAAACCTAGTCCTAATTCATCAATAATGTAACTCAAAATTAGACCTGAACCATACCTTGTTCCAACTTAGCCTGATCTCTATTTAATCCTACATGATCAGATTCTCGAATGGGTGTGACTTGAGTCAAACAAGAGGCCTGAACCATCTAATGGATTGGGCGTGAATTAGGTGGTTCTTGGACCAGCCCAATATGATGGTACCTCTAAGACAAATGCCCTTCACATGCATCGTTTCTGTCACCTTTTCGTTTCTCTTTTGCCCGCCCCACCCTGGACCAGCCCAACATGATAGCAACTCATGCTCAACGAAGACAAATGCCCTTCACATGCATTCTATCACGTCACCTTTTTTGTGTTTCGGTAAAAAACGGCATTCATATAGCTCTTATACAGTACAGCCTGCCAAGTGAGAACCAATAAAATGATACAAGAGAGAGAAAATCTCAATGGCAGTTAGGGATGCAAATGGGTCGGGTCGGGTATTGGGTGACCCCGATTCGATCCGGTTTTTTGTTCGGATCCTAATTTTGGACCCAAATCTGACCCGGTTGAAGATTGGGTCGGGTCGGGTTGGGTCCGGATCCGAGTCGGATCCGGGTCCAATTTTTTGTGCTTTTGGGAAAGGATTTGGACAAATCTAATTTGGTCATATCATAATTATGAGGTGCTAGGTGACCCATGACTTGAAGGACTTGCAATTGACCTCCAGTCAGAACAGATGGCCCCTAACAAGCCAAATTTCATATCACACTATTTTTTGTCCATGTGACTGATTGGACGGAACTTGGTGTCTCCCGGCTCCCTTCTCACGAGGACAAAAAAAATCCCAGACCTTCTTCCAAAATCCAATTCCATTGCAGAAAACTGGCACATGACCCATATTCAATTCGGTGTTCCCTCACTTCCTCCCTGCAAAAGTTAAAAAAAACAGAAACCGAAAAATAGAAAAAAAAAAGAAAAAAAAGCCTGCTACCGAGACACCGGAGGTACCAACAGTGTAATAGACCGAGAGAGGATTCTCACGGACCAATAGTGCCACGACCCACATAAAAAAAGAAAAAAAAACTCTCTTTTGCTTTTTCCCCCTTTTTCTTCCTCTCTTCGGATCCATTCGGATCGGGTCGGATCCGTTCGGTGAACCTAGACCCGATCCAGAAAATGATTCGGGTCCAATTTTAGAATCCGACCCGAATCCGTGGGTTCTAAAATTCGGATCCGAGACCCGACTCATTTGCAGCCTTAGTGGCAGTAGTCCAAAAAAAACCTTCTGAAGTGCCGAGATGTCACCATTTCGTTTATCTTTTGCAACAAAACCACCCCCACCCCACCCAGCATTACGTACTGATGATTTCAGATCAGTTTTCCAAATGCAATTGACTTTTTGAAGAAAAATTTCGCTAGTAAAATCTTATGACTGATCCTAGTTCTTTCTTTCTCAAATATTTATCTATTCCTTTTTTTACTTTCCTGCTTTTCGTTCACTAATTAGTATGTCATCGGTCTTCTACAAGCTTTTCCCATGTTTGCACCATTAATTACGAGCAATTTTATCATTTAATTCCTTACGGGTTCCACATCCTTGCAGACTGCAACGATATGTTCCGAAATTCTCTCTTCTTGGTGGGAGAGATAGGAGGGAACGATTACAACTACCCATTCCTCCAAGCAAGATCTCTAGACGAAATAGTGTCCTATGTTCCTCGAGTGATGGACGCCATTAGCTCCGCAATTACGGTGATCTCAAGCGATTTACTCATCCATTGTCCACCTCTTCCAATTGGCTTGCCTTTTTAACAATTTGGTCGATCCGTAGGCGTTGATTGAGCTCGGGGCACGAACGTTGGTGGTGCCGGGGAACTTCCCAATTGGATGCAATTCGGCCTATCTGACGGTTTTCCGCAGCAACAGAAGTGAAGATTATGACGCAATTGGATGCATCAAGTGGTTGAATAAGTTCTCGAGATTCCACAACAACCGACTCCGGGTGGTATTGAACCGGGTCCGGCTACGTAACCCTCATGCCACTGTAATCTATGCCGACTATTATAGTGCAGCCATGAGCTTGTTTAGCTCGCCGGAACCCTCTGGTATGCTTTTATTACCCACGCCCACTTCTTTTCCTTGTTTACGTACTTTTGAAGGTATTTATGTTAATCTTAGCCATCAGCCAGTAGAACAGCCATTATTATATCTTAGGATGTGAAGTTGAGACCAAAGACCGTGGCCGCATGACTACTTGGGCCTGTTATGATGTTATACTTTTCCTATTTTTTTTAAAAAAATATATATTAGGAGGGGCTGCTCCCCATCGTTCGATCTTTATTCCCATCTTATCTCTTAAGTGCCAACAAAACTAGAATTAAGAGAAATTTGTAGTTGGTGGACCAATTCAACCAAAAAGCAACATGGACAAAAGCTTCATTTTTTTTTACTTTTTTTTCTTTTTCTGTGATTATCCATGCTGCTTTCTAGTTGGATTATCAACTCAGCAGTGAACCTGATTCGACCAATAATTTCTCCAGAGTTGAATCCTTAACCTCTTGCCGAAATAGGCCATCCGTAGATTAAGAACCATTTGCTATGCTTTATATTCATTTATTAGCTATGGACGCATATTGAGCAACCTAAGGTAGCTTGAGGTGGTCTTATGCTCCTTTCGTGCTCTCTGGGATGACCAGCCCGTACCACACATATCATGCATGACAGCATTGGCACGAATCCAACGCAAAGCTTAGTGGATAGATTTCAGGTTACGTTACCATTCTAATAGAAAACTCTCTACTAGCTAATAGAAACACATCATCTCAATGATTTGTAATTTCTTTTTTCTTTTCGGTACAAGCAAGGGGTAAAGATACATACAGAGATAAAAACAGGTCTGGGTGCATCTTTCACGCGAGAAGGATTCACCTTCCTTCGTGCGAATCCATTGATCGCTTTGAGCAATTGAATTGTCAACTTATGCCCGGAAAGAATTATAGTTGGTCTTTACCTCAAAAAAAAAAAAAAAATGAATTGTAGTTTTTCTTAAAAGTTGAGGCCCAAATGAAACAAACAACCAAGATTCAGGCATGTCTTTTTTTATGCAATCTAGCATTCACATTCATCAAACGTTCTTTACTGCTTGCAATTTATTCCCTTCCTGGCCTTTCAGATAGCTAATTTTCTTTCTGATCGAATGAATTGAGTCTATGTGGTTTCAGGTTTCCGTATTTCACCTTTACCTGCTTGCTGTGGAGGTGGTGGACCTTACAATTATAACTCGAGCTTGCAATGCGGAAATTCGGGCTCAAACATTTGTGCCGATCCCTCGATTTACATCACTTGGGACGGAATGCACATGACTGAAGCGGCTTATAGGAAGATTGCCATTGGCTTATTAAAAGGACCGAATGCTGTTCCTGCTATCCTCAACACTTGCCCACAAACGAACCAGGAATTCTCTAGGCCCCAGTATGTGCTGTCTGATGATGTCTTGGATGGATGAACATTGCTCAAAAAAAGGTGTATTGGATGGATAAGACTCGAGATATATACAAATTTTACAATGATATATAGCACAACAAATTTTATTATATTGCATCGAACCATCTTGTATGACATTGGTCTATACAATTGCTATCAAATCCAGTATGGAGATTTTAATCGAGGAAATATATAAGCGTACTTGTGTTTAGATGTGGAAGATTGCTAGTTTCTTTGAAATTTTAATGATGAAATTCCTTCTAAATTTTAGTAATGCAGCCACAAATTTTTAATGACCCATTAGAACTTGGAGAAGATTCCTTTGGACGGAAGTCATGCTGTACTGGATTCCTTTGGACTTCCATGACCCACTATATCAGGAGATGCCGGAGATTAGGATGGAGATCAAAGATCAAGGAGGAGGAGATTAACTTTCCCATCATGTCAAAGATTGGCGAGATTCTTATGGCAAAGCTACCTTCACTTGCTCCTTAGAGAGAGAGAGAGAGAGAGATGATGGACAACTAATTAATGTCATCTGTCAAATTGGAGCTAAGTTTGTTACTGTAAGAAGCAATATTGATCAGGAGCCAATACCACCTAAACTAAAACCTGAAACTCGAAAAGGATTGTAACTCTTTTGTTGGTTGAGTTTCAACAAGGCGAGATATACTCCTAATTTATATTTCTGACTCCACTTGTAACTTAGCATAAGATATAGCTAAAACCTGGTGTACGTTTTTTAGCTTCAACTATAGGACTAATTCCTTGCTCTTTATTAGGGGAATGAGAAAATTATCATCCGTAAACCATATCACCTCCTTACTCTTCCATCCCCAACGCCCCCCCTCAATTTCCATCTCCAATGGAAATTTTATCGAGCAATGGCTAATGAGCCAAGTGTTGCAGCGCAGGCAATGGAGTTGCCGCTACCATGCCTGCATATCTACCGGGGTCGAGAGGCCAGGACTTCCAGCGAGGGGTGAACTGCGCTGTCGCTTTGGCCACAGCGAACGACGACTTCTTCAAAGAGAAGGGCATGGAGCGTCTATGGTCGATCAGTTCGTTGGATATTCAGATTGAATGGTTCAAGCAACTATTGCCGTCCCTCTGCTCCTCAATGTCAGGTATGCATGCATGCCTCCTTTCCATCGACAACGCCTCACCTACCTTAAAAAAAAAGAAAAAAGAAAAGAAAAGAAAAGAAGACCAGATTTAAGCCAGGACTAGATTGGATCTTTAAAAAAATATGGGCTAATTAGGCCAATAGGTTCGACTCTTTCACAATATTTCTTCAGAAATATCCAAACAAATTCTAAGTGTATCCAATTCAAATTTTAATACATAGATATCAGCTTATCAAAAAGAAGTTTTTTTGATGAACCAAATGAGTTTATGGTCCATCCAATTCTATCTTACTCATTTTCTTACTATGCGTTTCAGCGGCTACTTAATGCAATATCTCCCTGTCAATTGAACCCATAATCTACTGTGAACCTACAGGGTTATAAGTGCTGATGTGTGATAAGAATCAAATTTAAAATCCTCCAGATTTGGATTCAATTAAGGCATCCTCGGTCAAGGCACGATCTCCTCCATGAGAATCAAATTCAAAATTCAAAATCTTCTTTCTCCTTTATGGTATCAGAGCTTTTCGTGACCACTGTCAAATTTTTTTTTTCAATAGCTTTTTTTTCAATGGCCTCCGAAACAACTGCAGCCTTCACCACTCCAACCTCCACTATTCCTGTTAATATCCAAAGCTTGATGACAGTCAAACTCACCAAGGACAATTATCTCTTGTGGAAAGCACAAGTCGTCCCCTATTTGCGAGGCCAACGCCTTTATGGCTATGTTGATGGCACCATCTCTTGTCCTCCTATGTATGTGCCCAACCCCATTGCAGCATCATCTTCCGCTGCACCAACCGAGGTTCTTAATCCAAACTATTGCACCTGGTTTGAACAAGATCAGGTTGTTCTGAGTACTTTAGTATCATCATTGTCCGAATGCATCCTCGGTCACATGGTGGGCATAACCACCGCACGCGATGTCTGGACAGTCTTGGAACGAATGTTCTCCTCTCATTCGAAGGCTCGTGTGCTACAGATTCGGGCCCAACTTTCAACCATCAAAAAGGATAGTCTCTCCATATCTGATTATTTCCAAAAGGTAAAATCTCTCTCCAATACCTTGGCTGCTATTGGACAACCTTTGCAAGACCATGAAATCACCTCTTATCTCCTTGGAGGTCTGGATTCTACCTATGATGCTCTTGTAACCTCTATCACCACACGCACTGATGCAATGCCCTTAGAAGATCTGTTTGGCCATTTACTTCACTTCGAACTGAGGCATGAACAACACAACTCTGCCTTTGACACTATTGTTGGCTCGATTAATGTGGCCACACGCCATGATAATTTCTATTCTCGTAGAGGTAGACAGGTTTCACAACCGCGCTCATTTTCAAACAACCGTCCTCAACACAACAACAATCGTGGTAGAGGTCGCGGTGGTGGTGGCCGCGGCAGAGGAGGCTCTTCCTCATCCATCTCTCGTCCTGTTTGTCAAGTGTGTGGAAAAGTTGGACACACGGCAATAAAGTGCTACTATCGTTTTGACCATGCCTATCAAGGTATTGCACCCAACATGTCTGCCTACTTCATGGCGCAACAACCATCTGCTGACGCAAATTGGTATCCCGACACCGGATCTACCAATCACCTTACCAATGATCTCCAAAATTTAAGCATTCATTCCGAGCCTTATGCAAGGGCAGATCAAATTCAAGTGGGAGATGGGACACGTTTGACTATTACAAAAATTGGTTCTTCTACACTCAGCTCTCCTTCACACTCTTTTCAACTGTCAAATTTATTATATGTTCCTCAGATTCAAAAGAACCTGATTTCTGTGAGCCAATTTACACATGAGAATAATGTCTTCATGGAGTTTCACTCTTCTTATTTTTTGATGAAGGACGAAGCCACGGGGAACATACTGCTGCGCGGCAAGACTAAGGATGGCTTGCACTCGTTTCCCTCCTATGTGTCTCCTTCCGGTTCTTCCCACACCTTTCTCTATCAACGTGTTCCCCTTGAAACATGGCACTACCGCATGGGACACCCATCCTATCAAACTGTGCAGCATGTCATCTCCAAGTTTTCTCTTCCCGTTTCCTCAAATAAAATTTCTGGTGTTTGCTCGGTATGCCAACAAGGAAAAAGTCATCGTCTTCCCTTCTGTGAGTCTCGGTCAGAGTCTTCTTCTCCTCTTAAGTTAATTTTCTCAGATGTTTGGGGTCCATCCCCTATTATGTCTTCTCATGGAAATAAATATCATGTGTCATTTGTGGATCATTTTAGCAAGTTTTTTTGGCTCTATCCTATTCCCAGTAAATCTAATGTCTTAACTATCTTTCGTTCTTTTTAAAAAATGGTTGAACGATTGTTTGATTGCAAAATAAAATCAGTTCAAACAGATTGGGTGGTGAATATCGCTCTCTCCACAAATTCTTCATAGATATTGGCATTAACCATCGCATCACCTGTCCCCATACTTCTCAACAGAATGGCTCTGTTGAACGAAAACATCGACATGTTGTCGAAACGGGGTTGTCTCTCTTATCTCATGGTCTTGTTCCTCATGCTTATTGGGATAACGCTTTCCTTATGGCCACATATCTCATCAACCGACTTCCTACATCTCCTCTTGGCACTTCTCCTTTTGAAAAATTGTTTAACAAAACTCCAGATTTTTCTCTTCTCCGCATTTTCGGTTGTGCATGGTACCCATTCCTTCACCCATTTAACAAACACAAACTTGACTTTCGGTCAAAGCAGTGTGTGTTTATTGGATTTAGCAACAACCATCGTGGATATAAATGCTTTAGATCTCACCTCGAGCAAGCTGTATGTTTCTAGGCATGTTATTTTTGATGAGAATCTATTCCCCTTTTCTCATCTAAATTCGACACCCACTCAATCATCTGCTGCCACACCAACGACACACCTTCCTTTTTCCATACACCTACACAACACTCAAACACCCTCCACCTCTATGTTGTCCTCTCTTCCAAACGAGTCCACATCATTGAATGAGACGACGTCGTCTCCTGCTCCTTCGATACGTGTCTCTCCTTCCTGTGACCAGTCGCCCTCCTTTTCCTCTACGTCTCCCACAATATCTGAGTCCTTGCCAACAAATCTACATCCTCTACCTCCTGGATCTGCTGTCGTTGCTGATGTTCCCATGCCTCGTTCTCATCCTATGCGGACTCGCTCTCAGAATGATATTGTGAAACCAAAGACATTTACTGATGGCACAGTTCGTTATCCTTTGCCCAAAGCTCTTCTTGCTATGAGCACGGTCCCTAAAGATCCCTCTTGTTACACTAAGGCTAGTAAGCATGCTGAATGGCGCTCTGCCATGGATGAGGAATTTTCAGCTCTCATGAAAAATGGCACTTGGTCCCTTGTGCCGGCTACCCCAGGTATGAACATTGTGGGTTCTATGTGGGTTTACAAAACAAAGAAAAAGTCTGATGGCTCTATGGAGCGTAGGAAGGCTTGGCTGGTTGCCAAAGGGTATCACCAACAGCAAGGTATCGACTTTGATGATACTTTCAGTCCTGTGGTTAAACCAACTACCATCCGCTTGGTTCTCAGTATTGCAGTTTCACATCATTGGAAAATTCGCCAAGTAGATGTACAGAATGCTTTTCTCCATGGTTTTCTTTCGCAAGATGTTTATATGCGCCAACCAACTAGGTATGTGCATCCTAATTTTCCCAACCACGTCTGCAAATTACACAAAGCTCTCTATGGCTTGAAGTAGGCCCCACGTGCCTGGTACTCTCGTTCGAGTGAGCAGCTCTTGTCTCTTAGATTTGTGAATTCCAGTTTTGATACTTCTCTATTTATCTTCAAACATGGTTCGGTTACTTTATTTGTTCTTGTGTACGTGGATGACATTATTATTACCGGGTCTGATGATGCTGCAATTAATAAACTCATTTCAGATTTAAGTTGTGAGTTTGCTATCAAGGATTTAGGGGATCTCCATTATTTCTTGGGCGTCGAAGTGTTGCGTGTATCTGTTGGTCTTCTTCTCTCTCAAAGAAGATATATTTTCAACCTTCTTCAGCGCACTAATATGCTCGACGCCAAGCCGGTCTCTTCACCAATGTCATCCTCTCAACCACTATCCTTGTTTGTCGGGAATTCATTTTCGGATCCTTCTCTTTTTCGTAGCATCGTGGGTGCACTCCAATATCTCTCTCTCACACGTCCAGATATTTCATTTACTGTTAACAAGGTTTGTCAATTTATGCACAAACCAACGGATGTTCATTGGACGGCAGTAAAGCGCATTCTCCGCTACTTGAAATTTTCTATTGATTTCAGACTTCTCATTCGACCCACCTCCTCTTCTCAAATTTCTATTTACACAGATGCAGATTGGGCTGGATGTCCCGACGATAGAAAATTCACATCAGGTTTTTGCATCTTTTTTGGACACAATCTCATTTCTTGGAGCTCCAAGAAATAGCCCACCGTTGCTCGTTCAAGCACGGAGGCTGAATATCATGCCGTGGCTCATGCTACTGCAGAATCTATTTGGCTCCAATTCTTGCTTCGCGAACTTGGAATTTTTCTCCCCACTCGGCCTGTCTTATGGTGCGACAACATAGGGGCAACATACCTCACCGCAAATCCGGTCTTCCATGCTCGCACTAAGCATGTGGAAATCGATTATCACTTTTTGTTAGAGAGAAAGTTCAGCAGAAATCTTTGGAAGTTCATTTTATCTCCAGCAAAGACCAACTAGCCGATGGTCTCACCAAACCTTTGGTCTCGACTCGTTTTGCTCATCTCCGCATCAAGCTCAACGTGATCTCCTCCCCGTTGATCTTGCAGGGGCGTGATAAGGATCAAATTCAAAATCCTCCAGATTTGGATTCAATTAAGGCATCCTCGGTTAAGGCACGATCTCCTCCATGAGGATCAAATTCAAAATTCAAAATCCTCCAGATTTGGATTTAGATTTGGTTTCAATTAAGGCATCCTCGATCAAGGCACGATCTCCTCCATGAGGATCAAATTCAAAATTCAAAATCCTCTAGATTTGGATTCGGTTAAAGCATCCTCAGTCAAGGCACAATCTCCTCTCTATTACCCATGATTGTAGGATGTCAAACCAAATCACATTTTTCCATGATTATAGAAATTCTAGTATACATTCCTTGTAAACAATAGTTTTTCCATTTTTAAATGTAATCAACAGATGTACATTCAGACTATATAAAGTCGAGTCTCTCTACTAAGTTGGTATGAGAGTTTTGCAATATCTTCTTTCTCTTTTAATGTGTTACACACAAAGATGTGTCCCTTTCTTAAACACTGTAAGCCGGGTGCATTTTTCTACTAGAAGTGTCACTTGTTGCGTGCAAGTAAACATTCAACAAAAAATTTACACGCCATATTCCCAAGTGCTTGATGGAATGAAAAAGATGCCAGCTAGAAGGCTGAATTGAAGATATGAAGTTTGAAATTTATTTTACTGCCAGAGGGAGCACCTCATGCACATTTATGGAAGAATGGATTGGATGTGATTTCAAAGTATTTGATGGATTTCTTACATTACTTACGAGACCTGATATATACCTTACAATGCCTTTTTACCCGAATGGTAACCCTTCTCTCTCTCTTTCTTGACGGAACGTGCGGAACCAAAGTTAGAATGATATATTTCTTATAAACGAAACTATCTATTAGGATTGTCATCAGGTCAAAGAGTCATAATTTCTAATCATCTTGGAAGGGTCATCGACTCCGGTCAGTGAAAGGAGTTTGCAAATGCTTGCGCCTCGACTTCGCTTTTTGACTCTCTATCTACCATCCTTTGGGGCATTCAAGGGAGAAATGGGGACCATGACTTTGTATTTTGTTGGAGAATTTATTTTTTTTCTCTTTTTAAAGCCACATCATGTGGGTCACATTATTTAAGAGAAGAATAGGTTTACAAATCTAAAAATAAATTAAAATAAATTATAAAAAATTTTCTTGAATTATACTTGCATTCAATAACTTGAAAAATTTACATTTATCTTTCTGATATTTATTTTTATTTAATACTTTAATCTATAATTTAATAGAACGTTGCTCAAATCATTAATCTTAAATAGGACCTAGATGCTACTTTAGAAAATTTTAAAAATAATCAAAATAATTTGAAGTAACATAACGTATATAAGAAAATATATGTATCTTCCTTCTTCCTCAAGAACAATTTCGATTTTTTACAAGAGATAAACTATTTTACTAATATCATTAATTTGACTGGATGTAAGTGTAGATTTTATAATTTATTGGATATAATTGTAAAAGATAGAAACTTCGAAAGAATTTTTATAATTTATTTGAAAAATTAAGAGAGAGAAAAGATGAGAGAAAAAGAAAGCTATGGCCTTCACAATAATAATTTAACTGGGTGAGGTTTCAGAGACTGAAGATGTATGGAGTTGGTTATTCATAATAATATGTATGTACTATATATATATATATATATATATATCCACATCCCATGGTAAATCATGACGACATTACTAAGATAATGCCAATAGCTCAAGAGGGAGGCTTAGAGATGAAATGTGAAATCGATGTTCCTGCAATTACTTCTCGAAAGAGCAATGCCATACTACCGTCACCAGCCACCATGTCATCAAATTCTATCATCAAATTTCCAAAATTTATATGAAATATAGAGGACTGAAGTGGATGTCTGCATAAACTTGTATGTGGAAGAACCCACATAGAACGATATATGCGAACATCCTCAATTGAGGTTCTTCTAAGGAAAAGGGAGGCTTGACTCTATGACGACCTGGTTTGCATCCGCATTGCAACCATCCAGTTGTGAACGAGTACAACCGCTCTGGCCAGCCACTCTGTTTCTCGATGAAAAGATCCGGCCTCACCATTTCCCTTTTCGAACGGCAATACTGGAGGGAAGCACGACACTTGTTCGATGAAATGTTTGAGGGAGAGACTTAGCTTCTTATAGTTTGATAGCCTCGCGATTTGTATGTTGTGGCCTCTTCAAATAGCGGTATGTAAACAAATGGACAAGAGGACATTGCACCAAGAATCGAAAGAGGCACGTGTTGGATCCAAGTCCGCAGCAATGGTAGGTGGTCACTGTTCTCAGCTTCATTAAAAGAGTAGGGCTAAGTCTCTGGTCAGCAGGTGAACAGGGCTAAGTCTGCCATCTGCTTCAACCCAAAGACCAAACCACAAATAAAGGCTGCTATCAAAAAGATCCTGGGAGCGGGGGAATAGGAGGGCACGATGAGGTATTTGGGGGTGCTTATCGCTAGCTGACGTCTTTGCTGTAGCGATTGTTCTGATGTTGAGCTGAGTATCAGACATAGATTGGAAGGATGACAGAGGGATGCTCTTTCCATGATGGGCAGAGTCATCCTGGTGCGGTCGGTGTTGAACTCGATTCCAGTGTATTTGCTGGCCAACACCCTAGTTCCACTGTCACTACATAGGTCTCTGGAGCAGCTATTCAGGAGCTTCAACTGAGGTAGGTGGGATGGCAGGACAGGCACTCACCTGATGGCGTGGGAGGTGGTCTGTCAACTGCTTCGACAAGGCGGCTTGGGGATTCATTCACTGGTAGCAAGGCGGGAGGTACTAGCTGCGAGACATGCCACTAGGTTTGTCTTGGAGCCGAACAAACCTGTGGAGCACCTTATTGAGTGCCAAATATGGGGCGCTCCTGGTGGGGGCAAAGTTTCTGTGGAGTGATTGATTATACCCCTATTTGATTTTGATGAGCTCAAAGCATTTGAGTATATTTCATGTTGTACTAATGAATTCAATCTAGTGTCTCAGGCAAATATATGTGAGTTTATATTTAAGAGCATCGAGCTTTTGTTCAAGGTCATTTGGCTAAGTGTTGAACTCAATTAAGCCAAAGTCTGAAGCTCGAGTCGACTCCGGAAGATTGCGAGTCGACTCTAAGTGTTTCAGAGGTTCTGGCATAAGCTCGAGTCGACTCCGGTACACTACGAGTTGACTCCGACTGAGAACAGACAGAAGGACAGAAAGATGAATTTCAGACCCTGTCACCGAGTCGACTCCGACAATTTCGAGTCGACTCCGATGCTTGCCGAGTCGACTTCCGACGGTTCCGAGTCGACTCCAAGGAGTAACAGACAGAAAGACAGAGAAGTGTTTTCAAGATCCTGTTACCGAGTCGACTCCAGAAGGATGCGAGTCGACTCCAACGTTTGGCGAGTCAACTCCTAAATATGCAAGAGTCGACTCTCAGAGGAAAGCAGACTGAAAGGCCGAAAACCAAACAAAGTGACTCTGTGAACGAGTCGACTCCGAGAATACGAGAGTCGACCCCAAGTCAGCCGAGTCGACCCCAACAAAGTGCGAGTCGACTCCGAGGCAGTTCAACTCAAAAGACAGAGGATCAGTTTTCGGGCTCTGAGAGCCGAGTCAACTCCAAGATAATCCGAGTCGACTCCGAGACAGTTCAACTCAAAAGACAGAGGATCAGTTTTCGGGCTCTGAGAGCCGAGTCGACTCCAAGATGATCCGAGTCGATTTGAGAGAGAAATGCAGAAAAATAGATCTCTGAAATTCTGAGAACGAGCCGTCTCCAAAAGTGCCGAGTCATCTCCGGATATTGGCGAGTCGACTCCAGGACGGGACAACACTTTAATTCAAATTTTGAACAGTGGGTGAGTCGTCTCCAGTAAAGCATGAGTCGACTCCAGCAACAGCCGAGTCGACTCCAGATCGAGCGAGTCGACTCCGACCCCAACGGATACATTGTCAGAAAGTGCAGACTGTACGGAACGGCCACAAATCAGTGTCTAACAGCTATTTTTCAAAGAGGACTGCTTAAATAGCCAGAGTGAACAGTAGTAGACATCAAGAGAGTTACTCCATCTGTGCATTAAGTGTTTTCCAATTTCCAAGAGTCTATTGAGAGAAAAGACAAACAAAAGAAGGAAGAAACGCATTCAATACATTCCTAGAAGTCGTCCCTTCGCATTCAAGGCTCTTCCTCTGACATCAGATCTTCAGTGCACTCAAAGAGGAGACTCAGAGTTCGAGAAGCTCCTTTCTTCCTCTTTCAAAATCTGTTTGAGGGCTTCTAACTCTACTATATTCATATTGATTAATATTTGCTTATTAAGAAGCTTTTCTTGTAACTTTTCCCAAACTGTTTTCTTACTTGATTCAATCAGGGGATTGAATCAAGGGTTGTAAGGTTTGTTGGTGAGCCGAAGTTAAAACCAATGGTGTAAGGGTTCGATTGTGATCCCAGAAAAATAATCGGATGGTTCTAGTCGGTGAGCCTGTGAAAACCGATCGAGTTCGTTGTGATTTCGCAAAAATAACAAGTTGGGTTGTGAACTTGTAAAAGAACCGGCTGTAATCTAAGGAATTATAGTGAACTCCCAAGTGAAGCTTGGGAAGTGGACGTAGGAGCAAGGGTTAGCTCCGAACCACTATAAATTGGTTTGTGTTTGTATTGGCTGCTGTTCTCTCTCTCTCTTCATTCACTTCATCTAGTAACTTAACTAATTTGTTTGCAATAGATTTAGTTAATTACTAATCATAGTTTTTAATTGGTCGAGAATTAATCCAAACCCAATTCACCCCCTCTCTTGGGTTGTCTTCTTGGGCAACAGGTGGTATCAGAGCCGGAGCTCTTATATTAAAAGAGTAAAAGATCAAAATGACAACCCCTTTTGGATCTTCTCTTAGTGAGGGGCAATCCTCTAATAGGCCTCCATTCTTCAATGGAACCAACTACACCTATTGGAAGACTAGGATGAGGATATTTATCCAAGCTCAAGACTATGAAGTTTGGAGCATCATAGTTAATGGATCATACATTCCTTCTATTTATGTAGATAACATTACTATACCCAAGCTTGAAAAAGATTGGGATGACAATGATAGAAGGAAGGCACAACTAAATGCCAAAGCAATGAATGTACTTTATTGTGCCTTAGACCATAATCAATTCAATAGAATCTCTACTTGCAATTCTGCAAAAGAGATATGGGACATACTTGAAGTGACCCACGAGGGTACGAATCAAGTCAAGGAATCCAAAATAAACATGCTAGTTCACAAGTATAAACTATTTAAAATGGAATCTAATGAAACTATCACTTGCATGTTTACTAGATTTACTGATATTATCAATGGCCTAAAAAGCCTTGGCAAAAGTTATACTAACAGTGACCTTGTCAGGAAAGTTCTTCGATCTTTACCAAGGTCATGGAAAGCCAAGGTAACGGCGATCCAAGAAGCTAAAGACTTGAACAAGCTGGCACTCGAGGAGCTCCTTGGATCCTTGATGACACATGTGTTGGGTTTTGACCCACATGACCACAACGTGGTCAGTTACAGAATGAATACCATAACTGACTCCTAGAGAAGTGGAAACTCCCTTATCCTTGATGGAAGGATAAGCTTATGGGTCTCATCCTCTACCGATTGATCGACACAGAACCAGCCATCGTGGGTGTCATTAACGTAGGGCCAAGAGGGAGAAACAAACCAAGCTTGATCATTCATCAGATTACTCATGGATCCAGGTATGCTTCCCTTTTCATGATTGGTTCTATTATGATCCTATTTACAGATGGTTTTAACAATGTGGTATCAGAGCCTGGTTCATTCTAGAACCAGATCACAGTATAGGGTAGAACAAGATCATGGTAAAAAAAAAAAGCCCCTTTTTGACAGTCCATCAATACCAATGCCAATGCCGGATCCGCGTCGACTCTCGGCCATGGTTTCCATCCCATCCCAATGCCGGATCTAGCCGGCATATGGCGCCGAGAGCCAACAAAAGGGAAAAAAAGGGGAAAACTTACCGGATGATCGCCGTCGGTCGGCGTATTCCTGCGGGTGACGCCGTCGGGCGGCGTTTCGTCCGGCGTCAGGCCCATCCCGGTGGCGCCGTCGGGTGGCACTTCGTCCGGCGGCATGATCGCCGCCGCCGCTCCTAAGGGCCGACGGGCTGGGTTCGGCGGAACCCCAGCTCGCCGACGTTGCCCCTGCTGGCGTGCGACCGCCGGTGGCCTCGCCATCGGGCGGCGAGTCTACCGGAGGGAGGCGGCGCGCTCGTCGCCCGGCGACCGGAGGCAGGCAGGCTGGGTTCGGCGGAACCCTAGCCCGCCGCTAAAAGAGGAGGAAGACGGGTCCCGACCCGTCTTCAGTTCTTTTAAAAAAAAAAAATATTTTATGCAATAACGGGTTTCGGGTTTGGGTTTCAACCCGAACCCGGAATCGGTAACCCGTCTGCATTTAAAAGGGCATAACAGGTTCGGATTTTTGGGTTTCGATCCGAAACCCAAATTCGTTTGGCAAATAAAAGAGGAATTTTCAGTTAAGCCCCTATGGAACATTTTATTTATGCATACAGCCCTTCCGGGATATTAAAAAGAATGAAAATGTTTCTGTTAAGTCCCTGTGAAACATTCTATTTATACTGAAGTCTTAGAGGGCTGTTAAAAGATGAAAATATTTCTATTAAGTCCCTGTTAAATATTTTATTTATACTGAAATCCTCGGCTGTTAAAAGATGAAATTGTTTCTGTTAAGCCCCTGTAAAATATTTTATTTATGCTGACATCCTTCCAGGGCTACAAGAAACAAAATATTTTGATGTAGTCCCTGAAAGCATATCATTTATGCAGAGGTCCTCAAAATATGTTAATTTAGTCCCTGTAAAACATATTATTTATGCAGAGGTCCTTGTAGGGTAATGTGATAAAAAAAAATTGTCATTTATTTTACATTTTAGTATACTTGATAGCATGATATGACACATGTACTGATTGTGTAGATTAGTAAAATATTAAATACATGTTTTATTTTAATTTGTCATATTATGAATTGTCAATTATGTGCAATGTCATTATTTTAATTTGATGTCTATATTATGAAATAGTTTGGTAGTTGCCAAAGTAACCCAACTAGAATGTTTAATAGACATCAAGTCATCAAATACTCTAATCCCAGGTATTAAGATAATGACTTTGCAAATTATGACTTACAGTTTTTCAATCATGAGATATTATGGATTGGCCCAAAGGTGCACCACTTTCAAATGATTGATTTGCTGAGTTAGGATAATTAATGAGTATCCTTGATTTAATAGGTATTAGATGCTCAAAGGCAACAGACCTATTTGAATTTTGGACCTATATCATTAATTATTCCTAGGTGAATTGGGAATCACCATAATAGTAATTTAGTGTTTCATAATTACTACCCAAAGGTGTATTATGGTAAAACTGTTTATGTTATTCATCATTATTGCTAACTCAAAGTGTTAATGTTGTAAGCATTTTCTTATTGTTAATTTTCTTATTGCAGTATCTATTCCTGTTTCGCTTCATTCGCAAGCTTCATCTGTTACGATCTTTAATGGAACTAATTTCTCAGAGTGGAATGAACAAGTCCAGTTTCACCTAGGTGTTCTGGATCTTGATTTAGCACTCCGATCTGAAAAACCGGCTGACATTACTAATTTGAGCAGCTCGGAAGAAAGGTCTTTTTATAAAACTTGGGAAAGATCGAACAGATTGAGTATTATGTTTATGCGGATGAGTATAGCGAATAATATCAAGTCAACGCTTCCTGAATGTGACAGTGCTCAAGCATTATTGAAAACTGTGGAAGAACATTTCCGATCTGCTGATAAGTCTCTGGCTGGGACATTAATGGCTAAACTTACCACCATGAAATTTGATGGTACTTGTGGGATGCATGAGCATATCCTTGAAATGACAAATATAGCTGCTAAGCTGAAGGCTCTTGGGATGGATGTGAATGAATCCTTTTTAGTTCAATTTATTTTGAACTCCTTGCCTCCTCAATTTGGATCATTTCAAATTCACTATAACACTATTAAGGATAAGTGGAATGTGAATGAATTGACCAGTATGCTTGTTCAAGAGGAGACAAGACTTAAGCAACAAGGACATCATTCTGTCAATCTTGTAAGTCATGGAGCCAAGAAGAAATGGAAGAAGCCAAGAAAGGGCATGAAGAGTGGACCATCCAAAGGTAAAGAGCCTCATCATGATACCGAGGTTCATAAGAAGAAACAAAACAAAGATAGATGCCATTTTTGCAAGAAATTGGGACACTATCAGAAGGACTGCCATAAATGCAAGGCATGGTTTGAAAAGAAAGGTAAGCCTTTGGCTTATGTATGTTTTGAATCAAACCTTACTGAAGTTCCTTCTAATACTTGGTGGTTTGACTCAGGTTCTAATGTTCATGTTTCAAATACGATGCAGGGATTCCTTACAACCCAGATGCAAGATCCAAATGAGAGTTTTATCGTTTTGGAAAATGGGGTTAGAGTTCCTGTAACAGCTGTTGGAACCTATCGTTTATTTTTAAATACTGGTTGTCATTTAGATTTGCTTCAGACTCTTTATGTTCCTTCTATTTCTAAAAATTTAATTTCTGTTTCTAAACTTGATGTTGAAGGATATTTCTTTAAAATTGGAAATGGTAGTTTGCGTCTTTTCAAAGACAATGTCTTCCTTGGTTCTGGTGTTTTGTGTGATGGCTTATATAAAGTAAATCTTGATAATCATTTTGCTGAAACACTTATGACCTTGCATCGTAATATTGGAATTAAACGAAACATGATAAATGAAAGATCTTCTAACTTGTGGCATAAAAGATTGGGTCATATATCCAAAGAAAGATTAGAGAGATTAGTAAAGGATGGGATTTTGTCAAACTTAGACTTTACTGATCTCGGTATGTGTGTAGACTGCATTAAGGGAAAGCAAACCAAACACACAAAGAAAGTTGCCACAAGAAGTGAAGAACTTCTTGAAATTATCCATACAGACATTTGTGGGCCTTTTGACTCCCCATTATTTGGTGGAGAGAAGTATTTTATCACCTTTATTGATGATTTTTTACGTTATGGTTATGTCTATTTGTTGCATGAAAAATCTCAGGCAGTGGATGTCCTAGAGGTATACATTACTGAGGTTGAAAAATAATTAGATAGAAAGGTAAAAATTGTCAGGTCTGATAGAGGTGGTGAATATTATGGTAGGTATGATGAAACAGGACAACACCCTGGCCCATTTGCTAAACTCTTAGAAAAGCATGGCATACGTGCTCAATACACTATGCCGGAAATGCCACAGCAGAATGGAGTAGCTGAAAGGCGTAATCGTACACTTATGGATATGGTTAGGAGTATGTTAAGTAATTTTCCGTTACCCATATCGTTGTGGATGGAAGCCCTTAAGACCGCTGTATACATATTAAACCGGGTTCCTAGTAAGGCAGTTCCAAAAACTCCTTTTGAGTTATGGACAGGAAGAAAACCGAGTTTAAGACACCTGCATGTTTGGGGTTGTCCGGCGGAGGCCAGAATTTATAATCCACATGAAAAGAAATTAGATTTTAGAACGATTAGTGGATACTTTATAGGTTATCCCGAAAAATCCAAAGGGTATAGGATTTACTGTCCTAACCATAGTACAAGAATTATAGAGACTGGTAATGTCAAATTCATTGAGAATGGTGAAACCAGTGGGAGTGATAAACCACAAAATGTGAAAATTCAAGAAGTTAGGGTGCAAGTCCCTTTACCCATGACTTCTAAGAAAATTGTTGTTCCTACAGTCGTCACACAGTTTAATAACAATGAACAACAAATTAATGATCAAACACTCCATAATGAAGTTATCATCACTGAACAAGTTGTAGAAGAACCACAAGGAATGACATTAAGGAGATCTCAAAGAGAAAGAAGATCTGCCATTCCAAATGATTATATGGTTTATCTACAAGAATTTGATTTTGATATAGGGACAAGAAAAGATCCGGTTTCTTTTAAACAAGCCATAGAAAGTATTGATTCTACCAAATGGATTGATGCCATGAAAGATGAGTTAAAATCAATGGATCAGAATGAAGTCTGGGATGTCGTTGATTTGCCCGAAGGTTGTAAGACAGTTGGGTGTAAGTGGGTCTTTAAGACCAAGCTCGACTCAAAGGGTAATGTTGAACGACATAAAGCCAGACTGGTGGCCAAGGGTTTCACTCAGAAAGGAGGCATTGATTATAAAGAGACCTTTTCTCCTGTATCTAAAAAGGACTCATTTAGAATTATTATGGCTTTGGTTGCACATTATGATTTAGAGTTGCACCAAATGGATGTAAAAACTGCTTTTCTGAATGGGAGTTTAGATGAAGAAGTCTATATGGACCAGCCCGAAGGTTTTCCATTAAAGGAAAAAGAACACATGGTTTGCAAATTAAAGAAGTCAATATATGGTCTTAAACAAGCTTCCCGACAATGGTATCGCAAGTTCAATGATACCATCACTTCCTTCGGTTTTAAGAAAAACACTGTTGATCGGTGTATATACCTGAAGGTCAGTGGGAGCAAGTTTATCTTTTTGGTCCTATATGTTGATGATATATTGCTTGCCAGTAGTGATCTTGGCTTATTGTATGAAACTAAGGTTTTTCTCTCAAAGAACTTTGAAATGAAAGATATGAATGAGGCAACCTACGTGATAGGCATTGAAATATTTCGTGATCGATCACGTAGATTGTTAGGGTTGTCTCAAAAGGCATATATAGACAGAGTTCTAGAGAGATTTGGTATGGAGAACTGTTCAGTCGGTGTTGTTCCAATTCAGAAGGGGATAAATTTAGTCTCATGCAATGCCCACAGAATGAATTGGAACGTAAGCAGATGGAAAATATACCTTATGCTTCTGCAGTTGGTAGCTTGATGTACGCTCAGACCTGTACCAGACCGGACATCAGTTTTGCAGTTGGAATGCTAGGAAGATACCAAAGTAATCCAGGGATGGATCACTGGAAAGCTGCAAAGAAGGTGATGAGATACTTGCAAGGAACAAAGAATTACATGCTTACATATAGAAAGTCAGATAGCCTTAAGGTGATTGGCTATTCGGATTCAGACTTTACTGGATGTGTGGATAGTAGAAAGTCAACGTTTGGTTTTTTGCTCCTATTAGCTGGAGGAGCAATCTCGTGAAAAAGTGCCAAACAGACAAGCACTGCTTCGTCCACCGGAAGCAGAATTTGTGGCATGCTTTGAGGCCACGGTTCATAGTTTGTGGCTGCGTAACTTCATCTCGGGACTTGGGATTGTCGACTCTATTGCTAGGCCGCTAAGGATCTTTTGTGACAATACTGCAGCCGTCCATTTCTCCAAAAACGACAAATATTCTAATGGTGCCAAGCACATTGAACTTAAATATTTTGTTGTCAAGGAGGAAGTTCGGAAACAAAATGTGTCTATAGAAAATATGAGGACAGAGCTCATGATTGCCGATCCTTTGACAAAAGGTTTACAACCGAAGACTTTTAAAGAGCATGTTGAAAGAATGGGTCTTAGTTGTAATCCATGATATTAATTGAGGATTGTATTATGTTTATTTCTTTGACACTTAGATATAATTGATTATGTTTCTGTTTTTCCTGTTCTTCAAATATATGTACATGTATGGGTTTGAATGTATGATTACAGAAATTGTCTCTGACAAAGACATAATGTTTGACCATTAAAGATACTTCTCATTTATGGACTGTGGTTAAATAATTTGCTAGTGTTGTAGTACTTGGAAGGAACTATGTCATTATGTTGATGTGGAACCGCCTTGACTCGCATTAGTAAGTTGTTTAATTATGGTATTATGTTGACCCAACTGACTGTGGATTAGAATGATGCGCGCCTAATGTTTATATCATTCTAACCAAAGTATGGTCATATGGGCCAAGTGGGAGAATGTTGGGTTTTGACCCACATGACCACAACGTGGTCAGTTACAGAATGAATACCGTAACTGACTCCTAGAGAAGTGGAAACTCCCTTATCCTTGATGGAAGGATAAAGTTTATGGGTCTCACCCTCTGCCGATTGATCGACACAGAACCAGCCATCGTGGGTGTCATTAATGTAGGGCCAAGTGGGAGAAACAAACCAAGCTTGATCATTCATCAGATTACTCATGGATCCAGGTATGCTTCCCTTTTCATGATTGGTTCTATTATGATCCTATTTACAGATGGTTTTAACAACATGAGCTCACAATGAAGCAACACAGTGAAGTAGAGTCCTCCTACAAGAAAAAGGTAATTGTTCTTAAGTCTACTTCTTCTAACAAGGATCCCTTTTGCAGTAGCTGCAGTGAAGAAGAAGATAATGAGGGAGATGAAGATGAGGCTTTTCTCGTGTGAAAGTTCAGAAAATTCATCAACCGGAAGAAGTCCTTTCATCAGAGGAGAGGTTCCTCAAGTTCCTACAACAAGGACAAAGGTAAGGAAAGAGAAAGTGAGGGAATCGGTTGCTATGAATGCAAGAAGCTGGAACATTTCAGAATCGACTGCCCCTTGCTGAAGAAGGGCAGCAAATACAAGAAGAAAAAAGCTCTTGTCTTCACCTTGACAGACTCCGATCAATCATCATCATCATCGGATGAGGAATAAGAGGAAAAAGCAAATTTTTGCTTCATGGCAAATGATAATGATGTAATATCTGAAATACATCTAGATTTTACCTTTGATGAATTATATAATGTTTTTAATGAACTAATGGATGAATATAAGACAATAAATCTTAAAAATAAAGAATTGAAACTAACTAATCAATCTTACACTCATAAGTACGATAAATTAATTAAGGACAAGGACTCTATCATCAAAGAAAACTTAGAACTTAAAACAAGCAACCAATTGCTAACTCAAAAAAATAATACCTTAATTAAAGATAACGAAAGACTAACTAAGAAAGTTTTAGAACTTAAAAACAGTAACCAAACTATAAAAGATAATCTTACAAAAGACTTAAACTTACTAAAAACAGAAAAACTGAAGTTAACAAAAGAACTTGAAAAATACAAACCTACTGTAGAAAAGTTTACATATAGTTCTGAAAAATTAGAGATGATTCTTAATAGTCAACGAGCTGTGTTTAATAGAGCTGGTTTAGGATATAAGCCTAAGAATAAGCAAAAGTTTCTTAAAAACTTTTTTGTAAAAGCTAGAAAAAGTAAAACTAAAAATATAACCTATTTTTGCTGTGGAAAAGTAGGACATAAAGTTAATGTGTGTGACCATAGGAAAATAGAAGCTAAAAGAAAAATTAAAAAGGTTTGGGTTCCAAAAGGAACCAACATAGCTAACCTTGAAGGACCCAAGAAAACTTGGGTACCTAAAATTGTATGATTTTCTTGTGTAGGAGTGTCTTGCAGCCAAGGTCGACAAAAACTGTTGGTACTTGGATAGTGGCTGCTCAAGACACATGACGGGTGACAAGGAGCAATTCTTCATCCTAGAACCAAAAAAGGGAGGTGCTGTGACTTTTGGAGACGATAACCAAGATCATATCGTTGGCATAGGTAAAGTACAAATTACCTCTTCAACCTTCATTGATAATGTACGATTTGTAGATGGTCTTAAGCATAACTTACTTAGCGTTAGTCAATTATGTGATAGAGTTTTGATGTTCTATTTAAGCCATCTCTATGCATCATAACCAACTCAATTGACAATAGCTTAGTATTCAAAGGAATAAGACGTGGCAATGTTTATGTAGTAGATCTTGAAGATCTCGCCAATAATAGCCGTTGCCTAGTAGCTAGTGATTCTAAAGTCAATGATGCAAGTTGGTTATGGCACCGTAAATTAGGTCATGCAAGTATGGATACAATATCAAAATTAGTTAAAAGAGATTCTGTGATTGGTTTGCCAAAGCTAAAATTTGAGAAAAATAAAATTTGTGAAGCATGTCAATATGGCAAACAATCTAGAAGTTCCTTTAAATCCATAAATTGTGTCTCTACTGCTAGACCCCTTGAACTACTTCACATGGATCTTTTTGGACCAACTAGAACCACAAGCCTTGGTGGAAACAAGTATGGTCTTGTCATTGTACATGATTTTTCTAGATACACATGGGTCATATTTTTAGCTCATAAAGATGAAGCATTTTCAGTATTTAAGAAATTTCATAAGAAAGTAACTAACTCAAGAAATGTTTCAGTTATAGCTATTAGGAGTGATCATGGAACGGAATTTGAAAATCATCTATTTGATGAATTTTGTAGTAAAAAGGAAATAACTTATAATTTCTCTACACCTAGGACACCACAACAAAATGGAGTGGTAGAAAGAAAGAATAGAATCATAGAGAAAATGGCTAGGACCATGTTGTATGAAAGTAACCTCCCAAAGTATTTTTGGGGAGAAGCCATTAACACATCATGTCATATATTAAATAGAGTTCTATTAAGACCAATTATAAAGAAAACACCTTACGAACTTTGGAGAGATAGAAAGCCCAAAGTAAACTACTTTCATGTTTTTGGGTGTAGGTGTTTCATTCATAATAATGGCAAAGATAACTTAGGCAAATTTGATTCCAAATCTGATGAAGGTATCTTTTTGGGATATTCTACATCAAGTAAAGCTTATAGAGTCTTCAACAAAAGAACCCTTGTTATTGAAGAGTCTATAAATGTTGTTTTTGATGATACTAATGATGTCTCTTCTAGTAAGAGAGTAGCTCTTGATGATGATGCAGGGATACTTGAGAAAAAGATGAATGACATGACATTACAAGAAAATGAACCGAAGCAGATTGGAGATACATCAATAAACCAAGAGGTAATTGTTGATCATGAGCTTACAAAGGCTTGGAGATATGCTCATGGTCACCCTAAAGAATTAATCTTAGATGATCCATCTCAACCTGTTAGAACTAGAGCCTCTCTTAGGAACTTAAATAATCATCTTGCATTTGTTTCACACTTAGAACCTAAAAACATAGAAGAAGCTGAAAGTAATGTAAATTGGATAAATGCTATGCAAGAGGAACTTAACCAATTTACAAGAAATAAAGTATGGGACTTAGTTGAAAGATCCACTGAATACTCAATAATAGAAACTAAATGGATATACAAAAATAAACTTGATGAAAATGGAATTGTGATTAGGAACAAGGCTAGACTAGTAGCAAAGGGCTATAATCAAGAAGAAGGTATAGATTTTGATGAGACTTTTGCTCCTGTAGCTAGACTTGAGGCAATTATATTGTTACTAGCATTTGCATGCAATAAAGATTTCAAATTACTCCAAATGGATGTAAAAAGTGCCTTCTTGAATGGGTATATTAATAAGGAGGTTTATGTAGAACAACCTCCTGGTTTTGAGAATCATCAATACCCCAATCATGTTTATAAACTAAACAAAACACTTTATGGTCTAAAACAAGCCCCTAGAGCATGGTATGAAAGATTTAGCAAATTTCTATTAGACTATGAATTTTCTAGAGGAAATGTTGATACAACTCTATTTTTGAAAAAGAAAAACAAAAATATGTTGGTAGTGCAGATTTATGTAGATGATATTGTTTTTGGTGCCACTAACAATCGCCTTTGCGAAGAGTTTGCTGAGTTAATGCAGAGTGAATTTGAAATGAGAATGATGGGAGAGCTGAATTATTTTCTCGGACTTCAAATCAAACAATCCAAGGAAGGGATTTTCATCAATCAAGCTAAATACATCAAGAAAATGCTAAAGAAGTTTGATATGGATGGAAACAAGTCAATTGGCACTCCCATGAGCTCATCATGCAAACTAGACAAAGATGAATCAGGTAAATCAGTAGATCAAAAGCTGTATAGAGGTATGATAGGATCTTTACTATATCTTACCGCAAATAGACCTGATATTATGTTTAGTGTATGCATGTGTGCTAGGTATCAATCTAATCCTAAGGAATTACACCTAATTGCAGTAAAGAGAATATTTAAATATCTAATAGGAACAAAAACCATAGGTCTTTGGTACTCTAAAAAATCAAGCATAAATTTAATAGGGTACACTGATTCAGACTTCGCTGGTTGTAAACTTGATAGAAAAAGCACCAGCGGGTCTTGTCAATTTTTAGGAGAAAATCTAATTTCATGGTTTAGCAAGAAACAAAACTCGGTTGCACTATCTACGGCTGAAGCTGAATATGTTGCTGCTGGGAGTTGTTGTGCTCAAATTTTATGGATCAAGCAACAACTTGAAGATTATGGCATTAAACAAAATAAGATTTCCATAAATTGTGATAATACAAGTGCCATAAATCTAACTAAAAATCCAATTCAACACTCAAGAACTAAATATATTGAGATAAGACATCACTTCATAAGAGATCATGTGTTAAATGGTGATGTAATGCTTGAATTTGTTTGCACTGATGATCAACTTGCTGATATCTTCACAAAACCCTTAAGTGAAGATCGATTTTGTATTCTTAGAAGAGGGTTAGGAGTGATTGATCCATTCTTGTGATACTCCTCTATAATTCATTGATTTTGATGATTAGCTTATATTGGATATAGGATTTTACGACTATAGTCATCAAATCATTCCTTAAGTTATAGAGATTCCCATATCTCCCTCCTTTGGCACGGAATTAACTGATCTTTGGTTATGTGCCAGAGTTCGAGTCGACTCGAATAGATTTTAGAGTCGGCTCGTGGGCGAGTCGACTCGCGCATATTTAGGAGTCGACTCGAGGTCGAGTCGACTCGCGATTTACCAGAGTCGACTCGAGGTCGGAAATTCGACTTTTAACCCTAAGCAAAATATTTTTCTCTTCACTTCTATTTTCAGCCGCCACTGTTCAAAAGCCCTAGAGTCGTCTCCTACCTCATCCCCAACCTAGTTTTGGCCTATTCTCTCGAGTTTTCTTCCATTTTTCTTGTCCATCCCTCGGGTTTTAGATCAAAATACCTAGGAAAGCCGTTGTCCCGAGCCGGAAGAGACCTCTCTCCGCGAGCGGCGCCGAGCGACGGTCCAAGGCACGGAACGAACCCGTAAGGCCACCACCTCCGGTTCCTTCCCCGCCTAGGCCGGTTCCCTCGCGTCCGTGCGCCGGGAGGGCAGTCTCTACTGGGAGGAAAGTCAACTTTGACTTCCTCTCCCGGGAAGGGTTCACCCTAGGGCATCATCTTAGGGCTCAAGGGTTAGAGTTCTTCTGTTCTTTAGACCTCTACCTACCCAGGGTTAGTTAGGGAATTTTATGGGACTGTAGCCCGAGGTAGTGGTGGTATCCAGGGAACTATAGTGGGTGTCCCTGTTTTTATCTCGGAGGACTTCATTGCTCGAATCCTCCATCTCTCCCGAGAGGAGATTTTTTCCACTCATCCCCATGATAGGACTGAGGCCCTTATGGCCATCTTAGGGAGCCCACCTCAATCCCCTATCGAGGAGGTGTTTGCAAATCAGCTTTCAACTGAAATGCGGCTTCTCCTAAGTATCATTTCTAGGACTCTCTTTCCCAAAACTGGTAGGTTTGACTTCATCTCTGAGAGAGACCTAGCATTGATGTTCCACATTCTCCAAGACACTCCCATCAACTTTTCCAAACTCATCTACAAATATATCTGTGAACCCCTAGATAAACCTAGGTTGAGTCTCCCTTATGGCATGATATTCACACTCTTCTTTAGGGAGTTAGAGGTCCCTATCCCTGAGGGGGAACCCTCTCGTTCACTTCGAAATACTGATCACATAGGTGAGGGGACTTTCCACAGAATGGGGTTCCATAAAGTCGAAAATATCTGGGTTAGAAAAACATCTTCATCCACACCATCCGACCCTACCACTCATCACTCACCTAGTCCTGATCATGACCAGGACCACTACACAGCTCCTCCCACTTTTTCTTCCACTTCTGGTCCTTCATTCCCATCTACTTCTGCTGGACCATCTATAGTTCCACCACCTCAGCAACCTTTAGAAGTCCGGATCAGCACTGAGCAGCTCCGGGAGATGAGATAGGAGATTGTGAGGGAGCTGAGAGATGATCTACTGAGAGAGCTCCGAGGTCCACTGAGTGCTCCCTCCACTGACGTCGTTTCCTCCTTAGCAGCTGTGTCCAAGATGGTAGCAGACATGAAGGAGGAAATCTACAACATAAGGAGCCTAGTCCAAGCTCAATACTGGAATATTAGCGATGTAAAGGATGACACGAGAAAGATGCGAGATAGCATCAGAAACGAGCTAGGTAGCCAGAGTCAGGGTGCAGAAAGGCTAGCAAATGCCTTGATCTCTAAACTTGACACCCTCCAAGAAAGTGTGACCCAGCTCACTTCGATACGGTCTAGGGCCACCTCGGAGATCATCGAACAACTAGGGAACGTCTCAGAGGAGATAAGCTTGGTCATCAAACATACTAGACTGAGTACGGGAGCCACATCCTCCGCTACAAAGAAACCCTAGTGTATTTTTTTTATGATATACAGTTCCTTGAGGATTTTTTCTGTTATGTAATCACACTTGTACTCAAATTTGACTTTAATACAATGACTAGAAATTTTCTTTCAAAATTGTGCAATTTGAGTTCTTATACTTTTTTGTGTTTTGTGCCTTTTTGCTATGATGAAAAAAAGGGGGAGAAAATATGTTGAATTGAAATGTAAAGGGAATCACTGAATTAAAAAAAAATCCTTAAAGCAAAAAGTAATTTGTTCTTAGTGGATTCGATACCTCGAGGCTCATTATCTCTCTATTGGGGCTCCTCAAGGAGTAATCTCCAGAATCCATTCAAGAAATATTCGGAGATTAGTTGAATCATACTCAAGAACAAATTGTCAGATTTTTCCTCTGAAAGTAAGAATTTAAGCTCAAAAGCTTCAAGACATTAAAAAAAAATTCAGAGAACAAAACAATTGATTAAACACATATAAGCCAAACAATTGATTGCATGATATGAAGGCTTATATAATTCCAAATGAAAGAAGGAGCTCTAATTTCAGGATTTACTGATTCATACCTTTCAATTTTGGATAAATTAAATGACTAGACATTTGAATTCATTTCAAAACTTTAATATAAATCACTTTTTGGTTGAGCAATTCACTTTACAAATACTCAATGTTTTGTCATCATCAAAAAGGAAAAGATTGTGGAGTGATTGATTATACCCCTATTTGATTTTGATGAGCTCAAAGCATTTGAGTATATTTCATGTTGTACTAATGAATTCAATCTAGTGTCTCAGGCAAATATATGTGAATTTATATTTAAGAGCATCGAGCTTTTGTTCAAGGTCATTTGGCTAAGTGTTGAACTCAATTAAGCCAAAGTCTGAAGCTCGAGTCGACTCCGGAAGATTGCGAGTCGACTCTAAGTGTTTCAGAGGTTTTGGCACAAGCTCGAGTCGACTCCGGTACACTACGAGTCGACTTCGACTGAGAACAGACAGAAGGACAGAAAGATGAATTTCAGACCCTGTCACCGAGTCGACTCCGACAATTTTGAGTCGACTCCGATGCTTGCTGAGTCGACTCCCGACGATTTCGGGTCGACTCCAAGGAGTAACAGACAGAAAGACAGAGAAGTGTTTTCCAGACCCTATTACCGAGTCGACTCCAGAAGGATGCGAGTCGACTCTAACGTTTGGCGAGTCGACTCCTAAATATGCAAGAGTCGACTCTCAGAGGAAAGCAGACTGAAAGGCCGAAAACCAAACAAAGTGACTCTGTGAATGAGTCGACTCCGAGAATACGAGAGTCGACCCCAAGTCAGCCGAGTCGACCCCAACAAAGTGCGAGTCGACTCCGAGGCAGTTCAACTCAAAAGACAGAGGATCAGTTTTTGGGCTCTGAAAGCCGAGTCGACTCCAAGATAATCCGAGTCGACTCCGAGACAGTTCAACTCAAAAGACAGAGGATCAGTTTTCGGGCTCTGAGAGCCGAGTCGACTCCAAGATGATCCGAGTCGACTCGAGAGAGAAATGCAGAAAAATAGATCTCTGGAATCCTGAGAACGAGCCGTCTCCAAAAGTGCCGAGTCATCTCCGGATATTGGCGAGTCGACTCCAGGTCTGGCCCGAGTCGACTCCAGGACGGGACAACACTTTAATTCAAATCCTGAACAGTGGGCGAGTCGTCTCCAGTAAAGCATGAGTCGACTCCAGCAACAGCCGAGTCGACTCCAGATCGAGCGAGTCGACTCCGACCTCAACGGATACATTGTCAGGAAGTGCAGACTGTACAGAACGACCACAAATCAGTGTCTAATGGCTATTTTTCAAAGGGGACTGCTTACACTACAAAAGAATGGACATCTCCCGGCGCTTTCTTGGGTCTTTACCGACGCTTATATGTTAGAAGTATGCCCTAGAAGCCAATCTGGCTGACACATTATTAATTCTAGGACATAATTTGGTACTTGACTTTATTATTATTGATTAATAAATGGGCATTCTTTTCATTCATATTGTTTATGTGTCTATGAATCGTCCAAGAAATTAATAAGATGATGATGCATACTCTCAAGAGTTGAGAATTTGAGCCATGTATCATTGGTGATTAATTTCTAAATGCTCCTGATCAATGGATCATCACGAGGACGGTGATCGATCCGATCAGTGCACAGATCACTTTCCATCTGGATGGACGAGACTTGAGTCCACAGTGTAGGGACACTGAAGTGATAGTGCAGGTGCTTGTTACAGAACAAGGGTACTGAGCGTGACCAAGACAAGAAGTCACTTGGATGTCTATCCACTCGTCAGTGACTTGCTTGATGTTGCAGTAGTATGACTGGTCCTTTGACCTGCGGTGCTTCAGCTACTCACAGTGAAGTTATTGTAGTTTGACTACACGTATACATGGTCTCTAGTCATATGGGTCCTTGTAGTGTAGTTTGGCTGCAGTAAGTTCACTGTAGGAGTAGGGTATGCACTTACATGAAATCTATCGACCTTGATAGAAGAGGAGTGATCCTATGTGATTTGTTAGACTGAGTTCTAAGACCTTGGCCAGGGCAGTAATAGAAGTGGAGAAAGAGTTTTCCACTATCGAACTCCAGTCAAATAAATCTTGACATATGACAGACGAAGGAGTTTGACGAGTTATCCATGACCTCCGTCCTGTAGGGATCCACGATAGTAGGACTGTATCATACGATAACTACACCTAGAGGTTCATCATTCTATTCTGCTGGGTAGCCACTACATGCTGCTAGGTGTCACTGGTGGATGGTGGGACTCATAGGGATTATCTCGATGATTGATAAGCCCTAATGAGTAGAGTTGGAATCGTTCCGACCCATTGAAAGGAGTTTTCAATGATATTGTGATAGAGATCACAATATATCTCACTACCAGTCAGAGTAGAACCTATGGGGTCACACACACTAGAGGCATTGACCGATCCGATGGTTGAATCGTGATTAGGAATCACAAGTAATCAATTCGATTGATAATAAGTTGAAGAAGGAACAAAGGGACTTAATTAATTGGACTAGGAATCCTACTTGGACTGAGATTCCTACTTGGACTGGGATTCCTACTTGGACTGGGAATTCTATTTGGAGTAGGACTAGGATTCCTACTTGGAGTAGGATTCCTACAATCCTAATTAGATTAGGAGTTTTGAATTAAATTTGGATTCCTACTTGGAGTAGGATTCCTAGAGTCCTAATCGGATTAGGACTTCGAATTCAAATTAGAGTCCTAATTGGATTAGGACTAAAATTAAATAAGTCCTAATTGGATTAGGGTTTCTTAAGTCCTAATTAATTATTAATCTAATAAATCAACATGACTCCTAATTGGGTTAGGATTGAAGAGTTCAATTAAGTCATGGTTCATTCAAGTTCTAATTGGATTAGGACTAGCATAGATTGAACCCAATTGATTCATGATTTGGTTAAGACCTAATTGGATTAGGACTTAGCCATAAGAGGGACACCTAATCCTCCTTAGAGGAGGATTAGGGCATCACAAGAAGGAGGGGATCACGCCCCTCCTCCTTCTCTTCTTGGGTGCGGCAAGAAGGAGGGCCGGCGCCCTCATGATTGGGCATCAAGGGCTCCTAATTTGTAGGAGCCCTATGTTAGATGTATGCCCTAGAAGCCAATCTGGCTGACACATTATTAATTCTAGGGACATAATTTTGTACTTGACTATTTATTATTGAATAAATAAAAGGCATCTTTTCATTCATATTGTTTATGTGTCTATGAATCGTCCAAGGAATTAATAAGATGATGATACATATTCTCAAGAGTTGAGAATTTGAGCCATGTATCATTGGTGATTAATTTCTAAATGCTCCTGATCAATGGATCATCACGAGGACGGTGATCGATCCGATCAGTGCACAGATCACTTTCCCTCTGGATGGACGAGACTTGAGTCCACAGTGTAGTGACACTGAAGTGATAGTGCAGGTGCTTGTTAGAGAACAAGGGTACTGAGCGTGACCAAGACAAGAAGTCACTTAGATGTCTATCCACTCGTCAGTGACTTGCTTGATGTTGCAGTAGTGTGACTGGTCCTTTGACCTGCGGTGCTTCGGCTACTCACAGTGAGGTTATTGTAGTTTGACTGCATACATACATGGTCTCTAGCCATATGGGTCCATGCAGTGTAGATTGGCTGCGGTAGGTTCACTGTAGGAGTAGGGTATGCACCTACAAGGAATCTATCGACCTTGATAGAAGAGGAGAGATCCTATGTGATTTGTTAGACTGAGTTCTAAGACCTTGGCCAGGGCAGTAATATAAAGTGGAGAAAGAGTTTTCCACTATCGAACTCGAGTCGAATAAATCTTGACATATGACAGACGATGGGGTTTGACGAGTTGTCCATGACCTCCGTCCTGTAGGGATCCACGATAGTAGGACTGTATCACACGTTAACTGCACCTAGAGGTTCATCATTCCATTCTGCTGGGTAGCCACTACATGCTGCTAGGTGTCACTGGTGGATGGTGGGACTCATAGGGATTATCTTGATGATCGATAAACCCTAATGAGTTGAGTTGGAATCGTTCCAACCCATTAAAAGGAGTTTTCAATGATATAGTGATAGAGATCACAATATATCTCACTACCAGTCAGAATAGAACCTATGGGGTCACACACACTAGAAGTATTGACCGATCCGATGGTTGAAATCATGATTAGGAATCACAAGTAATCAATTTGATTGATAAGAAGTTGAAGAAGGAAAGGGAATTAATTAATTGGACTTGAAACAAGAGTCCTACTTCGAGTAGGATACCTAGAGTCCTAATTGGATTAGGACTGGAAATCCTAGTTGGAGTAGGACTGGGATTCCTACTTGGAATAGGATTCCTCAATCCTAATGAGATTAGGAGTTTTGAATCAAAATTGGATTCCTACTTGGAGTAGAATTCCTAGAGTCCTAATCGGATTGGGACTTTGGATTCAAATTAGAGTCCTAATTGGATTAGGACTAGAATTAAACAAATCCTAATTGGATTAGGATTCCTTAAGTCCTAATTAATTATTAATCTAATGAATCAACATGACTCCTAATTGGATTAGGATTGAAGAGTTCAATTGAGTCATGGTTCATTCAAGTCCTAATTGGATTAGGACTAGCATAGATTGAACCCAAATTTGGCTAATCCTAATTGGATTGGGATTAAACCATAAGAGAGGCATCTAATCCTCTTTGGAAGAGGATTAGGGCATCACAAGAAGGAGGGATCACGCCCCTCCTCCTCTCCTTGTGTGCGGCATGAAGAGAGGGGCCGGCGCCCCCCTTCTCTCTTTGGAAAACCATCTAGGGCTCCTACTTTGGAGGAGCCCTTGATGGCTATAAAAGGCACCATGAGGCCGGCGCCCTAGGGCATTGGAATCCTCTTCCTCTTGTGCCGTGGCCACCCTCTTCCTCTCTTTAGTTGCAGCCGCAAGCAAGGGTAGAAGCTCTCCAAGTGTTGGCGGCCTCCTCCTCTTCCCTTTCTTCATCCAACGCAAGCAACAGAAGAAGGCTGCGTAGGGGCTCATCTTCTTCCTCTTCTTCATCCTTCTTCTTCCTCCTCTCAAGCACTTTCAAGAGTTGAAAGAAAGAGAGGAGATCAGCCATCAAAGCTATCTCTGCAAGGGAGCTAGCACCCCGGTGAGATAGAAAGCTTGGATCGGATCCTGCTTCGTGTGGATACCCGTAGAGGCCGGACGTTTGAACGGCTTCAAGCGAACCCTCTTCCAAAACCACGAATTCAGATTTGCGGTGATCATCTACCCGCGCAAGGTGAAGATTTGATCTTCCTAATAGTTTTAAAAGTTTTAATTCTTACCTAATTACGAAAGGTCTCGAAACAACGTTCATGCGATGAACGTCGAACCCGTGCATGCCGATTCCGCTGCCATCTGAAAAATTTTTGAAATATCAGCGGCATGGGCGGGTTCCCAACAGTGGTATCAGAGCCTAGGCTTCGTAGATTAAGGTAAGAATTAAATATCTAAAGGCATATTAGATCTGAAAATTGAATGATCATGCATGCTGAAAAATTCTGCATGTAGATTTTTCAGGGGTGCTGATTTTTTGCATGCTGATTTTTATGTGATAAAAAGATGATTCTAATTGCATTGTTAATGGGATTACAGAGTATAGAATCATGATTAGCATGATCAGCGACCTATGTCATGATATAATCAGTTAGTTTTCAGATCTGAAAATTATAATTGTTGCATACGGTGATGATCATAGGATTCAACCCCTTTTGGTATCAAATGTAATGACCTGCGATGTGATCTGCGATGTCATGTAATTTTTTCAGATGCTTGCATGCATCTTATTTGATGTTTTGAGAGGCCTGCGTGCCTCCTAAAAGGAGATGTAATTTATTTTTATTTTTATTTTACATCTGGTTGTATTTCTGTGATGTGATGTACATCAACGGTCAAGTTGAAGCAAAGGCATGAGATGAAAGGTGATCTAAGCGGTTGATGGCGATGGGATCAAGAGTTGATCAAGGATCGAATCAAGGAGGCTTGGAACCAATTCAAGAGTTGAAGACCACTTGATCGATTGATGTGCATGTGCTTGTAATACGACCTAATTAGAATCCATGATCATCACCTATTTAAAGTTTAGCTTTAATTTGATGCTGCGATTATAACTGCCTGTGATGAGCCGTTTGCATGTGATGTGAATGCGAGTCGGGTAGATAGGTTTACATATGATGTATCAAACCCAATTGAGACCTAAATCAAAACCTCCTCAATCAAGTCGAGAGTGAACCGACATGAGCAAGTCATATTAGATTAATTGATCTAATTGGTGTCTAGGAAAGCATGAAAGGTGGTTACTTAATTAGGACCTTACTCTCTGAGTAAGGAGAGCCTCCCACCTGCTTACCTGGCCAATTGTTCGATTACCTCTTATGAAGGGCTCAAGTTGCAAACACTAAGACCTGATTAACCAATATTAAGTCAATAGGTCTTCCACTGTAGTAGAGCTGCTAAGGCCTTTCTGATGTTGATTTGTCTCGGCTGGACACAGTGGTCAAGTTGCATCGGGGGGCTGGACCTCTCTATAGACATGAGATGTTGTAGGGTAAAGGTGGGGTTGGGCACCAATAATTGTTAGGTGAGGACCCAATGACGACTTTATTCCTACGGTTATACGGTGGGTCTGACTTAACTAAGAAATGGGACCAATAACTGTTAGGTGAGGTCTTCATGGCTTAGAGACCAAGTTACACTGCAACATGCTTGAGAAGCATTGTACAAGAGTTGTACACTCATCCATCTATGTGTCACCAATAACTGTTAGGTGAGGTGGCATGTAAATTGGTGGGACCGCAGTACCACTAGAAACCCTAGTCGTGTGAAATTTCTGTTTCCCTACCAGGGGAGTGTGAGGGATTCGAGAAAATAGTGGGAGTTACATTTGTCCTAAAAGACCTTAGAACAGATTAGGATCAAGTACAAAAGTCTAACTAGAATCTTTACTCTCTGCAGATACAATGTCGGCTTCAAACCCTTTGATCCGTATTCTTGAGACCAACCGACTGACGGGAACCAATTACAAAGACTGGCTTAGAAATCTCAAAATAGTTTTGGACTGTGAGAAGATAGGCTACATACTCGATTCAGATATCCCCACACTACCAGCACGTCCTACTGATGTTCAGCGTGAAATGCATAAAAAGTGGTTGGATGATGACATTAGAGTAAAATGCTATATGATGGCATCCATGTCTAATGAACTCCAATGCCAGCATGAAAATATAAAGACTGCTAGGGACATACTGGCACACCTGCAAGAGTTGTATGGTGAGCAGAGTCGCACAGCTCGTTTTGAAGTGTCCAAGAGGCTTTTCAAAGCGAAGATGCGCGAGGGGCAGTCTGTCCATGATCACGGTCTGACCATGATCAAGGACCTAGAGGAGCTTGAGAAGCTCGGTATGGACATGCACAAGGAATTACAAGTGGATTTGATCCTACAGTCACTTCCTGATTCATTTGGTCAGTTTATAGTAAACTACCACATGAATAAGATTGAATGCACTAAGACTGAACTAATCAACATGTTGGTAACTACTGAGGGAGCCTTGAAAGGTTCAAGGGGCAATGTCCTTGCTGCTGAGTTGACTTCTGGTTCCAAGAGAAAGTCTACTTGGAAGAAAAAGAAGCCTGCAAAGAAGCAGAAGAAAGACAAGAAGCCAAAGAAGGAAGTTCAAAAGAAAAAGGCTAACGACAAAGGAAAATGTTTCCACTGCAATGTCGAAGGCCACTGGAAGAGAAACTGTCCTTCATACCTCGAGAGCCTGAAGAACAAGAAAGGTGACACACCTTCAGAAGGTATAGACTTGCTCATAATTGAAACTAATCTAACGGTTTCTTCTACTTCTAGTTGGATTATAGATTCTGGTTCTAGTGCTCATTTGTGCACTACCATGCAGGGTCTAAAGGAAAGTAGAAGGCTGGCGGAAGGTGCGGTAACCCTTCGGGTTGGCAACGGGGCAAAAGTTGCTGCTGTGGCTGTGGGCACCTACTATCTGCGACTACCGTCTGGATTTAGTTTAATACTTAGAGACTGCTATTATGTACCTGTTGCTAGCAGAAATTTAATTTCTGTTTCATGTCTAGCACAGGAAGGTCATGTTTTTACATTTGACAAAGACTGCTGTTCTATTTATTTAAGAAATAAAATAGTCGCACGTGGTTTCATGATTGACAGTCTCTATCATTTACATATGGATGTATCTGTGAATGTTACCGAGCAAGATGTGAGTGCCAAAGGATCCAAAAGATCCAGAGATGAGATAAACCAAAGATATTTGTGGCACCTCAGACTTGGCCATATTGGAGAGGATAGAATGAACAAAATGGATAAAGATGGGCTTCTCGGCTCATTGACTTCCGAGTCATATCCAGTTTGCGAGTCCTGTCTTCAAGAAAAAATGGCTAGACTGCCCTTTGTAGGACATGGGGAGAGGACCACTGAATTACTTGCTCTAGTACATACAGATGTATGTGGCCCATTCGATGTGCTAGCCAGGGGACGTTATTCTTACTTTATTACCTTTACCGATGATTATTCGCGGTATGGGTATGTGTATCTTATGAGACACAAGTCTGAGTCTTTTGAAAAGTTCAAAGAGTTCAAGAATGAAGTAGAAAAACAAACTGGAAAATCTCTTAAGGCTCTTCGATCAGATCGAGGAGGAGAATACCTTAGTGGGGAATTTCGGGACTATCTCAAAGAAAACGGCATAGTCTCACAATGGACACCTCCGGGTACACCTCAACTCAACGGGGTGTCAGAGAGGAGGAATCGGACCCTATTGGATATGGTCAGGTCCATATGAGCTTCACTGATCTACCTATGTTCCTTTGGGGAGAAGCCTTACTCACAGCGATTTATTTGTTGAATAGAGTTCCCTCTAAATCCGTTCCTACCACACCGTATGAGATATGGCATGGTAAGAAACCAAGTCTTGGTCATCTCAAGATTTGGGGATGTCCGGCCCACGTCAAGCGACTACAGGCAGACAAGTTAGAGGCTAGGACCATAAGTGCTCGTTTTATAGGATATCCTAAAGAGTCATTAGGATACAATTTTTACATCTCAGAGGATCACAATGTGTTTGTGAGCCGTCATGCCATCTTCTTGGAAAATCAGTTTATCCTTGATAAAGGCAGTGGGAGGAAAATTGAGCTTGAAGAGAAAGTCTCTGAAAAGCAACGAGTCATGGATCCTATTGAACCCATTCATAAAGAGCCAGTACACGATGTCCCTCGACCACCTCGTAGATCTAGTAGGGTCTCCCATCCTCCCGATAGATACTTAGGTATACTAGAAGAGGATACCGAGAAAATGTTCCTAGTGGGAGATAGGGATCACATACAGGATCTCAAAACCTACAACGAGGCGATATCTGATATCGATTCCGAGAAATGGCTGGAAGCTATGAAGTCAGAGTTAGACTCCATGCATTCCAACCAAGTCTGGACCTTAGTAGACCCACCAGAAGGTATTGTACCTATTGGATGCAAATGGATCTACAAAAGGAAGATAGGTTCGGATGGAGAGGTAGAGACCTATAAGGCAAGGCTTGTGGCGAAAGGGTATAGTCAGCGCGAAGGCATTGACTATCAGGAGACCTTTTCACCTGTAGCCATGCTAAAATCCATCCGAATATTGCTTGCCATTGCAGCATTTCATGATTATGAAATCTGGCAGATGGATGTGAAAACTGCTTTCCTGAATGGATATCTTGATGAAGATATCTATATGGAACAGCCTTTGGGTTTCACTTCCAGTGATGGAGATCACAAGGTCTGTAAGCTGCAAAGGTCCATCTATGGACTAAAGCAAGCATCTCGGAGTTGGAACACTCGTTTCGATGATGCAATCAAAACGTTTGATTTCATCAAAAACGAAGAGGAACCGTGTGTTTACAAAAAGGTTAGTGGGAGTGCTGTCGTTTTTCTCGTACTGTACGTAGATGACATTCTCCTGATTGGGAATGATATTCCCATGCTAACCTCGGTCAAGGTCTGGTTGTCAAAAGAATTCTCCATGAAAGACCTTGGGGAAGCATCCTATATTTTGGGAATAAAGGTCTATAGAGATAGATCTAAAAGGATGCTTGGCCTTTCACAGAAGATGTACATAGAGGAGGTGCTGAAGAGGTTCAGCATGGAAAACTCCAAGAGGGGTCTCTTACCCCTAAGGCATGGAATTCATCTCTCCAAGAAGATGTGCCCCAACACATCTGAAGAGATTCAACGCATGAGCAAGATTCCTTATGCATCGGCAATAGGAAGCCTCATGTATGCCATGCTATGTACACGACCTGATATAGCTCTTGCTGTGAGTGTCACAAGCAGATATCAGTCGAATCCAGGTGAAGAACACTGAACAGCTGTGAAGAATATTCTTAAGTACTTGAGAAGAACTAAAGATTTATTCTTGGTTTTTGGAGGATCATCAGAGTTAAAGGTAGAAGGGTACACAGATTCAGACTTCATGACTGATGTCGATGACAGAAAGTCAACATCTGGATATGTGTTCTTGTGCAATGGTGGTACGGTAAATTGGAAGAGTTCTAAACAACCGATCATTGCTGATTCTACTATGGAAGCTGAATACATCGCCGCCTCTGAAGCTGCTAAGGAAGGCTTTTGATTCAAGAAATTCATTGCAGAGTTGGACGTGATGACATCAGATGCCATAACACTCTACTGCGATAATAATGGCGCCATAGCCCTTGCTAAGGAGCCAAGGTCTCATCAGAAGTCTAAGCATATAGAGCGGCGCTTTCACCTCATACGCGACTATGTGGAGAAGAAATATGTAGAGGTGCAGAGAGTAGACTCCACGGATAACGTGGCGGACCCGTTCACTAAGCAGCTGAGTCAGCAAAAGACTGAAGCCCACCTTGAGAAGATGGGCCTAAGATATATGACCAATTGGCTTTAGTGCAAGTGGAAGATTGTTAGATGTATGCCCTAGAAGCCAATCTGGCTGACACATTATTAATTCTAGGGACATAATTTTGTACTTGACTATTTATTATTGAATAAATAAAAGGCATCTTTTCATTCATATTGTTTATGTGACTATGAATCGTCCAAGGAATTAATAAGATGATGATACATATTCTCAAGAGTTGAGAATTTGAGCCATGTATCATTGGTGATTAATTTCTAAATGCTCCTGATCAATGGATCATCACGAGGACGGTGATCGATCTGATCAGTGCACAGATCACTTTTCCTCTGGATGGACGAGACTTGAGTCCGCAGTGTAGTGACACTGAAGTGATAGTGCAGGTGCTTGTTAGAGAACAAGGGTACTGAGCGTGACCAAGACAAGAAGTCACTTGGATGTCTATCCACTCGTCAGTGACTTGCTTGATGTTGCAGTAGTGTGACTGGTCCTTTGACCTGCGGTGCTTCGGCTACTCACAGTGAGGTTATTGTAGTTTGACTGCACACATACATGGTCTCTAGCCATATGGGTCCATGCAGTGTAGATTGGCTGCAGTAGGTTCACTGTAGGAGTAGGGTATGCACCTACAAGGAATCTATCGACCTTGATAGAAGAGGAGAGATCCTATGTGATTTGTTAGACTGAGTTCTAAGACCTTGGCCAGGGCAGTAATATAAAGTGGAGAAAGAGTTTTCCACTATCGAACTCGAGTCGAATAAATCTTGACATATGACAGACGATGGGGTTTGACGAGTTGTCCGTGACCTCCGTCCTGTAGGGATCCACGATAGTAGGACTGTATCACACGTTAACTGCACCTAGAGGTTCATCATTCCATTCTGCTGGGTAGCCACTACATGCTGCTAGGTATCACTGGTGGATGGTGGGACTCATAGGGATTATCTTGATGATCGATAAACCCTAATGAGTTGAGTTGGAATCGTTCCAACCCATTGAAAGGAGTTTTCAATAATATAGTGATAGATATCACAATATATCTCACTACCAGTCAGAATAGAACCTATGGGGTCACACACACTAGAAGTATTGACCGATCCGATGGTTGAAATCATGATTAGGAATCACAAGTAATCAATTTGATTGATAAGAAGTTGAAGAAGGAAAGGGAATTAATTAATTGGACTTGAAACAAGAGTCCTACTTCGAGTAGGATACCTAGAGTCCTAATTGGATTAGGACTGGAAATCCTAGTTGGAGTAGGACTGGGATTCCTACTTGGAATAGGATTCCTCAATCCTAATGAGATTAGGAGTTTTAAATCAAAATTGGATTCCTACTTGGAGTAGGATTCCTAGAGTCCTAATCGGATTGGGACTTTGGATTCAAATTAGAGTCCTAATTGGATTAGGACTAGAATTAAACAAATCCTAATTGGATTAGGATTCCTTAAGTCCTAATTAATTATTAATCTAATGAATCAACATGACTCCTAATTGGATTAGGATTGAAGAGTTCAATTGAGTCATGGTTCATTCAAGTCCTAATTGGATTAGGACTAGCATATATTGAACCCAAATTTGGCTAATCCTAATTGGATTGGGATTAAACCATAAGAGAGGCACCTAATCCTCTTTGGAAGAGGATTAGGGCATCACAAGAAGGAGGGATCACGCCCCTCCTCCTCTCCTTGTGTGCGGCATGAAGAGAGGGGCCGGCGCCCCCCTTCTCTCTTTGGAAAACCATCTAGGGCTCCTACTTTGGAGGAGCCCTTGATGGCTATAAAAGGCACCATGAGGCCGGCGCCCTAGGGCATTGGAATCCTCTTCCTCTTGTGCCGTGGCCACCCTCTTCCTCTCTTTAGTTGCAGCCGCAAGCAAGGGTAGAAGCTCTCCAAGTGTTGGCGGCCTCCTCCTCTTCCCTTTCTTCATCCAACGCAAGCAACAGAAGAAGGCTGCGTAGGGGCTCATCTTCTTCCTCTTCTTCATCCTTCTTCTTCCTCCTCTCAAGCACTTTCAAGAGTTGAAAGAAAGAGAGGAGATCAGCCATCAAAGCTATCTCTGCAAGGGAGCTAGCACCCCGGTGAGATAGAAAGCTTGGATCGGATCCTGCTTCGTGTGGATACCCGTAGAGGCCGGACGTTTGAACGGCTTCAAGCGAACCCTCTTCCAAAACCACGAATTCAGATTTGCGGTGATCATCTACCCGCGCAAGGTGAAGATTTGATCTTCCTAATAGTTTTAAAAGTTTTAATTCTTACCTAATTACGAAAGGTCTCGAAACAACGTTCATGCGATGAACGTCGAACCCGTGCATGCCGATTCCGCTGCCATCTGAAAAATTTTTGAAATATCAGCGGCATGGGTGGGTTCCCAACACCCTAGATCCCTTTAAAAGGAGGTGAAGGGAGGCGCCCTAGGGCATGTGAAAGCCCTCTCCTCTCCAGCCGTGGCCACCCTTTTCCCTCTTTGTTTCAACCGCCAATAGCAAGAGAAAAGAAGAGGAGGCGTATCCCTCCTCTTGGGCTTCTTCCTTGGCTTCAACGCATGAGAAGAGAAGAAGGCTGCCAAGGGCTTTGATCTTATTCCTCTCTTCATCCTTCTTCTTCCTCCTCCCAAGCACAATCAAGGATTGATTGAAAGGGAGGATATCAGCCATCAAAGTTATCTCTGCAAGGGAGCTAGCACCCCGGGGAGATAGAAAGCTTGGATCGGTTTTCTGCTTCGTATGGATACCCGTAGAGGCCGGGCACTTGAACGGCTTCAAGCGAACCTTCATCCTAAACCACGAACTTCAGTTTGCGGTGATCATCTACCCGCACAAGGTGAAGATCTGATCTTCCTAATTGTTTAAAAAGTTTTAATCCTAATCCATCTACGAACGGTTTTTGAAATAACGTTCATGAGATGAACGTATGACCCCGTGCATGCCTCTTCCGCTGCATCTGAAAAATTTTTAATTTTCTGCGGCATGGGCGGGTTTCCAACAGTGGTATCAGAGCCTAGAATTCGTAGATTATGATTAGGATTAAAAGGATCAAGGCATATTAGATCTGAAAATTAAAGGATTATGCCTGCTGATATTTATGCATGCAGAATTTCAGGTTGCAGAATTTTTCTGCATGCTGAATTTTGGTATGCATTGATTAATGATTCTGTTATGTAATTAATATGATTACAATTATTTAAGAATCATCCCTTGCATGATCAGCGACTCACGAGATGAGGTAATCAATTAAGTTTCAGATCTGTAAATTAAAATTATGCATGTGATGCAAATGGTGATGATCATGGATGACCCTTTTGTGAATGTGCTGAAATGTTCTGCAATGCCTGAAATGTTCTGTGATGTTATGTGATAACATGTAAATCATTTTTTCAGATGCCTGCGAGCATCTTAAATTCATGTATTAGAGACCTGCGTGTCTCATCGAAAAAGGGTTGTAATTATTCTTTTATTTTGAATTTTATCTGGGATGTAATCTGTGATGTATGTTGCACGTCGATGGTTGATCGATGTATGCCTCCTACAAGCAAGCCTTGCGCGGATTCAGATCATAGGTTGATTGAAGATGGATCAAGGAGTTGATTACAATTGAACCTAAGGGATCAAGATCGAGTCAAGAGTTGAAGATGATCAAACCAATTGACATGCATGTGCTTGTACTATGACCCATCCTGGATCCATGATCATCACCAGTTACATTTACTTTCTTATATATATGCCTGGATGTTTAATATTTATGCCTATGCATAGCGGGTAGATGGAAGTGTGCATAAGATGCGAGTTGCCAATCGAAAGAGACCTAAACTAAAACCTCCTCAATCAAGTCGAGAGTGAACCAACATGAGCGGGTCATATTAGATTAATTGATTTAATTGGTGTCTAGGAAAGCATGAAAGGTGGTTACTTAATTAGGACCTTACTCTCTAAGTAAGGGGAGCCTCCCACCTGCTTACCTGGCCAATTGTTCGATTACCTCTTATGAAGAGCTCAAGTTGCAAACACTAAGACCTGATTAACCAATATTAAGTCAATAGGTCTTCCACTGTAGTAGAGCTGCTAAGGTCTTTCTGATGTTGATTTGTCTCGGCTGGACACAGTGGGCAAGTTGCATCGGGGGGCTGGACCTCTCTATAGACATGAGATGTTGTAGGGTAAAGGTGGGGTTGGGCACCAATAACTGTTAGGTGAGGACCCAATGACGACTTTATTTCTACGGTTATACGGTGGGTCTGACTTAACTAAGAAATGGGACCAATAACTGTTAGGTGAGGTCTTCATGGCTTAGAGACCAAGTAGCACTGCAACATGCTTGAGAAGCATTGTACAAGAGTTGTACATTCATCAATTTATGTGTCACCAATAACTGTTAGGTGAGGTGGCATGTAAATCGGTGGGACCGCAGTACCCACTAGAAACCCTAGTCGCGTAGGATTTCCGTTTCCCTACCAGGAGAGTGTGAGGGATTCGAAAAAATAGTGGGAGAAACATTTTTTCTAAAAGACCCTAGAACAAATTAGGATCAAGTACAAAATTCTAACTAGAATCTTTACTCTCTGAGGATTATAAAGTCAGCTTCTAGACTTTTAACTCATATTCTATAGAACAACCGTTTGACCAAACCCAATTATAAAGACTGGCTCAGCAAATTTCAAAAAAATAATTTTGAATTATGAGAAATTAGGGTATGTGCTAGACCATGGAATCCCCGTGTTACCAATTTGTCCGATCACTGATCAGCGTAAGACGCATGCTAAAGTGGACGAACAATGACAATGAGGTTAGGTACTGCACAATGGCATCCATGTCCAATGAATTACAATGCCAGCATGAGAACATGAAGACTGCCAGGGACATATTAAGTCACCTGCAAGAGTTGTATGGCGATCAGAGTCGCGCAGCATGTTTTGAAGTGTCCAAGAGGCTCTTCAAGGCAAAGATGCGCGATGGGCAGTCTGTCCATGTTCATGGTTTGACCATGATAAAGGACTTAAAGAAGCTTGAGAAGCTCGGCATGACCATGCACAAGAAACTGCAAACGGATTTGATCGCGTAATCCCTTCTAGCTTCATATGAACAATTTATAGTAAATTACCATATGAACAAGATTGTATGCACCAAAACAGAATTGTTAAAAAAATGGTAACTACCTTAGGGATGTTGAAGAGTTCAAAGGGCATCGTTCTCACTGTTGAGTTGGTTTCTACTTCCAAGAGAGAGTCTATTTGGAAGAAGAAAAAGCCTGCGAAGAAACAGAAGACCGAGAAAATGCCAAATAAGGAAGTTCCAAGAAAAGGCCAGTTGCAAGGAAAAATGTTTCCATTGCATCATGGACGGCCATTGGAAGAGGAACTGTCCTACATACATGGAAAAGCATAAAGAACATAAAGGGTGACAGACCTTCAGAAGGTATGTCAGATATGCTCAGGATACTTAGGAACTATTACCTGTTGCTAGCAGAAATTTGATTTCTGTATCTTAGCACAAAAAGATCTTTTTAAGACTACTATTCCATTTATTTGAGAAATAAATTAGGTTCAATGTGGTTTTATGATTGACAGTCTCTATCACATACATATGGATGTATCTGTGAATATATCTGAGCAAACAGTGAATACCATAGGATCTAATAGATCCAAAAAATGAGATAAAACTAAAGTATTTGTGGCACCTCAGGCTTGGCCATATAGGAGAAGACAGAATAAACAAATTGGAGAAACATGAGCTTTTGGGCTCATTGACTTTCGAGTCATATTTGATTTGTGAATTCTGCCTTCAAGGAAAGATGGCCAAGTTATCCTTTGTAGGACACAGGGAGGTCCACTGAAATACTTATCCTAGTACACACTAATGTGTGTGGCCCATTCGATGTGCAGGCTAGGGGTTATAATTTTTTACTTCATTTACCGATGATTACTCACGATATGGATATGTGTATGATACACAAATTTGAAACTTTTGAAAGGTTCAAAGGTTTTAAATATGAAGTAGAAAAACATACAGAAAAACTCACTAAGGTTCTTCGATCAGATCGAAAAGGTAAATACCTTAGTGGAGAGTTCCGTGATTATCTCAAGGAGAATGGTATAGTTTTATAATGGACTCCTCCTGGTACACCTTAGTTCAACGGAGTGTCGGAGAGAAGGAATCGGACTCTATTGGATATGGTCCGATCCATGATGAGCTTCACTGATTTACCCTTGTTTCTTTAGATAGATGCCCTATTTTCAGCTATTTACTTATTGAATAGAATTCCCTCTAAAGTCCGTTCCTACCACACCATATGAGATATGACATGGTAAGAAGCCGAGTCTTGGTCATCTCAAGATTTGGGGATGTCCGGCCCACGTCAAGCGACAACAGGCGGACAAGTTAGAGGATAGGACAATTAATGCTCGTTTTATTGGATATCCTAAAGAGTCATTAGGATACGACTTTTCGTCCCAAAGGATCACAAAGTGTTTGTGAACCTAGATGCTATCTTCATGGAAATAGTTTATCATTGACAGAGACAGTGGGAGGAAAATTTGAGCTTGAAGAGAAAGTCTCTAAACAGCAACGAGCCATTGTGCCTATAGAACCTATTTAAGCCAGTACACGTAGTACCTCCTCCACCTCGAAAATATAGTAGGATCTCCCGTCCGTCTGAAAGGTACTTAGGTATGCTTACAGAGGATGTAGAGGAAGCGTTTCTCATGAGAGATAGGGATCAAGGTAAGGATCTTAAAACCTACAACGAGGCGATGTTAGACATCAATTCCGAGAGATGGCTGGAAGCGATGAAGTCAGTGATGGACTCCATGCATTCCAGCCAAATCTGGATCTTAGTGGATCCACCAGAAGGTATAGTACCTATTGGGTGTAAATGGATCTACAAGAGAACATTAAGTTTGGATGGCTAGGTAGAGACCTATAAAGCAAGGCTAGTGGCGAAAGGTTATAGTCAGTGCGAAGGCACTGATTATAAGGATACTTTTCACCTGTAGCATTGCAAAAGTCCATTCGAATATTGCTTGTTGTTGCAGCATATCATGATACAATGATGGTGATCACAAGGTCTGTAAGCTGCAAAGGTTCATCTATGGACAAAAACAAGTATCTCGGAGTTGGAACACTCGTTTCAACGATACAATCAAATCGTTTGATTTCATCAAGAACGAAGAGGAACCATGTGTCTATAAGAAAGTTAGTGGGAGGACTATTGCATTCTTCGTATTGTACGTGGATGATATTCTTCAAATTGGCAATGATATTTCCATGCTAACTTAGGTCAAGTTTTGGTTGTGTAAGGAATTCTCCATGATAGACCTTGGAAAAGCATCCTATATTTTAAATTAAGGTCTATAAAGATAGATCTAAGAGGATGCTTGTCCTATCACAGCATATGTACATAGAGGGAGTGCTGAAGAGGTTCGGCATGAAAAACCTTTAAAAGGGGATTATTACCCCTTAGGCATGGGATAAATCACTCCAAGACGATGTGCCCCAACACATCTGAAGAGATTCAACGGATGAGCAAGATCCCTTATGCTTCGGCTATAGGGAGCCTCACATATACCATGCAATATACGTGATTTGATATAGTACATGCTGTGAGTGTCACGAGCATATATCAGTCAAATCCAGGCAAGAAGTGCAAGATAGCTGTGAAGAACAGTCTTAAGTACTTGAGAAGAACTAAGGACATGTTCTTGGTCTTTGGGAGAAGATAAGAGTTGAAGGATGCACACATATTGATGATAGAAAGTCTACATCAGAATATGTGCAATGGTGGTACAGTAAATTGGAAGAGTTCCAAATAACCAATCATTGTAGATTCTACCTTAGAAGCTGAATGTTAAGCCGTCTCTAAGGGTGCAGTGGAAATCTTTTGGTTTAAGAAGTTCATTGCAGAGTTAGGTGTAATGTCATCAGATGTCATAACACTCTACTGCGATAACAAAGGCACCATAGCACTAGCTAAGGAGCCAAAGGTCTCACCAGAAAACGAAGCACATAGAGCGGCAATTTAACCTAATAAGTGACTACATCGAAACGAAATAAGTAGAGGATCAGAGAGTCGACACCACAGAAAATGTGGCGGACCCATTCACTAAGCAGCTAAGTCGGCAGAAAACTGAAGCGCATCTTGAGAAGATGGGGCTTAGGTTTATGGCTGATTGGCTTTAGTGCAAGTGGGAGATTGTTAGAAGTATGCCCTAGAAGCCAATCTGGCTGACACATTATTAATTCTAGGACATAATTTGGTACTTGACTTTATTATTATTGATTAATAAATGGGCATTCTTTTCATTCATATTGTTTATGTGTCTATGAATCGTCCAAGAAATTAATAAGATGATGATGCATATTCTCAAGAGTTGAGAATTTGAGCCATGTATCATTGGTGATTAATTTCTAAATGCTCCTGATCAATGGATCATCACGAGGACGGTGATCGATCCGATCAGTGCACAGATCACTTTCCTTCTGGATGGACGAGACTTGAGTCCACAGTGTAGGGACACTGAAGTGATAGTGCATGTGCTTGTTACAGAACAAGGGTATAGCGTGACCAAGACAAGAAGTCACTTGGATGTCTATCCACTCGTCAGTGACTTGCTTGATGTTGCAGTAGTATGACTGGTCCTTTGACCTGCGGTGCTTCAGCTACTCACAGTGAGGTTATTGTAGTTTGACTACACGTATACATGGTCTCTAGTCATATGGGTCCTTGTAGTGTAGATTGGCTGCAGTAAGTTCACTGTAGGAGTAGGGTATGCACTTACATGGAATCTATCGACCTTGATAGAAGAGGAGTGATCCTATGTGATTTGTTAGACTGAGTTCTAAGACCTTGGCCAGGGCAGTAATAGAAGTGGAGAAAGAGTTTTCCACTATCGAACTCGAGTCAAATAAATCTTGACATATGACAGACGAAGGGGTTTGACGAGTTATCCATGACCTCCGTCCTGTAGGAATCCACGATAGTAGGACTGTATCACACGATAACTGCACCTAGAGGTTCATCATTCTATTCTGCTGGGTAGCCACTACATGCTGCTAGGTGTCACTGGTGGATGGTGGGACTCATAGGGATTATCTCGATGATTGATAAGCCCTAATGAGTAGAGTTGGAATCGTTCCGACCCATTGAAAGGAGTTTTCAATGATATTGTGATAGAGATCACAATATATCTCACTACCAGTCAGAGTAGAACCTATGGGGTCACACACACTAGAGGCATTGACCGATCCGATGGTTGAATCGTGATTAGGAATCACAAGTAATCAATTCGATTGATAATAAGTTGAAGAAGGAACAAAGGGAATTAATTAATTGAACTAGGAATCCTACTTGGACTGAGATTCCTACTTGGACTGGGATTCCTACTTGGACTGGGAATCCTATTTGGAGTAGGACTAGGATTCCTACATGGAGTAGGATTCCTACAATCCTAATTAGATTAGGAGTTTTGAATTAAATTTGGATTCCTACTTGGAGTAGGATTCCTAGAGTCCTAATCGGATTAGGACTTCGAATTCAAATTAGAGTCCTAATTGGATTAGGACTAAAATTAAATAAGTCCTAATTGGATTAGGGTTTCTTAAGTCCTAATTAATTATTAATCTAATAAATCAACATGACTCCTAATTGGGTTAGGATTGAAGAGTTCAATTAAGTCATGGTTCATTCAAGTTCTAATTGGATTAGGACTAGCATAGATTGAACCCAATTGATTCATGATTTGGTTAAGACCTAATTGGATTAGGACTTAGCCATAAGAGGGACACCTAATCCTCCTTAGAGGAGGATTAGGGCATCACAAGAAGGAGGGGATCACGGCCCTCCTCCTTCTCTTCTTGGGTGCGGCAAGAAGGAGGGCCGGCGCCCTCATGATTGGGCATCAAGGGCTCCTAATTTGTAGGAGCCCTAGATCCCTTTAAAAGGAGGTGAAGGGAGGCGCCCTAGGGCATGTGAAAGCCCTCTCCTCTCCAGCCGTGGCCACCCTTTTCCCTCTTTGTTTCAGCCGCCAACAGCAAGAGAAAAGAAGAGGAGGCGTATCCCTCCTCTTGGGCTTCTTCCTTGGCTTCAACGCATGAGAAGAGAAGAAGGCTGCCAAGGGCTTTGATCTTCTTCCTCTCTTCATCCTTCTTCTTCCTCCTCCCAAGCACAATCAAGGATTGATTGAAAGGGAGGATATCAGCCATCAAAGTTATCTCTGCAAGGGAGCTAGCACCCCGGGGAGATAGAAAGCTTGGATCGGTTTTCTGCTTCGTGTGGATACCCGTAGAGGCCGGGCACTTGAACGGCTTCAAGCGAACCTTCATCCTAAACCACGAACTTCAGTTTGCGGTGATCATCTACCCGCACAAGGTGAAGATCTGATCTTCCTAATTGTTTAAAAAGTTTTAATCCTAATCCATCTACGAACGGTTTTTGAAATAACGTTCATGAGATGAACGTATGACCCCGTGCATGCCTCTTCCGCTGCATCTGAAAAATTTTTAATTTTCTGCGGCATGGGCGGGTTCCCAACATTATAAGCGTTGGTAGATCTCCTGGCCACGCTCCCCAAAGCGTGGGTAAGACGTCGGGCAGGTGGGCGTGGGCTCGGTTTAGGCCAACGCGTCAAGAAAGCGTCGTCGACCTATGCCGACGCTTTTAAGCGTCGTTCAAGGCGGACGTAACCGACGCGTAAAAGTGTTGGCGAAAAGGTTGGCATTAAATGGCCAGAGTGAACAGTAGTAGACATCAAGAGAGTTACTCCATCTATGCATTAAGTGTTTTCCAACTTCTAAGAGTCTATTGAGAGAAAACACAAGCAAAAGAAGGAAGAAACGCATTCAATACATTCCTAGAAGTCTTCCCTTCGCATTCAAGGCTCTTCCTCTGACATCAGATCTTCAGTGCACTCAAAGAGGAGACTCAGAGTTCGAGAAGCCCCTTTCTTCCTCTTCCAAAATCTGTTTGAGGGCTTCTAACTCTACTCTATTCATATTGATTAATATTTGCTTATTAAGAAGCTTTCCTTGTAACTTTTTTCAAACTGTTTTCTTACTTGATTCAATCAGGGGATTGAATCAAGGGTTGTAAGGTTTGTTGGTGAGCCGAAGTTAAAACCAACGGTGTAAGGGTTCGATTGTGATCCCGGAAAAACAATCGGGTGGTTCTAGTCGGTGAGCCTGTGAAAACCGACCGAGTTCGTTGTGATCTCGTAAAAACAACAAGTTGGGTTGTGAACTTGTAAAACAACCAGCTGTAATCCAAGGAATTATAGTGAACTCCCAAGTGAAGCTTGGAGAGTGGATGTAGGAGCAAGGGTTAGCTCCGAACCACTATAAATTGGTTTGCGTTTGTGTTGGCTGCTGTCCTCTCTCTCTCTCTTCATTCACTTCATCTAGTAACTTAACTAATTTGCTTGCAATAGATTTAGTTAATTACTAATCATAGTTTTTAATTGGTCGAGAATTAATCCAAACCCAATTAACCCCCCCTCTTGGGTTGTCTTCTTGGGCAACAGTTTCGGGCCGGGCGTCACTACTCCTTCATTTGGAGGGAGATCTCTTCTCATGCCCCTTTAGTGCTATCAGAGATCAAGTGGGCGATCGGGGATGTACAGTCCATTGATGTCTTGGAGGATAGGTGGGTGACGGAGCTACCACTAGGTCGGATGCCAATGATGGTCGATGCGGCGAGGGTGGCCGGGCTCAGAGTCAGCGATCTGCTCATCCCTGGAGAGGGCCGGTGGGATGAGGTGCCGATCAGGAAGGCATTTAGGATGCAGCTTGCCGAGAGGTTCATAGCTATCCCACTACCTTAGGGTGCTTCGATGGACAGGCGTATTTGGGCAGCCACAGGAAGGTCCAGGGTGCGCTCTGTGGACCTATGTGCGGTGATGGTTGGCGAGGCCTCTAGATGATTTGATGGTGGATGGATCTGGAGGATGCGGTATACCCCCGAGTGGCTTTGTTCACTTGAAAGGTGGCCTGCGATTATCTGCTGACCAGGAGTCTGCTAGCTAGAAGGAGACTCAAGGTCTCTCCGATGTGCGTGGAATGTCCGAAGTCGGTGGAGACTGTCAGCCATGCTCTAATTGAGTGCCCACAGGCCGCATGGATCTGAAGGAGGGCCTTGTTCCCCTTACGGGGGCCCGCCGTGTCAATTGGAGATCTTATTCGGCTCGTGAGGTCTGCTACATAGTCCTCGAGCACTACTGGGTGAGATTTTGCTGCCGTCTACTTGGCTTATCATATCGAACTGGACAGAAATGAGAGAGTCTTCGAGGATCATCCTAGAGGTCCGTCGTGAGGAGGGCTCTCCGTTAGCCTGCAGAGGTTACTAAGGCTACCGTGTGGTTTCTTTTGGGATGGTTAGGGACATCTAGGACCCCTTCTCCGCTATAGTAGCACCCAGGTATGTCCTTGTTTCTTGGGTGCCCCCACCCCTGGCCAACTCAAGGTAAATTTCAACAGTAGCTTGCCTATGGGTGGAGACAGAGCTGGAATGGCGTTCGTAATCAAAAACCAGGATTCCAGATTGGTCGCTGCAAGGGGGGTGGGGTGGGGGTGGGGCGGGGGGTGGTGCAGGTGTTAGTTTTTGGGGCGGAGATAAGGGCAGTGTGGGAGGGACTCTCCTACGCGAGACAAGTGCTTGAGGCGAAGCGTATCATCCTTGAGGATGACTCATCCGAGGTGATTGAGTACATCCTGGAGACGGGGCGGGGGGCTGAGCATCCACTTCTGCACGGCATCCGGTGATTGCAAAGGGAGTGTTGTGCCTTCCAAACCGTGCACGTGTTTCATAAGGCAATCAGAGCTGCTGATTGGATCATGTTGAAAATTTATCATAATCAAAATAGATCGAAATAAACTTATTTGTTGTAGATCGGATTGTATCACCAGTTTTCAATCGAATCACAAGTCGTAAGCGTAATTATAGAATTGAAAAACACTTGCTGATCACAACTCAAAAACCCTTTTTGCCAGAAAAAAATATGGAAAAAGATTACTCTGCTTTTTGGTTTTTCTTTGTACGTTGTTTTCCCTTCTCTCTTCTTAATTTTTTCTGTTTTGCAACTATCAGTATATATAGAGACAGAAAATAACGGCCTTTGGTAGTTATGAGATATCCAACATGTGTCATTGAAGGGTTGTTTTCCTTCAAATAAAATGGATCGGGTCGACCCATCATGGGCGGATCGACCCGACTCCAAAAACTAATAGGTCGCCTTTTTTGCTGTCCCCCATTCTGGAGAGATGCTCTGGACTGGGCATGCTTCTGTTTCTTCATCACTGTGTAGTCTACTTTCTAGTGATTCAGCTAGCTGTGTTCATATAAGATTGGTGTGAGTAGCCGATGTACCAAAAAAAAAACAATGTAGATCATCATCGTTGTTACGAACTGACGGAGACTCCGTCACCAGAAGGAATCTCTGCGAATCTCTTGATTTGCTGGGGTATGATGCTTGTCGTACACCTGTGGACGGGTAGACCATTTCCCGGCCCGTTGTGAGGACTCATGCTATTTATGGATGATGGAATTGGGCAAGTCCTAACCCAACCATTCTTGCTATTTTCAGCGGGATGCAGGATAAATGTGCTGCATGTGACAAGATTTGACCAACATACATTATGTTGCGCGCTTTCCTCTTGTCAAACGTGCAGCCTTAGCACGTATGGCATGAAATCGGGGCTTTAATTAGGGTTGTTAACGAGCCGAGCCAAGTCTCTGCGGGCTCAGTTCGGCTCGTTCCATAAAAATTCAGGCTTAGGCTTGGTACCAAGCTCTGTATTGGGCTCGGGCTCGCTTGACACAGCCTGGCTCGGGCTTGAGCTCGTAAGGCTCGTTTGCTCGAGCCCGCCCCATCCCAGCCCGAGCCTGCCCCATCCTAGATGAAGCCCGCCCCATCCCCATCCCCATTAGCGGTTCGTCAGAGGAGAGGAACAAAGAAAAGAAAGAAAGAAAGAAAAGAAGAAGGAGAGAAGAAAGAAGGGGACGGCCGTGAGCACCGCCGACACAGGCATCGGCCGCGGGCATGGCCGCCGGCGCCGCGAGCTCGGCCGCAGGGGAGGGAGTGAAAGCTGGGGGGTAGGGGGAACCTCGCCGCGGGAACGGCCGGATGGGGCACGGGGGTTGGGGTGGCGGCGCTTGTTGCCGCCCCCGCCGGGGGCAACAGCATCGGGGGCAGAGAAGGGAGAGGAGGAGGCGTAGGAAGGGTACCAGAGACGGGTGCAGAGGTGGAGGGGAGGGTGTCGTCGTCGTCCTCGTCGTTCTCGTCCTCGGAGAGCTGGGATCGGGATTCGGGTGTACGGCGTCGTTGTCATCGTCGTTCTCGTCGTCGTAGCTATTGTCGGAGGGAAGGGCCGAGAGGGGGGCATCGGGTTTGGGTTTAGGGGCGAGGAGAACAGAGTCATGGGTGGGGGTGGAGCCGTGGAGCAGTGGAGGTGGGGTTGGCTAGTTGGGAATGCTCTAGAGAAACCGAGAAGAAAGGAGATTTAAATTGATTAACGGGTTGGTTCGGGTTAACGGGATGAGTCCGAATCCGAACTAATCTAATTCAATTTAAAGAAATTAAATGGATTTGGGTTAGCCCGGGTTGGGTCTGATCTAAATCCAATTGGGTTCAATCAGATTGGGATTTAAATTGATTAAGCCAAATAAAATTTAATTGGGTTGAGTTCAAATTTAATTGGGATCCAATTAAATTGTAATTGGACTGAGCCCTAATTTGGGCTCGTGAGCTGCTCGGGCTCGGATTTAAACGAGCCTCATTTTGGGCTCGGGTTCGAGCTCGTTTGATTAATGAGCCGAGCTCGAACCGGGCTTTTACCGAGCCGGGCCTGAGCCGAGCCCGAGCAGCTTGGCCTGTTGACAGCCCTAGCTTTAATACAGCATAGCGTTTCTTTATACAAGAGAGCTACAACCAGTCATTTGCTAATAATCACAGCTTAATTCACCCAATATGTGGCAATCTGGTGACAAGCACGGGCGGGGTTAGTGGTATCCGTCGACCCTGCCAGTGCTCAGCCAACCACCGATGAACAAAATGGTGTTTTATTTCTTTGTATACTTAAGCGAAGCCTCGTGACAAATTTTCTATTAGATTGGACCTAGTTTGATTCTTATTAACTTTAACATATTTCGTATATATTGACCAGTCACGGAAGTTTTCAGAGGGAGTGCACTATGATTGATATATTCATAATGAAATGTTATATAATACCCCGCGCACATTTCCGTAACATCCATTACGTAATATGTACATTGTTTAATATATGTCTAATAAGAAAAATGTTTTTAAAATCCAACTCCTTTTAAACCTGTTGAAAAGCAAATTTTTATTCCGCAAATAGCAATTTCAGATGCTGGGGTCATATTGCAGCGTAATCGGAACGCTTTTTATTTGGAAGGGAATCGAAGACCTATACGCTATACTATCATAAGATATAAATTAAATACAGCATTGACCAAATCTTGGAACGTTTCGGTCAACCCATAGCTAACTTTAGGACATTATCAAAGGAACTCGCCTTTTTCCTTCATTATATATCAATGCCGTTAAAACACCAACGTCTAATTTGGCCGCAACAACCTGTGTCAAACTTCAAAAGTCGTCATTTGCTCCCGATCTGGAGGAACTTACTTGTCAGTATAGTTTCAATCATTTTTTTATACTTTAAGAATGGTTCTACACTCTTATTTTAGTAGAAATACAGTGGAAGTGCCACTATCCCTCATGGATATCATGAACTTGTTTTTATCGGAAGAAAGCGCCTAGCTGTAGAATGCCACGCTAGTGGGAGTAAATCAAATATGGTGGCCTAAAATATAGAATAAATACCGAAAGAAAAAGAAACAGTAGCAAGAAAAAGATGCTAAGAGGAATTTAGAAGTGAGTAAAAGCATTATATTAAAAAAAAAAAAAAAACATCACGCCAGTGGAATTAAAAAAATTTGTATATTGAGCCTAAGGCTTAATCTAAGTTCATACGAACCAGTACATAAAAACAAAAATTCTTTAAAGAACGTGATAGCTCCAAAATATAGGCCATGGTGATGAAAAATACATCTGAAAATAGCAAACTGTTGGAGATAAATCAGTGTCCATATTAAAAAATCACATAGCTCATAGCTCAGCATGCATATATACTTGCTTATCAAGCACAAGTTACAGCTTTTACAAGTTACCTCAATAATGCAATTTATAGATAGCAGTTGTAACACGTCATACTCTCGACAACCACATGTCAACAGTCCTGATTTATTCGCTCAACAACGAACCAAAGTTGATGACACTATGGAGGCTACCCTATGAACTAATGATTTCAACTGACTCAGTCACACATAATAAACAACGGCCAAACATATGGAAAACGTCTAAGAGAGCAAATCATGTGACCGTAGAACCTACGAGTCCCATATGGGTCCGAATGCGGGTATACCAACAGCCTTGCAAGCATCAACGACATCCCTACTGCCCTGGGGATTGCTGGTCACCACCACCACCTCTGCCTTCCAATTCCTGGCGGCATCAATGGTCATCTGTGCAACATTTGGCCGACCGGACACGGCAGTATCATGTACTATCACCTTCTCCTTTGGATGACCACTCATCATCTCCTTGATCTCCTTCCCAAAGTTTTGCTCAACCCCCTTGGTCACCCACACCACGCACACGTCCGCAGCACACGGCTGCAGCAAGAACGATAGGAACACACAAATTCCGGACCCAGTTGCGACCAACACCGCTCTGCTGTACATGTTCACCAGATAGGGAAGGCCAGCGAAGCGAACTCCTCGGACCCAAAGATGGTTCGGTGGGTCCGAGACCAAACACCTGGTGAAGTCCCCGACGGCGCCCGCCAGCATCATGTGCCCATCCTTGCCGTCAGATATGATGCCGAAAGCGTGCCACTCCGATAAGGGCAACCTACTAATCCTCCCCAGTATGCCGGCTTTGATTCCTCCGGCGAACTTTATAATGGACGCATGGCCGGATGGAGCAGTGACCGAGACCGGGACTCGTCTCACCGTCAGCCACGGGAGGATGGTGAAGATGGTGATGGCCACAGTGAGCCAGAGCTCTTGTCGCTTCGCGAGCCTGGAGCCTTTAAGATTGTCGTAAGATTTGGTGGCTGGATCATAGCCAACCGTGAGGACGACGTACACCCAGAGGAGCGCGAGAGCCGTCCACCCAGCAAACCTGTGAGTCCGCTCGAAGACGTTGTGGTGGAGGTGGCGGACAAGCGGGAACGCGGCCATGCAGGAAAAACACAGTAGTGATAGAATGGTGGAAGCGACTGCGATGATCTCGTCAGAGGTGTTTTCGCGGTGATTCAGGGTGAGGACGAGAGCATAGATGAGCCATGCGACGGATGAGATGCCGCAGCTGCTGTGGATTCCACCGATGGATTGGAGGAAGGAAGTGGCGGCGGTCTTGATGAAGAGAGGAACCCAAGGCCTCCCTAGCACCTTAACAGCGAGCCAGAAGACGATACGGAGAAAGGCCTCGCTACGGCAAAGAGTGAGGGCTAAGATGTTATAAATAGCGAAGGCTGCTGCTCTTTTCTTGGCATAGGGGAAGTGGCCGGTGATGGCGAGAGCCACCCCAATCATGTTGAGGGTGAAACAGACGGCGAAGAGGCGCTTGTACACCGTGAAAAGTCCCTGGTCAAGCAGAATAATAGAGAGGCGCGACTCTGATGGCTTGCTCTTCCTCACAGAAGGGTTTCTTTTGGTTGCTTGTATGGGTTGCTCAGCTTCCTTGGCTTGTTGTTTCTCGATATCGTTGGCGACTTGTAGTGCATCATTCGATGGGAAGGCGTCGCCTTCTTCTACGTCGTCGTCATCGAGATCACAGAAATGGCTACTGGATCGGCTTGCGGTCCTTCCGAACTCAGATAAAGTGGGGAAGACTTTAAATGAGCTTCGTTGAGTCCATGGGAGCCAGACAGGCCGGTCGCTGCAGTTCTCTTGGCTTGGAGGCTCCATGTCAAATGGGCTGCCTTGTCGGGGTTTAACTTCGAATGAAACCCATCTGCAGCTAGAAAACCTAGGCACCTTGTTAAGATCTTCCATGGCCAAAGAGTTGGGGAGGGCGGGAAGGAGAGGGGGAGAGAGAGTGAGAGATAGCCTGGAAGCAAGGAGTGGAAAGGATGGCGGGATTGAAGGATGCAAGTTTGCCTTGAGGGAGGAAGTCGAGCGGGGTGGTGTCATATATAGACGTGAACGCGCGGCCCTTGGAATAGTATATTAAGTATGACTTAGTCCACCTACTAACGATAACAGTTTCGAGCGCATAAAAGATGACATTCCGGCCTTTGCAGTTAATTATTTTAGAAATTTGACTAGGGCGGCAGGCCAGTATGGGTTTCCGGTGACACCTCCGCAAGTAGGAACCATAAGCCTATACTCGCCTGCACATGTCCGCCTGTGGCTGGGCGGTCGGGGCAAGGGAGAAGGTAGGTTGGGACGGATCCGAGCGGATAAAACGATAAAAATAATTTTTTTATATAAATTAATTAAATAAAAAATATAAAAATAAAATTTGGTATTTTATATAATATTTATAGCTGCAACCGGGTCGGGCCATGCCTTTACCCAAAGGGGTTCTAAATTTTTTTGAAGTTTTGAGTCGAGCTTAGATCTGAATTTTTTTTAAAAAATATAGATTCAAATCCAACCTGAGCTTAGGTTCGAGCATGAAACCTAATTGGGTGTTAATGTATCTGGAGATACGAATAACTCGGTCTCTGGTTTTCAAAGGATTCTCTTCATCTTCAGGCATTTTGTGATTCGGATTGGGCTGGCAATCCCGATGATCGGCGATCTACTTCCAACTATGGTGTTTTTTTTGGTCCCTACTTAGTTTCATGGTCTGCCAAGAAACAATCTGTGGTTTTTCGGTCAAGTACCGAGGGTGAATATAGGTCTCTTGCTCTTGCCTCAGCAGAGTTAATAAATAAATCCTGTATATCAAGAATAGCCGTCCTTTTGGATTCTCAGAAAAAAATAAATTGCTTAGGATTTCTCTTGATTGGGGAAAATGGGAATTTTATCGTGAAACGGTATCGTGCGATGAAAGATCACGAGCCGCCCCACCAGTATATTTATTATCATTGTAATTTACATAAGTTATGCCAGTTATGTTCTGGATGTGATCCATCCATGCACAAGCCGGCATTCGTTCCATTTGTTCAGTAATTTTCTTTCCACAGTTAGCATCGTAAATCCCATCGTTCGCATCTGAGATGTTGATAATTAAACTGACCAATTCTCAGTCAGTGTATGCCAACTTTTAGCTGATAATATGCTGTTTTCTCTGTACATTCCGTGAGGCCTTTTCTAGCAGGGATATTGGTGCATCTTATGCTCCTCGGATAATTTGATCGACCACTGCAGCATAAGACATATGTTATATCTCTCCAATGTGTGAGATAAGCATGTATGACACATTCGTATGTTGATTCTACCCCATATGTTGTATTCGTATGTTGATCGACCAAAACGCGCGCTTCTCTGGGTAGCAACATCGTATATATATACTTTTTTAAAAAATCAAAAATTATTTCTTTGGTAGAGAGTTATGCCATTGAAGGCCAAAGCTCCTCTCTTTTGGCTCTTGCTGTACAACAATTTGTCAACTGTGGATAACCTTCAGAAACGGTGCTGGGGACGAGCAACATTGTGTGCTCTGGATGAGACTCCTGTGTACCTACTCCTAAGATGTTTTGTTAGGCCTCTTTGACTCACCCGAGATATGTCGCATCTTTATTGGCAAAAAATCTTCTGGTCACGCCCCAAACTCATCATCCAGATTGTCCACATGACAAGGCCATAGGATCCTTCGGCCACAGCTTTGCCGATGATAGTGGCCGGCCAGCATGAGAAAGAAAGGAGGAAGACAAGATGAATCATGGGAGAAATTGGCCTAGATCATAGCCAATCTCTCCGACCGATAGCCACATGATCTCATAGATTTCGGGAGGTGGCGAAGCTCAGCCTATTACGGCGGCCAGTGGCAGTGCACATGGGAGAAAGGAGACGCCGAAATAGGGCACCATATTTTGGATTGAATTCCGGTGATTATCCAGCTCAAATCAAAGGAATAAATGGCCTAAAGCAAAAGAAAAGAGGAGAGAGAGAAGTTAGAAAATCTTACCTCGGTCTAGCGAGGTTTTGAGGGCTCCTTTTAGAGACGAATTGAGGAAAAAGATTCGGCGAACGAACGTCGAGATTGAAGGTGATTCTTAGACTTACCATGGATGGTCTTTAAAGAAGAAGGAGGAGGAGTTAAATAGACAAAATCCTAGAGTTCTAATCAAAATCGGATTGCCTAAATATTTTTGATTTATTGGAAATTGAATAAAAAAGAAGACTCCTACTAGAAGAAGAAGCCCATGCCGCAGCGCGACCTCATGGGCTGATTATTTTTTGGTGGTGTAGCTGTTGACCCGATGCTTTGTTTGGTTTCATCTTGTCATCTTTATTTACAGGTTGTGTTCTATTGTTAAGCAGTGCAGGGTTTTGAAATCAAGGTATCTTTTTTCCAGATGTCAGTTGTGCAGTGTGATTCATTAAAGACTTTTTCTTAAGACTTTTCCGTATTCGATGTTAGTGCTTGTTCTAGCAAAATTAAGCTAATCCAAAATTTGCAGTCCACTAGGTATTCATCTTGGTCATAAAATACGATTCCTCTCGCTCTCCCCCGCCTCCTGTACAAATAATTTTGATCGTTAATGTACTAAAAAGTAAAATCAAAGCATCATGCAGTTGCACGTACAGTAACCATTAATTATTATTTATAATTGGGGCTTGACGAAGTTCACAAAGACAAATAATCCAGTGAATTAAAAACCAATAATGAAAAACAAATTTGAAATGGCTTCATGAACTCTGTAATGCCATGAGTCTTACGACTATTAAGAAAATGGGATAGGCCTGACATGCACATTATTATTAATTCATTTGGTTCTCTGTTTTCAACATCTTGGTTAGTGGCATCGTATATACATGTATCACCCTTGGGTTTGAAGTCCTAACCGTCACGTACACTGTCCTCCTCATGGTCCATCAACCTCCAATGCCCATCAGCACCCTTCACCATGCCCTTGTTCTTCTCCACCCACCACGAAGCTGGGACCAGGTACTCATCCTTCAATGCATCCAAGCCCTTGTTCACCAAAGCCACGTCGCGGTCAACCTCCAACTTGAACCTGCCCTTGCCCCCATTCGTTCCGGCGACCCCATGGAGATACGCCTCCAAGTTGTGCCATGAGGACAAGTTTCCGGGGCTCTTCAAGTACTGGGACTTTCGAGTGTCTATCGTGAGCTCGACGCCTATATCATCGTAGCCCAAGAGGGGATAGTTCGGGACTAGGTCGGGGACGTTGCGAATTCGGAGCAGTCTCAGCTCTGGGATATTGGAGAAGGCCTCCCGGAAGTCGGAGTCTCCAACTCGAGGGCTGGCGAAGACAAAGGCAGCGACCGGGGAGCTCTTATTTGGACGAGCGTTGGATTTGTTAAGGCCATTGGAAGCGATATCTGCAGCATTGAGAGTGGCGAGTGCAGCGCCCAGACTGTGGCCAGTTACGGTGATGCTGGTCTCCTCCTTGTTGTACTCGTCCATCAGCCTTCCAATCTCCCTCAGAACCTGCAAAAAATATTTGGAGTTACGTAAATGAGGAGTGTGCCTCTTAGAACGAAAGGATATCTAGCTTTCTTTTACTTTTTTGTGTGATGGGGGTAAACAAAAGATTCCTACGTTAAAACTCAGCAATGTTGATAGTGTTGTGAAAAACTGCCCTGCCTTTACTCTTCTGTTTTTTTTCAGAGAAGAATAAAGTTTACGTTTTCGGTAAACTCATAAAGTTTACTTTGGAGATAAGAATTTAGATCATCGTTGGTTCATGACACAATTGGAGAGTCAATTAGATCTTGAGTCCATCTTTATTACCAAAAAGAAAAAAGAAAAAAGAAAGCCTATAGTCCACGGTCCGTGCCTCCATTGGAAGTATATAATTAGTTGTCGAACAAAACGGGACATATGTAAAGCATGTGTAGTGGGTGCCGACTGAGAAAACTATACATTAGCCTTTAAAGCATGGCGTGTAATATGACTGGATGCTAATACCAGGTAGAATTAACAAACAGGTAAGTTGGTGGTAGGATGATGATCATCCACTGGTTCCCACTTAGGGTTTCTAATAGTGTCAAAAGTGATATGTTACAGTCACTATTGATAATCCAATACTTCCATTAAAGCTTGAAACAGATTATTTCTGAATATGGCTGTTACAACAACATAAGTAATATAGCTAAATTTTCGGTGGATGTCGATCAGTTTAATTGATAAAGTTATTGAAAGTCGTTTCAAGCAATCCCAATTAATTTAATTCCTCGTTGTATTATTTTAAAATTTATTATCTTAATAAATTGAATAAAAATTAATAACCCTCTCTTATTATATCAAATAAATAAAGGAATGAATATATAAGTGCTAAACTTATATTAAAACACAAGTTGGATTTGAGCTCAACATTTAGAAGTAAGACTTTTCTTCACCTTATTTTTCGATATCAGGATTTACAGTAACATAAACTTTTGAAAAAAATTATGGATCTCTAGTATATGCGATTTCATGTGATTATTATAACCTCTACTTCTTAGCAAAATAAGTCATCCGTGTCATGCTGCAGCAGGCATTCGGATCAAACTTAACTTGTGATCATTTAGAGATCTCGACCCATTTAGGCAGATTAAAAAATATACCTGGTTCCTCGCACTATCCTTATTATACGGCGACCTGGGATCGTCGGAGGTGTAGATGGACAACCAGCCTCTGTGCACCTGCGGATCACCTGAATACCCCTTGCCCAGTATCCCAGAAGCCGAAACCAACGTGAAGTCAAGATCGTTGATCCACTCCAGCGCCTGCACCGTCCCCCTCCAAGCCACCACCACGTCCCTCCGGCCCAGCACCTTCTTCCCCTCGTCGGTGGCCACCGCGACGTATCCCATCCAGTTCGACTCCTTGCTCCACGCCTCCCTCGACAATGACCTTATCAAGAACGCATCGGGGACGTCGATGCTCGAAGTCGCATAGAAAAACTTCGTCACCCGATACAAAGAATGCTGGCCGGTCGATATCGCCACCTTGTCGAAGAAGTCCCTCCGGGCATACCGACAGTCGCCGGCATACCGGGATTTCTTCTCGGTGATGAATGCGTCGTAGGTCGCCTCTGCCATCTCGCCGTAGAGGAGGATGTTCCGGCGGAGGTCGATGTCTAGGGGATCCAAGAGGTCCTTCCAGTTATCCTTGCCATTGAGCTCCCTCCACCTCTTGGCTATGTTTCTCAACATGGTGAATATGTTTATTAGCCTATGGACAGGAACTATTTGTTGTTTTGTTATAGGCCATCTAAGTTCGGCTACACATGTTTATATAATGGTGCTTGGAATTGGCATTAGTTGGCTGTTTTGTTTATTATATGATAATTATTATAATTTTGTTGGAGGATTTGCTGACTTGGTTGGCCTTGTAAGTTGGTGTGTGGGCCACCTGACCATGAAATAGACTTTCGAACAGTGAGATGCTTTGGGGATGCTTCTACGATTCAAGAAGTATATCTGAAAGGATAGGCTCATCTTTTTGATATGAAGAACCGGAAGACTCGGATCGACTCACCATTTTTTAAGGATTAAAACGATTGATTTCTGAGAGAGCAAAATTTCTTCTAAGGCCAGGTGATGAAAATAGGAAAGGGCATTGCGTGCAAGCTATACATTGGCAGCGCGCCCCAAGGGACTGATTCAGGATTAATTTGCTTACCGACATGTATTTCTTTGATAGGAAAATGGAGGAGTAAGTTTCTCTCCTTTATTAATTTATTAATAAAACGTTAGGTACTAGCTGAAGGTTTTGGTACCCAAAGGTGTGGGAGTTTTTATTTGCTTGACGCTAAACCAAAATTTACTATGATTCATTAATTGTATGCGCTATGGAGTGATGCAGCATTTGATGGTTGCCATCAAGAAATATAAGGCTATCAAATATGACGTGTCGTATGTAACACATAAGGCATTCTTGTTTGATCATCTTCCATCTCCAATTTGATCGTGGCTATTAAGTGCTACGCAGCATTCTACGGTAAAAATCATGCATTAAGATCCATGCTTATTTGATCCTTGCATTGTAACCTTGATCGGTTACAAAAGTTATGGAATTCCCCAATACAGTTTGGTGGATTTATTGAAAATTGTCCAGCTCACACCAAAAAATGTGTCATATATAGAACTCATGCAGGCGTATGCTTAGTCGCACATTGGTTATTCGCTGGATAAATTATGGATACTTATATAGAATCAAGGAACCGATAAGATCGTGAGTTTTATATATAACTTGAAGGAAGCGCATGATGATAATGATGATTATGATGTTTTGATGAAATTGATCACAAGAAAGTGCCAAGAGCCTTTTTTTTTTTTTTTTTTTTAACTATAAGGGTGAGCTTGCTTGATAAAATATCCAAGAATTCTGTATGGAAAAGAAGCACATGAATGTCCTCAGTCAAGATGGCAGGCCAAATTTTAATTTGGAACGAGTCGCACGTGATTAGGTCAAATATTTATTTTTAGACGCATAAGTTATGTAAGGCGTGAAATACTCCAACATTCAATCTTTTTTCTTTAAACACTACACTTCATTTCCAGACCACCTATAGACGGGCATTGCTTCTAATAATGAGGGTTGAAATTTGTCGAAGTTTCTGCGAGAAGTTGCGTACGTGTGTATGTTGCTTCTTTTTTCTTTGTTTGCAGATCGAGAATCTTATATCTAATTTTCTCAACTAGGCTTCTTCCGTAGGAAATTAAAGGGTCAAGCATTCTGATGTAGACCTTGACGGATTGGGTTATCTGCATTTCTGCTTCCACTTGGGTTTTGGTAATCCGATTAGTTTACAGCACGAGCCACATCCACACTGGTGATGCATGGACAAGGCATAGTTTACCATCAGTGCGACTGCAAGACGCGCCCAATGTGCAAACTACTACAAAAATTTCAAGAGCATTGGATCCGTGATCCGACCTTCAGGCTGGCCCATATCACCCCTATCTTACGGCCATATAGTCAGAGCTACTGAATGAACGAGCACAATGGTCTAGCATATTAAAAACTTCTTATAAACGAGGATAAAAGTGAGGTTGGCTAGAAATAACATTTCACGAGTCCCTTTTTTTTTCATTTTCTTTTCTTTCCAGTACCATGTTATAACAAGAGAAGAAGATAAAATCTCTGTATATTATATTCCCGTTACAACAATATATACATCAATATATAGCCTAATGACTAATAAAGAATGAAAGCCTACGATGACTAATAAGACGATATCAATCATTTTTGGACTAGCGCGGTAACATTACTTTTTTTTTTCTTTTTTGTTTATAATAAATCGGTCAAAAAGCTTACGAAGAAGAAAAAAAAGTGAATTTTGCGTACAAAGTTCACTTAATTACTGATTTTGTAAAAAAGAAGTTGGATTTGATTTTTAGGTAGCATTTTTGTAGAAAAGAATTGGGCAACACAGATTTAGAATTTCTTGAATGGTTTAGTCAGTTTCATGTAAATACAAAATGGCTGGTACGAAAAATTAAATTACCCTATACATATCTATTAAATGTAGAACAAATATATTTTAAATATACAATATATATTTGTTTGGACTGCCATTCTCCTCTTGCTTAAACCTAGGGACAAAATCATTGGGGGACCTTTCAATATGTCTCTTGACGGTCAAAAAAGAAAATCTCTACATTTTTCTTACAAAATCAAGCATTAAGTTTTTTTTTTTGCAAAAACTATAAAAGAAAATTACTTGTATAATACAAAATACAGCAGCCTCATTAACCATCAAATCTCTAGTGAAGTTGCCTTCACTCTAGACATGGAAAATGATGGTTCCCATTAAAATAAATCCCACGGGTTGCATCTGATGGGGTTCCAAGTTCCAGGACGTGGAACCATACGTTGGCCAGCAATTTCCCTACCTCAACACTTGCATCCAACTTCGTCGAAACGTTGTTATACCACTCCGCCACCCATTAAAGTACATCTAACAAAGGAAAGGCTCTGTGCACAGCTGGTGCACGTTCAAGGCTAATATTTCTAGTTTCTAATGTCAATATGCATGAACATTCCCAATAGCCTTAGGGCATTTTTGGTTGGGAAAGTTGGACACTTGAACAAGGAATGGAAACGAGTGACTTCCAATTCAGCTATTTATTGAGAGAAGTTTATTCCTAAACCAATTCCAAGTATGAATAGAAATGTTCAATCTCTCAAAATTCAATCTAGACTCTTCCTTAGTATTTAAATATCATTCTAATTTTGATTCCAATTCCAGTCACGAACCAAACACGTCGAAGAATATTGTATTTTCAATCCAATTTTGATTCTGATTCCGATCGTACACTAAACACACCCTTAATTTCTATTTTATACTAATAAGAATCGCACGGAGAAGGGCCTTACCCAGCCTAGTGTTTGCCTTAGCCTGAGCCAAACTCGAACCTAACTGGTCAGGTTGGGGCTCTCAACCTATATACTCTGTTTCTGGCAAACCCTGCCCTTAGCTAACATATCCAACCTAAGTAGACAAGGTACAAGATGGCAATTGGAAATCAGGCCAACTCAAGACCGAAGGGGGTAATGAACTATAAACTATAGAGATAGGGAAGGAAGTTTCTCCGACACGACTCCGATCGGAGAAACTCTTCATCCTAGAGCACATATTTAAAATTTAAGCAGGTCTAGATCATGCATGCTGAAACCATACTTGAATTAATCATGCCGGGCTCTGACGGATGGTTGAGAAGTGTTTGAATAGTTGGTAGAATTGAAAAGTTGATGGGCCCAACATCTAATACCTGAATAATGCTGTGGCCTATATTTAGCCTGTTCGAAGGAACGTGGTCCGTCTGGACAAAACCGAACGCACTCTGAACTATGTCGGGTTTCCAGTAAGCAAGAAGTTGAGATTTTTGAGCTATGTCAACTCCGAAACAAATGAAAGCAGGCTAGCTCCTCTATTTCACATCCTTGAATCTCGTAACCTTGTTCCTGGTTGGGTAGTTGGCTGGCTGGAGCGGAACCATTGCTTGCCTTCCTTTTGTCACTGATATAAGCATATATCAGGAAGCCAATATCTTCTTCTCCCTATTCAGAACCGCCTATGGGCTACCAAAACTCTGATTTTATAAAAATCCTACAATCTAGATGTTGAAAACAGAAGAATAAAGAAAAAGAATTGTATTTTTGTCTATCTGTTACAATGTACAAGAGCAGCCTTTATATAGACTAGGAGATTGACGAAGTTTGGTAACGCCGACTAAGTTTGGCACAATCAATCACAAATTAATCAAGGTGAAGATTAGTAAGGCCGACTAAGTTTGGCACAATCAATCAATCAATGGAGTCTAACATCCCCCCTCAAATTCAAGGTGGTAAAGTAGGCACCAACTTGATTTTTTTTTTTTAATTTTATTTTTGCTGAAATGGAGGTATCATACATAACGTGTACAGATACACTAAAGAAAATCAAGAAGTAATATATCATGGAGAGCACTAGGCAACTTCGTCTCGTCCACCCATAGATGGCCCCCAAAGTGGTTGGTAACAAAGGAAACCACCTAATCCGCAGCCCCATTGGCGTCTCTGAACATATGCCTCGCCTGGATCACCAACCCATCACAAACTATAGCCCGGATGTCTCTCAGTAGTGGGTGGTAATCGCCAATCCCACCCGATGCTTGTAGGATCCACCCAATGACCGTCGCAGTGTCGCCCTCCAAGAGGACCTCTCGCCCCAGTAAAGCACGTTGAACATAGCTCAATCCCGACCAAGCCACTCTCAACTTCGCCGCTGGCACCGATGTGTCGAACAAGTGGCAGCCCCCAGCCACGATCACCTAGAATTCGAGCCCCTAACAACGAAAACCGCACCTCCACACTTGCCGCTTTACAAGACACATCCATCGAAATTGACTTGAGAAACTAGGGGGTGGGGGCTTTTAGGTGAAAAACACCATACGGGGCGCTCCACGAGTAGATGTAGAGCTCCAGATGTCCCGAGCTGTCAAAGGTTTATCCGAGCAGATCGTCTGAGAGGCCTTTACTGCTAGCATCCGCACCCTCTCCACCGCCACCTCGGGTGTGGGGCTCCTCTCACCAAAGGTCCATGCATTCCTCGCTAGCCAGATCTGATAGGCAGTATACGTTGCCCGCATCGCCTCCGGTCTGGACTGCGAGGCCGCGGCTAAGCGTCGAAGAATTTGAAGAAAGGCCGCCGCATGGTGCCATAAGTCCGTGGAGAAACTTGCCATCATCCAGATCCTCCTGGCCCGGTGGCACTGGAAGATAGCATGGTCCAGCAACTCATCAGTCTGACACTCCGGGCACTGAGGGTGGATACCCATCCCCCTCTCGCACAACAGAAATTTCGTCAGTAGTCTGCCTCAGGCGACCTTTCAGAAGAATAAGGCCACTCTGGGGTGCAGCCCAAATCACCAGATCCAACCGAAATCCACCCCGACTGTCCTCACCTTGGTCAGCATAGAAAACGTCCGTCACCCTGACTCTAGCCCTGCAGGACGAGCTCCACACACCGACATTGGGACAGGGGTGCCTCGGAATTGGGAGCGACCGAATCCGCTCCGCAAGTGGCTTCCCAAACAATTGATCAATCTGGTGGGTATCCCAGCCCGCACCGCCTGGAAGGAGAAGGTCACACACCCGGAGTCCCTCCACGACCTCAACACCGACTAAAGTCGGCCACCGCATCAACGGGAGCTCCTCCACCCAAGCATCCCCCACCACATCCACCCTCTGACCATCACTGATCAACCGCCTACATCTCGATAAGACTAAAGGCATGCACCTGCAGATCTCATGCCAAACTGGAGACACCCTCTGACCCCCAGGTGGGGTCCCACTACTTCCAACAGGGCCATACCAGGCAACCATCAACTGACTCCAAACAGACTGTGGCTCCAAGATAACTCTGGCAGCATGCCGAGTAATCAGCACCTCCCTCCTGATCAGCAGAGACTGGATACCCAGCCCCTGCCCTAGTCGGTTGGCATACCGACTTACACCAACTTGAGTTTGGAAACAAGAGATCGAAAGATGCCAAGAGATGAGCTTTGATGAAGTCGTCTGCAAGCTGATCAGTCGTGAAAACTGGATTACAAATATACCGAAAAACAACTATGCTAGATTAAGAGTAGGAATAGAAGCTGTGAGAATTTGGAACGAGACCACGCCTACCAAGCAGATCTTCGCCAAGCTTTTGACGGTACGGTTTGACGCGCTGCAGCTGGACTTTGGAGCGAGACCGTGCCTGCTAAGTTTACCTGCCAAGCTTCTGACGGTACGGTTTGACGCGCTGCTTCTAGGGTTTGGAGCGAGACCATGCCTGTCAAGTTTACTAGCCAAGCTTCTGACGGTACTTTGACGTGCTGTTGCTAGGGTTTAGAGTGAGACTGCACTTGCTAAGTTTACCCGCAAAACTTCTGAAGGTACGATTTGGTGCGCATCGCCGCCGCCTCCATAGAGGAACAGGAGCACCAGAAGCATGATGCTCAGGGAGCTTGACTCCCTCATCTTTGGTAGGAACAGGATCTGCTAGCTGATGACGCCGGAATCTATCTTCAAGATTTGCATCTATCTTCCTTTATTCTTAACAACTGGATCAAGATTAGATAGTCATTATAACCACCCCAACCCCAAACCCACATCAAGAAATCCTAAATCTGAATCAAAGAAACCCCAAAATAGCCCCAAAAAGGGAAAGGGAAAAGGAAAAAAAAGAGAGATCGAGAACATGGGGATCTGTCATAGGAGGCGTCGAAGAGGAGTAGATGTCGACTGGAAAGGCGCCACCACTTGTTTTCCTCGAGGAAAAGGAAGGAGCATGAAGAGGAGTGGAGGAGACGGATTCCGGCTAGGTCAAGGGTTGGTAAGGAAGCGGACATATGGTTTTAATATAAAGAGGACGGAAGAGTTCGTGAAGGAGAGAGGGGAAGAGTTCTATATAGTTTTAATATAGAGAATATAATTTAATGGAAGAGAGAGAGTGAACGGGTCAAAATTGATTGGAGTTGCTTAAAAATAACAACATTCACTCGGATTCAAAATCGATTTTTGAATAACAAAAGAAAAACATTACTTCGGAGATATTGACATATTTTCTAGTCTACCGGAGAATATTTTTTAATTGAAATTAACTAGAAGACATGTACTTAGATTCAAAGAGCATTTATATATTTAACTAATCAAAGAAGAGCTTTGGCATAAATTAAAATAGATGAAACTAAGAGGATTGAAGCAAACATAAATTTCATAAAAGAAGATTTAATGTATTGCATAAAAGAAATTAAAATTTCAGCATAAATAAAATTTTAAAAGTAAAACTCTCCACCAAAATAAAATTCTCTAAAGTTAAAACTTAAAACATTGTTCTCAATTAAAACTCAAACTCAAAACACATTGCTCTCAATTATAATTCAGACTAAAAACAACACATTGCTCTTAATTAAAATAAAACTAAAAACAATACATTGCTCTTAATTAAAATAAAACTAAACATGAAAAGAAAAAGAAAAAAAAAACAAAACAAAGCACTGTGCTCTATTTGAAAACAGAGCATGAACACTCCTCCTCTCCCGACCCGCTCGTCTTCTCCTTCCTCTGTTCTTTGGAACCGACCACCAAGCCGAGAGCTCCCCCTTCCTCCTCTCGTCCTCCCCTTCTTATAGATTGCCCGAGCCTTGAAACCGGCAATGGATCAAAACGGTTGCGGGATCGATGGGTGCTGATCACGGATGGCTGGTCTTGGGAGATCCGATTGCTGGGACATGGATCACGGCTTGGAGAGGGCGTCAATCCGTGGGATCACGGGCTGGAGGTTGAATGCCGCTGGGATTCCGGGATGAAAGGCCACGGGGACATGGTTGGGACGTGCTGAAGACACGGGGACGGTGCTGCAATCGGGCGCGATGCTGAAGGAAGGAGGCGCGGGCTGAGGCGGAGGAGGCTGGAGTGGAATGAGATCACGGGATGAGCTATGGATCTTTGAAACAGGCGGCCGATCGTGGAGGATGCTGATCCGGAATGGAAGATGCCGTGGATCCGGGCACTGGATCTTGATCACGGGAAGAGCTGGGATTACGGCTTGAAATTAGAAGGGAGGAGACGCGCGTGGGATGAGCTGGGGTCTCCCGTGATCGCACGGAATGGGGCGCGCGTGGGATGAACTGGGTTTGCGGGATGCTGTGAGGATCTGGAAGCTTGGAGCTGGGGAGGATGGACGACCGTGATGGACTGCGGGAGGCTGGGAGGAATGGATTTATTTGGGATGTTGATGATTGGCTGGATGGCTGAGAAGGAAATGATCGCGGGGCCTTGATGCGGGACTGATTTGGAAGGTGATCTGATGGACGGCGCAGGATTTCATGCTTGCATGGCAGCTGGGGAATTTGTTGAGCTCGGGCTGCCCGGCATTGGGCTCAAACCCAATGTTATTGGGTCTCTTGGATTCCTTACACTCAAACACAAATACAACGTTAATTAATTAATTTTATCATTAAAGATTAACTATAATACTAATTAAGATGGTACGACGATTGCACTTTTGTGCTCTCATCAATGTACAGGAGCAGTCTTTATATAGACTAGGAGGCTGACGAAGTTTGATAAGGCCGACTAAGTTTAGCACAATCAATCACAAATTAATCAAGGTGAGGTTTGGTAAGCTGACTAAATATGGCACAATCAATAGATTCTAACACTAAACATATGACAATCTTTCATTAGCTACCCTTGAGCAGATGGTAACAGCTTCTTCAGTCTATCGAAATCCCTCATGTATCCAACTTCTTGGAAATATATAAAGTTTGGATTTAAGATGACTCTCAGATGGTAAAATTTACTTTGTTTTCAGCACAAATTTCATAGCTTCATAGCTTTGCAAACATTTGTATGAATTGTATTTATAGGCAAGAACAGATGTAATAAAATAAGGATCAGGATGATCTAATTTTTTAAGAGGACTGATTTCATCATATTCAGATCATATAACTTTTCGAGATATTCTAATGACCAAATTGAAGATGCCATAAGCGTGAATCATCATGAACAGTAGTTTTAAGACAAGGCAGAACACTAATATTGATTTTCAAAGATAAACTGTATGTTTTCCGGTCAGAGCAATTTACCGGTTCATATCATCTTTGAGATCGTAGATGCCATTTTCAATATGCAAAACATGCCCCTTTTCTTGTAATTGCCCCACATTTAAGAGATTACACTCCGGTTCTCTTTGAGCACGTCCTCCTCCCGTGCTTGAGTGAGAGTATCACGCTCTTTTTGATCGGTTCCAAACCTCCATGAACCACTTGTAAACTGACCTCGGCATTTGCGATCGTAGAATGCCGTTCTTGAATGCCAGGGCGTTCTTCATGGTGTGATGCGCTCGATCTATGGTTTCAGATTGGTCGCCCAACCAACCCATCTAAAGTGGCTAAAATCCTCAAGCTCGCAAGCTTGAGCCCTTCTTCTCACAAGGCTCTGATACATACTTGTGAGACCGTACGCGGAACTTCACCATCACAGCTTAGCTTCGCATCAGGAACTCAACATGGAGCCCAGGCCGTGTTAGATTTATGCTGGGCAATGATGGGTTAGTAAAAGAAAAAAAAAATGATACCGGAGAATTTCTCTGGACCAGCAGTCCTCATTTGCTGTTCATCATTCTGGAGAATTCCTTTGAATTCAGCAGTCCTTTGTTCCTTTTGCTTTATGTAGCTTCTTGCTTTAAGAGCAGTGTGAGTAGCCGATGTACCAAAAGGAAAAAAAATATAAGCAAATATAAGTCGATAGCATGGCAAGAAAGAGAGAGGCTGAGGTATGTAGTGGAAGTTATCGAGTATTTATCGATGTGACCGAAGCACATCTTTGTATAGAAACATTATTATCATAAAACTTAAATTCTAACTCCCCTTAAAAAAATCTATCACAAGGTACATTTTATCCCAATCTAATATGTTGCTACCATTCTCCAAATTGCTGACATAGAGCACCTCCATCAATCTGAAAGACAATAATGGATCCAAGAACTCGCTAAAGCTTGCTCGAACGGCTCTTTAGAGTGAGAAACTTTGAGGAGAGAGAAAGGTCTGTCAAACCTAACGGCTCTCTTCATCGGTGGTCGGTGAAAGCTCTGCTGTTGCCTGGTGTTTGGCGGAGATCGAGGCGGGTTTCGTGTTTGCTGGCTCTTGTGTTTGTTTGTTGTTTCAGGAAATCCAATGGCCCGAAAGAAGGGGAAGCAGTCGATGGTTGGGTCGACGGGCTCAGTAGGGGAGCAGCGTCGGGGTCGTCGATGGTGGAAGGCAAGGATTCGATGGAGCTGCCGGCGGTGCTGATGACGAGGATGTGGGCGGAGGTTGCAGCTCAAGAAAAAGGTATGAATTCGGGGTGGAAAGGGGAGCGACCCATTGGCCGGGTGCAACCTGGCCCTTGGGTTACTCACTGGCTGACGGAGATGGAGGTGGCTCGTTTGAGCCAACACTTCTCGTCGGTCTTCGAGCTCCCAGAGAAGCCCATCGAGGCTGCCCGCTGGGAGTAGGAAGGACTAGCGTTGGTCAATCGGAGCCTCGGCTAGCGGGTGTCGGTCGAGTGGGTGGCCAAGGATGTGGCTGCCCGGCTGAAGAAAATAGGGGAGGTGGTGGCGGTTACCCTAGCTGAAGACCACTTTGCGCTGCGGTTCCGGTCGCCGGAGGTCCGGGACCACGCCCTGTTGGAGGGGCCTTGGGTGGTGGCGGGGCAACTTTTAGCCATGGAGCCGTGGAGGCCGGAATTTCTACCTAGGGAAACTCCGGTAAAGACGGTGGTGGTCTGGCTCCGGCTACCCGGGCTTCCTCCAGAGTATTGGTCGACCTCGACCATTCTGGAAATCGCTGCCAAGGCAGGGCGGCCATTGGTAGTGGACGGAGTCATAGAGGGGCACCGAGCTATGGGCTTCGCGCGTGTTAAGGTGGCGATTGATGCCTCCGATCCTCTCCTCCCAGGAATTCGGATACTCGGGAGGACAAAAGCTCTCTGGTAGCCGTTTGTCTTTGAGAGCATCTCGGATCTCTGCATTCGGTGCGGTAAAATCGGACACCTCAAGCTAGGGTGCCGGTTCGGGGTTCCGGCACAGACGGAAGTGAGCGCACCGGGGGAGGAGGTTCCCGGGCCGATCTATGTTCCGTGGTTGGTGACATCCCGTGCCTGGCAGCCGCGGGAGAAAGGGCCGCCGCAACCGGGGAAGGTAGCTGAGCCCTCAGTTGGGTTGCCCCCTTCTCGGCCGTCCTCGCCGGTTGCTTCGCCCAGCCCTCCGATGTCCCCGCCGGACCTAGAGGGTTGGCAAAAGCCAACCAAAGTGGCCCGTCGCCACTCCCCGCTGGTGGTGGTAGGGGCCCTGTCTTCCAGTGGGCAGGAAGAGGGTTTCCGAGTTGACACGGTCGGCGACACACTCGTGGGATGTGTTGACTCGGAGACTGGGGGGGTAGGACTGGGCCGCCTGGGGTTCGGGCCGGCCAGTTGGATCAGGCCAAGCCGAGTGCTGGGTTGGTGGGCCAGCACACGGACCAGTCCAAGAAGCGGCCCAGAAACGCTGGGCCGCTATTGGATGTGGGCCGCCTCCTAGGCCGGGGACGGGCGGGCCACAAGGGAGCCCGCAAGGCACGTGAGCCCCGCGTGGTGCATGCGGTGAACCGCGCGACGGGTTCCCAGGCCCGTCGCGCCGTGGTCAGCGCGGGCCCCAATTTGGCTGGGCCACGCGCGGAGGCCTCTGGGAAGGCCCCTGTGGGTGGGGGCCTTCCACTGTTCACGGCCCATTTGGGCTCTACGGGGCCTACCATTGGGCCTGATCCGCTGGCCGAGCTGGTGGGACCCAGTGCGTCTGGTTTCCAGTTTAGGGCCCAGGCCCCGGGGGTGGTTCCGCCGTCCGAGATCCCTACTACTCTAGGCCCTCTAGAGGTGGATGTGGGATAGGAGGATGGTGCCTCGAGCGGGCTCGATTTGGGCGACGCGACTATGGCTAGTGGGTTCCCTGTTTGCGTAGACTGCCCTATAAGGGACCCTCTGGTGGGGCGGGACGCGCCTGCACTTGTGGAGCCCGGGGTAGGTGACTCGAGTGGTTTTGAGGGGGCGGTTAGCAGGTCCGCGGACCACTCGACGGTCGTTCAACGGGTGAAGGCGACAGTGTTGCGAGTCGTGTCCGGGGCTAGTGTGGATGAGGGTCAGTGGGACGATCCTTATCACGAGGTGGTGATGGATCCTGCGGCCTAGAGGGTGGATGTGCCTGTGGCCGACCTCTCGGATTTTTCCCTATGAGGATTCTTGCATGGAATTGTAGAGGGCCGGCTAAGCCGGCCTTCATGTCATCCTTTAGGAGGTTGGTTCAGATCCATACCCCAGAGATCTGCCTTCTCTATGAAATATGACTATCCGGTAGAGGACTGGGTCGTGTATTACGGCGGTTTGAGGTTGATTGAAAGTCATATGTAGTTGAATCCCAAAGGTTGTCCGGGGTCATTGTGGCTCTGTGGAAGCGGGGTGTGGCCACAGTCGATGTATTCCATAACTGCTCCCAACAGGTCCTGATGATTATTTTGGAACCTAATGTTGCACCATGGGTCTTGAGCGGTGTGTATGCTAGTACTGACCATCGGACTAGGAGGGTTTTGTGGGATGAGCTCACCCACTTAATCGCTCAGGGTCTTCCGACGGCGATAGTGGGTGATTTCAATTGCATCTTGGAGGGGAGTGAGAAACGAGGAGGTTGGGCTTTCATTGACACTGTGGATAGGAGGGAGTTCCGCGATTTTCTCTCGCGTAATAGCCTAGTAGATCTAGGTTTCTCCGGCCCGCAGTTCACTTGGTGTAATAACCAGTTCGGTCGAGCCAGGATGTGGGAGCGGCTTGATAGGGCTGTTGCTTCCACTGACTGGCTCATCAGATTTCCTTCCTACAGGGTTAGTCATCTACCCCGGATTGCTTCAGACCACTGTCCTTAATTGATTTCGACGATATCAGGTTCTAGTCACCAGTGCCCCTTCCGCTTCGAGAAGGTTTGGCTGTCTCTCCCTCAATCCTGAGACATTGTCCAAGGAGCTTGGAGTCTGCCAGTTCGCGGTGATGCCATGCAGAGGGTCTCACGTAAATTGGAATTGACTAAGCGATGGCTACGGCGTTGGAACCATGAGGTAGTGGGCGATATCTTTAGGAAGTTGGAGGATGTGGAGGCCACGATTGCTGACCTCCAAAGAAGAGAAGATCAGGTGGGCGTGCTCCCCGAGGCTGATATAGTGAGCCTCCGGGGACTTCTCGCCACTCACCACTCAATCCTGCGTTAACATGAGATCTTCTGGAGACAAAAATCCAGAATTCAGTGGGTCAGAGAGGGTGATCGAAACACTAGTTTCTTTCACCGCTCTACGGTTATCAGAAGGCAGAGGAATATGATTCGATCCTTGCGGGGTGAGCAGGGCCACCGAGTGGAGGGCGATTCGGCCATCAGCCATATCCTGCTCGATTCTTTTGCTCTCGTTGGACGGAGGATAGTGGGTCTAATCCTGCCAGCCAGCTCCCGGGGGCTGATTCCCAAATTGATATGACTGAGAATGCTATGTTGTTTCGACCAGTGATGGACGGGGAGGTGCGTGAGGCTATCTGGGCACTGGATGAGGATAGGGCTCCTGGTCCAGATGGCTTCCCACCTTTCTTCTTCCGGAGATACTGGGGTATCATCCGGACTGCAGTGGTGGAAGCCGTCTTGTGTTTTTTCAGTCGGGCAAGGATGCCTGACAATTGGAAGGCCATATTTGTCACGCTTATATCAAAGCGTTAGGACGCAGCCAAGCCGAGCCACTGTAGGCCGATCAGTTTGTGCACAACTTTATACAAAGTTGTGGCAAGAATACTGATGGATCGTATGAAGCCCTTCCTCCCTGGCATCATCTGTCAGGAGCAGGATGCTTTTGTGAGAGGTAGGAGTATTTCTAATAACGTCATGGTGGCCCAACAGATGATGTGGAATGTTGGACGGGCCTCGAAGCGGCGAAGCCTGATGGCTGTCAAGCTGGATATGGAACGAGCTTATGATAGAATCAGGTGGAGCTTTCTTAGGCTGGCTTTAGTTTGCTTCCCCTGCCCGGCATTCCAAAGTCATGGGAGGACACCACCCCGGCAGATCGGGAAAAAGTTTTGAGAATCTGGGGTTCCATGAGATATGGATTGGGTGGGTTCTGGGGTGTGTTCGGGGATCGAGGTTTTCTATCTTGGTCAACGACTCTCCATCTCCATTTTTAGTTCTACTATGGGGCTTCGGCAGGGATGCCCGTTATCTCCGTACTTGTTTATCATTTGTTCTGATGTCTTGTCTCGGTCGTTACGGGCTGCGTGCGCCGCCGGAGAGCTGGGGGCTTATGTCCCAGCTCTAGGGGCCTAGCCGATATCACATGTACTCTTTGCCGATAACTGCCTCCTCCTGACTCAGGCTCGCGTAGCGGATGCTCAGGCTATCAGGAGGGTTTTGGCTGTCTACTGCACTGTATCCGATCAGAGAGTGAATGCCCAGAAATCCTTCATCTCCTTCAGCCTAAGTACGTCACTTGGGGTTCGACGGGGGATTCGGAGGATTCTGGAGATGCCCGAGCAGGACGGGACCTGGACCTATCTGGGTGTTCCGATCTCGGGTAGGAGATTTTGAGTTTTCGAGTGCACCGGGCCGGTGCAACGGGTCCAAAGTAGACTAGAGGGTTGGTGGGCAGCGTCCCTATCTATGATGGGCAGAGTTACGCTGATTCGATCTGTATTGGGCTCCATGCCCATCTATCTTATGGCAAATACGGTGGTGCTAAGGTCTGTTCTACTGAAGATTGAGCGACTTCTTCGGAGCTTCTTATGAGGCTCCCATGGAGGAGGCCATGGGGTGCACCTGGTGGCATGGAAGAGTATCTGCCTCCCCCTCAGGGAGGATGGTGTCTCTCTTGGAGAGAGGAGAGCTGCTCCTTGCCCGGCATGCTTCCTGCTTCATCCTGGAGCCGCAGGGGTTTTGGAGCCGGATCATGACTATCCGTTATGGGGGGTAGGCCCAGAGGGCTAGTGTCCGATTTCTGTTCACCTAAAAATATGCTAAACAGATCGTTGTTAGAATTGACAAACAAAGTTTAAATTAATTTTACTCTTACCTGTTCTACTCGAAGAATAGTGGTTGTAAGAGGTCGATCCACAGGAAGGCGATTGGAGTTGCATAAAAATTAGAACATTCACTCAGATTTAAAATTGATTTTTGAATAACAAAAGAAAAACATTATGTCGGGGATGATGATAGATTCTCTAGTCTATCAGAGAATCTTCTTTATTTAAAAATACTAAAAAGACAAGTACTTAGAAGTCAAAGAGCATTTATAAATTCATGAAATATTTAACTATTCAAAGAAAAATTTTGGCATAAATTAAAATGGATGAAAACAAGTGCTAAGAAGATCAAAAGCCTAGAACATAAATTGCATAAAAGAAAATTTAATGTATTGCATCAAAGAAGAATTAAAAGATTGCATTAAAAAAAAATAAAAATTAACTTGAACCTAGAACAAGAATTGCATGAAAAAGAAATGATAGATTTGATAAAAAGAAAATTCATTACCAATAAAAGTGGAGATTGGAAACCTAATGTTTCTTCTCTTTTACAAATAACATAAAAAAATAAAACAAAAAGCTTCTCCCTCTCGTTAGAACATAATATATATATTTTTTATTATTTTCTTCCCCAAAAATAGAGCTTCCTCTGTTTTTTTTCTTTCTCACTTCTCTCCCCAAACAGAGCCTTTCTTCTTCACGCTCCCGGCTCCTCCTTGGACCCGCCGGCCACCACCACTCCGAGCTCCCTTCTCCTTCCCTCTTCCTCTCCTTAAATAGGTCGCCCACCCCCTGATGGACAGCGACGAATCCTTTGATGGAGGGGTAACGGATGCTTGATCAATGGGGATCCGATTGCTTGGGGGCTGGGATTTGGAAACGAAAGGAGGAGCCGATCTTGGATGAGCCGCTGGGTGCTTGGATCATGGTGCTTGCAGACGCGGAGGCTTGAAGCGTGGGATGCATCACCGGCTTCAAAGGAGGCGGACTCGGGAGCTTGATTTGTGGGATTGCTTGGATGTGGAGGCTTGATCCGTGGAAGATGAGTACGGATGGGAACTTGGGCTGCTGGCAGTGACGCGGACGAGCGGATCATGCGAAGGAGGCTGAGCTAGGAGGGGACGCGATGCAGGGGCTCTCGAATCCGGAAGAGGGGGACGCGGTGCGGGATTGCCGGATCACGGAAGAGGGGAACGCATGCGGAAGGTGGGGAGAATCACGGGCGGCTGAAACAGCTTCTTGAATCGGCGCATATGGGAGAGATGAAGGCCTGCGGGATCGCCGGGAGGAATGCTTCATGGATGGAAGAAGATCCATCTTCTTCTTTGGCCCACGGACGGATGCGGGATCCGTGATGAATGCGGACGGGCGCTTGGGATCTCGCTTGACTGAATATGGGTCATGTGCCAGTTTCTGCAATGGAATTGGATTTTGGAAGAAGGTCTGGGACTTTCTTTGCCCTCCTGAGAGGGGAGCTGGGAGACACCAAGTTCCATCCAATTAGTCATATAGATAAAAAATAGTGTGATATGAAATTTGGCTTATAGACGGACAGACTTAGTTCGTCACGAGTCATCTGTTCTGACTGGAGGTCAATTGCAAGTCTTTCAAGTCATGGGTCACCCAGCACCTCATAGTTATGATATGGTCAAATTAGATTTGCCCAAAATTCTTTCCCAAAAGCACAAAGAAATTGGACCCAATTCGGACCCGAACTCGACTCGGACCCGACCCGATCTTCAACCGGGTCGGATCTGGGAAGGGATCCTTCTGAAGTCAAATTTGTACTCAATGTGCATTTTATCTCTAATTTATTATAATCTATGTCAAACCTAAATATAATATTAATCTAGTGAATTTATTATTATCGGTTAGCAACAATACTAATTTTAGTGATATATAGGTCGCACTTTTGTGCTCTCATCAGCTGGGCCCGAGGAGGGCGGAGATGCTCCTTCCTATGGCGTGAGACAACTAGGTACTTGCCATTGGTGTTGAGTCACACCCGATGGCTGCTAGGCGACGGACTTAGCATCGATGTGGCCGGGGACCTATGGGTCGATGGCCTTCCTCTGTAGCTTTGGCCGACTACGGTTAGTGTCGAGGCTGGGGAGGGTCTACAGGTCTGTGATCTCATGACCTCCGGAGCGGCTGGCTGGGATGAGATTCGGTTGGCCCGTTTCTTCAGGCAGTATTTGGCGGAGCGGGTCCGCTCACTCTCTTTACCACAGAGTGGTGGACTAGATGTACGTGTGTGGAGTTCTTCGACCAGATCCAGGATCAGGATGGGCGATCTCTCCCGCATCCTTAGGCAGAAGTACGAGCCTGGCCCGGATTGTGCCTGAATCTGGCGATTGGGGCTCCACCCGAGGGTAGCGTTGTTCCTCTGGAAGGTGGTTTGGGACCGTCTTCCTACGAGAGCTGTACTTGGAGGTCGAGGTGTGAGGATCCCATTAGTGTATGGGGCTTGTGGCGTGGCCGAGACGGTGGATCATGCCCTGTTTCGGTGCACATGGGCTAGAGGTATTTGGCGTCTGGCAAGGGTCCCACAGGTGGTATGGCGCTATAGGGACCTGTTCTTACAGGCCATGCGTCAGGGCTCGGAGTCCCCGGTGCTTCGTCAGGAGGCTGTTCGAGCGAGCTGCACTGCCTACCAGATCTGGCTGGCCAGGAATGTTCGCACTTTCGGCGAACGACGTATGTCGCCGCGATTTGTGGTCGAGAGTGCCCGTGTTCAGGCGGCAGAGCTGTGTTACACCATCCCTGTTGGAGGGACCTTGATAGCTCGGGACATCTGGGGTTCCTACTCTGCTTCGGCAGTATCCCGTACGGTGTTTTTCACCTGGGAGCCCCCACCTCCGAGTTTCCTCAAGGTCAACTTTGATGGTCTGTCCTGGATGGTGGCACGTGGGGAGGCGCGGGTTTTGTTATTCGGGACCCGTCTGCTAGGGTTGTGGCTGCCGGTGGCAGTCAATTATTTGACACTTCGGTTCCGAGTGCGAAGTTGAGAGCAGCCTAGGCGGGCCTTCGCCATGCCTAGTGTGTCTTATAGGCTAGGTCCATCATTTTGGAGGGTGATTCAGCCACCTTCATCAGTTGGATCCGAGAGGGTCCAAGGGGTGGCGGTAGTGACCATCCCTTGCTCCGTGACATTTGGGCTATGGCGAGAGATGGATGGGCCTTTCAGGCCAAGCATATTTACCGTGAAGGTAATGGTGCTGCGGATTGGGTAGCTGCATATGTAGCTTGTCACTCCGGAGATTGGTGATGGGGAGTTGCCTTTGGCACTCCGAGGTATCCTATTTTTTGACTTTATTGGGTATATCCATTCCCATCAGGTATCATCCACCCACATTAGCAAAAAGAAAAAAAAAAAAATCTTGCTCGAACTGAATTCTAGATGCTTAAGTCAGAGAAGAAATATATGGTGGGAGAAAAAAAGGAAATTAGCAATAGTAAAGAAATTGGAGAAACTTGTGGTTGTCTTACTCTTAAAGTGAAGGTTTTAGGTGTATATAGATAGCCATGAGGTTCGGAATCCTCTGATAATTGTGCTGTAACGGATTATGATCGTATGATCACCTCTAAGAGACATGCAGAACTGTTCATAATTACACATTAACCTTCTTAAGACGGTAAAGCTGTTGTCTTAGGTAGGAGGGCTCAGGATTGCCTGAGACGATTGTTGAGCTGAATAGTTGTCTGATCGAGCTGCAGGACTCAAAGATATTGGGTGATATGTGACTTTAGATCTGGCCATGTTACATCAAGAAGTTGTAGCGTATATCCGAGTTGCCATGTTAGCTATAAACTGAATGAATCTGGTGGTGATGATGTTAGTTTTTGCCGCACCATAATCTATGATAATAACAAACTTTTTATAATCTCTAGAACACTGCTACCCATGCTAGCTCGGAACAAAACGCCTACACGACTTCATAATTTTGGGTTATATTCTCACGGCATCAGCACAACGATCACGAGAAAGCATGAGTAGTTCCATGCCTGTTTAAGAGCCCAACAACTGATCCACTGGTGGCTGTTTTTTTATTTTCTTTTAATAAAGTCCTGACTGTAATAGCAATCTTGATGTCATGGTCCCTAGGCTCAGTTCCAGACTCCAGAGCCATCTCCGGCTCTCCCTCATGATAAGGCGATCTTCCCCAAAGAGAAGCTACAGTCCCTGAAAGGTGTGCTCAATCATGGACCCGGTAAAGATCAATGGGCGTGTCTCCCAATTGGACGGTCCAGATTCACCTTCCACACATTTAGGGCCCAGACGGACCTCCTGCGAAACTAGCCGTTGCTGCAAAAACAAAACAGCACCTCTTTGCTGTTTTCAAATTCCCTCGCCCCATTCGTTCATGTCCGCGCAAACGACTTGTACGGACCTGTTTAACCAGCCCATATTTGGACTTTATCTGCGGACTCCTTTAACCTGCATTCCACCCGAGGAACATTAAAACTGTTCTCCTTTTCCTTGCCTCATATAGTCCCAAATCTTTTGAACTGTGGGATCGAAGCTGAAGAGACCGTTTCGTCGGCTTCAGGGTCCAGCCCCACCCCCCCAAACCCCTTCCTCAAAGTTTCAAAGCAAATGATCTTGGATTTCTCCCAGTCGTTCGTTTCCTATTAACGGCGGCGGACGACTAAAAAGAAGTGAGGGAGAGCAAGAACACCGAAGCCGGCAATGGTGGCCGGACGCGTGAAGGCAGCGATGGGGCTCCAGAAGAGCCCTGCGACACCGAAGCCCGAGACCCCGAGGCGCTCTTCCAGCTCCCCCGCGCCATCGACGAACTCGAAGTCGACAGTCTTCTCCCGGTCGTTTGGGGTTTATTTCCCTCGCTCCTCCGCCCAGGTCCAGCCGCGGCCGCCGCACGTGGCGGAGCTCCTCCGCCTCGTAGAGGAGCTCCAGGAGAGGGAGTCCCGCCTCCTAACCGAGCTCCTTGAACAAAAACTACTCAAAGAGACCGTCGCCGTCGTCCCCTTCCTCGAGAGCGAGATCACCTCCAAGAACAACGAGCTCGGCCTCTGTAGGAAAACCATCGAGAGATTGGAGGCGGAGAACAGGGGGCTTAGGATCGAGCTCGAGGTCTCGCAGTCCAAGATCCGCGCGGAGGAAGAGGAGCGGCGGCGGAAGGAAAAGAGGGTTCAAGAAATGGCAGCCGAGATCGAGAACTTGAGGAGGGCGATCGCGGAAGACGGGAGGAGGCTTGGCCGCGGAACAGAGGAGATGGACGAGTGCTCGTCTTCTCTCTCCCAGAGGTTTCGGGGGCTGGTCGACGCCTCGTCGAGATCGAGTCTCGTCAAAAATGTTAGAAAACGCCCCAAATCCGCCGACATTGCTCCGAATCCGGAGGTCAAGAAGCCAGGTTTCACTAATGGGGAAAGTGAAAGGGCGCAACAATCTCGCTGCCATAAAGAAGTGATTTCAAAACCTCAAACACCTAAAATTCCGAATCCTCCACCTTTGCCCTCTTTTTCTTCCAACTCTTCTTTCACTTATACTACTTCTTCGTCTTCTTCCTCGGAGTCGACCGCCGGGTCTGGAAGTGGAGCTCTGAATCTAACGGGACTGCCGCCAATCCCGCCTCCGGTACCAGCGGGAGGTGTCGGTCCAGGCGGCGGAGCCCGGCCTGGTCCGCCTCCTCCACCACCGCCCCCGCCGCCGGCGAAAGGGGCGAGATCGGCCATGGCGGCGGCGTGCGTGAGGCGCGTGCCGGAGGTGGTGGAGTTCTACCATTCGCTGATGCGGAGGGACTCAAAGAGGGATTCCGGCGTCGGCGGCGTCGGCGGTGGAGTACCGGAAACACCTAGCTCTGCGAACGCGCGGGACATGATCGGCGAAATCGAGAACCGGTCCGCTCACCTCCTCGCGGTAAGTCCCGTCGCCTGCCTTCCCTCCCGTCGGCCGTTTCCGAATTTACGAAATTGCCACTATTCTGAGGTCAGTCATGGATCGTTCAACGGCCTAACTGAAACGTAGTGCTGTAAAATGACTGAACTACCCTTGTTGGCCTAATAGTTCGTGCCGCAATCCATCGTAGGTCAGCGTGGGGTCGTGCGGCGGCTCAGTAGCCGTTGTAATTTTTTTGACCAACTTGTCCTCACAAGATACCGATGTCATATCATTGCACGAATCTAGACGTCCGATTTTCATCTTCTTCCAAACCCTTACAGATAAAGATGGACGTAGAAACACATGGCGATTTCATCCGGTACCTCATTAAGCAAGTGGAGAACGCCGCTTTCACCAACATTGAAGACGTGGTGGCCTTCGTCAAATGGCTTGACGACGAGCTCTCCTGCCTGGTATTCTCTCTCTCTCATATATATATATATATATATATATATATATATATATATTTCCTTGCCCCTTTAGCCGGCCCTTCAATTAATTCCACAGCTATTTGGTGATGTTGGCCTTCGGCAGGTGGACGAGAGGGCGGTGCTAAAGCATTTCGACTGGCCGGAGCACAAAGCTGATGCTCTGCGAGAAGCCGCGTTCGGGTTCTGTGATCTCAGAAAACTAGAATCACAGGCATTGACCTTCCGCGACGACACTCGCCAGCCATGTGCTCCTGCTCTCAAAAAGATGCAGGCCCTGTTTGAGAAGTATGCGCAGCAATGCACTCTTTAGTTTTGCCTTTTATTTGTTGCGTAACTTATAAATCCCAATGGCTGCAAGGAAGAGGTAGAGTTTTATCTGATTACTAGGTGTTATTGCTGTTGTGAATCTGTGACAGACTGGAGCATGGGATGTATACTTTGGCACGTATGCGAGAGGGTGCAATGAAGCGATACAGAGGCTTTCAGATCCCTTGGGAATGGATGCTGGATAATGGAATTGTTAATCAGGTACGTCAGGCAATTCCCTCTGTTTCCTTCTATTTCAATGCCAACTCGATTTCTTTCCTTTTCCAGTACACATATTCTGTGGTTTTCGGGAATCCGGTATGCGGTTTTGGAGGGCAATTTTTCTGTCTCTGATAATAAATTTGCCATTAATTACGAAGGGATCTCGGAAGGAGGCCTGGCAAGTAATGAAGTTAGTAACAATAGGAATTAGGACGAACGATTTGGAGATCTCGATGCACGTGAGCATGGGGTCGCGTGAATGTTTGTTTTTGTTTTTGTTTTTTTGTTTTTTCATTTCTTTTTCTTTTTAATAGCATTTGCTGATTAAAGTTATCATGGAGAGAAATTTTTCTGCTCACTTAAAAGGCTTATAGCTGTAACCAAATTACACAAAAATATTATAACACAAATTACAATTGCTTATCTTACCAAAAAAAAAAATTACAATTGGTTCCTCGATCATCAAGATTAGTTGTTGCCTCTGCATGAAAAGGATGGTGAAAACTCTAGATGGCTATGGAACTTATGATGAAATACATAATAAACTTCAGATGGGACATATTGGGCCGTAATTTAGAAGTTTAAAAATCTTTCTTTTGTAATATTATAATGCTACCAATGTTGGCTGAATTCCACCTTATGTGAGGTGAGACCCAACAACTTAAGTGAAAAAAAAGAAACAAAAAGAAAAAAAAAGAGAAACAAAAAGAGGAAAAAAAGGGGGTAGGGCTCATTCTATTAGAGAGGGTGAGAATAAAAAGAGGAGCTCTCTTGGTGAAGTGCTTGTAGAATCCATCTCTAGGAGGAGGTGAAGATCTTATTCAAGGCATCTCAAGAAGAAGAAGAATCTTGTGCAAACCTACGCTTGGTATGATTGTTCTCATTTTATTATTGGTGCCTACACTCTTTTTCATGTCAACTCTTTATTTGTAATCCAAGAAAGAAATTCTTGATGTATGTGATTCTCTAGTTTAGCCTAGAGAAGATACTTTGTAAGCCAATTATTGTTGATAGTAGAGGTTTGAGGTGGACTTGGGTTCGGTAGTTTTTTCCTCACATTGGAGGATTTTTTACCTAAAAATTATTATCTTTTGTTTGTGGTTTCTTATGGTTTGATTTTTGGTAATTCTTGCATTGATTAGTTGTTGTGGTATTCTCATTCTACTCACACAAAGATAGAAAAATTGTTTGTCTAGTAAAAGGGTCTTTCCTAACAAGTGACATTAGAGCAAGGTTTTGTGCTTATAAGATGTTTGATAAAATTCTTATGTGACTAGAATGGAGGATTCTATGGGAGACATGATTAAACTGACATTTTCTAACTATGCCATTTGGAAACCTAGAATGAAAGATATCCTTTATTGTAAGGATTTGTATGAACCTATCCATAGAGATGAGGCTAGGCCAAAAGAGAATACCGATAAGAAATGAGAGATAATGAATTGAAAGATAGTTGCACAAATTAGACAATGGGTTGATCAAACCGGGTTCCATCATGTTGCTCAAGAAACCAATGCCTTCTCTTTATGGAAGAAATTAGAGGCCATATGTGAGAGAAAGATTGCACAGAATAAAGCCTCTTTGATTAGGAGGCTTGTCAACTTGAAGTACAAATATGGAAGAAGTATGACAGAATACTTGAATGATTTCCAAGGCTTGGTGAATTAGTTGACTACTATGAAGCTTGTCCTAGATGAGGAGTTGCAGGCTTTGTTACTTCTTAGTTCTTTGCCAGACAGTTAGGAGACTCTTGTGGTGTCTTTAAGCAATTCTGCACCTGACGGCAAGGTCACTTTAGATATGGTAAAGAATAGCATGCTAAATAAAGAGGTTAAAAGAAATGAACAGAAAATATCTCTTAAAGTTGAGTCTCTTATGACAAAAAAAGAGGCAGAAGCAAAAGTAAAGCATCCTTACAACAGAGATAAATCCAAGGATAGGTCAAAGTCAAGAAAAGGCATAAAATGCTATCATTGTGGCAATCTAGGACATATGAAAAGAGAATGCAAAGCATTGAAAAGAGAGCAGAGCACTAAAAAAAAAGTTAAGAAAAGACAGAGCAAAAGGATGTTTACAGCAGTTGCAGTTGATGCAGATGTTATTGTTGTTAGTGATGGTAGTGTCAACCTTGCATATGAAGACAGTAACTGGGTGATAGATTCTGGTGCTTCTTTTTATGTCACTCCACATGGTGGTTTCTTCACATCCTATACTTACAGTGATTTTGGTTGTGTTAGGATGGAAAAATGATGGTTTATCCAAAATTGTTGGCGTGGGGAGTGTATGTTTAGAGACCAACACAAGTTACAAGTTGCTACTCAAAAATATTAGACATATTCCAGACATCCGCCTCAGTTTAATCTCCACCAGCAAGCTTGATGATGAAGGTTATAGTAATCATTTTGGTGAAAAAAAATGGAAGCTCACCAAAAGCTCAAAAATATTAGACATATTTCAGACATCCGCCTCAATTTAATCTCCACCAGCAAGCTTGATGATGAAGGTTATAGTAATCATTTTGGTGAAAAAAAATGGAAGCTCACCAAAAGCTCTTTGTTGATAGCAAGAGGAAAGAAAAATAATACTCTCTACATAATGCAAGCAAAGCTAAATGAAAGGAGATGTGAATGCAATTGATGATAATTTCTCTACGAAGCTTGGGCACAAAAGACTTGGGCACATGAGTAAGAAAGGACTTCAAATTCTAGCTAAGGAGTTGCTACCAAATACCAAAGGTGTGTCCTTAAAAATTTGTGTTGATTGTTTAGCCGAAAAACAAAATAGAGTGGCATTTCATACAATACCTATATCTCGAAAAATTAACATTTTAAATTTGATATATAGTAATGCATGCATGATGGATAGTAGAAATCTTGGTGGTGCACTTTATTTTGTTACCTTTATTGATGATCATTTTAGAAATGTATGGGCTTTTGCTTTGAAATCCAAGGATCAAGTCTTACACTTTCATGTCATGGTTGAAAGAGAGACGGGCATGAAGCTAAAGTGCATCAGGACAGATAATGGAGGTGAGTATAGGGGACATTTGAGAAATATTGCAAAGACTATGACATCAAGCTCCAAAGACAGTTTCTAAAATACCGCAAGAAAATGGAGTTGTAGAGAGAATAACTAAAACAATTGTAAAAAGAATCAGATGTATGCTCTCTAATGCAAAGCTGTCAAAATCATTTTGGGGTGAAGCTATGAGGACTGCGGTGGATTTGATTAACCTTTCTCCGTCGGCTCTTTTGGATGGTGATATGCCTGAAAGAGTTTGGACATGAATAGATGTATCCTACAGTCATTTGAAGGTATTTGGATGTAAGACATTTGTTCATATTCCAAGAGATGAAAGGTCTAAGCTTGATGAAAAGTCTAAAGAATGTATTTTCTTAGGTTATGGCCATGAAGAATTTGGATACAGGTTGTGGGATCCAAAAGACAAAAAGGTGATCAGGAGTAGAGATGTTGTTTTCTTTGAAGATCAGTTTATTGAAAACTTTAGAAAGCAAGAGAAGCCAAAGTATTTGAACAATTCTCCAATTAATCTTGATCCAGTTCCTCCACCTATGGTACATGATGATAATAGGGGAGATGTGCCGAATGATAGTGAACATGGTGATACATGTGCTAGTGAGGGTTCTACAGGTGATAATAGTCACAGTGAAGTTTCAAAACATGATGAGCTATCAAGTCAGTCTGAAATGATAGAATCATAGGTCAGAAGGTCTACTAGACAACACAGAGCATCATCTAGATATCCTGCTTCAAAGTATGTTCTTCTCATAGATAAGGAGGAGCCAGAATGCGTCCAAAAAGTGCAGAATCATAAGAACAAGGATAAATGGTTTCAAGCTATGAAAGAGAAAATGAAATCCTTGTATGAAAACCATACTTTTGATTTGGTGAAGCTTCCTAAGGGCAAGAAAACACTCAAGAACAAATGGGTATGCAGATTAAAGGAGGAATAGAGTGGTTGAAAACCCAAATACAAAGCAAGACTAGTTGTCAAGGGCTTTGGTCAGAAGAAAGGTATAGATTTTGATGAAATTTTTGCTCCGGTTGTAAAAATATCATCTCTTCGAATTGTATTAGGTTTGGCAGCTAGTATGGACCTTGAGATTGAGCAGCTTGATAGGAAGACAACCTTCTTGCATGGAGACCTAGAGAAAGAAATTTATATGGAGCAACCTGAGGGGTTCAAAATTAAAGGCAAAAACCATCTTGTTTGCAAGTTGAAGAAAAGCTTATATGGGCTTAAACAAGCACCAAGGTAATGGTATAAAAAGTTTGATTCTTTCATGATGGGCCACGGCTACAAGAGGACAAAATCCGATCATTGCATTTATATGCAAAGGTTTAGATATGGTGATTTTATCATTCTATTGCTTTATGTAGATGATATGTTGATTATTGTCTGTAATACTAACAAAATTGATAGACTTAAGCAAGTCTTTTGCCATAAAAGATATGGAGCCCGTAAAGCAAATGCTTGGCATGAAAATTTCTTATGATAGAAAGAACAAGAAGCTTTGACCATCATAAGAGAAGTATATTGAAAGCATGCTTGAGCGGTTTAATATAGAAAAGGCTTATCCGATTTTCTGTCCACTTGCAAGTCATTTCAAACTCACAAACAAGCAAAGTTCTATAAGTAAAAGGGAGAAAAAGGAGATGTAAAAGTTTTCCTATGCTTCAGCAGTAGGCAGTTTAATATATGCCATGGTGTGTGCAGGACCAAACATAGCCTATACAGTTAATGTTGTGAGCAGATTTCTCTCAAATTCTGGCAAAGAACATGAGGCTGCAGTCAAATGGATACTTCTCAAAGGTACTTTGAAAGCTTGCTTATGCTTTGAAAATGGAAAAACTATACTAGAGGGATTCACATATGCAGATATGGCTAGTGATATTGATAATAGAAAGTCTACATCAGGATACATGATGACTTTTGCAAGGGGAGCTGTTTTATACCAGTCTAAATTGCAAAAATGTGTTGCTTTGTCCACTATAGAGGCCAAATACATTGCGGTGACAGAAGCATATAAGAAAATGCTGTGGATGAAACAAGGAAGGTATACTCTCTTTTGTGATAATCAAAGTACAATTCATTTTAGCAAGAGTCCTAGCTTTCATTCAAGGTCGAAGCATATCATTGGATTTGGGATGTGTTGGAAGAAAAGCTTTTGCATCTAGAGAAAATCCATACCGATGAGAACAGGTCAAATATGATGACTAAAATTTTGCCTAAAAAGAAACATGATATTTATAGGCTTAAGGTAAGCTTGGTGGAGCCTCTCACATAAGGTGAGGGGGAGAGAATTGTTGGCTGAGTCCCACCTTATGTGAAAAGAAGGAAGAAAAGAAAAGAAAAAAAAAAGAGAAACAAAAGAGGAAAAAGAGGGGTTAGGGTTTATTCTATTAGAGAGGATGAGAAAAAAAAGAAGGGCTCTCTTGGTGAAGTGCTTGTGGAATCCATCTCAAGGAGGAGGTGAAGATCTTATTCAAAGCATCTCAAGAGGAAGAAGAACCTTGTGCAAACCTACACTCGGTGAGATTGTTCTCATTTTATTATTGATGCCTACACTCTTTGTCATGTCAACTCTTTATTTGTGATACAAGAAGGAGATCTTTGATGTATGCGATCCTCTAGCTTAGCCTAGAGAAGATACTTTGTAAGCCCATTATTGTAGATAGTAAAGATTTGAGGTAGACTTAGGTTCGGTGATTTTTCTCTCACATTGGAGAGTTTTCCACCTAAAAATTGTTGTCTCTTGCTTGTGGTTTCTTGTGGTTTGATTTTTGGTAGTTCTTGCATTGATTAATTGTTATGGCATTTTCATTCTACTCACACAAAGATAGAAAAGTTGTTTGTCTGGTAAAGAGGTCTTTCCTAACAACCGAGCACACTGGCGATCTATGGAACAACATCCGTACTACTCCTCATGTAGCCAAATGCTATTATGGGCTAATATAATCAAAATATGACCTTGTTATGTTAGATCAAGGGAATGGTTTGTTATAAATTAGCCATGTTACTCTTTTCTAGTGAATTGTGCCAATTTGCTGGTCATTTGGCTATAGTTTGAAGCACACATTTCTCAATGCATGTATTGATTTAGGCACAAAGCACATGATCATTTTTTTGAGCTGTTTTTGTAATGTTACTCACCTGTTACGGGGAATCTCTCCCCCCTGATTCCGTGAGGTTAGCTTCAAAGAAGGAAGAGGCAAAGACGAAATGTGTCTTTGTGCAATTTACCTGGAGAAAAAAATTGAAGTGAAGATGAAATTATAATTGTCAACTAATGAATGTTTTTCATTCTTAACCAAGCTTCATGGTTCTTTATCATTAAACATGACCTGTTGTTGCATTAAACCTTGTTAATAGTTGAGATTTTGGATATTTTCAGCTACATAAAATGCCAGAATAATTCATATTACTCGTGTTACATGTTAGAGTAAATCCATCTGGCACATATGATGTATCAAAGGAAAAGCATAATAAGAGGTTATGCTTAATGCAGAATTATTCACATGTAGTATCAAAACCAGCACTATAGGCTCAGTGTCATAACTGACCATCTCTTTGTTGTTGATAAACTTTTGGACAGAAGCATTTCATTCACTGGGTTAACCAAGGGGGCAGGGAGAATACGTGTCCAGATGTAGCGTTCATGGCATCTGATAGAAGAAAAACAATTAAATCATTATTGTTGTTAGCAGTATTCCTAGGTGTACATCCATAAAAACTAAATGACCAATACTTTACGTTTTTATAATAAGACTCTTTAATAACATAAAAGACGTAATGAATTTCACAATATGTCATGTATCTATACATTACTTGTACATTGAAGATGATAATCATTATGGTTTAAGTTATCAAACAAGTAATGGGATCTGTAATTAATTTGAATCCAGTTGTCTCACGGATTTTCAACAATTTTCCTTCGAGGAAGCAGCTCCCTCCCTAGTTTCCAAGTCTATTGTGATGAATAGTATTTTTTCAGGTTACAATGGCAATGACAGAATGGCAATTTAGATCACAACTACAATTTGATTTGAGAGAATTTTCAGCTTTATATTCCAGGGCAAAGTATCTATTCTTGTAGCTAACCATGTATGTCATGCAGATGAAACTATCATCGGTAAAGCTAGCAATGAAATACATGAAAAGAGTCTCTTCTGAGCTTGAGGCCATAGGTGGTAGCTTTGAAGAAGAAGAGCTTATACTTCAGGGTGTTAGATTTGCCTTTAGAGTGCACCAGGTAATTAATAATTCTTTAAATGATGTCTCTATTCATGTGAAAAAAAGTAAAAATTTTGGACAAAATATGCAGTTCATTATGTTTAGTTTTAAAGAGTCTTCTAATTTTTTCGGTATCTTCATTTAATCCAGTTTGCAGGAGGTTTTGACATTGAAACAATGCGAGCATTTCAGGAGCTCAAGGACAAAGCTTGTTCGTTCCATATCCAAAGCCACAACCAGAACCAGCAGCAACAGCAAAAGCTCTTTTGCAAGACTACGTCATGTTAGATTAACAAGTAATCATCTTGTAAAACATTTTCCTTGACATTGTGAAGTCTCGATTATTTTTTTCTTCAAATGGACGTTTGCTCTCGATGGAGAACGGTTACCATGCATCTCCATTCACACAAATTAAAGTATTTGTTAAGATGGCCTGCAAAAGGCCATGATAATAATGTCCAGGGCTGCACATTTTGTGGTTGAAAATTTGCTGGCAACCAGTCTGAGAAGGTTGCTCGTGGGATCAATTGGTTTTGATATACTTGGGTTTGGTTAGCTTCAAACCTAGATGTATTTTGTCCGAGTTTAGGTTTTAGATCGCACAAAAACTGGTCGTACATATCCTAAATTCAGGTAAAAAATGGACATCAGCGTGCCAATAATGGTCTAACCATGCCCAACTAAGAAGATGGAACATTTAAGTCATCTGGTTCCTGTAACTTAAAAACAGAATCATATTGATTACCATAATTTTCTTTGTTTTAACATTCATATGTTCTGAAATGATGTTTGAACGGGGGCCAAGCGATGGTATTGCCATGTCTCATGATCAACATGCATTTTGCTTATTCTACCACTGGATGGCTGAACCCTTTGCAGGAAAAATGACGTTTTGTAGTGGGAGTGATACCGAGAACAGGTAGAATGCAAGGCAAAATGAAATTTGGGATTATATGTAGAGAGCAAATATTATTGGGGTATGTCCAGATCCTACCCGGTTTTTGACCTGAGCTCCTCAGCCCAAACCTAACTTGACCTTAATTCTTTCAACTCAGGTTCAAAATCCGGTTGGTTTAGGTTGGACTGGGTTGGATTGGATCCGGTTCAATTGATCGGATCAATATTACCAAGTTATGCAAATACCTTCATCCTATATGTATACAAATCAAGAGGAGAATAAAATGATTCATGGATGGTAACATGTGAGTGTACTGTTGGTTCTACTTTCTGATCGTTAAATAAACGCTAGCGGTATCTTCGCAAAATGGATCCGCATGTACCATATGTGTATGGTAATATTTATATAGGTTCAAGTTATGGTTTGGCTGGGCCGAAATTTTCAATCCAAACCTTGTCCAAGCCTGGCTGATTTCAGGTCGGGTTGAGGCTGACCCAATGTCCACCACTAGATTCTGAGATTCGTAGAACTGTTCTATCCGAATCCCAAAGGCCTACGTGCATCGCGTCACCCAGGAAGTATAGCCCAAGTGGACGCGAGGCGAACCTTGGAGCGGACCGAGCGGTACCAGGATGCTTGTTGGCTGTCCTGGCTCTGGCTCTCCGATCCTTCCCCTCCCTTCCCCTCCTCACTCCATTAATCTCCTGAGTATAAGAAACACCAATCACCACCACCGGCTGCCTTCGAGCAACGGCCTCTTCAACAGAAGAACCCTCCCTTGCTCTCTTACCCACTTCGGCCGTCCCTTCCGATCTTTCGCCGCATCACCAACGGCCATGGACGGCAAAGAGAGGGGCGAGAAGGAAGCGGCCGCCGCCATGAAGCTCCTCTTCGTCGAGATGGGAGTCGGCTACGATCAGCACGGGTATACCCTCTTTCTCTCATCACATACCCATCGCCCCCTTGTAATTCCCGCTCTCCTCTTAACGAATCTCTTTTTTAACCTTTCTATTTTCAAACAGGCAAGACGTCACCGCCGCGGCTATGCGGGCTTGCAGGGACGCCATCTCCTCCAACTCCATTCCAGCCTTTCGACGAGGTTTGTTCTTATTAAGATTTTTACCTTAAAGATTGGGAGTGTTTAGTGTCTTGATCTTTTTTTGCACTTTGTGTTGTGCCTTTTGTTGGGATATTTTTTTTTTTTTGGAACTGGGATGGTGCAGGGTCGATACCGGGAGTCAATTCTGATCAGATGAAGCTTCAGATCAAGTTAGGGGTGCCTCGATCCACCCAGCATTTGCTTGATATAGAGCGAGTGAAATCTGTCTTTCCTTAGTGAGCATCTCATCCCTGTAGTCTATCATTTGGAGTTCTTATTTGATTTAGAAGAATTCTATGAGTATGTTATATGGTATTATTTCCCAGATAAATTGTTCACAACTTCAGAAGTATCCATCTGCTTGGAATTTGCTTTTCTATGCATGGATAATGGATGAGATCAAGAGACAGACTGAGAAATCTGCTAATTTATTAATATTTACATAGAATCTGATAATTTATTGAAATTAGCATTGGAACTCCAAAATTTATGATGAAACTTACTGTTGAGTTTTTTCTGATAGCAACCGCACTATTTCCTCTGGCACATGAAGTGCACAAAGATCAGTGTAAGGTCTAAAGTAAATAATGCAATTAGTTGTATAACTATGTAACGCGCTTGTGTCTTTCTTGTACCTGCGGCCTATATACTTTGAAACAATGCCTCATCTAGATCTAACCAGTTGCATCTTCCCATCCTTCACGATAGGCATTTTAATGACATCATCCAAAGACATCTTCTTGAACTGACCCTGAATTTCCTTTTGGACAATGATTTAGTAAATCCTGACACATAAGATCATGTGCACATATTTAGATGAAGTGGTTGAGAGATCATAACCTATGTCAACTTGTTTTAAGATCATGGAAGCTCTCTTTCTCTCTGACCTTGATATGTGAATTTTCTATTCATTGGTGGAAAAACATGACAATAACTATGAAAAAAAAAAATCAGAATCTTGTTTCACTGTTCTGAGTTGGCTCTATGAAACCTCATCACCTACTGTAATCTCATTGGAGCATTGTCTCATATGTATGAATGTGCGCATCTCCTTGGTTTCGTCCAGTGTATATGCTAACTATGTTGGCAAACTATATTCTTCTTAAAATTGACAATACTGCAATGGGGGTTGATGAGGAGCCAATGAGAATGAAGAAAAACCCATGCCGACTTTCTTTTATGCAGCATATTGTGTCAATATAATATTAAAGAGAAAAGTGGGTGGTTGCATGTTGTGAATACCAGGCAAAGTTCAATTTTGATCTTTTTCAAAGCTGCTTATGATCATATGTTAACAAATCTTAATGTGAATTTTCAGCACTGATTTTTTGTTTTTAGGAGCTACAGGTTCATATATTGATAACTTATAATAAAACTTTTAAGTGCTATGCTAGACAGCTGGGGTTTGAATGTAGATAGGGCTGAAACTCTGGTACTCATGCATTTTAGGGTTCATTTTTGCAGCATAAAATATATTGATTCATATTGTGATTGATAAAAGTGCAACCACTCACTGCACTTCTAATGCCTATTTTTATGTTCCACTATTTTGTTGCTGTAGTGGTCAAATTATTAATTTTGAGGTCGTTGATGGAGGGATGATATGCTCAAGTGGTGTCTGTCTCGAAGCAATGGGAGATAAAAATGATGACTGCTATGTTGTCAATGCTGCAGTGTATGTAGGTTATTGAATGTAGGTTATTGATATCTCGATATATCTTTTCTTCTGAAAACATTTATTGTTTTGTTCTTAATACCGTCCTTTCCTCATTGGAAGCTTTTGCATTTTCATGTTATGATACACTATTAAGAGCTAATAGAGTGATTATCAATAATGTTAATCTTCTTTTTTATTCCAGTGTCTGTGGCAAATTTGTACTTTCATCAAATGTATGATTCTGTGATTAATCATTAGTATAATCTTTATGATACATTTTCTTTTGGACCCTTTCCTCTTCTTTGAGTTCACAATGCTTACAAACACAACCGAGTAGTTCATATTAAAATGTCGTTCCTTTATCAATCTGATTATTCCCATTATTAGAAGAAATGCTTTAATATGACTTAACTATGAGCAAAGATGTGTATCTTGCAATCTACAACTAACAGATTTTTAATCAGAGAGATGTTTGAAATGGTGAAGCGCATGTGATTGTTCTATAGATTTCTTTTGCAAGATCTGCCTGTTACTACCAGAAGCTGTTCTTTCCATGGTAGAAAATTCAATGAAGCCCCACAATGAGGATTGACAAAATGAACAACCAATATTTCCTCCAACAAAAAATTGAGGTCAATTATTCAATGCAGGGAGAAGGAAACTTTGGGATGTTCTGCCTATGTAGAGGTAAATTGTTACATCCTACACCAACCTTTTCTTTGTCCTTGCAGTTATACAATTAGGTATATCCATGCACCACCTGCTAGCTCTGCTAGTCATGAGATTTTTCCTTCTCTAGTTTTTAAGAATTTTTATCTGGGAACTTGGTTTCTCTACAATTAAACATATTAGTGATCTGCTAGTGCTTATTGTGAAATTGTGAGTAGAATAATGAGAAAGAACTGTGACCACGAAGGTTTAGTTTGTGCTGTCGCACCACCTGATGACCTGAAAATACACAATAAATTCATCAATAATTCTCTTCATCTGTAGCAGTCATCTAGGGTCAGGAGAAGTTATTAAGCAAAGTTTATTTATTTATTTATTTATTTATTTATTTTTTTGTGAAACAAAGGAAATGTCTATAAACTTACAATCACATCTATTTCTGGATGTATCTCACTAAAAAGAGGACCAAAGCTGGAGGAATCAGTTAATAATGATATGCTTGGTGATTCCATGGATCCAATGAAATGTATAATCTAAATTAATACCTTGGGAGCATTACTAGTGTCTGTCTTAAGCCCCCAAAAGAAAAAGTGTGATCATGTTTTGCAGACAACCAACTGTAAGATAAACAACTAATCTATGGTGTTGTGTGGTTATTTATGTAGCATGTAATTGAAGCCAATGAATTAGAACAAGGACAATGGTTACATTTGGAAGGAAACTTTAGAGGATTAGGGTCAAATGAGTACCAACACGGAAGTTAAAGGGATTTTTATGTCATATGCAAATGGAAAGTGATGCAATAACCAAGAAATATCCACTATAAATTATCTTAGGACTTCATTTGGTTCGTAGGAAAGTGTGGTCAATCGAGAAGATAAAAAAATGCCTCATATTTGGTTGGAGTTTTCGAAGAAGAGAAATAGAAAAGTAGCTTTTTCATGGAAATAAGTTTTCCAAATTTTATGGAAAAGAAAAACTTATGTGGGACATGGAAAAGCTACTTTTTCATAAGATGAAAAATGTTGTAGATTTTTTTTCAAAAATGCCCTTAAACCATCATGATGTTCTTAATAGCTATTTTTAATGGTTAATGTTAAACTATTAAAAATTACCACAATATAAAGTAGTTGTGGTAATTTTAATACCATAATATATTAATAACTATCTAAATTATTACAATATAAAGAAATTGTCTAACTATTAACTAAAAGCTCAACCCAATAAATTTTTTTAATAGCTATTTTTATTTTTTTTAAAAAATTTAAGATATTTTTAGATTACAAAATATTTAAATATAGCTATCAAAAATTTATTATGAATTGTGGTAATTTTAATAGTTAGACAAGTATCCAAATATATTATTAATTGTTAATTTTAATGGTTAAAAATATTTAGAAATAGCTATTAAAAATATATTCTGTTCTTTTTGGTGTTGATTCTTCAAAACCTTTAGACCTTGGGGTTCCAAGCATCTGATTCTAAAAATGATGCATATGATGTTTTTTCTTGTAGTCCCTTTATTAAAGGCATAACAGGTATTTTACACAGCTTTTTCAGTAAGTCATTCTAAAGAGTGTTTTCTATGTCACTTTTCTATGGTCAATCAAACATGTGAAAACCATTTGCCTAGGTATATGATACCTAGGCATCAGTTTTCTATGAAAAATATTTCTGCAAACTAAACGAGCCCGGATATTTAAATTTGATTATATCATATAATAGAATGGGAATATAGAGGAGTGTTGCAAAGATGAAAAAATTGGTAGTGGTTGTGCATTCTATATGGATAAAGCTAAACTGAGAACATTAAAGGAGGATGACTACAGAGTCTCATCTACTATACTTCGCTATAAAATTGAATAAAATAATTATACAAGCTCAAGAATAATCAATGGTACCATCCATGATCCACATCCCTACTCAAGAATGACTCGCAACAACTCTACATAATTGTAGTGTTGTCTATCTCTTGGAGTATTTAATTCTTCATCAATATCAAATAGTTTTTCAAATACATGGGTATCTTCCACTTAATGATGTCATTAGGGGCCAGGAAATTTGTTGACACCCAATTATTGTTACACAAGTTTCTCTGAATGGACCAATCACCCTTTGGGCTGTTGGTGAAAATTAAAATTTCTTCACAAAAAACAGAGTTTATTTCTCACCTTTCAAGGCATCAAAAAGGATTGATGGATGCCTTGTACAGCACTGTCCATTATTAACAACTAAATAAACAAGCAAACTACATTGAAAAGAATGCTTTCAATCATTAATCAGTAATGGGAATTGGGTTCTTTTCTGTTTTCTTGCATAAATCATGTTTCATCTCACTTTTTGTTAAAGAGTGCTGCGTATAGGATCTGATTCCATGTATCTGGAAGGCCAGCAAGGCACCAGTGGCTGCAGTCCATGCCTGGATGATCTCCACTGTATTTAGATGGATGCGCATCTTTCCTGAGCTGCGAGAGTAAGGTTATGTCTAGCAGATAGACTGGTTTTGATATGGTACTTAGGACGTTCTTAACTATGCCTTGTCCTGGAACTGGACCTCCTGAGTATGTTGATCCGCTGACTGGCTGTGTCTGTTTAGAACAATCCCCTGCAGTAGGCTCACCCCAATCCGATCCTCTGGTTTCCACAAAATTTACATGAAAATGGAATAGTGTTAGAGAAATTTAATCCACAAATGTCTGAATATTACATCAGCTTCAGGAAAGAAAGAATTTAGTGTGTATGATAGCATCATTTTTTTTCCTTTTCCAGTAATGTCTTTGTCTTGGCTGTATCAAAAGGAAAAAAAAAGAAGAAGAAAAGGAAAGAAATGAGAATGTTCTTCATTTTTGACTGATGTCAGGATGAGCAGTTTTTATGACTGTGTATAATGGGAGCAAGAGAAAGAGAAATGAGACTGGAGGATGTTGAACATTGTTAAGAATCCTGAAGGGAATAATGTGGCATCCTTGCGAAATATAATGTTCAATAGGGGAGATCTTAAAGATCGATGTTGGGTCACATGGTAAGTAATTTGAAATAGATCTGACATTAACCAACAGGGCCACAAGAATGAGAGCGCATATGATAAATTTTCACATCCCGTAGTACAGGAGTAGAGAAATTGTCAAAAAGAATGCGGAATAATGTATTATGCTCAGATAATCATCTATGTAAAATTATGGGAAAGGTATATGGTTGTTTACCATGCTCACTAAGAAATACTCAGACATGATACAACTCTCTAAGAAATATGGGCCGTTATACCAATTTAGACTTATGGAGCTCACCTTTGAAACTTGATGGAAGTTAGGATGGTGGCTACATTATATTATTTATGACACAGGCCGGGAAACAAGTAAAAATAACACTATATGGAATTTAATGCTGTTTATAGCTCATTACTCAAAGTTGTATTTTTATTTATGCAATTGATGAACTTCTAGCTAAGGAACATGGATGGAGATGGAATTCAATAGCTTGCAGAAAGCAATTTGGAATTGATGGGATAGACCTAAAAAAAATGTTATCTAATATTTGTTTGTTATGCTAGCAAGAATGTTCCAGTTAGGAGTGGGTTCCTATAAGTGGAGATGACAGATTGTTGATGCATATATACTCTATTTGTAAGTGGAGAATAATGTTAGTACTGAACTATGAACCTTTTTTTCTGGATGATGAGAGGCCTAAATACTGTCTGAAACCAAAAGAATATATATACTTGTTTGATTGACCAATGCCAATTTCGTTATTATAGTGAGAAAAAATTGGCTTTGAGTGTTTCCATGGGACAATTAGCTTTGTGTGACATTGATGTACTTGTCCCAGATGATACCATGGTTTTCATTCAGTGTATGTTACCTGTGGATGCAGTTTTAATGGATCAGTGGAAATTAATGCTAATGTTGTAGTATGAGGGATTGTTTTAAGGAAAATGTCCTGAAAATTCTTTATGGCTAAGGCACGTCATTTCGGTACCAGGCTCCATTTCGGTGCTATCTTATCACTGTATCGATACGTCCGGTATGGAGGCTGGTTCGATATATCGAATGTCGGTACGTCTTTTATACTATGTACCGGTACCGAACCAATACGGTGTGATATGGTATGACATATCATAGTTATGGCAAAATGAAAATGAATCTTTAGCCAATAAAAGATGGGCTACAATAGCTTAAAGCGAATGCTAAACCATATTTCTGGCATATTACAAGGCTCAAAATGTCTGGGTAGTCGCTAGTTACATTCTGGGTATAGGAAGAAATGCAAAGGAGTTGGATCAATGTGAAACAGCGTATTACAAATCAAATAGGTCAGTAGTGATTGCTTGGGTTACAAAATGGTAAGATCAAGAGGAAAATCAATTGAGATAATATACCCAACTGTGGGACCATGGATAAGAGGACATCAGAATCTAGGCTAATGACAGAGGATCTGAAAGGCATGCATTGTCACCCCATTGGTGCTTAACCAGCAAAGTAGACTCCAAAAAACTGACAATTGGCATGCGGATGCTTGTTAGATATATCTGCAAGCAGGAGAATACATTGTACGACTAGCATGTGATATTGCTCTCATGTCGAAAACTTACAGCAGCTTGCCACACAAAGGCTAAAAGAGAAAAAAAGTATAGGTACGACAGGCATAACATACAGGCATAACATCTATAGTTGGATTTTTTTTTTTTTGCTAGGGCGGGTGGATCATACCTGGCGAAGATTAGGGCAATTTGGCAAAGAAAAAATTACTCCAATAAAAGATAGAATTATTGCTCTTATTATTGTTTCCGGCAAAACAGCACAGCTCTTATTTAGAAGGTCATGGTCGCAAAATTCTTACCGGTAATGGGTTGGGGAGATTCCTTGAAAGAAGACTTTGGTCGCCGCTGGGTTGATGTTGTAGTTGATCCATTTGGCCCATGTGGTCAACCCCTTGGAGAAGGCCTGCAACCTATCCATGTCCTTGAGTACCTGGCCTCCATCCTGAACATAGTCCCATCTGCACCATGGAAAGCAATACTGCTGGATGATGAAGGAAAGCTGAAAAAAAGAAAAATGGAACACTGATCTTTCTAATAAAACTAGGAAACTTGAGCAAGGAAAGCTCTCACACGGTTGGCTTTTGCCTGTGTGAGTCCACCAATGCCATGTGTTGAAGATTAAGACATCGTAGCCGAGCCACTCTTTGCCGCCCTCGATGGAGTCGAGCTTGAGGACACGCCCCCTTGGTCCGCTGATAATGTCGACCAGGTACGTCGAGCGGTAGAACAACACCGACACTCCATAGTCCTGCCAATAGTAATCACATTAGATGGAAACGGCCATTTTTTTGTTTGCATTCGTGTGTTTGTTTGGATTTAGGACAGGGTGCAGATCTCAGATCTCTCTCTCCACTGATTGAGCAGGGCATGGAGGCCATACGCTGTGGGAGACCACCGCTGCTATGGAGTACGAAACTTCCCCGTGATAGTTTGCAGCTAGCTTTGGCCCTTTCTTCCTTGTGGTTGTGCACGGATAAGACCTCACATGAAGTCATTTATTTTTAGGTTCCATTTTAGGGGTCACAAGAAGGCTCTATGGTGATACCTCCCATCACTCCGTGACCGCCATTCGATTGGCCTACTACATGAAGCTTGCCTATGTGACTGTGTTTTCTTCTCTTTTTGTTTTTAAAAAAAGAGGCACATTGACCGACAAAGGTTAAAGGTGGACGAGCCTTTTTATGACAGTGAAAACGTGAGGGTACTTGAGAAAGGAGAGAGAAAAAGAGGAGAGGGGGACGAGGGAAACAGAGTTACCGAGCTTGGGTTTCTCTCTTGCTTTGGGCTTTGTTCAGAAGCGGGCCAGAGAAATTGGGCCTTTTCGAGCGCAGCCTTGTCTGAGTACGAAAGAAGAGCCGCTTTCCCAGCTTTCCCTGCACTGTTCCGAGGATAGGACTATGGCTGGCGGTTTATTTATTATATTCTTTATCTGCTTAAATTTCATGCTGAAGGAATCTTTCTAATCTTTTCACAACAAAAAAAGGTAGCTTTCTTTCAGGATAAAATAGGGGAGATCATCATATGATGAAGTGTTAGCCACTCATTGTGTACTTCACCCTCTACTTTGGTAGGGCTCGCTATTGATGTGGCTTTTGCAATGCCAATGTTTGGAGTCTATTTTTGTATTATGGGGTTTCTGGCCAGAACAAGCTATCGGATGGGATATGACGATTATATGAGAAAGAAATAGGGCAAAGGGGAACATCAGATTAAAACCCCAAACAAGGGCAATACGATGTTAATATTTACTCCACAGAAAGAGAGAGAGAGAGAGAGATGAATTGAGATTGGAAGGTGGATGTAAATTGTCCAGGTGCCAAGTGCTCGCTCTGATGGTATTTTTGGAGGCGCCCAATCATCGGGCAGACACTGATTTGAATTGGAAAAATGCTCGTTCGGACACGTAACGCAGTATTGTGATGCCCTCCTGGCACGCAGATGCATGCCATATTGGAAAACGTAGCCGAAGTCACATGTGGAGAGTTAGAACCTTGGAAAATAAGAGAGAGAGGGAAATTTAAGCAGTCCGCCTTGGTACCTTTTCCCAAGCAATTCGGCTAACATATGTTATGATTGTAAAGATACGGAGTGTTATTTTTGTGCTCGTCTCCAAAAGTGTTAAACTAGGTATTCCCCTTGCATACGAACATGCTCAACATCATTGACAGGGCCTCAAATGAAACAAAAGTCTTATTTTCTTCAAAAATCAGGACTATAAGTATAAGATCAATTTTATCATTTGAAAAAAAGGAAAACTAAAATCATAAGAGGCTGCTTTACAGTGCTTGGCTTTTGGTTCTATTTTGATAGGCCCTAGGCTCGACCAAGGAGGAAAGAATAAGTAATGATGACAATGAATATAAATACAAATTTTATAAAAAAAGGGCTCTTTTGTCTCTCATGATTGATGATACAGCCCTACATAAACAAATTCACACATCCATGTGTAGTAGAGGTGACATTGGAGATTCTCCAATAGCTAGGCTCCACAAGCCTGTTAAATTTAACTATCTAAAAACCTAATTCATTAAGTAAATGAACTAATCTCTAGTTGAAAATATAATAGGAGATAAGATGAGGGAGCATCTGTCTATTAGCTAAGTTGGTTGGTGCTCCGCTCTTCATTGCATTGGAAGGGTCCCGGTTCAGGGTGGCCACAAATAATCAATCATATATTACTTCAAAAATAAAATAGAGAGATAAAGATAGATAGATAGATAGATAGATAGATAGATAGATAGATAGATAGATAGAGAGAGAGAGAGAGAGAGAGAGAGAGAGAGAGAGAGAGAGAGAGAGATGTGGGAATGGCACCTCAAATGTGAGAGTCCAGGGAGTCTTAGACCTGGTGAAGCTGGTCCGGGCGTAGGGCACCGACGCATGGAGCATGCAAGCAAGCGACTCCCACTGATTCTGGCTTATGGAGTCGCCCACAAACATAATCTTCTTTCCCCTCCATCGCTCCAAGAAATCCTTCCCATTAAACCTTCACAAAAAAATTCCATTGATTCTTCAAAACAAATACACTTCTCTCTGTGCAAACAAAAGCTTATAGGTTGTAAGGATAGATAGTTAGCAACCTTGGGAGGTCGCAGGCATTGGGCATCCACCTGTACTTGAGGTAGAGCTTGTCGGGCCGGCCATGCTTCTGGCAGTCGAACTCGGGCTCGACGAACGGGCAGCTCGATGAGTCATAGAGAGGATATGTATCATCATAGACCCAGCTCCCTTGGAAGAAGTCACAGCTAATCCTCTTGCTTTGATCCCTCCGGCCCGCCGTCCCGTTGTTGTGCTGCTTGTTTTTATTCGCATGGTGAAACCTCTCTGTTGTAATCCCATGCAAGGACGCAACAAGAAGCGCCAAACAAGCACAAAGAAGCCCAAAACTCAGATGGGTTTTGGACCCCATAGTGAGAGGGAGGAAGGGGATGGGATAAGAGGATGACAAGCACAGAGAAAAGAGAAGAGAGAGAGAAGGGGGGGCGGCTGGGCTGCGCAGTGTTGGGGAGGAGGCCTAAGGATTTAATATATAAAGGTCTATTTGCAGGATGATACGGTAAATTTACTACGTTATGGTAGATTTAGCGGGCTTAGTGCCTACGAGAAGGTTACTGTTTTTGTCCAGTTTTTTTCATTCCATACAAGCTGGTTGGTAATTTAAATGGAACTACTCTCGGATGGATTTGGTTAACGCTTGGGGGGTCTTTTCCCTTTCTGGTGGTGGCTAAAAGCAAAGAGAGTGGGGTCCTTGAGAGCTATGCGAGGGGGGCCCGTTTACTTTTTTTTTTTACTGATATTATCGGGTCCAGTCGGTCGAAGTTGTTCCGGTGGTGACCAAGGCTGGGGTGGTATTGTCGGTTGGCCACACGTTGATGCGAGCTGGTGGTTCAATTTTGGACTTGTTTTTTTTTTTTATATATATATATATATTTTGGACTTGTTGGTTGTCCTAAAGTGATTCTCTTTTTAATTTGATATTCTATTTACCAAGTTAGAAAGAATTTGATCGCGAAAACATTTCAATGTGATAATTTGTAAATTATAAAAAAAAATATTATTTTGTTTTGCAAATTCTTTAAGAAATAGTTTTTCTAAACTTCACTTTTTCTAATGAAGATCGGATAGCTTTGCCTCTCTCTTCATAAAAAAAGAAATAATTTGTAAATTGTAAAACTAATTAATGAACTTTTTTTTTGGGGGGTAAAAAATTAGTGATCATATCTATTGGAGTTTATTCCCTTCAAATATATAGTCACTTATTGTTGCATACCTTTATTATCATTGTGATGACAATTAACGTTTAAATTTTTTGAATGTTATATTAAAAGCATTACCAACTATAATACATGCTCCATTATTTGTTTTCTTTTTTTTTTCATGGTGGTGCTTCTTTCTTTTGAGAAATGAAAGTGGTGCTCCTAACAGTACTAGCTACTAAAAAAATTAGACCATCTCCTCCCGTGACAGTGGGGCCAAGAACCAACCTCGCATCACGGGCGTTTATCTACAGGAATTTTATATCCGCAGCGACGGCACTACGTGGGAGGAATCAGGGGCAAGGGGAGAGGGATAACGCAAGGTGGGGTTGGTTTGACTTCTTTAGAGTGAGAAGAGAAGCATGGGATCGATAAGGCTCGCTCGTGTTATTATATTACTTCCGCTGCTTTCTTTCCTTCACCAAAATAACAAAATCCTCACTCGAAGCAAAGCCTATTGGTGCTTGGTGAGCTGCCCACAATAGAATTTCTTCTTTAATTTTGTCTGCTTTCTTTCTACTTAACCTGCACTAATCTCCATTTAAAGCTTAACTTGTCCTAGGTGGCCCATTTCGAACCTGTTCCGTTAGTTTTGCCACCTACCTAATGATGATTAGATGCTGCAAATAGACGGGTGGTACCCAAGATATTTAAAAGTATGTATCTATCGATGATGGAAACCATCACTGCGGAATCTCTTAGCAAACAAGAGATGTTTTTCTACGGAGTCAGTGAAGGTTGTCGCGTGCTTTGGTCTTTTAACAGGATTTCTGAAGGCGTCATTCACATGCTTTGTATCTACTCATTTGTCGCTTGCTTTTGTGCTTCGGATGGGGGAGGTTGCAGCAGACGATCAAATCAAGATTTGTGGGGAGAAGAAACGGATTTTATATGGTCAACATCTGCTGTTGATTGCCATGAAAGAGTAATGGCACGCAATTCTTGTTTCTTTTTAATTGAAAGGCAGCCAAAACCACCTAAATTTATTGAGAATGAGCAAGGGAAAACGGCGTTTGCGAACTATTATAATTCACATAATATTAGGAATTTAGGATAGAAAGAGCTGGAGTGGAAACCAAGTTTAGCTGTCCCTGCGCACACAAAATACAACGAGAACTGCAGCAGAAAAAGACAGAAAGGCCTGTCTTTCTGAGAAAATATAATGGTGGCAAAAAAATCCACTGATAGTGTAGCTGGAAGAATCCTTGATCTTCGTCGCTGTCAGACCAGGCCGTAGATATCTTTGGAATTTGGGCTTGTCATTCCATTCTACAGGGAAATCAGTGTGGTCAGGTCTATGCCTTTGGACTGGGCCCTAGCATCGTTTTTAACCGGTCATAGAAAATCCGTATTTTAACTGCGAATTTTCTTTTAACATATGAGATTTTGTCGTAAAAGACATTAAGTATATGATGCATGCTGCTTCGTATGTGACAAAGAAGATATGACGTATGTTCTAGGGTATATCATGTATGCCAATCACGCAGGAGTTACTTCGTAGGATCTCAACTTGTCTCTAGTTGCTCTCGAAATTTTTGTACCCTGATTCATTTGAATATATTTACACTCGTTAGGTATAATTTACCTGTCTTGCTAAACAATATATATATATATAGGTGGAGGAAATAGGTGTAACTCAAAGGAACCTAGTATGCACAAAGAGGATGTCTTACTATCATTGGAGTTATCCACGGGAAGGCATCCTGCTGAGTAAGAAATAGCTTTGGAATGATGGATTTAAAGCTTCTTCCTTTTTGCTAGGAAAATTCTGGAAAGAGGAAGTAAGACATCGTGTCACGTAGCCGCCATTTATGGCATTGGAACCTTTGGCTCAGCCTTTAAGAAACACACACACAAAAAAAACCTTTGACTCCTTTTTCTAAGACTCTAAGTTCACTAAAGTACATTTGGAAGAAACTTTCAAAATTAGATACACAGAATGGATATCTGGAAACCTGTCCGTTTCTTAAATGTCTGTTGTTCCTTCTCTGCTCTAACCATTTATTTCAAACTAGGTTGTAGTTCAGCGGTTGAAAAGGGTTCTACAATTTAGTTCCTCCTCTCTTGTATCATTTGGTTACTTCTAACTTGACAGGTTGTACTCATGTAAGAGCAATTTGAATGCCGTTTTTTACCAAATTTTTTTTTTCTACAATGGAATCTCAGGAGATGTTTCTTCAAATATGTAAGGCAAAAAATGTTTACATTGATTTTTTGAACTGAAAGCATGGTGGCATCACAATTACTATTATCAAAAACATTGCAATCTATCTTTACAGATAACACTGATTATAGTGAAGATGGAATAAAGTAACATCATTTACCAATTTATTTTGTTCAATCTACCTGATCCAATGCTTTTCATAATAATTTTTAAATACGCTTCCCTAGAATGTTTTAGTGTTTTCTTCGCTCTTTATGGGTCGGGCAAATATACAGCTCATCAAGACCCAATTCTAGAACCTCTGATTAATGGGTCTTGCTCATTAAGACAATTGAACAACTCACAACATTTTTATCAATTTTATTGTATTATCTAGCTAATTGAATACTTTTTTGTAATTCTTTTTTTTAAAAGATGCTTTCTTAGAATGCCTTTTAGTGTTTTCTTCCCCTTTGGCTAAATATGCCACATAAGACTCAGCTCTCTAAGACAATTGCCCAACTAAGAGTTTTTACAATTTGCAACTACTTCACGCATATAAAGATGAGGTTAATTTCCGCTTTCGATGCATCATGCCAAGGTTAACCAATCTGGCTGTTTGCACACCACCACAACAAAAGCCCTAGCTGCTTCCCCTTAAAAATTCACCTTAGTTCTATCTTACTATCCTTTTTTTATTTCAAGGAGAAATTTTCGTTTGGTTCACCAAGCTTGATTGGGACAATGCCTTACGGTCACATGGCACGGGACCGCAGAACTCCGGCTACAATCCAAGCTATAATGCTGCAAAATTCCATATGAGTGGGCAGTGATCTGATGGAGCACCGAATTTTCTTCGTACTGTTTGATAGCCACTTGCCTTCCCATTTATGGGTCTCGTACGTGGTGGCCAAATGCGAACCAACTGGTGGTATTGTCGCGCATGGCACGAGTGGTGCTGCGTCCACTAATAGCTAATTTCAGTTGGAGGGTCCAGATCATGATGACAGCCACCGCCGAGGGAAAAGGGGAAAGAAGCAATTAGTTAGCCCTGGACTCTCTGCTCGAGCGGCAGTTGGAGGCAAACCGGGCCATGCAGCGAGGCTTTATCGGACGTTGAGATCCCCTTGGCCGCACGCTTCGATTGCTTGCGATAGAAATTGACGGGAAAGGGAGAGGCTACCGACGCTGATGGCAACATTGCGATTATCACAAGATTTTTTTTTTTTTTTGATTATTAGAAGAATCCAAAGGATTGTTTGGTTTTATTCTACGTTGATTTGAGATACAACCATCTTGTTTATCAAAACAGAGAATTAATGTTTTCTTTTGATTCCTTTATCAGAAGTTGCATATATAAGCTTACATGCCAAGCAACATGATTTGATTTGTTTTTAAAGTGAGATTTCCTGTTCATGGAAGTGATCATTAAAAGTGAATTTGATATGCTGATGAGGAACATGGAAATGCATATGTTGTTGTTTCTGATGGGAACGAGTCGCCATCCTACGGTTACTAAACAATTTGGTTGTGACCTGCTTTGCTTGTTCTCGAAGTCCGAATCACAAGCTTTACCTCACAAACCCGAGTGTCTTCCTATAGCATTAGCGGATAACAAAATTAAAACTATACCGTCCCTTTTCAAGGGAGAACAAATAAGCTGCTAGATTCCCTTGGCAATATATTCGCTTACCAAAGAAGCAACTTTTGTGACTTCCTTTTCATGGTTTGTTCTCTTTTATTTGCGAAACATTACGATGGCCATGTTTATTGAGTGATTAGAAAGAAATAGCTCTTTATTGATAAAAAAAGAATATATATAAATATATATAACTAGCTTACAACTTACGAAAAATTTATAAGATATCATAGCTGATGGGTCAAGCCACTCTTTTTTTTTTCTCAGGGCCCAAGCTGATGCTGGGTCTCAACATGTGATCCAAATTAGGCCTAGCCCGGACCTAGGGCCAGGCTAAAGACTCGATTGGGCCTGGGCTAGGATTTGCATACTAGTTACGAAGTAAATTTAGGGTTTGCACAATGTTATGCAGGGGCGGGCTGGCCAGTCTTATCAAGTGGACCTTCCTGGGCCCAAACCTTGCCTTGGCCTATGCCACGCATTGAACTAGGACTAAGCCTATCCTTTCAGGTAAAATGAAAGGCATACTTTTCAACTGAAAAAAATGGACCTTGCCCACGTCCTATCAGTATCAACTACTCCAGTCTATAATTACTTAATTCATTAAGTTAGAAGTAGGCTGCAAATTAGATCTAACCAATCTTTTTTAAAATGTACTTAATCTAAAGACAGAAGGAGCACTACAGTCTACAGCAAAAAGGGGCTTTGGCGACGCTTTATATGATCTTTACCGACGCTTATAAGCATCGATATTTTTCTTTCCGACGCTTTTAAAAGCGTCGCCAAAGCGTCGCTTAAGTTAAAGTGGAGAACTAAATTGCCGACGCTTTTCAAAAGCATCGACAAATATGGAAAGCTTTGCCGACGCTTTAAAGTGTTGTTAGAATTATTTTTTTTAAAAAAAAAAACCTAATTAATTTTTTTGGGAAAAAAATCTGCAGATAGTGATTAACAAGAAATTCATTCTCCATTACAACAACATGATTCTGCTTCTTCTAATAGCACAGGAATAACAACACAGGAACAACAACATAGAAACAACAACAAATGCTCAATTTATTGATTTTTTTTACGAATTACAATAGAAAATCTATTACAATAGGAATAGAAAGCATAATTACAAATTACAGTAGAAATGCAAACCCAGCTGCCAGCGAAAAGGCCTTCATCTTCATCTTCTTCCTTTTCGAATATCTAAAAACCCAGCTGCCAGCAAAAAGGGCAAGAAGAAAAACCCGGCGACCAACCTTCTCTACACTGATCCAAGAAAAAAAACCCCCCAAATTCTCGAGTCATTCTAGATCGGAAGCCTCTGGAATTGAAATCACTTGCTAGATCCATGCAAACAGGTAACAATTCGATCGAACACGAAATAGATCTAACAAACATCGAAATCCAAATAGAAAAAAAAGAAGAAACTGCAGGTAGAGATGAAAGAAAGAAGATAACTCACTCGACAATTCCTCGACTTGCTTCGGAGTGAGCTTGGCGGAGAACCTGCTGGCAGCATGTGTGTAGTGCTAGATCACCGCATCCTTCGCCTTCTTCTCACTGAGGATCACGACAAAAACACAAAAAAGATCTCGACACTGCGAATCCAAAACCCTAACCCTAGAAATCGAAAGAGGGAGAAGGGCACGGATCGAAACCTGCTGACGACTGCGGCGAGAGTCCGAATGTGGAAGGCCTTAGCCTCCTCCTCCGGCACCTCGCCGGAGGCCTGGTCAGGGATCTTCATGGGTTCCTCCGCCATTAAAACCGAGACCAAAAGAAAGAAGATGAAGATCGGAACCAAGAAGACGACATGGATCAATGGAGCGCCCTTCTGGATGGCGCAGAGTCATCCCCATCAAGGGAGGAAGGGCATGAAGGGGAAGAGGGCGCTGGGATGATGGCGGCTAGGTGAAGGGGTTAGGGCTTGTTCTCCACGCGCGCCAAGAAAGAGAGGGGGTTGGGTTCGGAGAGAAAAAAGGCAGGTTTGGTCTATTAGGCCTCCGACGATGCTTTAAAGCGTCGTCTTTGGGGGAGATTAGCGGATCATTAGGCCTTCGACGATGCTTTATAAAGCGTAGTTTTGGGAAAAGAAGACTCGGGAGATAATTAGGCCTCCGACGATGCTTTTAAGCATCGTAGAATTGTGACGACGCTTATAAATGTCGTTTAATCTGAATTTCTCCCGACGCTATCAAAATGCGTCGGCAAATTTTGGCACGGTGCCCAAATTACTGAAGCTTCTTTCAAGTGTCGACAGGAAAGTGTTGGGAAAACTCACTTTAGTTGTAGTGGAGCCACATTTCTAGGGACATTCCTAGTGGCATTTCTTTTAAAAAATGACGAGCAATGTAGGAGCCACTTTGGAAATGGCAAACCTAATTTGTTAGATCTATGCTCTTAACTGATATGTAATTTATAATAAGATTGTCAACGGATCAAATCAGAATTTAACATTTCATACACAAAAAGCAAAAAAAAAAAATAATTTCTTTTTGTATTTTATCCAAGCAAACCCACTTCATTAAGAGATCATAATGTGAATAATCAATCCAAACCTCAATAAGCAAACCAAAATACCAGATATAACTATGCTATAAAGTTTAATTCTAGATTTGTATAGATATACAAGATCATATCATGAATTACTTAAATTAAATATGAGCACAATTTTATGCTTCAAATTTACATAGTAGAAATGCCAGCATGATTGAAATTAAGATTGATCCATAAACACAAGCCGATCCTAATAGCCAATATCATGTAGAAATAGGAGAAAGTTTTCGAATTCAGGTAGTTTGGTAAGAAGCCAGCATCGCAATGCCACAGAGCCCTTCAGACGCATCAACATCTCATTCCATCCTTATGTATCCACTCACACCCCATGACTTAACTCATAAGTTCTTCACCAGCCGATACTTAAGTCCCATCGGCAATCTTTTTGTAGCTAACATTAGTAACACCATGGTCCAATTCATTTCCACAGTCACCACTGAATACACGACTTTTATAGAATTGAAAGTCCAAGTCGCCGGCATTGATAGCAACTGAGACTGGCCAGCTGGCCACAGCCTTCAAGCGGGCTGACTCGCTATTTGCAGGGATATCTTCAAAGCCACTAATTGTCGCTGCGCTAGTGGATGCCTTGTTGGTGTTGCAAGTGCCATCTAGTGCCTAGCAAAGATGGTTACTCTCAGTTGTTAAACCTCTATTATCAAAGATGGTTATCCTTTAGAATCTTCGATATATATATTATATATATACTTAGGGACTGTTATTTTGTACCTGCTACTAGCAGAAATTTGATTTCTGCATATTGTCAAGTATAGAAAATTTTGAATTCAATTTCAATAAAGACTATTGTTCTATTTATTTGAGAAATAAAATGGTTGCACGTCGTTTTATGATTGACAGTCTCTATCACTTACATTTGGATGTATCTGTGAATGTATCTAAGCAACCAGTGAGTACCATAGGATCCAAAAGATCTAGAGATGAGATAAATCAAAAGTATTTATGGCACCTCAGGCTTGGTTATATAAAAGGCAGAATAAACAAATTGGAGAAATATGGGCTTCCGAGTCATATCCGATTTGTGAATCCTGCCTTCAAGAAAAGATGGTCAAATTATCCTTTGTAGGACATGGAGAGAGGTCCACTAAAATACTTACCCAGTACACACTGATGTGTGTGGCCCATGCTGAGATACGCCCTGCGCGATGCGACGATCGCAGCAGAATACCACACGGGGCGTCGTTCATCGTATGAACGTGCCAAGAATCGTAGAGTTCAAAATTTTTTCTGGATCCAAATCCAGAAGATCCTTGAACTCAAGAGGGAGGGAGATTAGGATCTGAAGGAGGTTGATTAACATTCATGTAAATAGAAACAAATTCAGAGATAACGATTTGAAGATTCCATCTTCAAACCTTGTGCAGTTTTATGAACACCGCAACTTGATGATCTATTCTAGGTTCTTGTTTGAGCCGCACAATTATCCGGTCTCTACAGGTATCCACACGAGGATCTAATCATCTAAGAATAGGGTCTTACCAGAGTGCTAGCTCCTTGCAAAAGCCATCCATGACTATCAAATAGATTGGAAGATAAAAATCTGTAGCATACCTCTTTGAAGAAGAACCCTTTCTACTTCAATCTTGCTCGTGATGGAGGAAGAGAAGGATGATGTTTTTACCGTGGAACTTCCTTGCCTTGCTGCCATGGAGGAAGAGGATGAAGACCCCTCTTGCTGTCATGGATAAGGAGGAAGAAGTGGGGCTCAAGGCATGAGGAAGAACTCCTTCCTTGCTGTTGGGTTGTGGAGCCTGATCCATTCCCTTTTTCAAGACCCCTATGTGCACTATGGTGGTGGAGGATCAAGGGAAGACAAGCCGGAAAGAGTTCGAAAAGATTCAGAGTTGAATCAGCAAAGAAAAAAAATTTCAGCAAGGTCCGGAGTCGACTCCAGCAGACTTGGAGTCGACTCTGGCACGCAGGCAGACTTGGCACAGTCTTGGAGTCGACTCCAGATCCATAGGAGTCGACTCCCCAGTGTTGGAGTCGACTCGAGAACTCCAGGAGTCGACTCCCACAGGCAGACAGAGAGGCTTTTTCTGTGGACTGTGGCCGAGTCGACTCGCAGAATTGCGGGAGTCGACTCGAGCACGATTTTCACGCGAGGCTGAGTTATGAACCGGGTTCAAGCCAAGGTTTTTTGAAGCCCTAATCAAAGTAAGAGATTGGGAGGTATATATAGACTTCTTGTGGGACACGAGAGGTGTGTGGCAACCTTGAGAAACCCTAGAACTCATCAACGAGAAGTTTCCAAAAGGAGATCCTTTGTGTGCATCAGGAAGACGACGCGTTGCTCGTCTTGAGAGAGATTGTTTTGCTGTAAGAAAGAGAGTTTGTTCTCTTCTCTTGAATCTCTGTAACTTTCTTTGATTATATAGTGAAGTATTGATCTGTGCGGCTGTGGACGTAGGAGCAAGGGACTCCGAACCACATAAACTTGGGTGTCTTGTGCGTCTGTTATTGTTTCTTGCCGTGTCCTTTTTCTCCTACTATTTCTTATATTCCGCAATCGTAGGGTTGAATCCCTAACAACTGGTATCAGAGCCATCTGGTTCGAAGGAAATAAGTGGGAGCAATGGCGGCTGAAGAAGGCAAGGTCAAGATTGACAGATTCGACGGCAAAGACTTTGGTTTCTGGAAGATGCAGATCGAAGATTATTTATATCAGAAGAAACTTCATCTACCTCTTGAAGGTATGAAACCGACAGATATGTCACAGGCCGACTGGGATTTAATGGATCGTCAGGCTTTGGGAGTTGTTCGCTTGACGTTGGCTCGAAACGTTGCGTTCAACGTTTTGGAAGAGAAGACAACAGCAGGTTTGCTGAGAGCATTGTCGAATATGTATGAAAAACCCTCGGCCTCCAACAAGGTGTACCTGATGCGCCGTTTATTCAATCTGAAGATGAGTGAAGGTTCCTCTGTTACTGATCACATCAATGAGTTCAATCTGATTACGAGCCAGTTGAGTTCGGTGGAAATCAGTTTTGAAGATGAAGTTCGTGCCCTAATTCTTCTATCCTCCCTGCCAGAAAGTTGGGGTGCAACGGTGACAGCTGTAAGCAGTTCCTGCGGCTCAAACAAACTGAAGTTTGAGGAGGTCCGAAATCTGATACTCAGTGAAGATATCAGAAGGAGGGAGTCTGGTGTGAAATCTGGTTCGATTCTGAACACATCTGAAGGCAGAGGAAGAACTGTGCAACGCAGTGAAAACCGTGGCAGATCGAAGTCTAAGAGGAGGAGCAAGTCTAGATCGAAAGGCGATGGCTGCTGGCATTGTGGCAAGATGGGCCACACGAGGAAGAATTGTTGGCTTAGAAAGAAGAATCCAAGCAGGGGGCAGAACGAGGTGTCCGTGAATGCAACCACAGATGAAGCCAACGATGCTTTGATTCTCAGCGTGGACAGCCCTATGGAATCGTGGATACTAGACTCTGGAGCTTCGTTTCATTCTACCTCACGGAAGGAGTGTATGCTAAACTACACTGCAGGAGACTTCGGAAAGGTTTATCTCGCTGATGATGAGCCTTTAGATATTGTGGGGACAGGTGAAGTTCATATCAGGATGATGAATCAGTCAGTGTGGAAACTGAAGAATGTGAGGCATATCCCAGGCTTGAAGAGAAACTTGATTTCTGTTGGGCAGCTTGACAGCGAAGGGTATGTTACTACCTTCGTAGGTGGTTCATGGAAAATCACCAAAGGAGCTATGGTGATAGCACGTGGGAACAAGTTGGGGACTCTCTACATGACCAATGACACCAAGGATACGGTGGCATTAACAGAAACAGGTGCAGATAGTTGTCTTTGGCATCGCAGACTTGGACATATGAGTGAGAAAGGTATGAAGATGATGGTGAAGAAGAACAAGCTAGCAGATCTGAAAACTGTTGATGTAGGTCTCTGTGAAGACTGCATATTTGGGAAGCAGAAAAAGGTTAGTTTCTCAAAGGGTGGAAGAACACCGAAGACAGAAAAGCTAGAGCTTGTACACACAGATGTGTGGGGGCCTTCACCGGTTGCATCTCTTGGAGGCTCACACTATTATGTCACGTTCATTGACGACTCTACCAGAAAGGTTTGGATTTATTTCATGAAGCACAAATCAGAGGTATTTGTCACCTTCAAAAGGTGGAAAAGTCTGGTGGAGAATGAATCTGGTGCAAAGATAAAACGACTAAGGTCTGACAATGGCGGTGAGTATGACAGCAGTGAGTTCAAGGAATTCTGCGCAGTGAATGGAATCCGAATGGAGAAGACAATACCGAGCACACCGCAGCAAAATGGGGTGGCTGAGCGAATGAACAGAACCCTGAATGAGAGAGCCAACAGTATGAGGATCCATGCTGGTTTGCCCAAGATGTTTTGGGCTGAGGCAGTCAACACCGCAGCGTATCTAATAAACAGAGGCCCGTCGGTTCCCCTAGATTGCAAATTGCCTGAAGAAGAGTGGACAGGAAAAATAGTAAATTTGTCACACTTGAGGGTCTTTGGGTGTATCTCCTTTGTGCACATTAATGCAGAGAAAAGGGACAAGCTAGATGCAAAGTCCAGAAAGTGTTTCTTCATTGGATATGGTACAGATGATTTTGGTTACAAGTTCTGGGATGCACAGAACCAGAAGGTCATCAGAAGCAAGGATGTGATATTCAATGAGCGAGTTCTCTATAAGGACAAGAATACTTCAGATCTTGAGAGTGCAGGGGAGCAAAGCAAGGAAAAACAGCAAGTTGAGCTGCAAGAGATTACAGAAGAAGATGTTGCCAAAAGTTTTCAGAAAAATCCTGAAAATTCAGAAACTGTTGTGGCACAACCTCAACCAAGTATACCACAGCTGAGAAGATCAACAAGAATCTCGAGACAACCGGATAGATATTCATCCTCTTTACATTATCTGCTATTGACAGATGGAGGTGAACCCGAGTGTTATGAAGAAGCAATGGAAAGTGAAGATTCGGTGAAGTGGGAGTTAGCCATGAAGGACGAGATGAAGTCCTTGGATAGAAATCAAACTTGGGAACTCAGTTCACTACCAGAAGGCAAGAAGGCTTTACAGAACAAGTGGGTCTACAAAGTTAAAGAGGAACATGATGGCAGCAAAAGGTACAAAGCAAGGTTGGTTGTGAAAGGCTTCCAACAGAAGGAAGGTATCGACTACACTGAGATTTTCTCTCCGGTAGTCAAATATTCAACAATCAGAGTGATTCTGAGTATTGTGGCAGCAGAAAATCTATATTTGGAGCAGTTGGATGTTACGACTGCATTTCTCCATGGAGAGATTGATGAAGACATCTACATGCAGCAACCTATCGGCTTTGCAGTCCCTAGCAAGGAGAACCTTGTATGCAAGCTGAAGAGAAGTTTGTATGGTTTGAAACAGGCCCCGAGGTTGTGGTACAAAAAGTTCGATGGATTCATGATCAACAATGGTTTTGTAAGATGTCAAGAAGATCATTGCTGTTATCTTAAGGTACTTGATGGCAGTTTTATCATCTTACTTTTGTATGTTGACAACATGTTGATAGCCGGACCGAACCTACAAGAAATTGAAAGATGGAAGAAAGAGCTATCAAGGAAGTTTGCAATGAAAGACATGGGTGCAGCAAAACAGATGCTTGGGCTAAGGATTGAAAGGGATAAGGTGGCTGGAACACTGAAGCTTTCTCAAGCTAACTACATTGATAAGGTGCTGAATAGATTCAATATGACAGATGCAGATCCTGTGAAGACACCTTTGGGAAGCCACTTCAAACTTTCAAAAGAGCAATCACCCAAGGATGATGAGGAGTTGAAGAAGATGTCAAGGGTACCATATGCTTCAGCTGTAGGCAGCTTGATGTATGCTATGATATGCACGAGACCCGACATTGCACATGCAGTGGGAGCTGTGAGCAGATACATGGCCAATCCGGGTAGACAACATTGGGAGGCTGTCAAGTGGATCCTAAGATATTTGAAAGGTACCAGAAATGTAGGCTTGTGTTATAGAAAAGGCAGTCAAACACTACAAGGTTTTGTGGATGCAGACCTAGGAGGTGATACTGACACTAGAAGAAGCACCACAGGGTATGTTTATACCGTAGGCGGGACAGCAGTGAGCTGGTTCTCACAACTGCAAAAGATCGTTGCTCTTTCGACAACTGAGGCAGAATATGTTGCCATTACAGAAGCCAGCAAGGAGATGATTTGGCTACAAAACCTTCTGAAAGAGCTGGGCAGAGAACAGAACTGTAGTGTACTATTCTGCGACAGTCAGAGTGCTATTCACTTAGCTAAGAACCCAATGTTTCATGCGAGAACGAAGCACATACAGCTGAGATATCACTTCATCAGGAAGTTGCTAGAAGATGGCAGTTTGTTACTTGAGAAGATTCAAGGAGCAAAGAATTCAGCGGATATGTTGACTAAGACAGTCACTACAGAGAAATTGAGGCTATGCATGGCCTCAATTGGCCTCCAAAGCTAGTTGAATGGAGGTGCCGCACAGAGAATACAGATCAAGATATAGAAGTTTGTTTATTTTTCAGATAGATGCACAATTGGATGTATCAGTCTCCAAGTGGGAGAGTTGTTGGGTTGTGGAGCCTGATCCATTCCCTTTTTCAAGACCCCTATGTGCACTATGGTGGTGGAGGATCAAGGGAAGACAAGCCGGAAAGAGTTCGAAAAGATTCAGAGTTGAATCAGCAAAGAAAAAAAATTTCAGCAAGGTCCGGAGTCGACTCCAGCAGACTTGGAGTCGACTCTGGCACGCAGGCAGACTTGGCACAGTCTTGGAGTCGACTCCAGATCCATAGGAGTCGACTCCTCAGTGTTGGAGTCGACTCGAGAACTCCAGGAGTCGACTCCCACAGGCAGACAGAGAGGCTTTTTCTGTGGACTGTGGCCGAGTCGACTCGCAGAATTGCGGGAGTCGACTCGAGCACGATTTTCACGCGAGGCTGAGTTATGAACCGGGTTCAAGCCAAGGTTTTTTGAAGCCCTAATCAAAGTAAGAGATTGGGAGGTATATATAGACTTCTTGTGGGACACGAGAGGTGTGTGGCAACCTTGAGAAACCCTAGAACTCATCAACGAGAAGTTTCCAAAAGGAGATCCTTTGTGTGCATCAGGAAGACGACGCGTTGCTCGTCTTGAGAGAGATTGTTTTGCTGTAAGAAAGAGAGTTTGTTCTCTTCTCTTGAATCTCTGTAACTTTCTTTGATTATATAGTGAAGTATTGATCTGTGCGGCTGTGGACGTAGGAGCAAGGGACTCCGAACCACATAAACTTGGGTGTCTTGTGCGTCTGTTATTGTTTCTTGCCGTGTCCTTTTTCTCCTACTATTTCTTATATTCCGCAATCGTAGGGTTGAATCCCTAACACTTGCCGCGTAGACTCTCTTCCTTTAGATCTTCTTCTTCAATTTCCAACGCCTTGGAAGAAGAGGAAGAAGGGCTTCCTTGCTGCCATGAGACAAGAGGAGGATGGCTCCCCTTGCTACCGTGAAGAAGGAAGAAAGAGATGGAGAGAGGAGGCGTGGAGAAGAGATGAATTGCTTCAATTCTTGCTTGCATACTTAGGGCTCTCACACGCCTCCTATTTATAGATGAGGTTTCTAGGGTTTTCCAATTCCTAATCACATTAGGACTTGATTAATCTCCAATTTCTAATCACATTAGAACTTGATTAATTCCCAATTCCTAATCACATTAGGATTCAGGCTAACTCCTAATCACATTAGGAGAATTAATTGGGAGCATGCATCCAACGACGCCATGTGGACTTTAAAGTCCGCATAGTATGAACACGACTTAAGTCATATTCATCCTATGACGACATGTGAACTTTAAAATCTGCAAAAATTCTGGTTTAATCAAATTGACCCAATCATGAATCCAAATCAATTTAGGTCGAACCCAATTTAATTTGGCTCATTTAAACAGCCCAATTGCAATCCAATTGCAATCAATTCCACTTAATTTTTCTTCCATTAACTCACTAACACTTAGTGGGTTAATTCAATCACCAATCATATTGATGATTGATTTCTATTGTGATTCCAAATCATAATTATAATAGTCTGACTAATTAAATCTTCTCTGTGTGTGATCCCGCAGTTTCTATTCTGACTGGTAGTGAGACATATTGAGATCTCCATCTCAATATCACTGAAACTCCTTTTAGTAAACTAAAATAATTTTAGTTCTTCTCTTAGGGTTCACTGATCACCAAGTGAATGCTTTTGAGTCTCACAATCCACTAGTGACACCTAACAGTATGCAGTGGCAACCCAGCAGAATGGAATATCTGAATCTCTTGGTGCAGTTAGCGTATGATATAGTCCTCTATTATGGATCCGGACAGGACGGAGATTATGGATAATTCGTCAAACCCCTTCGTCCGTTATATATATAATTTATTCGACTTCCAGTTCGAGTTATGAAAAACTCATTTTTCAAAATACCTGATCAGAAATTTGTCGAACTCAGTCTCATAAATCACATAGGATCACTCCTAATCTATCAAGGTTGATAGATCCCATCTAAATACAATCCTATTCCAAAATGAACCTACTGCAGCCAATCCGCACCACAAGGATCTAAATGGCTAGGGCCCAAGTTCACATGTTCGTCAAACTACAGTAACCTCACAGTGAATAGCTGAAGCATCGCAGGTCAAAGGACCAGTCATACAACTGCAGTATAAGTAGTCACTGATGAGTGGATAGACATTCATGTGATTACTTTCTTTGGTCACGCTCAGTACCTTATTCTCTAACAAGCACTTGCATAATCACTCCAGTGTCTCTACACTGTGGACTCGAGACTCGTCCATCTGACTAAGTGATGTGTGCACTAATCTCAACAGGTCGATCACCATCCTTCGTGATGGATCCATCGATCAGGAGCATTTAAAAATTAATCCCTAATGACACATGCCTCAAATTCTCAACTCCTTGAGAATATGTGTCATCATCTATTAATTTCTTGGATAATTCATGGACACATACAAACATGAATGAAAAATAAATTGTCCAATCTTATTTATTAATAAGAGTCAAATTACAAATTTATGCCCTATATTACAAATATGCGTCAACCACATTGGCTTTTAGGATATATTTCTAACAATCTCCCACTTGCATTAAAGCCAATCAAACATGTGTCTTAGTCTCATCTTCTCAAGATGAACTTTTAACTTTCGCTGACTTAGCTGTTTAGTGAATGGGTCCGCTACGTTGTCAGTGGAGTCTACTCTCTGCACCTCTACATACTTCTTTTCGAGGTAGTCACTAATTAGATGGAATCGCCGCTCTATGTGCTTGGACTTCTGGTGAGACCTTGGCTCCTTAGCCAGTGCTATAGTGCCGTTATTGTCGCAGAAAAGGATTATAGCATCTGATGACATGACACCTAGCTCCTCGACAAACTTCTTGTACCAGAATGCTTCCTTTGCAGCATCCGATGTGGTAATGTACTCTGCTTCCATGGTAGAATCTGCAATAATCGGTTGTTTGGAACTCTTTCAACTTACTGATCCTCCATTGCATAAGAATACATATCCTGAGATAGACTTTCTATCATCAAAATCAGTCATAAAGTCTGAATCGGTGTATCCTTCTACCTTTAACTCAGACCCTCCTCCAAAGACGAAAAATATATTCTTAGTCCTTCTCAAGTACTTAAGAATATTTTTCACAGCTATCCAATGCTCCTTTTCTGGATTTGACTGATATCTGCTCGTGACACTCACAGCATGTGCTATATCAGGTCGAGTACATAACATGGCATACATGAGGCTCCCTATTGCCGAAGCATAAGGAATCCTGCTCATGTGCTGAATCTCTTCAGATGTTTTGGAGCACATCTTCTTGGAGAGATTTATCCCATGCCTTAGTGATGACAATCCCCTTTTAGAGTTTTCCATGCTGAACCTCTTCAGCACTTCCTCTATGTACAATTTCTGTGAAAGGCTTAGCATCCTTTTAGATCTATCTCTATAAACCTTAATCTCCAAAATATAGGATGCTTCTCCTAGGTCTTTCATGGAAAACTTCTTAGACACCCATAACTTGATCGATGTGAGCATGGGAATATCATTCCCAATCAGGAGTATACAATACGAGAAATACTATAGCCCTTTCACTGATCTTCTTGTACACATATGGTTCTTCTTCATTCTTGATGAAATCAAACGATTTGATTACATTGTTGAAACGAGTATTCCAACTTCGAGATACTTGCTTCAGTCCATAAATGGATCTTTATAGCTTGCAGATCTTGTGATCACTATCACTAGAAGTGAAACCCAGAGGCTGCTCCATATAGATATGTTCCTCAAGAAATCCATTAAGGAATGCAGTTTTCACATCTATCTGCTATATCTCATAATCATGATAAGCTGCAATAGTAAGCAATGTTCGAATGGACTTTAGCATGGCTACCGGTGAAAAGGTATCCTGATAGTCAATGTCTTCGCGCTGACTATAACCTTTTGCCACTAAGCTTGCTTTATAGGTCTCTACCTTGCCATCCAAACCTAATTTTCTTTTGTAGATCCATTTACACCCAATAGGTACAATACCTTCAGGTGGATCTACTAAGGTCCATACTTGGTTGGAATGTATGGAGTCTATCTCTGACTTCATTGCATCCATCCATTTCTCGGAGTCGATGTCTAGCATCGCTTCGTTGTAAGTCTTGGGATCATCAGTATGTTCCCTTTCTCCCATGGGGAACTCTTCCTCTACTTCATCTGTAAGTATACCTAAGTATCTTTCAGGAGGATGGAAGATCCTACTGGATCTATGAAGTGAACGAGATTCTTCATGTATTGGCTCAATGTGAATAGGTTCACTAGGCTCAATTGCTCGTTGCTCTTCAGAGACTTGCTCTTCAAGCTTAATTTTCCTCCCACTGCCTCTATCAAGGATAAACTGTTTTTCTAAGAAGATGCCATGTTAGCTCACAAACACTTTGTGATCCTCTGGGATGTAAAAATTATATCCTAACGACTCTTTACGATATACAATGAAACGAGCACCAATTGTCATAGCCTCTAACTTGTCTGCCTGTTGTCGCTTGACTTGGGCCGGACATCCCCAAATCTTGAGATAACTAAAACTTGGTTTTTTTACCATACCATATCTCATATGGTGTGGTAGGAATGGACTTAGAGGGAACTCTATTCAATATATAGATAGCTGTAAATAGGGTATCTCCCCACAAGAATAAGGGTAAGTCAGTGAAGCTCATCATGGGCCTGACCATATCCAATAGGATCCGATTTCTTCTTTCGGATACTCCGTTAAGTTGAGGTGTATCAGGAAGTGTCCATTGTGAAACTATACCATTTTATTTGAGATAATCGTGAAACTTTCCACTAAGATATTTACCTCCTCGATCTGATCGAAGAATCTTAATGAGTTTTTCTGTCTGTTTTTTTACTTCAAATCTGAATTCTTTGAACCTTTCAAATACTTCAGATTTATATCTCATAAGATAGACATAATCATACCGTAAATAATCATCAGTAAAAGTAATAAATTAGAAAAATTGATCCCTAACCTGCACATCGAATGGGCCACACACATCAGTGTGTACTAGGGCAAGTATCTTAGTGGACCTCTCCCCGTGTCCTACAAAGGGTAATTTGGCTATCTTTACTTGAAGGCAGGACTCACAAGTCGGATATGACCCAGAAGTCAATGAACTCAAAAGTTCATGTTTCTTCAATTTGTTAATTCTTTCTTCTCCTATATGGCCAAGCCTGAGGTGCCATAAATACTTTTGATTAATCTCATCTCTAGATATTTTTGATCCTATGGTACTCACTATATGCTCAGATATGTTCACAGATACATCCATATGTAAGTGATAGAGACCGTCAATCATAAAACCACATCCAAACAGTTTATTTCGCAAATAAATGAAAACATAGTCTTTATTGAAATTGAATTCAAAATGCTCCTGTGCTAGACAAGATACAGAAATCAAATTTCTACTAGCACTAGGAACAAAATAACAATCTCTGAGTATCAAACTAAATCCTGACGGTAATCGCAAAGAGAATATGCCCATAGCAACAACAGCAACTCTTGCTCCATTGCCAACCCGTAGGGTTACCGCACCTTCCGTAAGCCTTCTACTTTTCTTTAGATCCTGCATAGCAGTGCACAAATGAACACTAGAACCAGAGGCTATAACCCGACTGAAAATAGAAGAAACCGTTAGATTAGTTTCAATAATGAGCATATTAGACATACCTTCAGAAGGCATGTCACCCTTCTTGTTCTTTATAGTTGCCATGTTTGAGATTTTGGACAAGGTTGGAGAGGTGGCATACCGACTGGATTTACCGCCGGCTTTATCCAGTGTGCACAATGTATTTCATGTGTCAATGTTGAAGAAATACGTTCCAGATCCGAGTCATGTGGTAGCATATGAGCCATTATATCTTTATGAGGATTTGACCTACGAGGAGTTTCCGATACTAATTGTGGACAGAAAAGATCAAGTACTACGACATCGAACCATTCCTATTGCGAAGGTACAATAAAATAATCATACGGAAAGAGAGGCTACTTGGAAGCTCGAAGAAGAGATGAAGGTCAGGTATCCGCAGCTATTTGAAACCTCAGGTATGTCAATTTCGAGGATGAAATTTTTCTTTTAGTGGGGGAGAATGTAAAGGCCCACATATTGGGCTTGCGCCGGCCTTTGAACAAGGGCGCCGGCCCAACACATGAAAAAGGGGGAGGGAGACTCCCGATTGGAGTCATCTCCCTCCCCAGTTTCAAAATTTTTCCCCCTTCCAAATCCACCAGAAGGAGAGATTTAGTGTGATCAAACCGTACTATATTTGGGCCAATCCTCTTCCACAAATGACCTCCTCCGTCTCTTCCTAGGGCACCAACGGAGAGAGCTCCTCAAGAAAAAAAAAAGGATTCGTGAGAAGCTTGGGTTGTTCACCGTCGGGCTTACCGAAGGAGCTTGCCGGAGGTGAGGTGAGATCCCTCTCTTTCCTCTCTCTTGGCTGTGGGCTACTATTCCGCCGGATTGATGTGAACCGAACTTCCCTATTTCGGTTTGTTTTTTTTTTCTTTCTTCCATCCGTTTGGTCGACGTCACAGGGCCGACCATAGCCGGGTGTGGCATGTGGATGGCACCACGTTGGGGCCGTCGACCGCTAGGGTCGTCGGCCATGGGCAGCTACTGCCGCCGAGCATGCCCATGGGGAGAAGATAGAAAGAAGGAGAGAGAGGGAGGGAGAGCCACTCGGTTCTCTCCTCTTTTCTTGCCCTTCTCTCTTTTCTCTCTAGTTGGGGTTCTCTCTCTCAACTTGGATCAGCGGAGATCATTGTTTTGAGGGTTCTAGATTGTCATATATCTTGGATAATTTTTAATGATGACTTAGTTCTGTAGGGGAACAATCTGTTAGACGAGAGAACGATGAGCGGAGTTCTGTGCATCTCAGTTCCTAGATCACCGTGAGGGCGGGTGATTAGTTTGCCTGAGTTTTTAAATAAAGGGTAAGAATCCTTGTACGCTAATCCTGCATGATATAAATATTAGCACCTATTTATGTATGATGTTCTATAATCCAGATAAGTAAGAAGCAGGAATAGTATTATATTAAATTGTATTTTGATCGTATTCGCTAGTGGGTGGTATCATGATGGATGCATGCATGCGTATAACCTACACTTGCATAATTGGATTTATGAATGTGGTGCTCTAGACTAACCATACTCTGTCGATTGCCCTATCACGGGCTGAAAACGTGACTATGGTTAGTCTAAAAACTGAAAATAAATAAAAAAAGAAATTGATATGTGGATGTGAACTGCATTGAATAAACATGGTCTTTGGGTTTATCTCGTTAATATCGCAGGCCCCGTTATAGGCTGAAAATGTGGTACTTTGGCAGGCCCCATCACAGGCTAGAAATGTGAAACTATAATGTGCAGGCCCCGCCACAGGCTGAAAATGTCATAATTTGGCAAGCCCGATCCCAAGCTAGAAATGTGGAACTATAATGTGCAAGCCCCGCCATATGCTGAAAATGTGATACCTTGGTAGTCCCCCTACAGGCTAAGAAATGTGACCGAAATTTGACCTAAAGTCAAAAATATAATTGATTCGGATCAAGTTAAAAAGAATGGAAAGAAAAGCATTAGAATCATTAATGAAGATTTATGTAAATATCATATGCTATATCACTCTTAAGTTGATGGATTCTATTGATATTTGATGTTCATATGTATATATTGATTATTCGAACATTATTGATAGCCGGTTTTATGATTTCATGATATGTGCATCAATTTTTTATGGTTTTTAAAATCATATTATTATTGTGCTGGTATGGATGTGTGGGGATTCTTACTGCGCTGTAAAGCTCACCCCCTATTTCTTCTCTTTTTCAGAGTCGCAGGATACATAGAATTAGATAGGTTGGGCACAGAGCGCGAGTATCAGAGTCATCAGTTAGTTTATTTTGATACTGACGAATATTGAAAGCTCTTGTAATTGAACCAATTTGATTATTAGATATGTCGGATTTGTCTATTTGAATTACTTAATTAATATAGAATTATCAGATTTTTGTTCATTTTAGACCTTGCATGATCTTTAGGACACTGCTTTAGGACTCATGCGGCCGGTCGTGTACCGAACCCGGGTACTGGATTCGGAGCATGACATAAGGTTTGGGTGGCCCTGTCCAGGATATATCATCCATGTCTAAATGGCATACGGATACAACAAAAAAATAAAACCAAGCATAGTATTTGAACTTTCAATACATTAACAGCCACTAGATATGATGGCTAATACGACAGACATTGATGCAAAGCAAAGTAGGCTGGCGCTACGATTTTAGACAGAACTAGAAAAATCATTGCAGGCCAAGATTATAACCAACCATGTAGTACGTTAATGAGATGTCGTCCTTCGCAATTCATGCGGTTGGATAAGAAGGTTGCATGGCAATGCCACAGAGACCTTCCACTACAAGAATAATGGTCATTAGCGACGCATTTTTTGGCCTTTAACGACGCTTTTAAGCGTCGCTAAAAAACATCCCGATGCTTTCCAAAGCGTCGGCAAAGCGTCGCCTATGCTACAGTGGAGAAAATATTTTCCGACGCGTCGAAAAGCGTCGAAACGTAGCAACGCTTTACCGACGCTTTTTAGCGTCGGTAATTGCAAACTTAGTGACGCTTTAAAGCGTCGCTATTTGCAATTTAATGACGCTATAAAGCGTCGGTAAATGTTCAATTTACCGACTCTTTAAAGCGTCGTTAATTCAAACTTACCGACGCTTTAAAGCGTCGCTAATTGATTTCTCGTCGAAATTTTAACGACGCTTTAAAGCGTCGTTAGAATATTAATTTTTTTAAAAAAAATTTAAAAAATTTTTAAACCCTGTTTACAATATCAAAGCCACACACTAAGCAAGATATACACAAAATCAAACATATTTATCTAAACATTTATATTGTCAAATTACATTCATACTATCAATTTACGTTTATAATGTACTTCAAAAAGCATAAAAAAAATACATATAAACTCCAAAATAAATGCTTCAGGGGTCGCTAGCATCACCATCTCTACGTGCAGATGAAGTATCAGGAACCTGTAGGTAAAAAACTTAAGCAGTTAAGAATACGAAAATTATTAAGCTCTTTAAGAAAAATATGATACTTATGCAAAATGTTCAAGTAGATGTAGTAATTTACCTGAGGAGGGACTGTTAGATGTATGCCCTAGAAGCCAATTTGGCTGACACATTGTTGATTCTAGGGACATAATTTTGTACTTGACTGTTTATTATTGAATAAATAAAAGGCATCTTTTCATTCATATTATTTATGTGTCTATGAATCGTCCAAGGAATTAATAAGATGATGATACATATTCTCAAGAGTTGAGAATTTGAGCCATGTATCATTGGTGATTAATTTCTAAATGCTCCTGATCAAAGGATCATCGCGAGGACGGTGATTGATCCGATCAGTGCACAGATCACTTTCCTTCTGGATGGACGAGACTTGAGTCCACAGTGTAGGGACACTGAAGTGATAGTGCAGGTGCTTGTTAGAGAACAAGGGTACTGAGCGTGACCAAGACAAGAAGTCACTTGGATGTCTATCCACTCGTCAGTGACTTGCTTGATGTTGCAGTAGTGTGACTGGTCCTTTGACCTGCGGTGCTTCGGCTACTCACAGTGAGGTTATTGTAGTTTGACTGCACACATACATGGTCTCTAGCCATATGGGTCCATGCAGTGTAGATTGGCTGCAGTAGGTTCACTGTAGGAGTAGGGTATGCACCTATAAGGAATCTATCGACCTTGATAGAAGAGGAGTGATCCTATGTGATTTGTTAGACTGAGTTCTAAGACCTTGGCCAGGGCAGTAATATAAAGTGGAAAAAGAGTTTTCCACTATCGAACTCAAGTCGAATAAATCTTGACATATGACAGACGATGGGGTTTGACGAGTTGTCCATGACCTCCGTCCTGTAGGGATCCACGATAGTAGGACTGTATCACACGTTAACTGCACCTAGAGGTTCATCATTCCATTCTGCTGGGTAGCCACTACATACTGCTAGGTGTCACTGGTGGATGGTGGGACTCATAGGGATTATCTTGATGATCGATAAACCCTAATGAGTTGAGTTGGAATCGTTCCAACCCATTGAAAGGAGTTTTCAATGATATTGAGATAGAGATCACAATATATCTCACTACCAGTCAGAATAGAACCTATGGGGTCACACACACTAGAAGTATTGACCGATCCGATGGTTGAAATCGTGATTAGGAATCACAAGAAATCAATTTGATTGATAAGAAGTTGAAGAAGGAACAAAGGGAATTAATTAATTGGACTTAAACACAAATCCTACTTCGGGTAGGATTCCTAGAGTCCTAATTGGATTAGGACTAGGAATCCTAGTTGGAGTAGGACTGGGATTCCTATTTGGAATAGGATTCCTACAATCCTAATGAGATTAGGAATTTTGATTTGGATTCCTACTTGGAGTAGGATTCCTAGAAATCCTAATTGGATTAGGACTTCGGATTCAAATGGAGTCCTAATTGGATTAGGACTAAAATTAAACAAATCCTAATTGGATTAGGATTCCTTAAGTCTAAATTAATTAATAATCTAATGAATCAACATGACTCCTAATTGGATTAGGATTGAAGAGTTCAATTGAGTCATGGTTCATTCAAGTCCTAATTGGATTAGGACTAGCGTAGATTGAACCCAATATGGTCAATCCTAATTAGATTAGGACTTAACCATAAGAGAGGCACCCAATCCTCTTTGGAAGAGGATTAGGGCAACACAAGGAGGAGGGATCACGCCCCTCCTCCTCTCCTTGTGTGTGGCATGAAGAGAGGGGCCGGCGCCCCCCTTCCCTCTTTGGAAAATTGTCTTGGAGCTCCTAATTGTTAGGAGCTCCACTCCTTATAAAAAGAGGACTAGGGCCGGCCCCAAGTAAGAAGCTCTCTCCTCTTCCTCCAAGCCGTGGCCACCCTCTCCCACTCCTCCCTTGGTTCAGCCGCCATCAGCAAAGGGAAAAGAAGAGGAGGCGTCTCCCTCCTCTTGGTCTTCATCCTTGGCTTCAGCGCGTACGAAGAGAAGAAGGCTGCGAAGGGATTTGATCTTCTTCCTCTTCTTCATCCTTCTTCTTCCTCCTCTCAAGTGCAATCAAGAGTTGATTGAAAGAGAGGACATCAGCCATCAAAGCTATCTCTGCAAGGGAGCTAGCACCCCGGTGAGATAGAGAGCTTGGATCGGATCCTGCTTCGTGTGGATACCCGTAGAGGCCGGACGTTTGAACGGCTTCAAGCGAACCCTCTTCCAAAACCACGAATTCAGATTTGCGGTGATCATCTACCCGCGCAAGGTGAAGATTTGATCTTCCTATTAGTTTTAAAAAGTTTTAATTCTTACCTAATTACGAAAGGTCTCGAAACAACGTTCATGCGATGAACGTCGAACCCGTGCATGCTGATTCCGCTGCCATCTGAAAAATTTTTGAAATATCAGCGGCATGGGCAGGTTCCCAACAGTGTTATCAGAGCCTAGGCTTCGTAGATTAAGGTAAGAATTAAATATCTAAAGGCATATTAGATCTGAAAATTGAATGATCATGCATGCTGAAAAATTCTGCATGCAGATTTTTCAGGGGTGCTGATTTTTTTTTTTTTTTTTGCATGCTGATTTTTATGTGATAAAAAGATGATTCTAAATGCATTGTTAATGGGATTACAAAGTTTAGAATCATGATTAGCATGATCAGCGACCTATGTCATGATACAATCAGTTAGTTTTCAGATCTGAAAATTATAATTGTTGCATACGGTGATGATCATAGGATTCAAACCCTTTTGGTATCAAATGTAATGACCTGCGATGTGATCTGCGATGTCATGTAATTTTTCAGATGCTTGCATGCATCTTGTTTGATGTTTTGAGAGGCCTGCGTGCCTCCTAAAAGGAGATGTAAATTATTTTTATTTTTATTTTACATCTGGTTGTATTTCTGTGATGTGATGTACATCAACGATCAAGTTGAAGCAAAGGCATGAGATGAAAGGTGATCTAAGCGGTTGATGGCGATGGGATCAAGAGTTGATCAAGGATCGAATCAAGGAGGCTTGGAACCAATTCAAGAGTTGAAGACCACTTGATCGATTGATGTGCATGTGCTTGTAATACGACCTAATTAGAATCCATGATCATCACCTAGTTAAAGTTTAGCATTAATTTGATGCTGCGATTATAACTGCCTGTGATGTACCGTTTGCATGTGATGTGAATGCGAGTCGGGTAGATAGGTTTACATGTGATGTAGCAAACCCAATTGAGACCTAAATCAAAACCTCCTCAATCAAGTCGAGAGTGAACCGACATGAGCAAGTCATATTAGATTAATTGATTTAATTGGTGTCTAGAAAAGCATGAAAGGTGGTTACTTAATTAGGACCTTACTCTCTGAGTAAGGGGAGCCTCCCACCTGCTTACCTGGCCAATTGTTCGATTACCTCTTATGAAGGGCTCAAGTTGCAAACACTAAGACCTGATTAACCAATATTAAGTCAATAGGTCTTCCACTGTAGTAGAGCTGCTAAGGCCTTTCTGATGTTGATTTGTCTCGGCTGGACACAGTGGTCAAGTTGCATCGGGGGGCTGGACCTCTCTATAGACATGAGATGTTGTAGGGTAAAGGTGGGGTTGGGCACCAATAACTGTTAGGTGAGGACCCAATGACGACTTTATTCCTACGGTTATACGGTGGGTCTGACTTAACTAAGCGATGGGGCCAATAACTGTTAGGTGAGGTCTTCATGGCTTAGAGACCAAGTTACACTGCAACATGCTTGAGAAGCATTGTACAAGAGTTGTACACTCATCCATCTATGTGTCACCAATAACTGTTAGGTGAGGTGGCATGTAAATTGGTGGGACCACAGTACCCACTAGAAACCCTAGTCGTGTGGGATTTCCGTTTTCCTACCAGGGGAGTGTGAGGGATTCGAGAAAATAGTGGGAGTTACATTTGTTCTAAAAGACCTTAGAACAGATTAGGATCAAGTACAAAAGTCTAACTAGAATCCCTACTCTCTGCAGATACAATGTCGGCTTCAAACCCTCTGACCCGTATTCTTGAGACCAACCGACTGACCGGAACCAATTATAAAGACTGGCTTAGAAATCTCAAAATAGTTTTGGACTGTGAGAAGATAGGCTACATACTCGATTCAGATATCCCCACACTACCAGCACGTCCCACTGATGTTCAGCGTGAGTTGCATAAAAAGTGGTTGGATGATGACATTAGAGTAAAATGCTATATGATGGCATCCATGTCTAATGAACTCCAATGCCAGCATGAAAGTGTGAAGACTGCTAGGGAAATACTGGCACACCTGCAAGAGTTGTATGGTGAGCAGAGTCGCACAGCTCGTTTTGAAGTGTCCAAGAGGCTTTTCAAAGCGAAGATGCGCGAAGGGCAGTCTGTCCATGATCACGGTCTGACCATGATCAAGGACCTAGAGGAGCTTGAGAAGCTCGGTATGGACATGCACAAGGAATTACAAGTGGATTTGATCCTACAGTCACTTCCTGATTCATTTGGTCAGTTTATAGTAAACTACCACATGAATAAGATTGAATGCACTAAGACTGAACTAATCAACATGTTGGTAACTGCTGAGGGAGCCTTGAAAGGTTCAAGGGGCAATGTCCTTGCTGCTGAGTTGACTTCTGGTTCCAAGAGAAAGTCTACTTGGAAGAAAAAGAAGCCTGCAAAGAAGCAGAAGAAAGACAAGAAGCCAAAGAAGGAAGTTCCAAAGAAAAAGGCTAACGACAAAGGAAAATGTTTCCACTGCAATGTCGAAGGCCACTGGAAGAGAAACTGTCCTTCATACCTCGAGAGCCTAAAGAACAAGAAAGGTGACACACCTTCAGAAGGTATAGACTTGCTCATAATTGAAACTAATCTAACGATTTCTTCTACTTCTAGTTGGGTTATAGATTCTGGTTCTAGTGCTCATTTGTGCACTACCATGCAGGGTCTAAAGAAAAGTAGAAGGCTGGCGGAAGGTGCAGTAACCCTTCGGGTTGGCAACGGGGCAAAAGTTGCTGCTGTGGCTGTTGCACCTACCATCTGCGACTACCGTCTGGATTTAGTTTAATACTTAGAGACTGCTATTATGTACCTGTTGCTAGCAGAAATTTGATTTCTGTTTCATGTCTAGCACAGGAAGGTCATGTTTTTACATTTGACAAAGACTGTTGTTCTATTTATTTAAGAAATAAAATAGTCGCACGTGGTTTTATGATTGACAGTCTCTATTATTTACATATGGATGTATCTGTGAATGTTACCGAGCAAGAAGTGAATGCCAAAGGATCCAAAAGATCCAGAGATGAGATAAACCAAAGGTATTTGTGGCACCTCAGGCTTGGCCATATTGGAGAGGACAGAATGGACAAAATGGATAAAGATGGGCTTTTAGGCTCATTGACTTCCGAGTCATATCCAGTTTGCGAGTCCTGTCTTCAAGGAAAAATGGCAAGACTGCCCTTTGTAGGACATGGGGAGAGGACCACTGAAATACTTACCCTAGTACATACAGATGTATGTGGCCCATTCGATGTGCTAGCCAGGGGACGTTATTCTTACTTCATTACCTTCACCGATGATTATTCACGGTATGGGTATGTGTATCTTATGAGACACAAGTCTGAATCTTTTGAAAAGTTCAAAGAGTTCAAGAATGAAGTAGAAAAACAAACTGGAAAACCTCTTAAGGCTCTTCGATCAGATCGAGGAGGAGAATACCTTAGTGGGGAATTCCGGGACTATCTCAAAGAAAACGGCATAGTCTCACAATGGACACCTCCGGGTACACCTCAACTCAACGGGGTGTCAGAGAGGAGAAATCGGACCCTATTGGATATGGTCAGGTCCATGATGAGCTTCACTGATTTACCTATGTTCCTTTGGGGAGATGCCTTACTCACAGCGATTTATTTATTGAATAGAGTTCCCTCTAAATCCGTTCCTACCACACCGTATGAGATATGGCATGGTAAGAAACCAAGTCTGGGTCATCTCAAGATTTGGGGATGTCCGGCCCATGTCAAGAGACTACAGGCGGACAAGTTAGAGGCTAGGACCATAAGTGCTCGTTTTATAGGATATCCTAAAGAGTCATTAGGATACAATTTCTACAGCTCAGAGGATCACAATGTGTTTGTGAGTCGTCATGCCATCTTCTTGGAAAATCAGTTTATCCTTGATAGAGGCAGTGGGAGAAAAATTGAGCTTGAAGAGAAAGTCTCTGAAAAGCAACGAGTCATGGATCCTATTGAACCCATTCATACAGAGCCAGTACACAATGTCCCTCGACCACCTCGTAGATCTAGTAGGGTCTCCCATCCTCCCGATAGATACTTAGGTATACTAGAAGAGGATACCGAGGAAATGTTCCTAGTGGGAGATAGGGATCACATACAGGATCCCAAAACCTACAACGAGGCGATATCTGATATCGATTCCGAGAAATGGCTGGAAGCAATGAAGTCAGAGTTAGACTCCATGCGTTCCAACCAAGTCTGGACCTTAGTAGACCCACCAGAAGGTATTGTACCTATTGGATGCAAATGGATCTACAAAAGGAAGATAGGTTCGGATGGAGAGGTAGAGACCTATAAGGCAAGGCTTGTGGCGAAAGGGTATAGTCAGCGCGAAGGCATTGACTATCAGGAGACCTTTTCACCTGTAGCCATGCTAAAATCCATCCGAACATTGCTTGCCATTGCAGCATTTCATGATTATGAAATCTGGCAGATGGATGTGAAAACTGCTTTCCTGAATGGATATCTTGATGAAGATATCTATATGGAACAGCCTTTGGGTTTCACTTCCAGTGATGGAGATCACAAGGTCTGCAAGCTGCAAAGGTCCATCTATGGACTAAAGCAAGCATCTCGGAGTTGGAACACTCGTTTCGATGACGCAATCAAAACGTTTGATTTCATCAAAAACGAAGAGGAACCATGTGTTTACAAAAAGGTTAGTGGGAGTGCTGTAGTTTTTCTCGTACTGTACGTAGATGACATTCTCCTGATTGGAAATGATATTCCCATCCTAACCTCGGTCAAGGTCTGGTTGTCAAAAAGAATTCTCCATGAAAGACTTTGGGGAAGCATCCTATATTTTGGAAATAAAGGTCTATAGAGATAGATCTAAAAGAATGCTTGGCCTTTCACAGAAGATGTACATAGAGGAGGTGCTGAAGAGATTCAACACATGAGCAAGATTCCCTATGCATCGACAATGGGAAGCCTCATGTATGCCATGCTGTGTACACAACCTGATATAGCTCTTGCTGTGAGTGTCACAAGCAGATATCAGTCGAATCCAGGCAAAAAGCACTGGATAGCTGTGAAAGAACAGTCTTAAGTACTTGAGAAGAACTAAGGACATGTTCTTGGTCTTTGGGAGAAGATCAGAGTTGAAGGTAGAAGGATGCACACATATTGATGATAGAAAGTCTACATCAGAATATGTGCAATTGTGGTTCAGTAAATTGGAAGAGTTCCAAACAACCGATCATTATAGATTCTACCTTAGAAGTTGAATGTTAAGCCGTATCTAAGGGTGCAGTGGAAACCTTCTGATTAAAAGTTAATTGCAGAGATAGGTGTAATGTCATTAGATGCCATAACACTTTACTGCGATAACATTGGCACCATAGCACAAGCTATGGAGCCATGGTCTCATCAGAAGTCCAAGCACATAGAGCGGCGCTTCCATTTCATACGCGACTATTATGTAGAGGTGCAGAGAGTAGACTCCGCGGATAACGTGGCAGACCCGTTCACTAAGCAGCTGAGTCAGCAAAAGACTGAAGCCCACCTTGAGAAGATGGGCCTAAGATATATGACCAATTGGCTTTAGTGCAAGTGGGAGATTGTTAGATGTATGCCCTAGAAGCCAATTTGGCTGACACATTGTTGATTCTAGGGACATAATTTTGTACTTGACTGTTTATTATTGAATAAATAAAAGGCATCTTTTCATTCATATTATTTATGTGTCTATGAATCGTCCAAGGAATTAATAAGATGATGATACATATTCTCAAGATTTGAGAATTTGAGCCATGTATCATTGGTGATTAATTTCTAAATGCTCCTGATCAAAGGATCATCGCGAGGACGGTGATCGATCCGATCAGTGCACAGATCACTTTCCTTCTGGATGGACGAGACTTGAGTCCACAGTGTAGGGACACTGAAGTGATAGTGCAGGTGCTTGTTAGAGAACAAGGGTACTGAGCGTGACCAAGACAAGAAGTCACTTGGATGTCTATCCACTCGTCAGTGACTTGCTTGATGTTGCAGTAGTGTGACTGGTCCTTTGACCTGCGGTGCTTCGGCTACTCACAGTGAGGTTATTGTAGTTTGACTGCACACATACATGGTCTCTAGCCATATGGGTCCATGCAGTGTAGATTGGCTGCAGTAGGTTCACTGTAGGAGTAGGGTATGCACCTATAAGGAATCTATCGACCTTGATAGAAGAGGAGTGATCCTATGTGATTTGTTAGACTGAGTTCTAAGACCTTGGCCAGGGCAGTAATATAAAGTGGAAAAAGAGCTTTCCACTATCGAACTCAAGTCGAATAAATCTTGACATATGACAGACGATGGGGTTTGACGAGTTGTCCATGACCTCCGTCCTGTAGGGATCCACGATAGTAGGACTGTATCACACGTTAACTGCACCTAGAGGTTCATCATTCCATTCTGCTGGGTAGCCACTACATACTGCTAGGTGTCACTGGTGGATGGTGGGACTCATAGGGATTATCTTGATGATCGATAAACCCTAATGAGTTGAGTTGGAATCGTTCCAACCCATTGAAAGGAGTTTTCAATGATATTGAGATAGAGATCACAATATATCTCACTACCAATCAGAATAGAACCTATGGGGTCACACACACTAGAAGTATTGACCGATCCGATGGTTGAAATCGTGATTAGGAATCACAAGAAATCAATTTGATTGATAAGAAGTTGAAGAAGGAACAAAGGGAATTAATTAATTGGACTTAAACACAAATCCTACTTCGGGTAGGATTCCTAGAGTCCTAATTGGATTAGGACTAGGAATCCTAGTTGGAGTAGGACTGGGATTCTTATTTGGAATAGGATTCCTACAATCCTAATGAGATTAGGAATTTTGAATTGGATTCCTACTTGGAGTAGGATTCCTAGAAATCCTAATTGGATTAGGACTTCGGATTCAAATGGAGTCCTAATTGGATTAGGACTAAAATTAAACAAATCCTAATTGGATTAGGATTCCTTAAGTCTAAATTAATTAATAATCTAATGAATCAACATGACTCCTAATTGGATTAGGATTGAAGAGTTCAATTGAGTCATGGTTCATTCAAGTCCTAATTGGATTAGGACTAGCGTAGATTGAACCCAATATGGTCAATCCTAATTAGATTAGGACTTAACCATAAGAGAGGCACCCAATCCTCTTTGGAAGAGGATTAGGGCAACACAAGGAGGAGGGATCACGCCCCTCCTCCTCTCCTTGTGTGTGGCATGAAGAGAGGGGCCGGCGCCCCCCTTCCCTCTTTGGAAAATTGTCTTGGAGCTCCTAATTGTTAGGAGCTCCACTCCTTATAAAAAGAGGACTAGGGCCGGCCCCAAGTAAGAAGCTCTCTCCTCTTCCTCCAAGCCGTGGCCACCCTCTCCCACTCCTCCCTTGGTTCAGCCGCCATCAGCAAAGGGAAAAGAAGAGGAGGCGTCTCCCTCCTCTTGGTCTTCATCCTTGGCTTCAGCGCGTACGAAGAGAAGAAGGCTGCGAAGGGATTTGATCTTCTTCCTCTTCTTCATCCTTCTTCTTCCTCCTCTCAAGTGCAATCAAGAGTTGATTGAAAGAGAGGACATCAGCCATCAAAGCTATCTCTGCAAGGGAGCTAGCACCCCGGTGAGATAGAGAGCTTGGATCGGATCCTGCTTCGTGTGGATACCCGTAGAGGCCGGACGTTTGAACGGCTTCAAGCGAACCCTCTTCCAAAACCACGAATTCAGATTTGCGGTGATTATCTACCCGCGCAAGGTGAAGATTTGATCTTCCTATTAGTTTTAAAAGTTTTAATTCTTACCTAATTACGAAAGGTCTCGAAACAACGTTCATGCGATGAACGTCGATCCCGCACATGCCCCCTTTCCGCTGCCATCTGATTTATTTTTGAAATATCAACGGCATGGGCGGGTTCCCAACAGGGACAAACTGATGCAACAAAGATGTAATCTGATTAATCTGAGCCCTCAAAGATTGCATCTCTGTCTGGTGGCTCTGCTTCGACTCTTTTATCTCTGCCTTCAGATCATTAACCTCTGCAGTGCTACTACTCTGTCTAACATCTTGAGTATATCTATCTACTGCAGACAACTGAGTGGGGGTAACTCCAACGCCATAACCCCTCACTCGACCATAATGCTCCGAGCCCATCAATTCGGTAAACACCTAAGCTTCGACACCTCTGGTGTTGCCCGATTGAAGATGACTCTCCGATACGCTCTGAAATAAGGGATGTAGCTCTGTCCTATATCTCTCAAAAACAATCAAATTAATTTTTGAAAAATTAAAATATATAAAAAATCATTGCAGAAATTATTAATAAGTACATACAACTATATCTCTCGACTCCTCTCGGACAAAGCAGCCATCTCGGTGGATGTGAGTCATCTTATAGAACTCCACCTCACCAGGTTTCCTCCCATGGTCTTCCATCTACAACAAAAAGTATATTGGAAGAGTTTCATCTTATAGAACTATATCATGATACATGCTATATGATACAAGAGTTTCAAAAAGTTTCAAAAAAACTTACGAATTCAGCTCTGAGCCTCGCATAACTCTTCGAGCCTGAAGTGTGAGGAATTGTCTGAGATGCTCGTGCGGCTCGACCAATGTCAGAATATGTCTACCACGAAAAAAGTAAACATTGTAATATATTAAATATATTAAACATTATATAAGGTATTGAGAGAGAATACACAACCTGTCCTCTCTCGGAAAACCAATAGTGAACAAGCTCCCTCCACTGATGATGGTATACTTCAGGAGGACAAACACGAGCAACCTCCTCCTCTGTCATACCCTCGCGCTTCCAGTCGGCCTTCAACTTTGACTTATATTCTTTCCATTTGCGGTTGAGGGACTTTAGCACCCAATCATGGCTCTCTGGAGGGAGCACAAACTTTTTCTACACCAAAATAAAGAATGTTATAATAATATTAAATCGAAAAAATTAAATTTATAATAGTAAGCAAATTAACATACAGTAGCTATCAAATTAACAATATTAAATTCAATTCTTTATCTGTACAAATTTAAGAAGCTCAACTTTATAAGAAGGAAGCATATCATTCTACTTATGATAGTTGAGCGGACACAACTGACCCCTACGCGCAACTGATCCTAAGAAACTTGATAAAAGGCTTCCAGCCCTCTTGATGGGCTGCCCTAGTTCGTTGCATTCGACGACCATCTTCTCATGCCTCACGAAGCTGCCACACATCCCGTGCTCGAGAGGAACCCCGTGTCAACCTCACTCTCCCTTGTTCATCTATAAAAAATAATAATTAAAACATTGGAGGCAAATTAATTAAAATAATTAGATTGTAAATGAACTTAATATATGCACTTTAAATCAAATTACCTTGGATATGCAAGTCATCCATAACCTCCTGGCCTGGATGTTGCTGAGACTGGAACTCATGCTGAGACTCGAACTCGTGCTGCTGGGGCTGCTGGGATCGCATGGACTGAAGCAGAAGAAGATCCCACCCGAGACTGCTGGAACTCCACATCTCTGAATCATTTTCCTCGGTGCATTTTGTTAGCTAAGCAATACTTAAGCAATTGAAATCTGTTTAAAATGCAAGAAGTTAAAAAATGCAATTAATAAATAGGGCATTTTTTTCTACTTCTGAATCAACAACAGTAATTGTGAAATGTGATGCGGATAACTTCACGGCTCTTTCTTACTGCAGATTCTTTGTACAAAGAACAAGCTCATCTACCAATCTGAGCAGAAGAATAACAAGTCAGCAGGAGCTTCTATTTCAACAGGAATCTACAACTAAATAATTAGCAGGACTATCTAAATTATAAACGAGATTAAAATACAAAATATTTTCACCCAAGATTCAATCAAGAGTTTCAAGATTTCCATCTTGTTTCCTGATGGGAAGGATGGGCTTGCCAAAAGGAACTAATACAGATGGAGACAATTAACACCAAGTAAATTCATCCCAAACGTAATTATATACCATTCGCTTCTTCCATGATAGATAATATTAGATACATTTATATGTGCTTGTAAACTTGTGATAAACCTAATAAGCAGAATAAACTTTGGGAGAACAAAGGAATGATTATATACAATTAGATGGACACCGGCTGAATTTTTGAGCAATCTCAAATTTTCATCTGAATAGAGTTGTAGAAGACAAAATCATATCAACATGAACAGTTAAGCATAACCTTTCAATATACGTGGTGAATTTCCAGATCCATGTTAATTTAAATTGTATGTAGCCGTTCAAGAACCTGCAAAATGATGGGATTGGTTCAAAATATTCAACCATCCAAATCCACCACTAAACTCCATATTGTTTACAAACACCAACAAGTACTGATCAATTATCTCCTTGTGCCGCAAAAATTGGAAAATAGAGGAGCAAGTACCTGTCTAGCACTGCACCATTGCTTGGGAACTAACAGTACATAATAAAAGGCAAACGATAACAAGAACACAGTACGTAATAAAAGGCAAATGATAACAAGAACACAGTACATAATAAAAGCCAAATGATAACAACAACTTATAACCCCAAACAATTGGACAAGGCATGTCAGTTATGGTATGATCATACTCCAGGTCCAGCTGCCTAATGCTTAATGGTTTCTGTTTGCCCCAAAATGCTCGCATGCAAAGCCTATGCCACTTTACTATAGATAAAAGAAAGTTGTTTTAGTGCATGGTACCTCTATATGCTTATTGAGAGCATCCATGTGAGTTTATGAACATAAATGCATGCATACATTATGGCGTAACAAAGTATATAATGCCACTTTACTGGTATAGATAAAAAAAAATTGTTTTAACGCATGGCACCTCTATATGCTTACTGAGACATCCATGTGAGTTATGAACATAAATGCATGCATACATTTGGCGAAACAAAGTATACCCGTGTCATTTTTATTAGACAGACCAATTATTGATATAATATATGCCAAACAGCAGATTATACTTTGTTGTTCTTTATAATCCACAAACATCAAGTTTCTAATATGTTTTAAATAAATTGAGCATATCTTAATTATGTATTTAGCGTCCACCACTCACAAAAACCACCATATACATGTAAATACAAACAAATAGACATATACATACCTTTGAGAGAAAGATTGACATCGTCCAGTCCTACATAAATGCATACAAACATACTACATTCATACAAATTTTGAAGAAGCCGATGATTAGTATTTTGAAGCACATCATGACATCAGCAGAGCCATAGTGCAGCAGGGACCATGCACCAGTGTTACTACAATTAAATGATCATATTCTAAAATGATCTGAGCATTAGAATTTCCAAGTAGCATTACTTGAAAAATTAAGCATGGTTTCAAACATGGACCAAAAATTGTTTTGCTGAGTCTGGCTGGTTTCTAATAAAGAAACAGATTGTGAGAACAAAGTGTCATGAAGGAAATTATGGTACCAACTATTAACAAGGATGTGGTAATCTTCTTGCACAGTGAATGGAATATCTAGTAAGTTTTCTACTAAAAAGGAAGAGTCATACAACAATTACCTCACCCTCGTACGCATGCAGAGCATCGGAAAGAATGACTTAGAAATAAAGCAAACTGGTACAATATGCAAAGAGAAATTCTGAATCAAGGTTTGACTCACTTTTTTTAGCGAGCTTTAAATAAAGTTCTGTCTAGCAACCTATTGCATGTGAAAATAACACTGGATCATTCATTACACATGACAACATAATATCTTGTAATTATGAAAGGAGAGAATCCAAAATAACATACTGCAAAGCTAAGGGAATGATGATTACAATAGTTCTTCTTGCTCCACGAGATGCATGAGATTTGCTTAATAGACTATTCCTAAGCCCCCTGATAGCACTGAAGTATATTCCAAATATTTTACTTATGGTTAAACAATTTGCCAGTACCAAAAGTAAGCAATAAACAAATTCATACGCTACTAGTAGAAAAGTCAGTATCGGTAATATAGAAACAGACTAGAAAATTTTTCTTACCATTACGAAACTATACTCTTTCATTGTCCATCCAGTCGGCATAATATTAAAGGCATACACTGAGTATAAGTCTCATTATCCTCCTCTTCCAAACTTTTTTCTAATCATACAAGTCCCTAGGTTTAGTCTTTATGACAACAGACCAATCTTTATCTTTTGAGTCTTGTACAAAACACTTGTCGAGCTTGAGATGAAAAATAATGGGTCATCTTTCAATAGCACACCGGTATGTATCAACTTTGAAAAATTTACAAGTGTGAAACGATTTATGTCTTGTCTCAAACTCTAGATGAGTTATATCCACCCAATCACATCGAAATAGTACTACTAAAGTTTCCATAATAATCCAGCTCATAAATATCCTTCAGTGCACCGTAATAAGTTTTTCCCTCCGCATCAACCATAACCCCACTGTTTTGGGTTTTCTAAATTTCTCACGTTCTTAGTATGAAATTTGAAACCATTTATAATTAACCCATCATATCTGTTGATAATATTATTCGGACCTCGAGCAATGACTATTAATTCATCGGAACAATTTTCCTCCATCATCGTGGCACCTAAAAAATTATAGAAGCAATGATTAATTATTCAATGACAATGTATTAAAAAATTGTGAAAATACCTAATGTATTAAATGTCTAACCTGTTTGAATAGCCATTCAGGAAATAACTCAACAACCATCTTGCTCAATCCTTGGGGTAGGACGAATGTATGTTGATGCTCGCTGAGTTACTAAAAATCTCTGCACGATCAAAAACTCTTTAGCTAAGCATTTATATCTGATATGACAGATAAGAAGATACAATCATACTAACCTGCGATACTCGGATATTATCACTGTGAAGTAACACATAGCGATGTGCTTGTGCTAATAATTTTTGGTCAAGAACAACACTTTTAACTTCCCAAAACTCTTCCGCAGATGAAACTTGTAAATTCTGCATTCTCTACAATATCAAATTCCTTGGAGGTCGATTGAGAGCATTTCAACACCTTCGAGATATCTTGAGCAAAATTCAAACACTCCTCAGAAATATATCCTTCAGCAATCGAGCCCTCGGGATAGGCTCGATTGCGTACATAATCCTTTAAGCGCATCAGAAACCTTCAACGAAAATTTTTAAATCAATATCAACACGATATGATTTATAAATATAGATATTAGAGTTTAGCAAAATCACCTCTCAATAGGATACATCCATCGTATTGAACCGGTCCACCAAGTTTAGCTTCCGCCGCTAAGTGAATGAGTAGATGAACCATAATAGTAAAAAATCCGAGGAAAGATCTTTTCCTATGGCATAATGTAAGGGCAACATTAGACTCCAATTGATCAAGCACCCTAGGATCAAGAACTTTTGAACACAATGCTTTAAAAAATGATGACAACTGAGAAACAATTACAAGAACTTGATTCGCCGTTGATGATCTTAAAGCCAATGGAAGTATATCTTGCATCAAAATATGACAATCGTGACTTTTAAGATTTGAAAGTCTTCGCTCTTTAAGATTTACGCACCGTGAAATATTCGATGCATACCCATCAGGAACCTTCATATTTTCAGAACCATTAGAAAAAGATCCTTATTTTGAGTAGACATTGTGTAACATGCAGGAGGTATAAAAATTTATTATTAGAAAGACTCTTTCGGATGAAGCTCTGTCGTAATGCCCATATCTTTCAAATCAAGACGCGCTTTCAAGTTGTCTTGGTCTTTCCATCAAGATTTAACAATGTTCCAATCAAGTTATCAAACATTCTTTCTATGTGCATGACATCAAGATTATGTCGAAGAAAATTATACTCCCAATAAGGTAAATCAAAAAAAAACTCCTTTTTCCATAACTGTTCTGTGTAGAAGCAACCAATGTTCATCATCATTTCCTGTCCATATGCATTGTCATCATTCTCAAAAAATTAGCATCCTCTAAAATCTCTGATATTAACCCTTCATTTAATGAGCTACCAACATCCTCCTTCCCCTCTTCTTTAAACATTTGGAGACCTTACCAGGTATGTAATTTGTGCCATGCATTGTCTAAGAACTTCAGTACCAGTTGGTGGAATAGTGGCAGAACGCAACTCTGGTACTATCAAACAGATCATTCTGAAATTGAAATGGATGGTTTGGTTCTAACCATCGACGATGGCCCATATAACAGAACTTTCCTCCATTTTTTAACCAATATGAATGGGTTGAATCTCCACAAGAAGGACATGCAATACACCCCTTAGTGCTCCAACCGGATAAATTAGCATATGCAGGAAAATCATTAATAGTCCATATAAGAGCTGCACGCAATTTGAATATTGACCAGTAAAAGCATCAAATCATCAATACCTCCCATAACTGTTCAATTCCTCTATTAAAGGCTGCAAAAAAACATCAATACATACCTGGGCCTTATCACCTGAATAAACCATTGACAAAATAGGAAGACTGTTCATACACATCCATGGTGGTAAATTATATGGAACCAAAAATAACCGGCCAGTGCTGTATGTAGAACCATAGTTCGAAAGGATTAAACCCATTAGTACCAAACCCAGTCTGACACTGCGAGCATCAGAAGCAAATTCGTGATGCCTATCATCAAATGCTTTCCATGCTAAACTATCTGCTGGGTGTCGTAACATTCCATCTTTTGTACGGCCTTCGCATGCCATCTCAATAGAGGAAGCCGTCTTTGATGATGAACATTCTTTTCAATCTAGGTATGAGAGAAAAATATCTCAACACTTTAGCCGGTCTTTCTTAGTCTGTGCAGCATCCACTTCATTCAAAAAATCATGCTCATCTTTAGATTCTCCCATCGTGAAGATCCACATATTGGCACGACTCTTCGTAATATTTCCACCACGGAATAAAATACAGTCATTCGGACAACTGTGTATCTTCTCGTATCCAAGATCCAATTCTTTTACTAATTTGGCTTCATAAGAAGATGATGGCAAAGTAACGCCTTCCGGAAATGCATCATTTAATAATTGGAGAAGCATAGTAAAAGACTGCTAGACCACCCATTCAAATACTCAAATGGAATAAATCACAAGAAAAGAAATCTTATAAAATTCTTACAACTCGGATATAGTTCTTCATCACAAGATTTCAGCAAGTTATGATACCGAGCTGTGTCATCATCAGAGGTATATGTTCTTCAACATGCATAAAATCAGTTGTTGTAACGCTCATCACCTATTTCAGTTGCTTCTTGTCCTCCACTAATATCTGTTAAATTTCTAATACTATGTCCAAGAGCATCTCTGAGTAAGCCCCTTATATCATCTTCTCCTACAGGTTTTTTTTCTGTATTACTGGATGCAAAACTAGAGGTGTCTTCTATATACGAGGGTTGGTTACATGGAGATGACAATATCAACTCTCCATGAAATACCCATTCAGTATAATCTCTTGTAAAACCATTCCACACTAAATGTTCTTCAACAGTTTTTGGAGCAAGAGAAGAAGCATTTACACATTTTCGACATGGACATAAAATCTTCCCATTCATATTAGATTTCTGAAAAGCAAATTTAATGAAATTCTGAACTCCATTCAAATATTCGTCACTGTATCTCGGCTTATTCATCCAACTTTCGTCCATTCTAAGAAAAAACAAGGTAAATGATACAGTCAAAAATATGCATGCGTACACTAACTCAAGCAAAATTAAGTTAAACAAATAGCACTTAATCAATTAATTCAATGGTTGCATAGCCTACATTTAAGAGCTATATATATGTATTACAATATGTGATCCGTATTAGATACCGGTATTGAATCGGTATGGTACGGTACGCTCCAACCTTACTTATAATCCTTATCTTGGATTTGTAGCCTTATCTTGGATGATCACTATTATTGTGATTTTCTTACCATATAAGCCTAATGCATCTGTTTCTCAACCTTACTTACCATGAGAATGTATTGACTTATTGTGAAACCTGTTAATGACAATGGATTTGTTGCTGGTGTTTAAATTGTAATCATGTTCTTCCTATATTGTAATTAGACTGATGTCTATTTATAAAGTCAGCTTGTTACAATGCCAATTTATTACAAAGCCAGTCTGTTACAAAGCCAATTTATTGCAAAGCCAGTCTGTTACAAAGGACAATCTGTTAACACAAAGCATATAAATCCATGTTGAGACAATCTGTTACAAAGGACAACAATCCATGTTGAGGCTAAAAGGGCATATAAACACCCTTTCATTGTTGGATTGATGCTTAAAAGGCAATCTGTTAACTGAATATCTATCATTACAAGCCACAGCTGATTAAAAACAGCTTTCAAGACCTACTAATTAGTTCAAGGCATTACAGTTTGCTGATTGTAAATAGCTTGCTGTTCAATCTAGCTACCATTACTCAGTTCCATACATGAAAATCAATCCAGCTAATGGCTGCATATAAGAATCACTTTACACATCTACTAATAGAACCAATATGCTTTTATTTCTGCTTTCACTAAACAAATTCAGTTCCATGGATGAACAGACTCATATCTGTTAGCCTAAACAAATACAGTTCCAATACAATCAATTCAATGCACATTTTTCTTTGTTTATCACAAAATAAAGTGACGACTATTACATTGTGTATCACATTTACAGTCATATGACACTGTATCCATACATGAACAAACTCATTTCTGCTTTCTTTGAACCAATATGCATTGAATTGTTCAATAGACAGAGAAATATTCGAATAGCATATTAGCTAACTACAAGACTGTAACTAATATTTATCAAGCCTTAACATGAAGTGCGAGAGAGAAACATTCCATCTCATGATTCTTTTTAATGATTGTTGCTAGTTGTATCTTCTTGCTATGTTCTTTTTAATAAATAGCTATCAAGATGAGAGAGCAAAATTAACAAGCAGTATGCATAAAATAGTGCCTAATAAAAGTTAATAAATAGTTACAAAATAGCAAAACAAATGCATAATCTAATCGGACAAACTCAGTGAGTAAGAGAGCAAACGAAACCATATATTTCCAAGACTACCACCTCAAAACTTAGAAAATAAGCTAACAAAGCAAAGGAAATGCCAGAATCTGTACATTTACAGAGAATTCTAAAGCATAAACCGGAGATTAAAAAAGGGAAAGAGGGAAACGAGTTCTCAAGTACCTGATAAGAGAGCAAGTCTTCCTTTGATAACTTTCCCAAATTTCTAAGCCAACGAAGAGATCTGAAGAGCAGTAGATCTAGATCTGAAGAGCAGTAGATCTCAAGTACCTAATACAGTAATGAATGAACATTCCTAAAATAAGGAGACAGAAAGAGAAAGATATATAAATATCTCCAGGCAGAGCTCTCTCCTTCTGAAAAAGAAGAAGATAATCCTATGATCCTATGATCGAAGCAAGAGAAGAAGATAATCCTTGCCGGCTCCAAACTTCAAACGCCGTGTGAGTGCTCTGCGGCGGAGGAGGAGGAAGTCGTCCACAAAGAGGAGGCCAACGAAGAGGGGAGGAGGGGAAGGAGATGCGGCGGGAGATCGGTGAAAAGGGCTGAGGACGGAAGGGGTCGGTCGCCGGAAGGGGACGGAAGGGCTGAGGATTTAGGGCTGTGGCCTGTGGGGGGAGGGGATCGATTAGGTCTTGTGGTGGGAGGAGTGAAGTCCGACGACGCTTATAAGCGTCATCGTATTTTTCTATGCGACGCTTATAAGCGTCGGTAATGGTTTTTTTTTCCCCGACCCTCTTTACAAGCGTCGGGGGTTACCGTCGGGAAAAAAAAAAAAATGCCGACGCTTTCATTTAGCGTCGGCAATATAGAGTCGCGACAGCCCTTAATTGTTGTAGTGTTCTGCGTCGTCGATGCCCCGGAGCAACTCATATATCCTTTTTCGCCCCAAGTGGTACCCATGAATTCTTGAGCACCAATATTTGGTTCCATCAGTTGCTGTCCATAGCCACGACAGTGACAGCATGGTCCAGATCAGTTCCGCAATTACCCATGAAGACGTTCGCCGGAGTAAAACTGGAAGTCTTTCCCACTGCCCTCGATGGCAACGGAAACGGGCTGTTTTGCGACTGCTTGTAAGAGCGATGACTCGCTGTTCCTAGCACGTCTTCGTAGCCGCTGATAGTGGCTGCAACGGATGAACTTTTATTGGTGTCGCAGGTTCCTTCCTTCGCCACGTAAGGATAATTAGCTTCCGGTCGTTATCCCTTTGTTGCTGATGATGTACTTAAATGCATCATCCATTATGCCCCACCGCATCCTCCATTCACCTTGTCGCATCCACAAGTTGTTGCTCTGATAAGGAGGTCAATTTGCCAGTGCTGATCTGAGCGATCCTTCAGTAGCCGCGACGGCAGAAAATGCCCAGCAACATCCTATTTATTTTATTGATTAGTATGATTTGTTAGTCAAGCACTTAAGTACGTACGTACATCAATTCATTCTTCGAAAGAACTACAATCGTACGTGCATGTATCTTACCCACATTGGCCTTGATCCTTGATGGGAGTTACTGCTCCTTTAACTCCTCCAGTCCACGCTAGGAGGCACGTCGGTCACGTTGCATATCTGAAGTTCTGTCCGGTGCACGCATCGGCTTGGGCTTAAATCCAGTGTAAGAAGCCCTGAACTCCTCGGTGGTGAGATCGGCAAATTGGTTGATGTTGAGCTTGTATTTGCGATGCCCAGCTTGGTTCGTGGATTCAATGTAATCGACGTTGGCTTTGAAGATCTGGAAGCGGTGCTCCTTCTCTGCTGCATCTTTGTACACGCGCCCATACTGCACCATCCATCGCTCGTGCCTCGCGGCCATCAGACTGTCGCCGATGGTGCGGGACGCATCTCTTGGGGAAAAGCCCATGAAGAACAAGGCAAGTATAAGCCATAGGCATTGGTGGTGGTAGAAGCCATGGTCTTGTGGTATATTATGGTGTTTGCTTGATGCAAACAATAGGTGTCGAGCCGGGATTATATAGAGGTTGTTGGCTTGGAAGGAGGTTTGGATCCTGACGGACGGCATCGCGACGGGTATCGCACGTTTTCCAAAGAGTGATGAGCGGCCTGTTTGGACGGACTCTTGTTTAATTGTTTGCTGGATTCTGCAGTTTGGGCCGTTCATCACGCTTCAATGCCGCAAAACGACATGTGGAAAGACTTCGGGAATGGTGCAACTAAGTGCCCATTTAGCACTGGGGAGGGTGCGGGCGGTGAGCTCGGGTTTACACGGAGGTTTGGCTTAGCAGAAGAATCCTGAAACTTTACGTGTGCTCTTAACTCGCATCACACGTCTTGCAGAGCGTGATGAGCGGTAGCTGATTTGTTCGAGCATTGACGGCTATTGTTGTGTGAAGCGCGTGATGCTCTCTAGAAAACGTGTCGTGCGCTTCGGAAGAGACGGCTCGCCTGGTGGGCCACAATATAACGGACCCAAACTAGCATTGCGCACCCAATTTCGGCCTGGGTTGCTATCAGTCGCATCTTAATTTGTTTCTGTACAACGCATCTTGTTGCATGCGAACGACTCTTCATGCGTCTGGCCACCATGATCAATAATTTGGGTTTTCTTTCTCGTCTTCGCTCTTTTTCCTGATAAAAATACCTTAGGCTAGCTAGTGATGATTGGCTAAAACAAAAGGAAAAAGAAGAAGAAGATGACGATGTTAATGATCTTACACAATTCTTGTCAAATAAAAAGCTTGGTTTTCTTTCTTTTATCTATTTCAGCTTTATTTTTGGATTTATCGGGCTTGCAATTGATTAAGACCTTCTGCAAAACTCCGGTCATCCAAGAAGACGTGCGTTGGGTCATAGTGTAATATTTTAGAGGCTTCTACGAATGGATACTCACACCTAAAATCATAATCATGGGCCCGATCTTTGGTAAAACAATATTATTAGAAAGTTGACCAACTTTTTCATTGACCAACATATCTATGCTCTTCGTTTCTCTAAGTTGTTAAGATATTTTTTTGTGGACACCATTTACCTATAAATTGGACAGAAAGACTTAACCCAATAGGGAGATAACTAAATTATTTTCCCACAAGTTGGTAAAATAATCTTTTTATTTTGTTCTTAAAATATCGATAACCCTACGATAGTAGAATAATAATAATAATAATATAATATAATATGTATAATACAGTATGATATATTATATTATACATAATAGTATTTATACAATAAAAGGTATTGTAGAAAATATGGAAAGATCTTGGCAACTTAGTTGAGAAAGTAGTAATGCAAAAGAACATAGGTAACATATTAAGGAGCCACATTCCAATGCATAAAAGAATATGCGTAAGTTATTTTTTCATCTAAATATTGCCTGAAAAATACTTACTTAGGAAAATATAGATATCTGAGTAAGTGTTTTAGCCCCCAAAGAACAAGCCTTAAAGGAAAGGAGTCCACAGCGTGCATGCAAGGAAGATGGAAGGTGATGCAGCATCTCAAGTAGGTGGTTTTAGGGGGAAAAAAAATAAAAGAGACTACCAGAACCATACTATATTATCAAGTCTTTAGTGTGGTACACATGTAATGTAATAACTGATATTGACCCAAGTGTGAGTCCTATACTAGAAACTTATATATGATCTCGATATATGGTCAAAACATAGACACTAAACACCACCCCAAATTAGAATGAATTGAAAAACAATTTGCTTAGAATTGTTATAAAATGCATGGTTGTGTATAATTTGGTTAATTAGCCAATAATTCAAATGTTGGTGGATGCAATTTACACATTTTATCTCAATCAAGAGATTGATTATAGAGGGTTTCTATATTTTTACCTATGATAAAAGGACTAATTTGTGGGCGACATAGGAGGCAAAAAAGAGTAAAAGAAGTACCAAAGACATGAATTAGATAGAAAGAATGGAACTAAATCAACCTCCATGCAATTTGATTCATAGATTCTTGATGTATGTTGGACATAATTGAAAATATTAAAATACAATGATTAAAGAAGGCAAAATGATCATTAGAGTTGGTCAAACCTTCATTGTAGAGAAGAAATCTAATTACATGATAAAAGGCTAAGAGAACCCATTTAGTATAAGTATTATTGTAGTTATTCTAAAAATTGACGCAGTTCCTAATGAATCTTTATTGTTGCTTTTAATCATCAAATCTACAATTATTTCTAGCAAGAACATTTTGAGTTATGGATGCAAATAATTCCCACCTTGAGAAATTCTTGCTTGTCCAAAAAAAAATTAGATGGTTAATTGAAGAAATAAATTAATCAATCTAATTTAAAGAAATCTTAGCTGATGTATCACTACTCATCGTTTACTAGGTTTGGTTGACATTTGTTAAACATTGCCTAAACAAAAATATACAACAGTGATAAACCTCTATCTAACTAGACATAGCTTGGCTAATGAGCATTTGCTTTGGTTGTTGATAAATCATCACATTTTTACCAATATCTTAACAATCATATTTGACATTTCATCCCTTGAATTAGTGCAAGCAAAGAATCATTAAAAAAAAAATCTCCTATATCAGCTATCTCGCGCTTGAACAATCTTCATTGCTATGCATGGCACATTATGATACTCAGGCCTCTACACTTTAACATGAAAAAAATATCAGTCTTCCTACTATTCTAAAAAAAAGAGAATTCTCAAAAAAAAAAAACATAACTAGTTATTGAGTAAATGTAATAACCCCAAAAATTTTTTATATATAAAAAAGATATAATAGTCCTTTAAAATTAATATAAGGGGTAAAATTGGAAGGAATCAAAAGATAATGGCATAGTTGTAGATGCGTTGAAGTAGTAAGGGTAAAATTAGAAGGAATCAAAAGTTAATGGCATAACAGTAAATATGTTGAAGTGTTAGGGGCAAAATGAAAAATTTAGCATTTGATGTGACTTAATTAATGGGTTTAGTGGCTCAGATGTGGAATGAAATAGAGAGGAGAGGGGGGAGTCACAGGTGTGACAGAGAGAAGGAAAAGAAGAAGAAGAAAAGAAAGGAAGAAAATAAGAGAAAGAAGAAGAAGAAAGAAGAAGGGAAGGGAGCCCCGGTTGCGCTGCCAACTGAAGGAAAAAGCGTAGATCTCCTTCCCCTCTACGCAAAGACCTCGATTTTCCGAAGAGAAAAAGGTAAATACCCATCCCTACCTAGTCTTTTGATGAAATTAGGCTATACAAAGGGTGGATGTAGTCTAGAGGGGTCGGATAGGGGTTGTAGAGGTAGTTAAAAGAGGAAGAATTGGATTTCGACAAGTTTTCCGGCACTGCGGAAAATCTGTGTCGAAGTCCCAATTTTGGTGAATTATTTAAGGGGTCAATCGGCCGCCGATAGTGATGCATATTATCGGTATAGTAAGACCCCGCGAGGTGCAGTATGGCTTTCCGCGGATGTAGAATTTTCGCGAGGTGCTGTTTAGTATACAGATGTGAGATGTTTTTATGGATTTCTGTTCTGGATACTGGCCAGCATTTACATTATCGGTATGGTGTCTTATCCTGCATATGCATGTGACAGTAGGAAGTTGTTGTGGTTCGCTTGGGGCGTAAGACCCACCTTCTGACAACTGTCTAGTGATGACTTCGCATATTGACACCCTGATTTATACATTTCAGTGTTATGATCTATTGAGCATATTTATGATGTATCATTCATGTTTATTTGATTATACTATATATGTTCCAGATGAGTTGATTGAGATTGTGATGATTTACTCCATATTTCTTATGTTGAGTTATGTGTATCCTGTTCTTGATGACTGCTCATATGCTCTTGAGATTTCACCTCGAGCCATGATTATATCTTGTCTCATGTGCATAGTACTCTCTACTCCACTCACTGAGTATTCATATACTCACTCCCCAGTTTGGTGTTTTTGATTGCAGGGCAGGTGTTGTATAGAGAGGAGCAGGGTTAGAGATTGCCTGCTAATTGTGCCGCTCCATAGTATAATGTAGATAGAGGTTAATACCTTTTGGTGTATTATAAACCTTCTGTTGTATATAGTGTATAGTTACAGTCATGGATCCTGTTGTGGATATGGGTTTGACTATGGATGGAATGGGAACCAGATTTTTATACAGATGAGTTATATGCCTGTGATGATGTATTGATATATATTGTCCAGGTTCATTATGTGACAGATTATATGATTGCTGCTCTGACAGGTAGTGTTATTGTATGTATTGAGATAATCCTGACAGGTCACCATAGGAAAGGTGATCATTTTGTGCATGTATCATGCCAATTTTTTTTCAGAATTTATTGATGATTGATAGGTAGTAGGGCTCTACGTGGTGGCTGGTGGCCTTTTGCCTACCCGCACCCTAGGACCGTCACGGCCGCCCGCCGGAACGGGGCGGGGGTCGTGACAGTAAACCACCAAATACTTTATGACCCATAAATATTAACCGTCTAGACAACAACCAATTTGACTTTTTATGTGTGTATTGTGGAGCATCTTGGCTAGAGTTGTTAGAATTTTCAATTTTTTGCTTATTTTTAAGAAAATGTAGAGCTCAAGAACTCTATTAGGAGTTTAACACATGATATAAAGTGCATACAAATCAACCAAAAAAGATTTTGGATCCCATTTTTAAGGGATGCATCCTCAAAAAATTGAACTTGATATAATTAAAGTACGGGAGGTTTCCCATTCCACTCCCCTATTTTCTCAAAATATAAATGAAATGAAATAAAATTGTGCAGAACTCCATGACCCCAAAGAAGTTCAAGATTAGATCCAATCATTTACACTAATTTAAAATTTTATATGAATGCAAAATATCATGCACACTTTGTTTCTTGGAATGGGAATGTCTTCGTGGATAAAGATCAAAATCACATAGAATCTGCTTTGTCTCCTAGATTCGCACCTACATTCCAATAGTGGCTGAAGCCCTTCCCCTATTTGCGACAATAATTGTGATGCTTCCAATTTTTTCTGATCAAGGTCGTTCGGTGGTTGTAGACTATCTCGTTGAGAAATTCAATAGTTGGCATTCCTACATTTTTCAAAGAATCACAAATGATCTGCCAAGCCGTGATGATCTCACTCAAGCGCAAGGGAAGAATGTGGAATACTAGCTTGAGCACTATAGAATGTAGATACTGACATACTACTAAAACAAGAGATAACGAACAATGATATAAGACAAAAATATGATGAATCCATCCAGAAGGAATGTTGGTTGAAGAATCTTTCATCACTCAATGTACCAAAAAAAATGAAAAAGTGGAATCCATCTCAAATTTGTTGTAAGCATGATTTGCATGTAATTTTCTTTTTGTAAATAAATGTATATAATATTTGAAGACAAACAGAGGTACAAAGGTACATATGGAACTGTCAATGCAGCAGGACAAAAATAAAACAACATCAGGCAAGAACAAACAGCATGCATCAAACAAGATAATAAAAAAATAATACATTATATGGGGAGATGAGGTGAATTACTTTACAGAGCTAATTCTACAATATGGAGTAAATGTAGGATAAATATACAACTTTCAGCAGAAGCTTTAAACTTTGTTACGGATTCTATGCCATAGCTTTAGAGTGCACCATGAAGGAATCCCTATGCTCATATATCAAATCAGTCAGAGCTCTAATTAAAGATTAGGGGTCAAATATGGTGCCCACCTTAGGAACATGTATAAAGTTTTTAGTGACGTGCAATGATATCAAAGAGTAAGTTAAAGCATCACATGCAAAAATATTAAATTATACCTGCAGCAATCATATAGTAGAGCTGGCCAATATAAAAAATGAGAAAGCACATGCAAAAACTCTGTTCCATTATGATCTAAACCATGATTCCATGCAAAATGGATGCAATTTTTTTCCACGACAAATGTACTCTGGTAAGAAACACAAGAACCAATTCAAGCAACCATTGGATTGCGTTCTCAATTTTGTACTTAGAAATTTGTTGGAGACGTAAACTTAATTGCCTGCAAGTAGCATAATGATGCTTTAACAATCTGAACATGTAATTATATTAGAGAATTCCATAGACATTAGGATTTTCCAGGGAGCACCAGCAAATAAATAGCTAACTGAAGCGGAATCAACTTTATAGAGTCCAAAAATCTTTCGAAATAAATGGATTTAAGAACAAATGGGTTTAAACGAGGCAACTCAATCTTCAAAATACTAACTAGAGCTAAATAAAAAAGCCAAATTCCACTTAAGGTATGTTTAGGACCAACACTCATGATAGGGTGAACAAAGTCTTCATGACTTCACTCGTGATGCATACATGAGAAGTATAGAAGTACAATATTTCTCATCCCACATACTAAAACATAGAAAACTTACACAGTCATAAATCTATGCTTTAGGCCTGTTGAGTTTAATGAATACTTGTATTGAGCAATAAATTCAATCAAAATTTTATACAATTTTGTACCACAAAAAATCATGCTAATAAACTTGTCACATGAAATCAACTTTGGCGAGGCAAAGTGACAGGGCAGGATTTGGCTCTAAATGAATCTAATGAGCAGTGCTCCATGGACACAAATACGAGAATCGAAACCGATAACATGTCTAAGTATTTCAGGTGGCAAGAGAGAAAAAGAAATATGAGGATACGTAAGATAAATTATAATATGAATGTTAACCCCATGATTTCAATGGTTTACTATTTGATTTTGGTGATAACAAACAAATGAATTTAATTCATTATTATGATTATAGCAAATGAATAAAAATTAGAAATTGAGATTTCTTTTGAAGGCAGATGCTGGAATTTTGAACATGTGTTAGTATTTTTGGCATAACTTTTTATTGAAATATAATATTAATTCAATTCTTAATGATCTAGAACGAAGACGTATTTATATACAACTTTTATATTCAATATATTTTTAAATTTGAATGTTAGTTATGAGTAATAGGGTCTGCAATCTATCTATCCATAGCTGTAATTCAGGCTAACATATGTTTACTAGTTTAGCTGTAATTTTTCAACCAAATGTCCTTTTGAGACAATTCCTATCAGGTTGGAAAGATAACTTAAAGGGCTACAACTTTTATATTCAATATATTTTCAAATTGGAATATTAGCCATAAGTAATAGGGTCTGAAATCTATTTATCTATAGCTGTAATTTAGCTTGACATATGTTTACTCTTTTAGCTATAACTTTTCAACCAACTAAGTCAAATTCAGCCTTTTTATTTATCAAAAAGGTGCTGCAAAGTAGAAAATCAAATCTGACTCGAATCTGCTTACATTAAATGTGTTGAAAAAGAGTTTCTAAAGCTTCAAATTGTTTCAAACGGAAAAATGGCTTCTGAAGCTTATAAAAGAAGATTCATACCTCATATTGCATCAAGAGAGTTCTATAGAGTTTGAAGAGAAATCAAGAGAGTATTGTGCTTACAAGTAAAAAGCCTTTCTTGTTGAGAAATTGAGTGTAGTGCTTTCATTTTTGTTATTTTGATTAAATATTGTAAGAGAGTTGTTGGGCTCTTGTTAGCTTGAGTGATAGAGAGGATTGCTTGGTAGGATCGTACTCTAGATAAACAAAAAAGTGTTTAAGGGAGTAGATCAACCAAGGATTAGTTCGGATATCACCAAGTATAAAAGTTGCTTGCACTCGGAAGACAAGCATTTTGTAAAGCTTTGGATAAACATAGTGGATTAAATCTCGAGAAGGAGTTTCGGAGAGTGGATGTAGGCTCACAAGGAGACCGAACCACTATAAATCGTCACGTAACACTTTTCTTTCCTTTACTCTTTGCTTTTTCATACTTAGTTGTATATTTGTGATTATTACTTGCTATACTTGTTATATCTAGTTTATTTCATTTGAGGGGATTTGATTTTATTTCCGCAAAATTTTATAAATCCAATTCATCCCCCCCTCCTGGGTTGCCTAGTTGGGCCAACAATTGGTATCGGAGCAAGAGCTCTATTTATAGGCTTAACTGTCTTAGAGTAGATCATGGCAACCATAGTAGAAACTGTTAGATGTATGCCCTAGAAGCCAATCTAGCTGACACATTGTTAATTCTAGGAACATAATTTTGTACTTGACTATTTATTATTGAATAAATAAAAGACATATTTTTATTCATATTGTTTATGTGTCTATGAATCGTCCAAGAATTAATAAGATGATGATGCGTATTCTTAAGAGTTAAAAATTTGAGCCATGCATCATTGGTGATTAATTTCTGAATGCTCCTGATCAATGGATCATCACAAGGATGGTGATCGATCCGATCAGTGCACATATTGCTTTCCTTATGGATGGACGAGACTCAAGTCCACAGTGTGGCGACACTGAAGTAATAGTGCAGGTGCTTGTTAAGAACAAGGGTACTGAGCGTGACCAAGATAAGAAGTCACTTGGATGTCTATCCACTCGTCAGTGACTTGCTTGATGTTGCAGTAGTGTGACTGGTCTTTTGACCTGCGATGCTTCGGCTACTCACAGTGAGGTTATTGTAGTTTGACTGCACATATACATAGTCTCTAGCCATATGGGTCCATGCAGTGTAGATTGGCTGCAGTAGGTTCACTGTAGAAGTAGGGTATGCACCTATAAGGAATCTATCGACCTTGATAGATAAGGAGAGATCTGATGACCCAAAGATTGATTTAAAGATTGATTTTGATGATCACAAAAACCTTGAAGTATAAATACTAATGTTTGTGTTGCAAGGAGAAAAATATTCATTTTGCAAGGAACATAGCAAGCTGGAAGAACACAAGAAGGCCTCCAAAGCTCTCAAGAAAAGTTGGAAGAAAATTACACTTCATTGGCCCAAGTTTCAAGTTCAAAGGACTCAAGTTGGAAGAGCAAATTCAAAGAAAAATCCAAAAGAATAGTCCTCGAGTCGACTCCTGGATAGTACGAGTCGACTCCAGGGAGTAACAAGGCAGAAACACAGAGAAGCAATTTCAGACCCTGAGAGCCGAGTCGACTCCTGAGGAACTCGAGTCGACTCCAATGGTTGGCAGGTCGACTCCTAAGGAAGCAAGAGTTGACTCCCAGAGAAATACAAGGCAAAAAGTCAGAGAGCCAATTTCAGACATTGAGAGCCGAGTCGACTCCCGCAAAATCCGAGTCGACTCCGAGGCAGCGCAACCCCAAAGACAGAAGACGGCATTTTCGTCTTTGAGAGGCGAGTCGACTCCAAGACAGTTCGAGTCGACTCCAAGGCAGCGCGACCCCAAAAGACAGAAGACTGTTTTTTGGATACTGAGGGCCGAGTCGACTCCGAGACAGTTCGAGTCGACTCTGAGACAGCACGAGCCAAAAGACAGAAGCTCGGGAGTTCGGACTCTGAGCACCGAGTCGACTCCCAGAATTTCCGAGTCGACTCGAGTAAGCAAAGTTGAAAAATGCATCTATGGATTCCTTGGGATAAGCCGACTCCAAAAGTGCAAGGTCAGCTCCAGATTTTGGCGAGTCGACTCCGGGTTAAGTCGAGTCGACTCCCAGTCGAGAAGACCACTTTAATTCAAATCTGGAACAGTTGCCGAGCCGACTCCAGAAAAGCATGAGTCGACTCCTGCTACAGCCGAGTCGACTCTAGATCGCGCGAGTCGACTCCGATCCCAACGGGAACTTTGTCAGGAGTTGCAGACTGTGCACAACGGCTCTATTTTTTTCTCTAACGGCTAGATTTCTGGTTTCACGACATGTAAAGCTATAAAATTAAGAGGAGAGCTAGGGGAGACGGCATGGAAGTGGGAGAGAATATTTAGGAAAGAGATTTAGAAGAGATTACAAGGAAAATCTCCCTAAAGCACAAAAGGGCCATTCAAAGCAAAATAGAGAGAAGAAGAGCATCCAAGTGAATCCCAAAGCTTCCTCTTCAACTGTGTGCTGCCTCGGTGATCCTCTACTTCGTGCAAAATCAGAAGAGGGTCAAGTGAAGAAGAAGCCGAGTTCCTCCATCTACGAATTAGTTTAAGGGCTTCTTCCCTTTACCTTACTTATTTATATTTGCTATATCTGCTTAAGTGAGAAGCTTGTATTTGTCTTTAAACCTTTGTTTTAATATCTTGTAACTTGATTCAATCCTTGAATCAAGGGGTTAAGGTTTGTTGGTGAGCCAAAGGGAAAACCAACGGTGTTAGGTTGTGGTTGGTGAGCCTTTGGGAAAACCAACTGGATTGATTGTGAACTCGGAAAACAATCGTTGTAAGGTTGTGGTTGGTGAGCCTGTGGGAAAAACCAACTGGGTTTGATTGTGAACCCGGGAAAACAATCAGTTGGTTCTAGTCGGTGAGCCTATGAAAACCGACCGAGTTCGTTGTTATCTCGCAAAACAACAAGTTGGGTTGTGAGCTTGTAAAACAACCGGCTGTAATCTGGAGGATTATAGTGAAATTCCCAAGAGGTCTTAGGGAGTGGATGTAGGTGCTGGGGTGCACCGAACCACTATATGTTTGTTGTGTTTGTGATGCTTTTTGTCATTGTCTAACTTGCTCACTTACTTACTTAGATAAATTGCTTGCTTAACTCTTATCTGCGCATCCTTTAGTTGCAAGCGTATTCAATCTACTTAATCAAGTCTCATTCAATAAATCAAACTGTTGCTAAGTTTAAATTCCACTGTGCATCTATACAACTTAGCATAATTAATTGAAAAGTTTTAGAAGTAGTATAAAAGATTTAAAAGACCCAATTCACCCCCCCTCTTGGGTTGTATCTACTGGGCAACAAGTGGTATCAGAGCAGGTGCTCAAGATTAATTGTTGATCTCACGATCAAGAGCCAAAGATCATGACAACTCAAATAGATAGTTTTCTAGGAGAGGGACAGTTAATTGATAGACCTCCACTGTTTAATGGCATAAACTACACATATTGGAAAGCACGCATGCGCATTTTTATTCAATCACAAAACTATTATTTATGGAAAATCATAATAAATGACCTTCACACACTCTCTCAAACTATTAATGAAAAGGACTTAGCACAATTGAATGCTAATGAACATATTATATTGTGCTATTCATGAAACGAAGTTTAATGAAATTTCTGCATGCTTATCTGCTAAGGAGATCTGGGATACTTTAGAAAATATTTATGATAAATCTCAGATTAGCTCACATGTGCTTCAATTACATACTAACAATGAGACTGCAGAAAAAGGTGTTGAATCTCCCACCTCAGCCGAGTCGACTCCCAGGTTGTCCGAGTCGACTCCTAGAGAAAAACAGAGACTTAGTTTTGGAGATCCTGTGAACGAGTCGACTCCAAGTATTTCAGAGTCGACCCTTAAGTTAACCGAGTCGACTCCGACAAGGCCCGAGTCGACTCCGAGGCAGAACAGTTCAAAAGACAGAGAATCATCTTTTAGGCCTCTGAGAACGAGACGTCTCCCGAAGATCTCGAGTCGACTCTCAAGTCAGTCGAGTCGACTCCAAGTAAACCCGAGTCGACTCGAGGAAGAAAGAACAACAAAAAAATTCAAAAGCTTCCTAAAGACAAAGAAGAAGAGGAAGCAAGAAGAAAGAAAGAAAGAGATAAAAAGGAAGAAAGTTTTGACCAAGGAAGAGTCAAGCAAGGAAATGAAAGCTAGGAGCAACAATGATGATATTAGCTCCAAAGAACTACAAGAGGTAACTAACTTTTGCTTTATGGCACAAGAAGATAAGGTAAAATCTGAATCTACTTTTACATCAAATAATTTTCAAGAAGAATTTTCTTTTGATGAACTTTTAAATGCTTTTCATGATTTGTATGGTGAATGTAGAAAATTAGCTATGAAAAATAAAAATCTTAAAAAGCTAAATTTGCAAATTTCAAAAGAAAGAAATTCTATTGCTGAAATACAAGACAAACTAAATTCTGAAAATAAAAGCTTAAGGTTAAATTCAGAAGAATTGATTCAGAAAAATCATAGCTTAATCAAAACAAACCAAAACTTGAGTGAAGAAGTTGACCAACTGAAATCTCTTATTAACAAGTTCACTGTAAGTTCAGAAAGATTAAAAGATTTAAAAATGATGTTTGAAAGCCAACATGCTGATTTTGATAAATCAAAATTTGGCTTAACTCCTTCACTTAGCAATGAATCCCAAAAGAAAAAGGTTTTAAATTTGTCAAGCAAATCATCAAAAAGGATAACGTATTTCAAACATCAAAAGAATGGACATAACAACCTTACCTATAGTTCTAGTACAATTAAATCAAATGGAAAAGTTATTACTATTAAACAGATTTGGGTTCCAAAAGGAACCATATGTCCTAACTCTCAAGGACCCAAGCAAGCTTGGGTACCCAAAATGAAATTATGAGGATGTAGACATAGGTGTGCCAAGATACCCATGGAACAAATAGAACTTTCATACAAATGGGTGCTCTAGACACACGTCAAAAATGAAACTTAAAATATACTTATGAAAAGTAATTTTAAATAAAAAAATAATAATAATGAAATCAGTAATCCTTGCATCTCATCATTATTTTTGCTTTAGTATTTGATTAAAATTTGAATTGCAAGTATTGATCAATTTTGTGATATAAAAAATACTTTTGGAAATATAATCAAATCACTTCATTTTATAGTATGCTTTACTCACTATTGGATAAGTTGCTAAATGATTAATCAATTTATTAAGAATAACTCTATGAATTCTCTATATGCTTGATTGAGAGTTTTTATCCATGGCATTATTGTTTATTGATCATAGATATGATAATGTGTACTTGGTATGCTTTTGAATATATGCACTATGAATACCAAGATTAAAGAAACCATCTTTGGCATATAAAATCAACTCATGCTAGTATGTACTTAATCTCAAAAGACCTTGCCATTATCTTCTGAAAGGTCAAAGTTTGCTATGCATGTTAACTAAGGAAACAAACAAGAATCAATTTCTAAATCTAAAGATGTTGTTTCCATCACTAAGTTTTCAAAAGCTTACATTGGATTTGTTCTTGGCAAATAAAATTGAAATATTTTCTGTATTTGCTAAATCTTGTAAAAGTGTTTCAAATGATAAAGGTTTCCAAACTGTGAAGGTATCATGGCACAGTGTTGAAAACCAAAATCCTGATAAAGTTTATACAGAAATTAATTATTTCAGCACCAAGGACACCTTAAGTAAAATAGGGTTAATAGAATTCTTGAAGAAATGAAAAAGACAATTGTGTATGATAGTCATCTACTTAAATAATTTTTAAAAGCTATCATCACTGCTTGTCATACATATGATTTCTATTAGATCTATTTTTTGATGAAAACTCCTTTTGATCTTCTGAAAAATGGAAAATGAACCATTGCATATCTTTCATATTTTTCAGTCATACACGTTATGCTTGATATGTTCTTTTGAAAATAATGCCAAATCTGATAAAGATACTTCTATCTTTGGATATCATTCATCAAGCAATGCATATAGAATATTCAATGAAAAGATCCTAGTTGTAGAAATATCAATTCATTTTATTCTTTATGAGACTAATGATCTTTCATCAAGTCACTAAAATCAGATTATATATGTATATGTTAATCTTTTTGCTTGCATATAACAATCTAAAACTAAAACACCTTAAGAAGAATGAGCAAGATTATAATTGGTCAAGTTAAACTAAATCATTTTTTAAAAGAGAGAGAATTTGAAATCTTGCCGATAAAATCGGAAAACTTGTTAATAATTAGAACCAAATTGAGTTTTCAGAAATGCACTTAATGAAGAAAAATTGGTGACTACTAAAAGATTCAATCAAGAAAAGATGAATTAGATCTTGATGAAATCCTTGCATGATTAGAAGTAAAGATCACCATTATCATTTGCTTGCTTCATGAGCTTTATATTCTGTCAAATGAATGTGTAGAATGCACTCCTATGTGGTTATTTCATTAAAAAGGAGATCTATGTTAAATAACCACCATATTTGAAAACACTCATTACAAATATGTTAAAGCAATATATAATTTGGAACAAGCATCAAAAGCATGATATAAAAGCTTAAGTAACCTTTTTGATAGAAAGTAATAGTGATAAATCTATACATCAAAAAGAAGAATTTGTGATATCTTATTTGCTCAAAGTATGCATTGATGACATCATTTTTGGTTCTACTAATGAAGAGTTATATGAAGATTTTACTTAGCTCATGTAAGGTGAGTTTGAAATATGTATGATGAATGAATTAACACTTCTCTCAAACTCCAAATTAGACAAACAAGAAAGGGGATCTTCATTGACCAAAGTTAGTCCACAAGAAAACTCTTATAGAAGATTGGCATGAAGAAGGTATGTCTATGACCCCATCTTGTAGAATTTGAAAAGGATGAGCAAAGTAGATCTATTGTTTTAAAGCTGTATTGAAGCATGATAGAATAATTATTTTATCATGCAGCTAGTAGACCAGATTGTATGCTCATTATGTGACCTTGTGCAAGACTTCAATCTAACTTTAATGAATCATATTTTATTGATAACAAATAAATCATAATCAGAATTTTGATAGAAACAACTGTTTAAGATAAAGTTGATTAAAACTTAGCTAACATGTCTTATTAATAATTATCTTAAGCAAATAGAATCTAAGCTCAATTGATTCTGAAAATAAAAAATTGATTTGACCTTGATAAATCTTCCTATTGCTTCACATGCTTGTCTTTGAACCTTCTTGGTTAATGAAACTATCTCTTAAGTTCAAGTGACATGTGTTTGCTTATATTTGGCAATCTCTTGAGTAAAATGACTCAACATTCAATTGTTGTCATATCTTACGATTGAGTACCTAGTTAAGAAATATGCTATATGAATGTTTTGTATCTTGAAGAAACTAATGACTTTCCTTCAAGAAAGAAAAAAATTTTGTTAATAATGCAGGATCCTTGAGCAAGAAAATGAGAGATTTCAACTTGAAGGATATCTCCATGTAAGATACAATAAACATTTCATGCAAACAAGAGAGAGGACCTTCTTCAGCCAAAAGTTCATACATAAGAAATCTAGTAGGTATTTGACTTGAAGAATGCAGAATGAATGGTAATTTAGAGACCTCTCTCATAAATTAAGAGCAAAGTCAATAACTTAAATCTTATTATGGCATGATTAAAATCTTTAATATTAATTTCTGATATCATGTCTATATATATGTATTAATTGACTTATGCTTTTAGAAATTGTTTCATGGTTTGCCAAACTAAAATATTCTTTGCCTATATCATAACCATGAAATACACAAGTATATGCTTAAAATTTTGATTTAAAATAACTTGTGAGAAGTTATGAATCCTTGAGCACAATGAAAATGTTGTTTGCATGATATACATCTATATGATACATGATTATTTCTTTATTCTGCTCTTTCATGTAAATTACTTGAGAATAACAAAGAGAGAGAGATAAAGAAAAGAAATGGATATTATTCAAGAGAATAAAATCTAAGCAAAGGCAAGTACTCCAATCTTAAGAAAAGCAAAACAAGCATAATATATTCTGGGCACTTTGGAAGGATAAAATCCATAATTAATTACACTTAAACAGGGAGAGTTTGAAGTAAATTTTAACCTTTCTATATTGCTCATCATAGGGATGGTGCCAATGGGGAGGCTAGTGGTAGTACCCGGCACTATTTGACCCAACTATTCGGTGTAGGGCATATTAGGGACGGCACAAGAGGGAGGCTAGTGGTAGTACCTCGTGCCCCTTCCCAACTCCACCGGATAGGGAGCAAATAGAGTATAGAGCATAAGAAAGTAAAAATGAAAGACAAAGTTAATGAAAGTATATAAGAAGAATCAAGTCATTTTTTTTAATCACTTGAAAACACAATAAGATGAAATCAATGCAAGATGTATATTTAAATAGGGGGAGTTTATTTGAAAAGAATTGATTTTGACCTTGACATGCTTGTTATTTCAGTTTGGTCATTCACGTTTATCTTTGAAAGTTAAATAGATGTGCAAAAAGAAGAAGAGAAGGATATTTCTATTTAGGCAAAATGAATTGATCTTGATCTATCTTTCTACTTGCCTAACTTTGATACATAATGTCCTAACACTTGTTAAAATATCCTCCATCATGTATCGAAACTCAATATTAAATATAAAGATTCTGAAAGTGCTATAATGTTATTGAAATATGTATTTTCAATCATAATGATTTAAGATGAGCTACAATGTGGAAGATACATATCTCAAATTATGACTTTGAAAGCCTCTATTGAAAATCTTTATGAAATTCAGAATCTGATTTTATATAAAAGCTTAAACTCAATATGATTTCTAAATAAAATCTTAATGAAAAAAAATAGAATTAATTTTGATGCCTTGGTTGATTGCTCCGATACGCATCCGAAACATATCATTACTTATCTTTAGAGTGTACCAATATTGGTCCAAATGATGTGTCTTTCGATGATCTTGATTGCAAACAAAAATTTCTAAATATATGATTTTATTTTGATATTAAAAAGATTTATTGTGTTTCATGTATACATTGCTCAAAAACTGTGATTAAGAAATTGAGTTCTATAAATATATATACCTCAATGATAATCTATATGTTTTTCTCTCCTACATTCTTAAAGACTCCCATCAGAATATGTATATAGAGTAAATGATCTTAAAGCTAGAAATATTTCAGCTCACTCAAATGATTCTAAAAGAAAGAAAATGTAAATGCTTTTGAAAGAAACTGAATTTCAAATGAATCATTTTCTGATTAATATTTCTATACATTTTCTCTAAGATTAAGAGAAAGCATAACTTGTTCTTGAAGGATTAGAAAGAGTAATTGCTACAAATTTTGAATAATACTAGATTACTCTACATTCTCGATATCATAGAATTTCAGTTTTATTCACGTTTATCACTAAAATCTGAAATTCAATAATAGAAAAGAATGATTAAAGAAGAATGCATCTTTTGAGGGGAGCTTTAGATATTCAGTATCTCATACCTTGATAGATTTTAATGAACCTCCTTATATTGCAAGACTTGCTTTAAGTATATAATGAGTTTATACCTTGAGATGAGTTCTATAAAGGTTGTCTTATCTCAAACATTGAGTCTTATGAAAATAAGCTGAAACTTGTAGAAAATATATTTTTTTAGATTGACAATTTTACTGAACATTATCTTCAAATTCTAAACACTTAAATGGAATGATCAATTGAGGGGGAGAAAGAAAATCTCAGAAGGAGAGATCTTATGGAACTTAATCGCATAAATCTATAACTAAAGGAGAGAGAAAGCCTACTAAGTGAAAAGTGATCCTAATGCTCTCCAATATGTATCATCTGAAATTTAAATCTGAAAATCTTTATGATACTCCTTGAGGCTTGTTATTTGGTTAATATATCTTATGCATAAATCATGAACCAAATTGCAATTCAAACAGTTGATCTTAAGAGCCTCTAACTTAATAAAAAAGGGGGAGAATAATGTGTTGAATTTTCTTGAGTATCACTTAGAAAATCTATTTTGAAATTCACTAATGAGTCCTAATTGGCTTGCTCCTTAGAACTTCAATTTTGTGCCAATTCCTATTTTTATGTATCAAATTGTGCTTATTTTCTAAAGGAATAAAAGAAAGTCTTTAAGAGAGCTTTAAGATATATCAAAAATTGCATGAATCCATATTTTGGTATTTGTGCCCCAATGCTCTTATTATCATTAAAGAACTTTGAAGTCATTAAGAATTAATGATCCAACATGATGATATGTTTTTCAAGTATATAAGTTTTGATCTTATACTCTGAAAATTAATTAAATTGCTCTCATGTTGATAAAATACTTAATATATTGGGCAAAAGATCTTAAATGAACAAGCTTTCATACTTATTATTGAAGAGAGGTTAGATTTCCATTCATGCTTTCTTTGAATATCATTCGTGGTACTTCTTGAATTAACTTAAGAAAGATTCCATCTACACTTGAGTTGAAAACTATTCTTGGAATCACATTCGATGTGTTCTGCTCTGAAATTATCTTAATTGACTCTGATCTATGCTCATTAATCTTATTCTAATATTATTGCCTTGAGTTATATGATTCACATCCTTGCAATAATTTGACATGCAAATCAGAGTACAATCAGAAAAAGAAATATTTGAGTATTCTTATCTTTGTGCTTAATGTTTCACTATCTTTTTGATGTTGTCAAAAAGGAGGAGAAATATCTAAGTATATGCTCATAATGCTTTATGTGTTGATTATGTTAAGTTGATTAAATCTAAAGCATTATCATGAAGTATATGTTAAAGATATATATTTTCTACTTTAAACAACTTAGCTATGCACTACTTCTAGAACACAATATATTTTATATTGCATATACTCCAAGTTTTGTCATCATCAAAAAGGGGGAGACGGATGACCCAAAGATTGATTTAAAGATTGATTTTGATGATCACAAAAACCTTGAAGTATAAATACTAATGTTTGTGTTGCAAGGAGAAAAATATTCATTTTGCAAGGAACATAGCAAGCTGGAAGAACACAAGAAGGCCTCCAAAGCTCTCAAGAAAAGTTGGAAGAAAGTTACACTTCATTGGCCCAAGTTTCAAGTTCAAAGGACTCAAGTTGGAAGAGCAAATTCAAAGGAAAATCCAAAAGAATAGTCCTCGAGTCGACTCCTGGATAGTACGAGTCGACTCCAGGGAGTAACAAGGCAGAAACACAGAGAAGCAATTTCAGACCCTAAGAGCCGAGTCGATTCCTGAGGAACTCGAGTCGACTCCAATGGTTGGCAGGTCGACTCCTAAGGAAGCAAGAGTCGACTCCCAGAGAAATACAAGGCAAAAAGTCAGAGAGCCAATTTCAGACACTGAGAGCCGAGTCGACTCCCGCAAAATCCGAGTCGACTCCGAGGCAGCGCAACCCCAAAGACAGAAGACGGCATTTTCGTCTCTGAGAGGCGAGTCGACTCCAAGACAGTTCGAGTCGACTCCAAGGCAGCGCGACCCCAAAAGACAGAAGACTGTTTTTTGGATACTGAGGGCCAAGTCGACTCCGAGACAGTTCGAGTCGACTCCAAGACAGCACGAGCCAAAAGACAGAAGCTCGGGAGTTCGGACTCTGAGCACCGAGTCGACTCCCAGAATTTCCGAGTCGACTCGAGTAAGCAAAGTTGAAAAATGCATCCATGGATTCCTTGGGATGAGCCGACTCCAAAAGTGCAAGGTCAGCTCCAGATTTTGGCGAGTCGACTCCGGGTTAAGTCGAGTCGACTCCCAGTCGAGAAGACCACTTTAATTCAAATCTGGAACAGTTGCCGAGCCGACTCCAGAAAAGCATGAGTTGACTCCTGCTACAGCCGAGTCGACTCCAGATCGCGCGAGTCGACTCCAATCCCAACGGAAACTTTGTCAGGAGTTGCAGACTGTGCACAACAGCTCTATTTTTCTCTCTAACGGCTAGATTTCTGGTTCCACGACATGTAAAGCTATAAAATCAAGAGGAGAGCTAGGGGAGACGGCATGGAAGTGGGAGAGAACATTTAGGAAAGAGATTTAGAAGAGATTACAAGGAAAATCTCCCTAAAGCACAAAAGGGCCATTCAAAGCAAAATAGAGAGAAGAAGAGCATCCAAGTGAATCCCAAAGCTTCCTCTTTAACTGTGTGCTGCCTCGGTGATCCTCTACTTCGTGCAAAATCAGAAGAGGGTCAAGTGAAGAAGAAGCCGAGTTCCTCCATCTACGAATTAGTTTGAGGGCTTCTTCCCTTTACCTTACTTATTTATATTTGCTATATCTGCTTAAGTGAGAAGCTTGTATTTGTCTTTAAACCTTTGTTTTAATATCTTGTAACTTGATTCAATCCTTGAATCAAGGGGTTAAGGTTTGTTGGTGAGCCAAAGGGAAAACCAACGGTGTTAGGTTGTGGTTGGTGAGCCTTTGGAAAAACCAACTGGGTGATTGTGAACCCGGAAAACAATCGTTGTAAGGTTGTGGTTGGTGAGCCTGTGGGGAAAACTAACTGGTTTGATTGTGAACCCGGGAAAACAATCGGTTGGTTCTAGTCGGTGAGCCTGTGAAAACCGACCGAGTTCGTTGTTATCTCGCAAAACAACAAGTTGGTTGTGAGCTTGTAAAACAACCGGCTGTAATCTGGAGGATTATAGTGAAATTCTCAGAGGTCTTGGGGAGTGGATGTAGGTGCTGGGGTGCACCGAACCACTATATGTTTGTTGTGTTTGTGATGCTTTTTGTCATTGTCTAACTTGCTCACTTACTTACTTAGATAAATTGCTTGCTTAACTCTTATCTGCGCATCCTTTAGTTGCAAGCATATTCAATCTACTTAATCAAGTCTCATTCAATAAATCAAACTGTTGCTAAGTTTAAATTTCACTGTGCATCTATACAACTTAGCATAATTAATTGAAAAGTTTTAGAAGTAGTATAAAAGATTTAAAAGACCCAATTCACCCCCCTCTTGGGTTGTATCAACTGGGCAACAAGATCCTATGTGATTTATAAGACTGAGTTCGTAAGACCTCGGCCGGGACAGATTGCACAGTGGAGAAAGAGTTCTCCGCTTTCGAACTTAAGTCGAATAAATCTTGACATCTGACAGACGAAGGGGTTTGACGAGTTATCCATGACCTCCATCTTGTAGGGATCCATGATAGAAGGACTGTATCACACGAATAACTGCACCTAGAGGTTCATCATTCTATTCTGCTGGGTAGCCACTACATGCTGCTAGGTGGTCACTGGTGGATGGTGGGACTCATAGGGATTATCTCGATGATCGATAAATCTGATGAGTAGAGTTGGAATAGTTCCAACCCATTGAAAGGAGTTTTCAATGGTATTGTGATAGAGATCACATTATATCTCACTACCAGTCAGAATAGAACCTATGGGGTCACACACATTAGAAGCACTGACCGATCCGATGGTTGAATCGTGATTAGGAATCACAAGTAATCAATTCGATGATAAACAGTTGAGAAGGAACAAAGAAATTAATTAATTGGACTTAAATACGATTCCTACTTGGAATAGGATTCCTAGAGTCCTAATTGAATTAGGACTGGGAATCCTATTTGGAGTAGGACTGGGATTCTTACTGTGGAATAGGATTCTTAGAGTCCTAATTGGATTAGGACTGAAAATCCTATTTGGAGTAGGACTACGGATTCCTACTTAGAGTAGGATTCTAGAGCCCTAATTGGATTAGGGACTGGAAATCCTATCAGAGTCCTAATTGGATTAGGACCAAAATTAAATAAATCCTAATTAGATTAGGATTTCTTAAGTCCTAATTAATTATTAATCTAATGAATCAACAAGACTCCTAATTTAGATTAGGATTGAAGGGTTCAATTGAGTCATGGTTCATTAAGTTCTAATTGGATTAGGACTTACCTAGATTAATCCAAATTGGTTGACCCTTGGTCCAAACCTAATTAGATTAGGACCTCACCATGAGTGACCTTCCTAATCCTCCTTAAAGGAGGATTAGGAAAACCATGAAGGAGGGGCACACGCCCCTCCTCCTTTTCCTTGCTTTGGGTGCGGCAAAGAAGAGGGGCCGGCGCCCCTCTTGGAAGTTTATCAAGGAGCTCCTACAAAGTAGGAGCTCCACATGCTATTTAAGAGGAGGCGTGGGGGCTGACCTAGGGCATCATTGAAAGCCCTCTCCCTCACCAATTCGTGGCCCCCTCTCCTCCCCTTTCCTTGGTTCAGCCGCAAGCAAGGAAGAAAAAGAAAGGTGGCCTCTTCATCCTCCCTTCCTCCTTCCAATGCAAGGAAAAGAAAGAAGGCTGCAGGGGTTTTGTTCCTTTACTATTCTTCATCCTTCTTCTTCCTCCTCTCAAGCACATTCAAGAGTTGAAAGAAAGAGAGGAGATCAGCCATTAAAGTTGTCTCTGCAAGGGAGCTAGCATCCCGGAGAGACAAAGAAGCTTGATCGGTTCTTGCTTCGTGTGGATACCCGTAGAGGCCGGGCACTTGAACGGCTTCAAGCGAACCTTCATCCAAAACCACGATCATCAATTTACGGTAATCATCTACCCGCACAAGGTGAAGATCTGATCTTCTAATATTTTAAAAAGTTTTAATCCTTATCTATCTACGAACGGTTTTCGAACGACGTTCATACGATGAACGGTTGATCCCGCGCATGCCTCTTCCGCTGCATCTGAAATTTTTTTAATTTTCTACGGCATGGGCGGGTTCCCAACAGTGGTATCAAAGCCTAGACATCGTAGATTAAGGTAAGGATTAATTATTAATAGGCTTATTAGATGTGAAATTTAAATGATTATGCATGCTGAAAATTTTCTGCATGCAGATTTTTCTAGGGTGCTGATTTTTGTATGCTGATTTTTATGTGATAAAAAGATGATTCCAATCGCATTGTTAATGGGATTACAAAGTTTAGAATCATGATTAGCATGATCAGCAACCTATATCATGAGATAATCAATTAGATTTCAGATCTGAAAATTATAATTGCTGCATGTGGTGATGATCATAGGATTCAAACCCTTTTGGTATCAAATGTAATGACCTGCGATGTGATCTGTAATGTCATGTAATTTTTCAGATGCTTGCATGCATCTTATTTGATATTTTGAGAGGCCTGCATGCCTCCGAAAAGGGGATGTAATTTATTATTATTTTTATTTACATCTGGTTGTATTTCTGTGATGTGATGTACGTCAACGATCAAGTTGAAGACAAGGCATGAGATGAACGGCGATCTAAGCGGATGATGGCGATGGGATCAAGAGTTGATCAAGGATCGAATCAAGAAGGCTTGGAACCAATTCAAGAGTTGAAGACCAATTGATCGATTAACGTGCATGTGCTTGTAATACGACCTAATTAGAATCCATGATCATCATCTATTTAAAATTTGGTTTTATTTGATGCTGCGATTATAACTGCCTGTGATGTGCCGTTTGCATGTGATGTGAATGAGAGCGGGGTAGATAGGTTTACATGTGATGTAACAAACCTAATTGAGACCTAAATTAAAACCTCCTCAATCAAGTCGAGAGTGAACCAACATGAGCAAGTTATATCAGATTAATTGATCTAATTGGTGTCTAGGAAAGCATGAAAGGTGGTTACTTAATTAGGACCTTACTCTCTGAGTAAGAGGAGCCTCCCACCTGCTTACCTGGCCAATTGTTCGATTACCTCTTATGAAGAGCTCAAGTTGCAAACACTAAGACCTGATTAACCAATATTAAGTCAATAGGTCTTCCACTGTAGTAGAGCTGCTAAGGTCTTTCTGATGTTGATTTGTCTCGGCTGGATACAATGGGCAAGTTGCATCGGGGGGCTGGACCTCTCTATAGACATGAGATGTTGTAGGGTAAAGGTGGGGTTGGGCACCAATAACTGTTAGGTGAGGACCCAATGACGACTTTATTTCTACGGTTATACGGTGGGTCTGACTTAACTAAGAAATGGGATCAATAACTGTTAGGTGAGGTCTTCATGGCTTAGAGATCAAGTTGCACTGCAACATGCTTGAGAAGCATTGTACAAGAGTTGTACACTCATCCATCTATGTGTCACCAATAACTGTTAGGTGAGGTGCCATATAGATTGGTGAGACCGCAGAGTACCTACTAGAAACCCTAGTCGCGTAGGATTTTCGTTTTCGTACCAGGAGAGTGTAAGGGATTCGAGAAAATAGTGGGAGGCACATTTGTTTCTAAAAGACCCTAAAATAAATTAAAGATCAAGTACAAAGTCTAACTAGAATCTTTACTCTCTGCAGATACAATGTCAGCTTCAAATTCTTTGACCCGTATTCTTGAGACCAACTGACTGACCGGAACCAATTACAAGGACTGGCTTAGAAACCTCAAAATTGTTTTGAATTGTGAGGAAACTGGGCTACATACTCGAAAATGATATCTCTAGACTACCAGCACGTCCTACTGATGATCAGCGTGTGACGCATCAAAAGTGGACGGATGATGACATCAGAGTCAAGTGCTATATCATGGCATCCATGTCCAATGAACTACAATGCCAGCATGAAAATATGAAGACTGCTAGGGACATACTGGCACACCTGCAAGAGTTGTATGGTGAGCAGAGTCGCACAGCTCGTTTTGAAGTGTCCAAGAGACTCTTCAAGGCAAAGATGCGCGAGGGGCAGTCTGTCCATGATCACGTCTGACTATGATCAAGGACCTAGAGGAGCTTGAGAAGCTCGGTATGAACATGCACAAGAAATTGCAAGTAGATCTGATCCTTCAATCCCTACCTGATTCATTTGGTCAGCTTATAGTAAACTACCACATGAATAAGATTGAATGCACTAAGACTGAACTGATAAATATGTTGGTAACTGCTGAGGAAGCCTTGAAAGGTTCAAGAGGCAATGTTCTTGCTGCTGAGTTGACTTCTGATTTCAAGAGAAAGTCTACTTGGAAGAAAAAGAAGCCTGCTAAGAAGCAGAAGAAAAACAAGAAGCCAAAGAAGGAAGTTCAAAAGAAAAAGGCTAATGACAAAGGAAAATGTTTCCACTGCAATGTCGACGGCCACTGGAAGAGAAACTGTCCTTCATACCTCGAGAGCCTGAAGAACAAGAAAGGTGACATACCTTCAGAAGGTATAGACTTGCTCATAATTGAAACTAATCTAACGGTTTCTTCTACTTCTAGTTGGGTTATAGATTCTGGTTCTAGTGCTCATTTGTGCACTACCATGCAGGGTCTAAAGAAAAGTAGAAGGCTGGCGGAAGATGCGGTAACCCTTCGGGTTGGCAACGGGGCAAAAGTTGCTGCTGTAGCTGTGGGCACCTACCATCTGCGACTACCGTCTGGTTTTAGTTTACTACTTAGAGACTGCTATTATGTACCTGCTGCTAGCAGGAAATTTGATTTCTATTTCATATCTAGCACAGGAAGGTCATGTTTTTACATTTGACAAAGACTGCTGTTCTATTTATTTCAGAAATAAAATAGTCGCACATAGTTTTATGATTGACAGTCTCTATCATTTGCATATGGATGTATCTGTAAATGTGTCTGAGCAAGAAGTGAGTGCCAAAGGATCCAAGAGATCCAGGGATGAGATAAACCAAAAATATTTGTGGCACCTCAGGCTTGGCCATATTGGAGAAGACAGAATGAACAAAATGGATAAAGATGGGCTTCTCGGCTCATTAACTTTCGAGTCATATCCAGTTTGCGAGTCTTGTCTTCAAGAAAAAATGGCTAGATTGCCCTTTGTAGGACATGGAGAGAGGACCACTGAAATACTTATCCTGCTACACATAGATGTGTGTGGCCCATTCGATGTGCAAGCCAGGGGACGTTATTCGTACTTCATTATCTTTACCGATGATTATTCACGATATGGGTATGTGTATCTTATGAGACACAAGTCTGAATCTTTTAAAAAGTTCAAGGAGTTCAAGAATGAAGTAGAAAAACAAACTGGAAAACCTCTTAAGGCTCTTCGATCAGATCGAGGAGGAGAATACCTTAGTGGAGAATTCCGGGACTATCTCAAGGACAATGGCATAGTCTCACAATGGACTCCTCCGGATACACCTCAACTCAATGGGGTGTCAGAGAGGAGGAATCGGACTCTATTGGATATGGTCAGGTCCATGATAAGCTTCACTGATCTACCAATGTTTCTTTGGGGAGATGCCTTACTTACCGCAGTATATCTACTGAATAGAGTTCCCTCTAAATCTATTCCTACCACACCGTATGAGATATGGCATGGTAAGAAACCAAGTCTTGGTCATCTCAAGATTTGGGGATGTCCGGCCCACGTCAAAAGACTACAGGTGGGCAAGCTAGAGGCTAGGACCATAAGTGCTCATTTTATAGGATATCCTAAAGAGTCATTACGATACAATTTTTACGTCTCAAAGGATCACAATGTGTTTGTGAGCCGTCACGCCATCTTCTTGGAAAACCAGTTTATCCTTGATAAGGCAGTGGGAGAAAAAATTGAGCTTGAAGAGAAAGTCTCTGAAAAGCAACGAGTCATAGATCCTATCGAACCCATTCATACAGAGCCAGTACACGATGTCCCTCAACCACCTCGCAGATCTAGTAGGGTCTCCCATCCTCCTGATAGATACTTAGGTATACTAGAAGAGGATACCGAGAAAATGTTCCTAGTGGGAGATAGGGATCACATACAGGATTCCAAAACCTACAACGAGGCGATATCTGATATCGATTCCAAAAAATGGTTGGAATCTATGAAATCAGAGTTAGACTCCATGCATTCCAACCAAGTCTGGACCCTAGTAGATCCACCAGAAGGTATTGTACCTATTGGATGCAAATGGATCTACAAAAGGAAGATAGGTTCGGATGGAAAGGTAGAGACCTATAAAGCAAGGCTAGTGGCGAAAGGGTATAGTCAACGCGAAGGCATTGACTATCAGGAGATCTTTTTACCTGTAGCCATGCTGAAATCCATCCGAACATTGCTTGCCATTGCAGCATTTCATGATTATGAAATCTGGCAGATGGATGTAAAAACTGCTTTCCTGAATGGATATCTTGATGAAGATATCTATATGGAACAGCCTTTGGGTTTCACTTCCAGTGATGGAGATCACAAGGTCTGCAAGCTGCAAAGGTCCATCTATGGACTAAAGCAAGCATCTTAGAGTTGGAACACTCGTTTCGATGACGCAATCAAAGCGTTTGATTTCATCAAAAACGAAGAGGAACCATGTGTTTACAAAAAGGTTAGTGGGAGTGCTGTCGTATTTCTCGTACTGTACGTGGACGACATCCTCCTGATAGGAAATGATATTCCCATGCTAACCTCGGTCAAGGTCTGGTTGTCAAAAAAGTTCTCCATGAAAGACCTGGGGAAGCATCCTATATTTTGGGAATAAAGGTCTATAGAGATAGATCTAAAAGGATGCTTGGCCTATCACAGAAGATGTACATAGAGAAAGTGCTGAAAAGGTTCAGCATGGAAAACTCTAAAAGGGGTCTCTTACCCCTAAGGCATGAAATTCATCTCTCCAAGAAGATGTGCCCCAACATCTGAAGAGATTCAACGCATGAGCAAGATCCCCTATGCATCAGCAATAGGGAGCCTCATGTATGCCATGCTATGTACACGACCTGATATAGCCCTTGCTGTGAGTGTCACAAGCAGATATCAGTCGAATCCAGGTGAAGAACACTGGACAGTTGTGAAGAATATTCTTAAGTACTTGAGATGAACTAAAGATTTATTCTTGGTCTTTGGAGGACCATCAGAGTTAAAGGTAGAAGGGTACACAGATTCAGATTTCATGACTGATGTCGATGATAGGAAGTCAACATCTGGATATGTGTTCTTGTGCAATGGTGGTACGGTGAATTGGAAAAGTTCTAAACAACCGATCATTGCTGATTCTACTATGAAAGCTGAATACAATCGCCACCTCTGAAGCTGCTAAAGAAGGCTTCTGGTTCAAGAAATTCATTGCAGAGTTGGACGTGATGACATCAGATGCCATAACACTCTACTGCGATAATAATGGCGCCATAGCTCTTGCTAAGGAGCCAAGGTCTCATCAGAAGTCTAAGCACATAGAGTGGCGCTTCCACCTCATACGTGACTATGTTGAGAAGAAGTATGTCGAGGTGCAGAGAGTAGACTCCGCGGACAACGTGGCAGACCCATTCACTAAGCAGCTGAGTCAGCAAAAGACTGAAGCCCACCTTGAGAAGATGGGCCTAAGATATATGACCAATTGGCTTTAGTGCAAGGGGGAGATTGTTAGATGTATGACCTAGAAGCCAATCTGGCTGACACATTGTTAATTCTAGGTACATAATTTTATACTTGACTATTTATTATTGAATAAATGAAAGGCATCTTTTTCATTCATATTGTTATTGTGTCTATGAATCGTCCAAGGAATTAATAAGATTGATGATGCAGATTCTCAAGAGTTGAAAATTTGAGCCATGTATCATTAGTGATTAATTTCTAAACGCTCCTGATCGATGGATCATCACGAGGATGGTGATCGATCCGATGAGATCAGTGCACACATTACTTTTCCTATGGATGGATGAGACTCGAGTCCACGGTGTGGAGACACTGAAGTAATAGTGCAGGTGCTTGTTAGAGAACAAGGGTACTAAGCGTGACCAAGACAAGAAGTCACTTGGATGTCTATCCACTCGTCAGTGACTTGCTTGATGTTGCAGTAGTGTGACTGGTCCTTTGACCTGCGATGCTTCGGCTACTCACAGTGAGGTTATTGTAGTTTGACTGCACATATACATGGTCTCTAGCCATATGGGTCCATGCAGTGTAGATTGGCTGTAGTAGGTTCACTGTAGGAGTAGGGTATGCACCTACAAGGAATCTATCGACCTTGATAGATAAGGAGAGATCCTATGTGATTTATAAGACTGAGTTCGTAAGACCTCGGCCGGGGCAGATTGCACAGTGGAGAAAGAGTTCTCCACTTTCGAACTTAAGTCGAATAAATCTTGACATATGACAGACGAAGGGGTTTGACGAGTTATCCCATGACCTCCATCTTGTAGGGATCCACGATAGAAGGACTGTATCACATGATAACTGTACCTAGAGGTTCATCATTCTATTCTGCTGGGTAGCCACTACATGCTGCTAGGTGTCACTGGTGGATGGTGGGATTCATAGGGATTATCTCGATGATCGATAAATCCTGATGAGTAGAGTTTGGAATCGTTCCAACCCATTGAAAGGAGTTTTCAATGGTATTGTGATAGAGATCATATTATATCTCACTACCAGTCAGAATAGAACCTATGGGGTCACACACATTAGAAGCACTGACCGATCCGATGGTTGAATCGTGATTAGAAATCACAAGTAATCAATTAGATTGATAAACAGTTGAAGAAGGAGCAAAGGAAATTAATTAATTGGACTTAAATACGATTCCTACTTGGAATAGGATTCTTAGAGTCCTAATTGGATTAGGACTGGGAATCCTATTTGGAGTAGGACTGGGATTCTTACTTGGAATAGGATTCCTAGAGTCCTGATTGGATTAGGACTGGAAATCCTATTTGGAGTAGGACTGGGATTCCTACTTAGAGTAGGATTTCTAGAGTCCTAATTGGATTAGGACTGGAAATCCTATCAGAGTCCTAATTGGATTAGGACCAAAATTAAATAAGTCCTAATTGGATTAGGATTTCTTAAGTCCTAATTAATTATTAATGTAATGAATCAACAAGACTCCTAATTGGATTAGGATTGAAGGGTTCAATTGAGTCATGGTTCATTAAGTTCTAATTGGATTAGGACTTACCTAGATTAAACCCAAATTGGCTCACCCTTGGTCCAAGCCTATTTAGATTAGGACCTAACCATGAGTGACCTTCCTAATCCTCCTTAAAGGAGGATTAGGTTAACCATGAAGGAGGGGCACACGCCCCTCCTCCTTTTCCTTGCTTGGTGCGGCAAAGAAGAGGAGCCGGCGCCCCTCTTGGAAGCTCCACATGCTATTTAAGAGGAGGCGTGGGGGCTGACCTAGGGCATCATTGAAGCCCTCTCCCTCTCCAATTCGTGGCCCCCTCTCCTCCCCTTTCCTTGGTTCAGCCGCAAGCAAGGAAGAAAAAGAAAGGTGGCCTCTTCATCCCCCCTTCCTCCTTCCAACGCAAGGAAAAGAAAGAAGGCTGCAGGAGTTTTGTTCCTTTACTATTCTTCATCCTTCTTCTTCCTCCTCTCAAGCACATTCAAGAGTTGAAAAAAAGAGAGGAGATCAGCCATTAAAAGTTGTCTCTGCAAGGGAGCTAGCATCCCGGGGAGACAAAGAAGCTTGATCGGTTCTTGCTTCGTAGGGATACCCGTAGAGGCCGGGCACTTGAACGGCTTCAAGCGAACCTTCATCCAAAACCACGATCATCAGTTTGCGGTGATCATCTACCCGCACAAGGTGAAGATCTGATCTTCTAATGTTTTAAAAAGTTTTTAATCCTTATCTATCTACGAACGGTTTTCGAACGACGTTCATGCGATGAACGGTTGATCCCGCGCATGCCTCTTCCGCTGCATCTGAAATTTTTTTAATTTTCTGCGGCATGGACGTGTTCCCAACAGTGAGTCGAGATGGAATTGACCTCTCCTGGAAACAGGAGATAATGTCTTGTGATTAATTTAGCAAAACCTTGGCCAGGATAATCCCAGTGAGGAGTCACGGGATATCTAAAGTTAATCACATAATGGATGTACTAATTATAGGGTTGACAGTGAGCTCTAAGTCATCCTGACATTAGGAGTCAAAGGGATTGAATTATACAGTAACCATAGTTTAGGGTTCTAGAATATTTGCTTCGCATATATTCGGCCTATCCGGACGTTGGGTACCATTGCTAGATGGTCACAACGATTAGTGTAGGAAGTCGTTCCTATACTACCGGCTTAGGTTCGAACCTATGAGGTCACACGCATAGAAGATTGCTAATTGATCAAGAAGGCTGATGAATGATTAAGAATCATTCAGAGGTAATTTGGTCAATTCGATTGGCAAATTATCTTATAAAATAATTAAAGTAATTATCGGAGGATTAATTAGTAATTAGATTGCTAATGAACTCAATTAGATTGAGTAATTAGACTAAGGATGAGCCAAATTGAATTAGATTCAATTCTGGGCTCAATCAGGATTTTTGACCTGATTGGATTAGGTCCGAATCAAGAGGACTTAGGTTGACCAAATTAAATTAGATTAAATTTGTGCTTAATTAGGGATTGACCTAATTGGATTAGGTTCAACCCATGGTAATTGGATCATTCTAATTGTTAGGATTTAATTAAATTAAATGGGTTTGATCTGAAACTGTTCGGATCTTGAAATCCACTTGTCACATATCCATGCATGGCGCCATAAATTGATTTTTAATATGATTAAAAATTAATTTAATTTATTTAATGGTGCCATGGGACACTTGGCAACAACAGGGACCTCTTTCATCATTATATGGGTCGAAATGGAGAGATAAATTCATGAAAAGAATTGGATAAGATCAAATTTTCTCTCTTCATGACATATGTCATCCTTATCTTTATCTCACTTCTAATTAAGGTTGAATTTCGAATTTAATCACCACAAAATCACCACGTGACCCTCTAATCTGATTGGGGGCATGGGAATTTCGAAATTGAAAGAGAGAAGTGGCAACATGATGAATGGTTTAGATTAGATCAAGCTTCATCATGTAATGGCATATGAACTTGAATTTTAAATTCAAAATTCAAAACCCCACAAAATCCTCCACAAATATGGGATGGTTGGCATGAAGTTAGAGGGGAGAGCAACATTAAAAGGACCTCCATCAGCTGGTGGTCGAATTCAAGGAAAAAAGAGAGAAAAAGAAGAAGAAAAAAGGAAAAAGAAAAGAGAGGAACCCTAGTTCATGCATGAAAAAAAAATTATGCATTCAATCTAGCTAACTTCTTTCTCCTCTAAGTCCATCACGCCATTAGTTTTAGGGGTCCTTGATAAGAGTCTTTAGATCAGATCTAAGTCCTCTTCAATCCCTTTAAACCTTTCCTCCAAGTTCTTCCAAGAAGGTGGATCAAAAGTTGATAGCGTTGAGAAGATCAAATTTCAGCCTCAAGAAATTCTGCGCAAGCTAGCACTTCCGCAGGATTGGATCTCTTCAGGAACTTCACGTGAACTTCTCGTAGAGGCCATTCGTGTGCGTGGCTGCGAAGTAGAGGATCAGATCCACAAGTTTCATCCATCATAAAAGGTATTAATCCTACATTAATCTTTTATTATGGTGTCAAGATCTAGGTCCGATTTCCCGAGGTTTTATCCTCTTTTGGGGCTCCTCATGGAGATATCTCCAGAATCCATTCAATGGATATTCGGAGATTAATTGGAATAGAGTTTTTAAGTTTCAGATCTGATAGTTAATCATGCATGAAAGTTTAAACGATTCCGGCATAATCCTATGTGTTCTTAAGATGCTGATTTCCAGATTTGATCTTGTAAGCATGCATGAATTAAATTATTTGATTTGATTTTTCCGCTACATTTTAAAACTTAAAAAGAACTATGTATGGCTTGATCCCCCTTATGAAGGGGTACGTAGGCAACCCGATCAGATTCAGCCATGGTTTTTTTTTAAAAAAAATCAGCATGCTTAACACCGAAGAACCTAGGATTCACTTTCAGTGGTATCAGAGCCAGGTTCAAGAGTTGTGACTGATCTTCGGGAACTCTCACGCGTGATCGTGTGACGAAGCGTGGCTCTCCGCCCGGGGGCGTATAGAGATGCGTGCTCTGATAGGTATACATGGGTGTCACCCTATTTTTAATAGGACCGAACCCATGTAGGAGTGGAGACTCCCCCACTTTCAGTGGTATCAGAGCCAGGTTCATGTTTAAACTTTTATGTTTTAATTTTTGTAATTAAATCTGAAATTATGAGCATGCTTAGATTAGATCTAAAGTATTTTTATGATTAATTTAATTGCTGATTATGCATGATTAACTAGATCTGAAATTTTGAATGCATATGATGCATGTTTGTGTTAAGATTTGTAACATAAATAAATCTGAAATCATAATATTGTTTAGATTAGATCTAAATAAAATTTGTGATTCATATGATCTCTGATTTTAATGAATAAATCAGATCTGAAAATAAAAGTAAAAAAATAAATACATAAGATGTATGTTGTTTGTATTAATTCATGTTGTTATGTATATGTGATGCATGAACATTAAATATAATGACTTAAACATGAATTAAATCTGATTACATGTGATTAATTACAAAAACTCAGATCTAAAAATATGTTTTAAGAACTGAAAGATTGTAATTAATATGTAATTAAAAAAAAATATGCAATGATCAAAACTTTCATAAGTCTAAACTTAATTGAGAATTAAGTTTTATGAAATAGAATTGTAACTCAATTAATTGACATTGCATAATTATTTGGGCATATGGGTTAGCTTGAATCAAGTTTCTAGGATTGGGTTAGACCTAAGGTTAGAATCATACATGGATAAATAGAATTAATTGATCAAATCTAATTAAGTAGTAATTAGATTAGGTCAAGGAAATTCTAGGTCAATTTACAATAGTTGTAGATGGATCAAGTCCATGTCTTTGATTAGACCAAGATGAAACTTGATTTAGGCTCAAAGGTGTAGCCCGAGTCATTTGAGTAATCAAATCAAAATTGATTAACCAGTCGATATCTAAGGTAAGTTTGGCAGTTTTGACCGGTGGTTTTTAATTGGGAGCTACTCGCACTGATTCGTCTTTGTCGAGTTAATGGCATATCCCTTCCACCGATCTCACTTACCTGGCTGACATGGTCAATCACATTTTGATTGGATCACTTAATGATTCGAGTTAGCCCATGCCTATAAGGAAAATCAGTTTGACTGATTTAGGTGCCTCCTTAACCGGTTTGAGTCTAATCTGATTTGGTGAAGTCAGTGGAAGAAATTAGACTAATCGGATCTTCTTATCTATCCTAATTAAAAAATCCTCTAAAATTATTAGGCTCTTAAAATGAAATGGTTATGGGGATAACTAGGTCATAGCCTCCCATTAAGTTGGGTGATAATGGGTCCAATGTTTTGAAAATTATTGGAGGCGCGACACGCCTGGTACTTATCAAGCATTGGAATTGTCATTCAATATATGATGAGTTAAGTGTACCTTCAATAGGCAGTCAGGTGAGCCGAGCCACACTCGGGCTTGGTCGTCTATTAGTTGATTAGACTTAACCCTATCATTTAATGGTTGGACCTGACTAGGGTATTCAGTGGAGGCGCCACACGCCTGCCGAAGAACCTAGGGCAAAATTATCACTAGAAGTTGCTTGGTGAAGCAACTGGTTTAGAACCTACCAATAGGTGCATATGGGTTAGCCGAGCCACACTCGGGCCTATATGCGATCTATTGGGTTCTAGTGCCCACTAAAGAATTAGGAGTAATTTTTCAAATTGGAGGTAGAGGCTACCAATTTGTATAAAATAGTGGGAGTATCTTTAGACTAAAGTCCAAGTCTACTGTGTTTAGTCAATTCATATACTAATAGCCAAATTTTCTTTTATGTAGAAATGGCCACAAGTTTGTCACTTCGCTCATTATTGGATAATGACAAGTTGACTGGTCCCAACTTCAATAATTGGTATAGAAAGCTGAAAACTCAGCATAGTCAGACCAAAAGAATTAAGGATGACCAAAGTCAGGCAGAATGCTTCTATTGTAAGAAGCAGGAGCATTGGAAGAGAAATTATCCTCAGTACCTTACCTCACTTGACCCGAACAGGCCAAGCAAGAGAAAAGGGCAATCAGTTACTGATCAAGGTATTTATATGATAACACCTTGTAATTTCTCTATATATGATAATTCGACCTGGGTATTAGATACTGGAAGTCCGTTTAATATATGCAATTCGTTGCAAGGACTTCAGGTCAATGAGAGATTTGAAAACAGCGAGAGATTCCTGAATGTTGGAGATGGAAGATCTGTTCCAGTTCTAGCTTTAGGAAATCTCAAATTCGTTTTCAATTCTCATGTAGTTGTCTTGAGTGATTGTTACTATTGTCCTACATTCTTATTGAATGTAATTTCTGTAGGCCTTTTGGCCATGAACGGTTATGAAATTTCAATAAAGAAATGTTCTTGTGATATCATTATGAATGGTGTTACTGTAATGAATGGACGATTGAGCAATGGCATCTACTTGTTATCACAACCTGTTAATGTAATGTACACGTCAAGTAAGCGTCCTATAATAGATAATGTCACGGATGTCTACCTTTGGCATCATAGGCTAGGTCATATTAATAAGAACAGGATGAACATGTTAAATAAAGAGGGAATCCTCAATGTTAATGATTGTAAATCACTGACAACCTGTGAGTCATGTCTTCTTGGTAAGATGACCAAATCACCTTTTACCGGAAAAGGTGAACGAGCCAGTGATTTATTGACCCTTGTACATTCTGATGTATGTGGGCCAATGAGCACAGATGCTAGAGGTGGGTATTCATATTTCATTACGTTTACAGACGACCTTTCTAGGTATGGTTATGTCTATTTAATGAGACATAAATCTGAAGCATTTGAAATGTTCAAATTGTATCGTAATGAAGTAGAAAAACAAACTGGAAAGAGTATTAAAACTCTTCGATCAGATCGAGGAGGTGAATACCTCTTCAGTGAGTTTTTGACATATCTAGGAGAGAATGGGATTCTCTCCCAATGGACTCCTCCTGGTACACCACAGTATAACGGTGTATCAGAAAGAAGAAATCAAACTCTGTTAGACATGGTTCGATCCATGATGGGGTTTGCGAGTCTGCCTATATCCTTTTGGGGATATGCACTTGAGTCAACCTGCTACATTCTAAATAAGGTTCCAAGTAAGTCTGTAAATAAAACACCACATGAGATGTGGACTGGACGTAAGCCAATGCTCTCTCATCTTAAGGTTTGGGGGTGTCCGGCATATGTCAAACATTTGAAAACAGACAAACTTGAACCCAAGTCTGACAGATGTTTCTTTGTTGGTTATCCTAAAGAAACTAAAGGATATTACTTCTACTTTGCTGAAGAACAAAAGTTGTTCGTAAGCAATAGAGCTGTTTTCTTAGAGAAAGAATTCCTTAGTGAAAGAACTAAAAGCTCTAATGTTGAGCTTTGACATTAGTTGACCCACCCGAAGGGATAAAACCCATAGGGTGTAAGTGGATTTTCAAAAAGAAACGGGGCGCAGACGGAAAGGTAGAGACCTATAAAGCCCGTCTAGTTGCCAAAGGATATCGTCAGCATTATGGTATTGACTATGACGAGACGTTTTCTCCTGTGGCAATGCTCAAATCCATTCGGATTATGCTTGCGATAGCAGCACACTTAGATTATGAAATCTAGCAGATGGATGTTAAGACCACTTTTCTAAATGGATATTTAGAAGAGGAGGTGTATATGATGCAACCTGAAGGTTTTATATCTGCAGATGAGTCTAAGGTGTGCAAGCTTCAAAAATCCATTTATGGATTAAAGCAAGCTTCACGGAGTTGGAACATACGATTTGATAAGGTGATCAAATCATATGGCTTCATTAAGAATGAAGAGGAACCTTGCATTTATAAATGGGCAAATGGTTCAGTTATCATATTTCTTGTTTTGTATGTGGATGACATTCTTTTAATCGGGAATAACATTCCTGCATTATAAGGAATAAAGGTTTGGCTATCATCTCAATTTACCATGAAGGAATTGGGAGAAGCATCTTACATCCTAGGGATGAAGATCTATAGAGATAGATCTAGAAGATTGCTTGGATTATCCCAATCCACATACATTGATACTATATTGAAGAGGTTCAGTATGATTAATTCTAAGAAAGGCTATCTTCCGATGGGCCATGGAATTAATCTTTCTAAAAGGGATTGTCCGCCAACCCCTCAAGAAAGAGAGAGTATGGATAGAATTCCATATACTTCGGCAGTGGGATCTATAATGTATGCCATGACATGTACTAGACCAGATGTGGCATACTCACTAGGAGTAGTGAGCAGATACCAGTCTGATCCAGGTAGCAACCACTGGAAGGTTGTAAAAACCATCCTTAAGTATTTGAGAATTACTAAAGATCAGTGGCTGGTCTACGGTGATTCTGACTTAAAACTTGAGGGATATACCGACTCAAGTTTTCAGTCAGATCAAGATGATAGCAAGAGCGTGTCGGGATATATCTTTACTCTTAAGGGTGGGGCCATCTGCTGGAAGAGTTTCAAGCAGCATACAGTGGCAGATTCTACATGTGAAGCAGAATATATCGCAGCATCTGATGCCGCCAAGGAAGCTGTATGGTTGCAAAAGTTCATCACCGAGCTTGGAGTGACACCCTCCATTGATGGTCCAGTGTCTATATATTGTGACAATACTGGAGCCATAGCTCAAGCAAGAGAACCCAAAGCACATCAGCGGACCAAGCATATTCTACGTCGCTACCATTTGGTTCGAGAAATCGTCGAACGACGTGATATTGATCTTCAGAAGATCGACACAAAAGAAAATCTGGCTGACCCATTTACCAAAGTTCTCGGCATCAAAGAGTTCAACGAACACAGGTCGAAGATGGGTATTAGATACTGTGCCGATTGGCTTTAGGCTAAGTGGGAGTTGTTGGGAATTGTATCCTAAATGTCAATTGTCAGCATGTTGATGATTGAATTTTGTAAATGAATTGACAAATCAATAAAGTATTTTTTGGCATTATTCATCATTTTACATCTTCAAATGGACTCTTATATGATGAAGTCCTTAGGACTTATTAATGATAAAGGAGGATTTATCTTCGAGTCTTTAAACTAGTTCGCGACCAAATGATATGCTGTTACAAGGACGACAGCATTATCGAGATTAGGTCATTGTGTGACATATACGTTGGTTGTTCTCTTAACCAATGAGTGTGGAGACACTAGAGTGCCACACACGTGAAGTGTAGGAGTACATTTCACTAAACGTGACCAATTCCGGAACGCTCTACTGTCAAGAGATGTTCCGAGTGGATATGGGTATAAGTTTGGCCCTCTGACCTGAGATCGCAACCTGTGACTAGCAAGCAACTCACTGTACTTTGGTACCGGACTACCTGAATTTCTAATTCAGTGACGGAAGGTCACTGGGTACAGTCAAGTACTTGCATAGTCAGTTGTGAGTCGAGATGGAATTGACCCCTCCTGAAAACAGGAGATAATGTCTTGTGATTAATTTAGCAAAACCTTGGCCAGGGTAATCCTAGTGAGGAGTTACGGGATATCTAAAGTTAATCACATAATGGATGTTCTAATTATAGGGTTGATAGTGAGCTCTAAGTCATCCTAGCATTAGGAGTCAAAGGGATTGAATTATACAGTAACCATAGTTCAGGATTCCAGAATATTTGCTTCGCATATATTTGGCCTATTCGGACGTCGGGTACCATTGCTAGATGGTCACAACGATTAGTGTAGGAAGTCGTTCCTATACTACCGGCTTAGGTTCGAACCTATGAGGTCACACGCATAAAAGATTCCTGATTGATCAAGAAGGCTGATGAATGATTAAAAATCATTCAGGGATAATTTGGTCAATTCGATTGGCAAATTATCTTATAAAATAATTAAAGTAATTATCGGAGGATTAATTAGTAATTAGATTGCTAATGAACTCAATTGGATTGAGTAATTAGACTAAGGATGAGCCAAATTGAATTAGATTCAATTCTGGGCTCAATCAGGATTTTTGACCTGATTGGATTAGGTCCGAATCAAGAGGACTTAGGTTGACCAAATGAAATTAGATTAAATTTGTGCTTAATTAGGGATTGACCTAATTGGATTACGTTCAACCATGGTAATTGGATCATTCTAATTGTTAGGATTTAATTAAATTAAATGGGTTTGATCTGAAACTGTTCGGATCTTGAAATCCACTTGTCACATATCCATGCATGGCGCCATAAATTGATTTTTAATATGATTAAAAATTAATTTAATTTATTTAATGGTGCCATGGGACACTTGGCAACATCAGGGACCTCTTTTATCATTAGATGGGTCGAAATGGAGAGATAAATTTATGAAAAGAATTGGATAAGATCAAATTCTCTCTCTTCATGACATATGTCATCCTTATCTTTATCTCACTTCTAATTGAGGTTGAATTTCGAATTTAATCACCACAAAATCACCACGTGACCCTCTAATCTGATTGGGGGCATGTGAATTTTGAAATTGAAAGAGGAAAGTGGCAACATGATGAATGGTTTAGATTAGATCAAGCTTCATCATGTAATGGCATATGAACTTGAATTTTGAATTTAAAATTCAAAACCCCATAAAATCCTCCACAAATATGGGATGGTTGGCATGAAGTTAGAGGGGAGAGCAACATTAAAAGGACCTCCATCAGCTGGTGGTCGAATTCAAGGAAAAAAGAGATAAAAAGAAGAAGAAAAAAGGGAAAAGAAAAGAGAGGAACCCTAGTTCATGCATGAAAAAAAAATTCTGCATTCAATCTAGCTGACTTCTTCCTCCTCTGAGTCCATCGCGCCATTAGTTTTAGGGGTCCTTGATAAGAGTCTTTAGATCAGATCTAAGTCCTCTTCAATCTCTTTAAACCTTTCCTCCAAGTTCTTCCAAGAAGGCGGATCAAAAGTTGATAGCGTTGGAAAGATCAAATTTCAGCCTCAAGAAATTCTGCGCAAGCTAGCACTTCCGCAGGATTGGATCTCTTCAGGAACTTCGCGTGGACTTGTCGTAGAGGCCATTCGTGTGCGTGGCTGCGAAGTAGAGGATCAGATCCACAAGTTTCATCCATCATAAAAGGTATTAATCGTACATTAATCTTTTATTATGGTGTCAAGATCTAGGTACGATTCTCCGAGGTTTTACCCTCTTTTGGGGCTCCTCATGGAGATATCTCCAGAATCCATTCAATGGATATTCGGAGATTAATTGGAATAGAGTTTTTAAGTTTCAGATCTGATAGTTAATCATGCATGAAAGTTTTAGCATAATTGTTTAAACGATTCCGGCATAATCCTATGTGTTCTTAAGATGCTGATTTCTAGATTTGATCTTGTAAGCATGCATGAATTAAATTGTTTGATTCGATTTTTCCGCTGCGTTTTAAAACTTAAAAAAAACTACGTATGACTTGATCCCTTTTATGAAGGGGTACGTAGGCAACCCGATCAGGTTCAGGCATGGTTTAAAAAAAAAAAAAATCAGCATGCTTAACACCGAAGAACCTAGGATTCACTTTCAGTGGTATCAGAGTCAGGTTCAAGAGTTGTGACTGATCTCCGGAAACTCTCACGCATGATCGTGTGACGAAGCGTGGCTCTCCGCCCGGGGGCGTATGGAGATGCGTGCTCTAATAGGTATACATGGGTGTCACCCTATTTTTAATAGGACCGAACCCATGTAGGAGTGGAGACTCCCCCACTTTCACCGTCCGCCTAAAAGGTACTTAGGTATGCTTATAGAGGATGTAGAGAAAGTGTTCCTCATGGGAGATAGGGATCAAGGTAAGGATCCCAATACCTACAAGAGGCAATGTTAGACATCGATTCCGAGCAATGGTTGGAAGCAATGAAGTCAGATATGGACTCCATGCATTTCAACCAAGTCTGAACCTTAGTAGATCCACCAAAAGGTATAGTACCATTGGGTGTAAATGGATCTATAAGAGAATTTAAGTTCGTATGGCTAGGTAGAGACCTATAAGGCAAGGCTAATGGCGAAAGGTTATAGTCAGTGCGAAGGCACTGATTATCAAGATACTTTTCCACCAGTAGCCATGCTGAAGTCCATTCGAACATTGCTTGCCATTACTGCATTTCATGATTATGAAATCTGGCAGATGGATGTAAAAACTGCTTTCCTAAATTGATATCTTGAGGAAGATATCTATATGGAGCAGCCTTTGGGTTTCACTTCCACTGATAGTGATCACAAGGTCAGTAAACTGCAAAGGTCCATCTATGGATAAAAGCAAGCATCTCGGAGTTGAAACATTCGTTTCAACAATGTAATTAAATCGTTTGATTTTATCAAGAACAAAGAGGAACCATGTCTTCATAAGAAGGGTTAGTGGGAGGGCTATTGTAATCCTCGTATTGTACATGGATGATATTCTTCCAATTGGGAATGGTGTTCCCATGCTAACTTTGGTCAAGGTATGGTTGTCTAAAGATTTCTCCATAGAAGACCTTGGGGAAGCATCCTATAGTTTGGGGATTAAGGTCTATAGAGATAGATCTAAGAGGATGCTTGTCCTGTCACAGAATATGTACATAGAGGGAGTGCTGAAGAGGTTCAGCATGGAAACCTCTAAAAGGGGATAATTACCCCTTAGGCATGGGATTAATCTCTCCAAGAAGATGTGCCCCAACACATCTGAAGAGATTTAGCGGATGAGCAAGATCCCTTATGCTTCGGTTATAGGGAGCCTCATGTATACCATGCTATGTACATGACTTGATATAGTATATGCTGTGAGTGTCACGAGCATATATCAGTCAAATCCAGGCAAGAAGCGTTGGATAGCTATGAAGAACAGTCTTAAGTACTTGAGAAGAACTAAAGATATGTTCTTGGTCTTTAGGAGAAGATCAGAGTTGAAGGTAGAAGGATGCACACATATTGATAATAGAAAGTCTATATTAAAATATGTGTAATGGTGGTTTAGTAAATTGGAAGAGTTCCAAACAACCGATCATTGTAGATTCTACCTTAGAAGCTGAATGTTAAGCCGTCTCTAAGGGTGCAGTGGAAACCTTCTGATTCAAGAAGTTTATTACAGAGTTAGATATAATGTCATCAGATGCCATAATACTCAATTGCGATAACAATGGCACCATAGCACTAGCTAAGGAGCCAAGGTCTTACCAGAAGTCTAGGCACATAGAGCAACGGTTTAACTTGATATGCGACTACCTCAAAAAGAAATAAGTAGAGGTACAGAGAGTAGACTCCACAGGCAACGTGGTAGACCCATTCACTAAGCAGCTAAGTCAGAAAACTAAAGCACATCTTGAGAAGATGAGGCTTAGATTTTATGGCTGATTGGCTTTAGTGCAAGTGGGAGATTGTTAGAAGTATGTCCTAGAAGCCAATTTGACTGACGCATTATTTAGTTCTGGGACATAAATTTGTACTTGACCTAATAATGAATTTATTAGAATGGGCATTCTTTTCATTCATGTTCTTATGTGCCCATGAATCATCCAAGGAATTAATAAGATGATGACGCATATTCTCAAGAGTTGAGAATTTGAGGCATGTGTCATTGGTGATTAATTTTTGAATTGCTCCTGATCGATGGATCATCACGGGGACGGTGATCGATCCGCCGAGATTAGTGCACAGATCGCTTTCTTTGATGGACGAGTCTTGAGTCCAAAGTGTGGCAACACTGGAGCAATTGTGCAAGTGCTTGTTAGAGAACAAGGGTACTGAGCGTGACCATAGCAAGTAGTCACTTGGATGTCTATCCACTCGTCAGTAACTTACTTGATGCTGCAGTTGTATGACTGGTCCTTTAATCTACGATGCCTCGGCTATTCACAGTAAGGTTGCTGTAGTTTGACGAGCACATAAACATGAGCCCTAGCCAATTGGGTTCTTGTGGTGCAGATTGGTTGCAGTAGGCTCACTATAGGAGTAGGGGTGCATCTAAATAGAATCTATCGACCTTGATAGATTAGGAGAGATCCTATGTGATTTATGAGACTGAGTTCATAAATCCTCGGCCGGGATAGTATGTACAGTGGAAAAGGAGTTTTCCACTCTCGAACTCAAGTCGAATAAATTTGACATATGACAGACGATGGGGTTTGACGAGTTATCCATGACCTCCGTCCTGCAGGGATCCACGATAGAAGTACTGTATCATACAATAACTGCACCTAGAGGTTCATCTATTCCATTCTGCTGGGTTGCCACTACATGCTGGTAGGTGTCACTGGTGGATTGTGAGACTCAGAGGCATTCACTTGATGATCAGTGAACCCGAATGAGAAGAGTGGGAATTGTTCCAACCCATTGAAAGGAGTTTCAATGATATTGTGATAGGGATCATAAAATATCTCACTACCAGACAGAATAGAACCTATGGGGTCACACACATTACAGGTATTGACCGATCCGATGGTTGAATTGTGATTTGCAATCACAAATAATTTATAATTATCAATTTGATTGATAATTGTTTTAACTCACTAAGAGTTAGTGAGTAGAAGAAGGAATAATTGCAATTGGATTGCAATTTAATTAAATCAATTGGACTTAATTAATTGGGTTTGATCTTATTTAATAAGAGTCCTACTTGCAGTAAGACTCCTAGAGTCCTAATTAGATTTGGACTTCAAATTAAATTAGAGTCCTACTTGGAGTAGAATTCCTAAAGTTCTAATTGGATTAGGACTAAAATTATATGAGTTCTAATTAGATTGGGATTCCTAAAGTCCTAATTAATTTTGATCTAATAAATTCAGATGACTCCTAATTGGATTAGGATTGAAGAGTTCAATTGAGTCATGATTCAATTAGGTCCTAATTAGATTAGGACTCCAAGAGTCATAATTGATTTAATCTTATGGATAAACATGAGGGGACTAAAGGGGCTGAAAGTGGAGCCCACGCACCTCATAAGATGAGGCTTGGGCGTGGGGCATGAGAGGATAAAAGGGAGGGGCGTGCCCCTCCTCTTGGTTTTTACGTGAGAAGAAAAAGAAAGAAACAAAAGAAAAAAAGGAGATAGACGTGAGCTCCTAATTTGTAGGAGCTCACACCTAGGGTTCAAAAAGGGGAGCATGTGCCCCCCTCCTCTCATCAAAAAATAAAAGGATACGGCAGCCCCCTCTCTCAGGTTGAATTCAGCCGCAAACAAACACAAAAAAAAGAGAGATTAAGGGGCGGACCCCGCAAAGGAAAAAAGGGGAATCTCTTCTCTCCTCCTTTTGTGCCGTAAGTGATCCTCCACCTCTCTAGTTGTTCCCTTTTTGTGCCATTAGAGTGCCTCCTCCCCTCTTGGTTTTTGTGCCATGGGAAAGCCTCCTTCCTCTTGGGATTTCAGCCGTGAGCATCAAAGAAAAATAGGGTGGTGTGTGGCTTTCTCTCTTCACCCTTCTTCCATCCACAAGCATAAAAGAAAAGGAGGCAGCGAGATGGGATCTTCCTCCCTTTCAAGTTCTTCTTCTTCCTCTTGAGATCTATCAAGAGTTGATAAATCAAGAGAGGATTTCAGCCATCAAAACATATCTCTACAAGGAATCTAGCACCCCGGGGAGATTAGAGAGTTTGGATTGATCTTCTACCTCATGTGGATACCCGTAGAGGCCGAACGCGTGTGCGGCTTCGAGCGAACCTTTCAACAAACACCACGATCATCAAATTACGGTGAATATCTACCCACACAAGGTGAAGATCTAATCTTTCTAATCTTGTAAAAAGTTTTTAATCTTAATCTATCTACGAACGACGCTCTTCTCATGTGATGAACGGGATCTCGTGCATGCCTTCCGCTGCGTTCAGAATTTTTCTGTGGCGTGCATGGGATCCCAACAGAAAGCATCACACTCACGAATCCATCGGTGGATTCTAACCCTAAACATCTCTCTCCATAGATAATTCATACTATTACATCCATATTAATTCTTAGTTTTTATCATTCACTCTAGCTTATACCCTTTGAATTAATTATTTAATTAAGAAAAATAACTTATCTCCAATTTCTGTGGACTGACATCCGTAATCACTATCCTACAGGATACGTACTATTGCATGGTTTTGTTGCCCAAGGTGACAAGCCAAGAGGGGGGGTGAATTGGTTTTTCTAAATTTTTTGCTATCTTACTTTAATCAATTGATGAGTGAGTGAAATTAAACTAATACACAATACAAACACACAAGAAGTATAGTAGTTCGGTGCTCTCCTAAGCACCTACGTCCACTTCCCAAGCGACCCATTGGGAATTTACTATAATTCCACGGATTACAGTTGGATTGTTTTCCGGGCTCACAATCCAAAAACCTTTACACTTTGTTTTTTCGGGATCACCAAAAATCTATGTTGGTTTTACGGGCTCACCAATGAACCTTTACAATTGGTTTTACGAGCTCACCAACAAACCTACACCGTTGGTTTTACGGGCTCACCAACAAACCTTTATAATGTGATTAAAAGAAGAAGAAAGTTGAAACTCCTAGATGAGCAACTATAACAATTATAAGCTACAAAGAAGAGTTTAGAATATAGTTATCGCTTGATGAGACTTCTCTCTTCTTTGTCAAGAATGCTTCACTCTTCAAAGATTGATGGAGCTCTTAATGTTGCTTAGAATCTGCTTTACCACCTCCTTTTGACTCTTGAGTGAAGCACTTGGATGAAGAAGATTAGGGCACTTGTCTTTCTTGTGTAAGCTTTGATATTTTGCAAAAGGATGTTTTCTCTGATGAATAGTGTCCCTTTTAATAGTTTTCCTCATCCATTGGACACCCCCCATTGGTCAGATTTCAAAAACTAGCCATTACTTGCTGTTGGGAGGATAAAAAGTACTTCTGCAGAACTAGCCGTTATGCTTCTGCCCGTGCATGGGCCAACCCAATCTTTCCTGGGGTCGACTCAAATAACTGTTCATCAGACTTGGGGTCGACTCAACTTTCACTGGGGTCGACCCAACTTTCACTTGGGTCGACTCATGCAACATTGGGGTCGACCCTCTCAAGAAACACAGAACCTTGTATTTCAGCCTTCCTTCACTTGGGTCGACTCAACTCTTTTTGGGTCGACTCAAGGTTCAGTTGGGTCGACTCAAATTCCACTTGGGTCGTCCCTCTCAGGGATTCCAGAGAACCGATTTTTGAATGACATAGCCTTTGGATCGACTCATGTTCAGTTGGGGTCGACTCAAGGTTGGGTCGACTCAAGTTCCATTTGGGTCGACCCTCTCAGGGATTCCAGATAACTATTTTCTTGAGGCTTGAAGATGGGGTCGACTCAACTTTCATTTGGGTCGACCCAAGTACTGTTCATCCATCCCATAAGTGCTAGAATGTGCCAGAATATTTCTAAAACGTACCAGGGTCGACTCCATCTCTTCTAGGGTCGACTCCTACTCTGCGCCAAGTGTTCCAAAGGCGTGCCACTTCGTTCCAAGGCGTGCCAAATGTATCGGGGTCAACTCCAAACTAATTGGGGTCGACTCTAACCATATTTTTCTGCACTTTGAAAGTTAATTATGCACATTGAAACAACAATATGATATTCCAAGCAAATTACGATGCATGGCACAATAGAGTTTCATACCCTTAATAGTAGAAATTGCCGAATTGCCCTTTTAGGTATTTTTAACGTGAAACTTTACCAAAATGGATTCTTGAGCTTTCTACCATTCTTTATTACAAATTATATCTCGTTATCAATTCTTGAGAGTGGTTTTGACCATATATTCTTAATGTATCGTAAATGTATCGAGGGTGTGTCATTTATCAATGATGTAACATATTACCTTGTAATATTCAATTAGATATTCCTTCAATGGTTGTATTAATCATCAAAATACCACTATCATCATCAATCTCCCCCTTTTTGATGATTACAAAATATTGAGTATGAGCAGATTGTTACTTAAGTTAAAATCCGTTTTTTAGAAGAGCTCAAGTTGCTGAATTTCAGCTTTTCAAGTTTGAGAGTGAAGTCTCCCCCTTTTTCATCCAAATATTGCCAATTTGAACTTTTTGATTTATTCCCCCTTTCTTTTATATTTGGTTAAAGATGAAACTTTAAAAATTTGAGATAAAACAAGAGTTTCAGATTACGTATCGAGGTATGAGAAGTGCGTGCCAAATTCTCAGTTTTGATTTCAATTTGAGACTTTAACCTTTTCATTGTTACATATTACTCCCCCTTAAGTGTATAATCTTTCCTATTATCATTTTCAATCTTGTTTATCAACTTATTTCTTTCCTTACTTCTCCTCCTTTTTGTTATCATCAAATAGGTGCATGGCAATAGATAAGTAGACACAGTAAATAATAAACATTCAGATTTTACTGATCAAACATGGAACATTGTAGTACATTAACACAAAAATACAATGTTCTTCAATCAAAGTGCAAAGTACATGATCAACACAAAATGCATATGAGAACTAGATAAATCCTAGGCACTAATCAAGGTGCTAACATCAGCCTAGGGGGTATCTAATGGCTGTGATCTAGTCCTCATGCTCCTAGCATAAGTAGCGAGGGAAGGTCGAGCCTGATAGGACTGAGTCTGGCGTGGACCTCGCTGAGCTGGATGACTCTGTGCCGATACCTCTGACTCAGCTGCTCGGGGCACAGATGGACCATGAGCCTCTCTCTCTCTCTTCGTAATGCTCCTACCTGCTGTCTGAGATCGCTAATCTCAGCAGTCATGCTATCCATCCTGCTCCATATCCCATCAGAGAGAGTCCTCACCTGAGCTGATACAAGCTCAGTCATCCTACTCCAAAACTCCTCTGTACATCCCGTAGGTGTAGATGACGAAGGTCCAGCCTCTAAAGGTGCTGTAGGATGATCCGCAGGCTCCTCATCCTCAGGGATGGGGTCTCCAATCTCTGGTGCATCATCCTCTGGTGCATCACCCTCTGGTGCATGTATCCCAGCTCCTGCACGCCCCCACTGCCCGATCACCTTCTCATAACCCATGCGAATAAGGGATCGTGCAGTGTACGTGTCAGTAAATAGTAGATGCCTAGATATCTCTTCTTCTACTGATATGTCATGCTGTCGAAAGACCAGGGTGAGTATCATACCATAGGGCAAGGAGACTCTCGAATTGCATATTGCCTTTCTCATTTGTCTAATTACCATAGCTGGGAGGTTTAGGGAAATGCCCTGAATAACATGCTCCATAACAACCAGATCTCGCTCAGATATGAGATCAAATCTTCCACTCTTCGGAAACAGTATCCGACCTATGAAGTTATGTAATAACCTCATCTCAGCTGATAGAGAGCTAGCTACTAGATTTTCTAAGTAATCAAAATTCTCTCTCTCAAAAATCAGCTGTAGAGCTCTCAACTTGCTCTCTGGTTTTTCCGGTGTAGCTCCTTCGCAGGGGAGATGAAGCAACTCACTCAAGCTTTCTTCTGAAACCCTAACCCTTACTTCTCGGACTTCAGATATAATCCCTTCCATTCCAACTTTCAGGAAGGCATAGAACTCAAGAACCAACCCAGGGTAGATCACCACATCTAGGGAGCAAAGATACTCCCATCTTTGCCTTTGGATCCAATCACCCAACCGGAACCCTTCTTGATCCAAAAACTTGGAGTGGATCCTTCTTCCCGTGGTAACCGGTCTCCCCACATATTTTGCAAGTTAGACTGAAGGGGAGGGAGGAGGAGGAGGCTCTACACGTGTCTCACCTTGTGGAGGCACTGTAGAAGACTCTGTAGCATTTCTATCAACACGGGTTGTCTGTGAAACTCTCCCGGATCGCTTAACCACGGCTCGCTTGGGTCCCATTTGATAAGTGCTTGATAATCTATAATTTAGTTATCTTTCCATAGCACTTATCAATGTTCTTAAACTGATAAATACGTATTTTACCATGAAATTGAATGATCATTGAAATAAATTTAAAATATGGTAAAAAGCAAATAATTCTTTTCTTAAATCAGACTCTGAATTTGTCTCTCTCTTATTTGCAATCTTTCATGAAAATTACAGGAAAATATATAAGGAGGAGATTGTGTTGACCCGGTTTGGTAACCTGATAGAATTGTAGTTAAGCTAAGGTTATAATTAAATGGGTTTTGGTCCTGATTCGATCGAAAGTTATAATTAATTTTGTATGCGGCAGAGATTTGATTAACCCTTTTTATTAGGTCACGGTCCTGTTTTTAGTCTTGTCTGGTCGAGTTCGATCTGAAGCAGCTTAGCAAGAATTAAATTTAAATGACAATGGGCTCAAGGACAAGTCAACCATCATGACCCACCTCAAACCCAAAGTCAATTTCCAACCAATTCCTTACCTATCTTCATATAAATTTATAAATTTAAAACAACAAAAAAAAGGGAAATAATGAATATAATAAAATAAATAAAAATAATTTCGGGAGAATCACTTATTCACTGTTCATATGAACAGTGTCCCGTAAAAACACTGTTCATATGAACAGTGAGAAATAATATAATAAAAAAAAAGAATTTATTAAAACTGTTTCACTATTTATCTCCTTCCTCCCATTCTCTATCCTTCCCGTGATCCCACCTCACAGAGCGCCCCCCTGCCCGTTCCAGCCACGCGTCACAGCCGACGCTCCAATCCTCCACGCGGTGCAGCCGGTGACCAGATCCTCCGCCTCTTCATCCGCCTGCATCCCCGCCTCCGCACAGCTGCCGTTCCGGGCGTCCGAGACAAGCTACGCATGCTCCCAGCGTATCACGCGATGAACCAGGCCGCCTTCCGTGCACCCAGCTATCTCCCAGATCCCCTCTCATCCCGCGGTGCAGCCGGCGACCAGATTCCCCCCAGCTCCATTCCGCTGATCCCGCGGCCCTTCATCCTCTTCGTCCGCGATCTGCCTTCCGGCATCACGCCCCGGAATCAGCCGGCCGTGATCTCTTCTTCCTTCCCGAACGAGCACTCCGGACAGCTATAAAAGGAGGGTGCTAAGGCGTTCGGTGGAGGGGAGAGGTCGGGGAGAAAAACAGAGTAGACCCTCTGTTTCGGTGAAAAGAAGAAGAGAGCCGAGAGGGAAGAAGGGAAAAAGAAATGAAATAAAAAGAGAGAAAGGAGGGGGAAAGAGAATAGTTTTGATATTTTGGGAATAATGGGAGTTGATCAATTTCATTTGAAGATGGGAGGTCGTCCGGAAGCCATGCTCGGCTAAACGTCTAGTCTAGGGCTGGATGAAGCCCTAGCAATGTTACAGGGCATTGTAGTTCTTATTTTCTTTATTATTTTGGAGCTTGTTTAAATTCTTATTATCAATGAAAAATCTTTTTATTATGTTTAAACTTTGAGCATGCTATTTATTATTCATGTTTGCTAAAGTAGTCTAAGATGATCCATGCCTAGGAAGATGAGGTGTACTGCACCCTAAGTTAGCATAATTAGGTAGACACTTCATGCTACACCGAAGATGGATCTTCCTAACACTATTTATGCTTTTATTTTAAAAGGCTAGTAGCCAATATTGCATGCCCCTCCAAAAGATAAAAAAATAAAGAACACAAACCCTGATGCAATGCTATGTGGTGGACTCCAAACCCTAGATCCATTTATTCTGATAAATTCTAATTCGCACTCATAGTTTAATTTAGTTAAATTAAGTTAGCAAATTCTTCTTCTTCATTTATTTTTAAAAGAAAAATAACTTATTCTACAATCCCTGTGGACCGACACCCATAATCACTATCATACAGGGTACGTGCTATTGCGTGGTTTATTTTCAAAATTGAAAGAACCGATCAATTTTTGGCGCCGTTGCCGGGGATTGCTAGCATAGTTATTTTTTCTATCATTAAAAAAAAATAATTAATTAAAAAATTTCAAAATATATATATCTAAAATAAAATAAAAAATTATTTTCTATTATTGTTACTTTTTTATCTCTTTTCTCTTCTACTATTTTTTTTTTTTAATTTTTCTTTTGGTCTTATTTGATCAGGAATCGAAGAGGAGATCTGGGCTATCAAAAAGGAATGCTTTAGAGGTTTGCTTAAAAAATTTTAAATTGCTGGAAAAATTTCCTTTGGTAACCTCTAAACCTTTCTTATTTAAATTAATTATTAGCTTGAAATTTTGTGGTGATTGTTTGATTTCAATTTCAGCAAAAGTGTGAATGCATGCTTGATACATATACACAAATTAATCCGCACATAGTAAGGGCAATCACTCCAACAAGATAAGAGCCGGATTTCATCACCGGACTCTTGCCCAACTTAGGTGAACTCAATCTCACATAGTGCCAGCTTAATTAAAATCAATTAGACGTTGGCTCCTAGGGACATTCGAGCTCAATAGGACGAAGATCACCGAAAGTTGCACCAATTTCGCTCTGTGGCTTAGTTGATGTCTAGGCAAGCTTTGTCCCTATAAGGGAGACAGTTCATCTATTCGAGGCAAGTGAGTTTTAAGTGGGACCTTTGCGAACGCATCGTGACCCCTCCACTTACCTGGGAGCTTACCTGGTCAACTCGGTTTATTGGACCGGATTGGAGGCTTAGGTGCCCTCTTCAAACCAGTTAGGAGCTGTCTAGTAGTTTTAGGACAAAGACTAGGATTGATATGCTTTTCTCTTTTATTGCATGCTTGACTGATCGAGTACTAGTGTATGCAAGTGAGTCGTTCTAGAGTACTTGACCTATTACCTTTTGACCCTGAAATAGAACGAACCCTTAGGAACATTCGAGCTAAGATCAGAACATTAGAATCATCCCCACCTCTTAAGATGGCTGAAGAACAACCCAAACTCCTGAGGAAGTACTTTACTCCCACCATTTATACTTCCCCATCTTGCATTCGATTACCTGAAGTAGCAGTTGTACAATATGAAATAAAATCTAGTGTGATCCAAATGCTCCCATCTTTTTATGGGCTCACCAATGAAGACCCATATAAACACTTAGATGAATTCCTTGAGATTTGCACCACTGTCAAGATTTAGAACTTTACTGATGATGCTCTAAAACTTAGATTATTCCCCTTCTCCCTTAAAGATAGAGCCAAACAATGGCTGAATTCTTTAGAAGCCAACTCGATTCGTTCTTGAGATCAAATGCAACAAGAATTCCTAAAAAAATATTTTTCCATAGGAAGAACGAACCAGTTTAGACGTGCCATTACAAGCTTCTCCCAAACTGAGGGAGAAGAATTTTATGAAACTTGGGAGAGATTTTGGAACCTAATCCGTAAATGCCCTCATCATCAAATACCTAAGTGGCAGCTAGTGCAATGTTTCTATGACAGATTGACTGAACGAAACCGTCAGATAATCGATGCTGCATGCGGGGGGACTTTCATGCTTCGAAATGAGCATGAAGCATGGCAACTATTTGAAAATCTTAATGAAAACTCCCTCCACCATGCTTCATGTTCTCGTCAAGCACCTCCGAATTTTCAAAGAAAAGGGGCCATTTGTGAAATAAGTCGTTCTATGGACCTGTCTAGCAAGGTAGATGCATTGTCCCATAAGATTGACCAACTAATGATAGGAGGACATGTCGTTAGCTCTTCCCAAGCACAAGTATGTGCTATCTGTTCTAGCCCATCGCATCCTATTCATGAGTGCCCCTCAGCACCCCAATTCCCCGAACTCGTGCAAGAACACATCAATGCTGCTCAAACACAACCCAGACCGGGTAATGATCCATTTTCCAATACATATAATCCGGGATGGCGAAATCATCCAAATTTTTCTTGGAGGCAGCAAGCTTCAAATACTACCCAACCCTACTCCCAAAATTTTCAAAACCCTCAGAATTTTCATCTCTACCGTCCGTCAAATCAATTTCAACACCCTCCTCCTCCAACCCAAAGAAATACAGCCTTTGAGGAGAAGGTGTTGACTGCCCTTCAAGGTTTGGAGGCAAACACATAACTATTGCACTCTCACACGCAATCAATTGCTAAGCTAGAATCCCAAATGGGTCAACTAGCCAATGCATTAAATAAACGAGAGGAAGGTAAGCTTCCAAGTCAACCAATGAGTAATCCAAGGGGACAATACGTGGCTCAAGAAACTCAACTAAATCATGAGCAAGCCAATGCTTTGACTACCCTGAGGAGTGGCCGTATAATAGATAATAAGGTTGGGGAGAGTAACAATAAAGAAGGTGAAGAAGAGGAGAGGAATGTAGCACATGAAAATCCAAAACTTTCTTCAACCAGTCCACCATCTGCCACAACCCACATACCAAAGGCTCCATTCCCTGAAGCACTTAATGCACCCTCTCCCTTTGGCAAGAAGGGAACTTCACTAGAAGAGATGATGGAGGTTTTCAAACAAGTTAAAATCAACCTCCCACTCCTTGATGCCATCAAACAAGTTTCCTCCTATGCCAAATTTTTCAAAGACCTTTGCACCCAAAAGCGAAAATCTAGAACACATGTGCCTAAAAAGGTCCTCTTAACTGAGCAGGTAAGTTTCATTCTCCAACGCAACACCCCTCCAAAATTCAAAGATCCTGGCGCTCCCACTATTTCCTGTGTCATAGGAGATAACTCCATTGATCGAGCACTTTTAGATCTAGGGGCAAGTGTGAATCTTCTACCCTATTCAGTCTATGAAAAATTTGGGTTAGGTGAATTAAAACCTACCTCGGTGTCCTTACAATTGGCTGATCGATCTGTGAAGATACCACGGGGGATGATTGAAGATGTTCTTGTCAAGATAGACAAATTCTATTTTTCAGTAGATTTTATCGTCCTTGACATGGAACATGTGCCCAACCTTAAAAAACAAATTCCTATGATTCTTGGTCGTCCCTTTTTAGCTACAGCCAATGCATGTATCAACTGTAGAACTGGGGCAATGGATATATCATTTGGGAACATGAAAATTAAGTTGAATGTGTTTCATGCCGCTGACCAATATGTGAGGTGTTGACCCCCTAATGGATTTTGATGAATACAAAACACTAGAGTATAATTTTCTTTATATTAACAATTTATTTGAGGATTTCAGGTGTTTAACTAAGAATATTGTTAAGAATTGTCAAGGCATGTTCCCATATTTTTCAAGGATTTTTTGAAGATTTTTTGAGATGAAGAAAACAGATCAGGGACAGCCGAGACGTCTCCGGTTTGTCCCAGAGACGTCTCTGGCACGAACAGGAGGAATTGGCACGTCTGGAGACGTCCCCGGCACCTGGCGAGGCATCTCGCAGGGTCGGAGTCGACTCCCGACTTTGCGGAGTCGACTCTCTCAGAGGCGGCAGAAAGACCAATTTCAAGGGATGCGCGCGAGTCGTCTCCGAAGGACGCGGAGTCGTCCCCGCGAGTAAAAAAGCAGACTTCCCGAGTCGTCCCCAGAGAGCGCGGAGTCGACTCTCTCAGGGGATTCCAGAGGACTTGTTTTTCGGTGATAAAACTGCGGAGTCGTCCCCGACGTCGCGGAGTCGTCCCCATGCAAAAAGCGCAAACATCCCGAGACGTCCCCGTAAAGTACCGAGTCGACTCCAAACAATGTCAAAAGAAATTTTATACAGCCGAGACGTCTCGCGTTGAAGCGGAGACGTCTCCAGAGCGCCTGGGATGCGACTGACACACTTTTGCAGGTTTGTTTGAATTTCAAACGGTCATATTTTTGTGTCTAACGGATCTATTGCTTTTTGGGCTATAAAAGGGAGCTTTTAAGTGCCTTCAAACAACTTCTTACCAACCCAACACAAGATCATTCAAGAGAGAAGAAAGAGAAAGAGGTTCAAGGGAGTTAGAGCTTTCAAGAGAAGAAATCAAGTGCATCCAAGCTTTCCCATCTGATTTCGTGCTCAACTACTCTCTCCCACTCGGCATTCAAAGCTCACATTCAAGCCAACGTGATCCACATCGGAAGAACCACCATTTCCCATGCTTCCAACGGCTAAAAGGGTTCTTCCGGGTTTCATTATTTCTCATTGTTATATTTGCTTCTTAAGAGCTTTCAAATCTTTTGTAAAACATTGATTATTGTGCTTGTTCCAGTCAAGGGACTTGGAACAAGGGATAGGCGTCCCAAGCCTAGGTTAAATTGGAGGATTGTAGGGTTCGTTGTTAGCCCGGTGTAAAACAACGAGTTGGGTAGTGCACTCGCAAAACTACCGGACTGTAATCTGGAGGATTATAGTGAAATTTCCAAGAGGTCTTGGGGAGTGGATGTAGGTGCTGGAGTGCACTGAACCACTATATGTTTGTTGTGTTTGTGATGCTTTTTGTCATTGTCTAACTTGCTCACTTACTTACTTAGATAAATTGCTTGCTTAACTCTTATCCGCGCATCCTTTAGTTGCAAGCATATTCAATTTACTTAATCAAGTCTCATTCAATAAATCAAACTGTTGCTAAGTTTAAATTCTACTGTGCATCTATACAACTTAGCATAATTAATTGAAAAGTGTTAGAAGTAGCCTAAAAGTTTTAAAAGACCCAATTCACCCCCCCTCTTGGGTTGTATCTACTGGGCAACAAGTGGTATCAGAGCAGGTGCTCTATAATTTCTTGCCTTGTGTTTTTGACCTAACCGTCAAAGAGCCAAAGATCATGGCAACTCAAATAGATAGTTTTCTAGGAGAGGGACAATTAATTGATAGACCTCCACTATTTAATGGCATAAACTATACACATTGGAAAGCACGCATGCGCGTTTTCATACAATCGCTTGATTATAATTTATGGAGCATTATAGTCAATGGAACACACACAAACACTAATCATAATGAGAAAATGGCTCAACAAAATTCAAAAGCCATGAACCTATTATATTGTGCATTAGATAGGAATGAGTTTAATTGCATATCTTCTTGCATAACTGCTAAAGACATGTGGAATATGCTAGAGGCTAAATATGAAAGCACTAACATTTTTAGTGAATCTGAAATTAGCTCTAAAGAAAAAGAGAGACAAGGTGATATTGAAAACCTATGCCTTGTGGCACACAATGATGAGGTATGTATTGAAATGCAAAGTGTCTTCTCTTCTGAATATGAAGTATATGATAAACTTGAAAATGATTTTACACTTGATGAGTTACATGATGCATTTCTTGATCTAATGAAAGAACATAATAAACTCATTTGTAAAAACAAGAACCTGAAGAATGAAAAGAAAATCCTAGTAAATGAAATTGAAATCTTAATTAAGGAAAATAAAGAACTAAATCAGAAAAACCAACTTCTCACTAAAAGCCATGATAAACTTAAGAAAAATAATGAATTGCTTTTAGAAGATAACAAAAGATTAACTAAAGAAGTTGACAAATTAAAACCTGTTGTTGAAAGATTTACTTTGAGCTCTGAAAAGTTGAATCTAATGATAAATAATCAAAGAGCTGAATTTGATAATATTGGATTGGGATGTCAACCTTGGTACACCCAAAAATCTTTCAAGAATATATTTGTTAAAACAGTTTCTAATCATTTTAAAATAGATTCTTATAATGCTGATAAACAGGAACAAAGGTTATGCAAAATCTCTTCTGTTCCTAAATCTGTACATTACAAATTTGATAAACCTAAAAGGCAAAAACAGAAAATTGAAGGGTTATCTACCACTCATGTTAAATCCATGTTTGTTAAATTTAATAAGAAGATGCAGAAATACACTTCTTGTAGTCCTAAAATCTGCAAGCCTATGGACAAAATAGCTATTAAGAAAATATGGGTTCCAAAAGGAACAATAATAGCTAACCTGCAAGGACCCAAAAGAGCTTGGGTTCCTAAGTTGAAAATCTAAATATTTTCTGCAGGTGTGTCTAGCACTCAAGGCTCCAACAAAAGATAAATTGGACATTGGGTGCTCTAGACATATATTAAAGAATGAAACTTAAAATATACTTAAGAAAAGTGACTAAAATGGAAGAAATAATGAAATTAGTAATTCTTGCATCCTCTCATACTGAAATTGTTTTATTAGTTGATTAAAACATAACTTGCAAGTATTAATCATTCTTTTCTTGTGATATAAGTGATATTTCTGATTGAA